>NC_133328.1:535394738-535994738 GCF_042186555.1 Aquarana catesbeiana | reverse complement strand
GGACGCAGTGGACAGTCATTTTGGGAAAAGAACACCTGGCTCCTAAAACTGCTGCCCTTCCCCACCTGTTGTTCCAATGCAAATGGATTGGACAAAACACTCTGACATGGTGTGTATCCATTGCTGGCTTTAGGCCTGGTTCACACCTGTGCATTTTTTAGTGCATTTTCAGTTTTGCAGAAACACACTACAGTCCATTTAACATGGTTTCCTATGGATGTAGTTCACATCTGTGCATTTTATGGAAACTTTTTCTGGTTTTTGGTTCCATAGACTTCAATGGATTAAAGTTTTTGGGGCGTTTTTGCCGCGTTTTTTTTTTTTTTTTTACAGTTATTTTTTATACTGTATTCAGTCAAAAAAAATGCCAAAAAGGCAAAACGCATCAAAAACGCTGCAAAAACGCTGCAAAAACGCTGCAAAAACGCTGTACTTGCGTTTTTGATGCTGGTCCATTGAATTCTATTGCATGCAAAATGCTGCATTTTGCATGAAAAAAAGTCCCTGACCCTTTCCAAAAACGCAGAGGTACAAAAATGCATTGATGTGAACATGTTCCATAGGAACCCATGTTAAAAAATTCCCATACATTTCTGCAAAATGCATCAAAAAACGCGCTAGTGTGAATGGAGACTTAGAACTTGTGATTGTATTGCAAGTGTTGCAAGTGAACATTATCAGGCATGCGTGAAGGGTATGCCCAGCCAATATCAAAAATGTTTTTTTTATTCTGGGTAAAGTAGAGTTAAAAATGCTGTCTAGAATAGTGCTTATCCCTGAAGAAGCAGCTGATTTATAGGTCTCCTGATTCCAGATGACAGCGTCCCGGCAAATGCCGCGCCCCCCTATCAAGGCTGAAGAAAAAGGATTTATTTGGGCTATACACCCAACGAGGCAACAGCAAAAAAAATAAAATCAGAAAATAAAACAAATTTGTACAATAACACAATGATAATGCGATGACTTAGTATTCTTGACCCAATCCCATCCAGGTACCTGAATTCTAAATCTAGCTGTGGCCAGTACCAGGGTTACACTGATTTTTACTGCCATTTGGGGCTCCATCAGAAAGGTTCCCTTCACTTCCTGTCCTGCTGGCAACATTTTGTAAGGACATCTGTCTGATAGAGCACTGGATAGCAGTAAAACCAGTTCTAATCTTCCTCCAATCCATACAAAACTGGAAAAAAACATTTTTGCCATGACATACAATTTCCTCATACACACGATCAGAAATTCCATCAGAAAAAACTTGGATGGTTTTTCCGACGGAATTCCGCTCAAGTTTGCCTTGCATACACACGGTCACACAAAAGTTCTCTGAACTTTCGACTGCCAAGAACGCGGTGACAACACTACGACAAGCCAAGAAAATGAAGTTCAATGCTTCCAAGCATGCGTCGAATTGTTTCCAAGCATACGTGATTTTTTGCGCGTCCGAATTGCATACAGACGAAAGCATTTCAGATAGGAACTTTTTCCGACCGAAAAATAGAGAACCTGCTCTCAATCTTTTGCTGGCTGGAATTCTGCCAGCAAAAGTCAGATGGAGCATACACACGGTCGGAATTTCTGACCAAAAGCTCATATCTGACTTTTGCTGGCAGTATTTCTGATCATGTGTATGGGACATTATGTTTAGTAAGCACAGGTATTTGTAGCACACTCCTTGTTAGGCTGCTAGGCAAATTTAGTTTTTTTGGCTCTTCTGTATTCAGTTGAGCAGATATTGATTACTTTTGGCTGCTGGATCTCACGGGCTTCAGGTTTGATTGCTCTCCTCTGCCTTCCAGAGGCTTCTGGAACATAGAGGGTGAGCAAAGCAAACGGGTGGCCTGAATAGTTATTTTGCTCCAGCCAATCCATGGGGAGGTGTTTCCAGAAGGTGGCTGGAGAGGCATTTAAATGAAATTTAGAGCTGCATGGCTTTTCTTCCTGTTTTAGGGAACCCACCAGTCTGGGTGGGGGGTAGCCACCCTCATCTACAGCAGCTATCCTGATTTCAGCTATTAATCATCAAGGTAGCTGTGGGGCTACTTCTAATAATCTACTTTTGAAGCTAGCCAATAAAATCCTCATCTGGGGACCTAGTCTGGAGAGCTCACTGAAGATTGCTCGGTGGAGGTTAGTAAGAGTCTGGCTGTCCTGTAGCATTGTGAGCATTAACCTCTCCCTCGCTAAAGAGTGTCCAGTGGATACTGGAAGGAGGCATCCAGTGATCCTGAGGCATTTGAGTACTGACCTGGTCTCAGGGTTCTTGTGACTGTGTGCTGAATCTCTTAGGTGGAGAAGCTAGTAGTATTTCCTGACTGGGACAGCTTCTAAAAAGAGACCCAGTTTTACACACTGTACTTGGTTTCTGCAAAGATACTGTTCTGGGAGATTCAAAAAAGTGTGTCCTCCTGTGAATATTCAGTAAATCTGGAGTATCCCATATTACCCTACACCACATATTCTTCAACAATAAAAACCCTAAAAAGACACTACCTGGACTGAACTGATTATTGAGCCAGGATGGGTGGGCTAATGCTGTGTGCCTGGCTGCCTCTGCACTTATTCTGAGGAAGGGCTGATTAATTTACAGTGGCTCCTACGGGGGTAGCGATACATATTCAAAAATTACTTTCTAAATACAAGATCATAAAGCTGAGAAATGAAAGCTAATTGTCCAAACTCTACTTGATTGCTGATTGGCTATGAGTAACCTGGCATAGTCTTTTGCAAACAGGATTTATTGTTCACAGCAAGCAATAACAGGAACAACAAGGAACCCCCCTGACTGCAAGTACATAAAGCAGTGTAAGGGCACTTTAACACTTTGGGAGTTTTTTTTTTCCATATGGCTAAAAGAAAGCATTTGTCCTTAAAAAATCAGGAAACTTGCTCCAGTACCCAGGATAATAGAAGAGAGTGCTCTTGGCCAGACAGATTTTTATTCTTACAAGCATATCTATGTATTATGAGTATTTTCCAGCCATAATTTTGAATACTAAAATAAATGTTTGGCTTAAAATGAGACGTGAGAAAATACCCACGTGTTATATCTCATACATTTGGATGTTCTTGTTTTATTTTTTTCTCTAATACCCCATAAGGACATACTAATAAACAGATATTAACTCACACTTCTTCTTTAGTATGTATCAGACAAATAGATTATTCATGTTCTTGAAACTGATTTGGCTAGGTCAACTGATGTACCAACGTGCAAACCACAAAGCAAACAAGGGCAGCCCACAGCCCAGGCCTGAATATTTATCTTTGGTAAAGAGCAGAACATTACTACAATGCAGACTATACCACATAACATATGCAAAAGGACTAAAACTGCACACTACAGCAAGAAAAATTATCATCTATTTTTTGGCTATTTACTTTACTAGTACAACTTGCAAATTCTCATCAAAGACCTTAGAAGACCTGTCCATGAACGGTGGATTGTTAAAAATAAATATATTTGATAATACTATTGATGATAACCATATAGAAGGTGCAAATTGTGTTTCTCCAACAAATAGGTAAAAAATTGCAACATGTAAGTTTTACCATATATTTGTATGTACACAGTATGGCAATTATTTTTAACAATACATTTTGATCCCAGCACTGACCACAATACCCTGTAACCTTGACAATCACACTAGCCTTTCCTTAACCACAACCCCTCTTTGAAATGCTAACCTTAATTCTCTCTGTAACCTGAACCATTACTTTATCTCTTCCCGTAACCTTAACACTAATGGGGCGTACACACGGTCAGACTTTTCAGCTACAAAAGTCCAACGGACGCCGACGGACCAAATCCGGCGGACAATCCGATCGTGTGCGGGCTTCCCCGGACTTTCAGCTGACTTTTTCAGTTGCAAATCTGACGGACTTTACATTTGGAACATTGCTTCAAATCTTTACGTCGTAACTTTTTTCCGACGGATGTTGGCTTAAACTTGTCTTGCATACACACGGTCGCACAAAGTTGTCGGAAAATCCGATCGCTCTGAATACGGTGACGTAAAACACGTACGTCGGGACTATAAACGGGGCAGTAGCAATAGCTTTCGTCTCTTAATTTATTCTGAGCATGCGTGGCACTTTGTGCGTCGGATTTGTGTACACACGATCGGAATTTAAACGATCGGATTTTGTTGTTGGAAAATTCCATATCCTGCTCTCAAACTTTGTGTGTCGGAAATTCAGACGGAAAAAGTCTGATGGAGCCCACACACGATCGGAATTTCCGACAACACAATCCGATCGCACTTTTTCTGTCGGAAAATCTGACCGTGTGTACAGGACATAAGTGTGCTGCTCAGGCTCGGTAGAAGGGGGGTATGCAAACCAGTGCGTTGGTGACTGCTGCACAGAGTGCAGGCAGGGGACAGAGCCCATCCTGGCTCCTGCAGTAGCTCAAGGGAAGAAGGGTGACCCCTGAATGCCGCACATCCAAGGTGTCCTACAGAAATTAGTGGAGAGGCAACCTCAGCCTGGACTCCGACCAGGCCACGCCCCAGTGCTCCCCCATGGCTAAGCCCTGGGGGTGAAGTAAAATGCATTGGGAGCGTGGCCTGGTCGATGTCCAGGTTGAGTTTGCCACTCTACTCATATCTGTAGGACACCATGGATGTGCAGCATTCAGGGGTCACCCTTCTTCCCTCGAGCTACTGTAATCACAGTCCTCAGACTGCCGGCCATACACATTTCGAATCTTGGCTGGTTCAGCAGGAACCGGCCGAGATTGGAACTGTTAATGAGTAGGCTGAATGTACCAAGCTGATCGATCGATCAACTTGGGTACAACCAGCCTGCCAGATTCTCTTATGATTACTGCTAGCGATCATCACTGTCTTCTGCTGGCAGGGACGGCTTCCTCTGCCCACCCCCCTGACAGGAGCAGGCAATCGCTCTTCAGGAGGGATTCCCCTGTCAGCACTGTTTTTGTTGATGGTTGCAGGAAAGAAATTAGCACCGTGTGTTGCCTGCCCAACTCTCCCTGTAACCTGACCATCACATTAACAATCCCTGTAACCACCAACCCTCACATTAACCCTTCCTATAGCATCAACTCCAACAGTAACCCTCATTGTGTCCCAAATCCCCCACACTAATGCCCTGTACACACGGTCGGACATTGATCGGACATTGCGACAACAAAATCCATGGATTTTTTCCGACGGATGTTGGCTCAAACTTGTCTTGCATACACACGGTCACACAAAGTTGTCGGAAAATCTGATCGTTCTGAACGCGGTGACGTAAAACACATACGTCGGGACTATAAACGGGGCAGTAGCAATAGCTTTCATCTCTTAATTTATTCTGAGCATGCAAGGCACTTTGTGTGTCGGATTTGTGTACACATGATCAGAATTTCCGACAACGGATTTTGTTATCGGAAAATTTTATAGCAAGCTCTCAAACTTTGTGTGTCGGAAATTCCTATGGAAAATGTGTGATGAAGCCCACACATGGTCGGAATTTCCGACAACAAGGTCCTATCACACATTTTCCATAAATATTTTTTAAACACGTATTCAATTTTTTTTCTTTCTTTTTTCTTCATCCCAATCATTCATCACGATTTTTCACTTTTCACATTTTCTTACTTTTTTTACATATTACATTTACATATCTTACACTATATTTGTAATCATCCCCACACATGTGGCGATCGGGCATGCTATGTGGATGTGTTCTCGGCCAGGGTGGGGTTCCTTGCCTTAGCTCCGGAACAGACAATCAGTTTGGGGTTCCATCTTCCTCGATGGTAGCCAAGCACATTGCTTTAGCCGACCTGTGAGTATAGACCCCTTTCTCCCCATGAGGTCTTTTCTCCCATTAGGGGTAGAATATATTACCTAATACTACATATCCATTTGTATTTACAGTTTATCTCTGTACCTAACTCCTGATGAATGGCATATATCCATGAAACGCGTCGAGTTTCCATGGGGTGCTCAGTCAAATCTGGCTCATTACCTATTCACTGTCCCATATATACCTTTATACATTCAAAATGTATTAAGTACTTTGGGATTATTAATGTGTATGTGTATCTTCCTTTGTTTTTACAGCAGCTCTGTTGCATATGGTGTACCAATGCCTGTTAATAGGAAATATCTTGTACTATATCTCCAAATAATCATTTTTAATGTTTATATAATTCACCTTATTGCCAAATGCTGTTTCTATGACATGTGTACATATATGTATTGTAGTGCTGGTAGATTTTTGATCTACCGCTGATAGTTAAATCTTGTGGGTTACTTGTTAGAGGAAGTTAGATTTGCCTCTGTTCCAGCTTGGCTGAGTTGTGTGTAGTTCCACACTGTGCCGGTGGGTGTCATCACCATGGGCTGGTGTTGGAAAGGCAACGTGTTGAAGCGTATGAGTGCTCCTCTGTCCCGGAGACAACTCGGTGGAGGTGATCCTCCGAGTTGCATTCTGGGAGAGGGTATTTATGGGACAGACGCCATGTTTAGGGGTTCGTTTTCAGCCACCTGCTGGCCCTCCTGGCCGACAGGTATGCGTTAAGAGTACCACCTTGTGGTCCTCCGTTCCGGAGACCCACGTCGCTGCGGCGTTTGGGTGGGCCCAGAAGCCTGCCTGGGGCCTACCACAGCAGCAGAGGAATGGTCCTGAGCTGTCTATCCTGAGTGAAGAAGCTGGACAACCGGGGAGATCCCAGGGGAGGACCCGTCATGGAAGGATCATGCAGAGTGCTGGTCTGGAGAGGGGCCTGGTGACTCGGTTGGAGGACGTATCCTGAAGTAATCTTACTGCATAGTACTGCCGGGTTGGCTTAAAGCTTCAAGTACTGTGTCTGACATTCATCGCAAACCAATACATCCTGTGGCAGAGGATCGTACGGGTTTTATTCCAAACAAGTCTGTGGCAGAGACTTTTGTTCGTGCTGCGTACTGGCTGCTAGGCAACTGAGAGAGGCCTATCCAGGCGGGCAAAGATTGAATTCCACAAGGGGAGTGCATTCAACTATAAGTGTTCAATTCCAAAGAATGTTCTAAAGAATACTAAGGAAAGATATTTGAGCTTCCCTGCAACTTTCCTTCTGCCTCTTTCCTGCTACTTCCTTTACTGCTTGTTCATTAAAGCATTGGAAAATATACTCAAGTGTTTGGTGCTTATATCGTCCAGAGGTAAACTCAATGGGACCCTAGACCCGGTGCCGGTGAAACAGAGGTATCGAGGGTGAAGGTAACAGCCCGCTTTAAACCAGCAGCTCCACCGAGAGTTAGTGCTACATGTGGGCGCGTCGTCCGGGATTTGTTGGCCATCAGTTCTCGCAACCTGGAGAGGTGTTCCACCGGGAGTTTACGGGAGGAGCCTAGCCTACTTGATACCGTGTGGGACGCGTGTATGTGTGTTGGCGCCAGAGAAGAAGAGAGGCCTCGTGATCGTGCTGAGAAGATCAGAGTGTGGCCATGTCTTTTTCGGTGATGCAACCAACTGTGGGGCCTAAGATGTTCACTACCAATCCCTGCTGCGGGCGCTATGTTGACCGGAACCTTGCTTACAGATAGCGGCATTCGTCTGAAACCACAGGGAAGGTTTGTTCTTTATACAGTTGGAGATATTGAAGGACTGGGCATGCTTTTCCACAAGTGTGAAAGACTGGTGAAGGTAACAGCCCGCTTTAAACCAGCAGCTCCACCGAGAGTTAGTGCTACAGTATTTATACCATTTTATCAATAATTTTTTGTTACTTTTCATGTGTTGCCAAGCTGACATATATGTATTGATGTATGCATTATGTTCATGCCATGTGTGCTTGTGAATGTACATATATGAAATTACTTTTCTACTTGTTTTCTACTATTGTCCTGAATGAATAATGTTTACTAACCACTCTACCTCCACAAGTCATTGCCTCATTCAAAGTCCCACATTCCTTTCTTGTTTACCTGAATCAGGGATGGAGGCACATTCATTGTGCCTCATTTAAAGTCCCAAAACTCCCCCCCTCATTTAGTAGGTGGATTAGGTGCAGAGTTAACAGCATGTGTGAGGTCAGGTTCCAAGCCAGATGAACAGATCTAGAGCAAGACAAACAGGCAGAAGCATGATCATGGTTCAATCTGAGGTCAGTACATTGAAGACAGCATGAGCAGGCCAAGACAAGGCAGGTCGATATCAGGAAATCAAATAGAAAATACTGGACACAGGTTAATAGGTACGGCTGAAGTCAGCACTGGCCATTTGCAACTATCCAGGTTGAATAGTCTGCTTGGCACCAACAATAGCAGCATTTGATTGTGCCAGAACCAGAAGTGCCATCTTTCATACTGGCAAGATCTTCCTGAAACCAACCCCATCACCCACACACAACCCTCCTCATCTTCACCCCATAACCTGACATTAACATCAACTCTTCCTGTAATCACAGCCCTCACACTAACCGTCCCAGTAACCCCAACCACAACTCTAACCCACCCAGTAATCACAGTCCCCACATTAACCCTCTCTGTAACCCTTACCCCGACCTGCTCCATAACCCCAACCATCACACTAGCCCACCTTGTAACCCCACTTGAAACACTAACCCTCATACATACTTAAATCAAATCTTCACACTAATCCTCCCTGTAATGACAACCCTCACACTAACTCTCCTAAATGCAAAATATACCAGGGCCAGGATGACAATGCCAAATCTACTGCGTATATTTTGAAACTATCACAGGAAGAAAAGTCTTTGCAGTCTGTGGTAATAGAGGTGCTAAAGCAGCAGATCGTGCCAGGTGTTCAAAGGAATTTATAACACTTTTAAGAAATGTTTGGATAGAAAAATGTGGTCGGCTTATTCTAAATAATGTCATAAATGTGTATTGATGTTTTAAAAAACTTGTGTCTGTTCATAATGTTATGTTTATCTAAGTATTTATTGAATATTACAGCATTTTTTGTGATGCCATGCAGTGATTGTGGGTCCCTGTCCTTTCATCTAAATACAATTCTATAAGCTAATTTTAATGAAAAAAAAGTGATTGGTATTTTTATTTAAAGAAAAAACGAGACAAACATATTATACTTACCTGCTCTGTTGCAGTGGATTTGCACAGAGTAGCCCAGATCCTCCTCTTCTCGTGTCCCTCTTCAGTGCTCCTGGCCCCTCCCTCCTGTTGAGTGCCCCCACAGCAAGCAGCTTGCTATGGGGGCACCCGAGCCGAGCCACAGCTCGCCCCTCTCTCTCCTGATTGGCTAACTGACTTTGATTGACAGCAGAGGGAGCAAATGGCGCCACTGCTGTGTCCCAGCCAATCAGGAGGGAGAGTTCCGGACGGCCAAAACACTTGTGGACATCGCTGGACAAAAATGGGGCTCCGGTAAGTATTAGGGGGGCTGAGGGGGGCTGCTGCACACAGAAGGCTTTTTCTCTCCCCCGTCACTCCTTTCTTGCCATTTGGGTTAAACATTAGACCATACTGGTACCCTTTGTTTTTTTGCAGATATGTTATGCGTCCACTCCTGAGGAAGTAGAACCTATCCACGAAACGCGTTGAGCTTATTGGATGCAGCCATGTCTTTAACATATAATCTATTTTCCATCCTGACCATTTTTCTTTTTCATTGATCATATGATACCTAGTACTATTGGCTTACATTACCGGTTACTGCAGTGTGCTACTATGTGATCTATGTATATATATGAATTGCTTCTATGTCATTGTTGTGTATATATATGAAATTATCAATACCTAGTTATGTACCAACTGAAATGTGCTATGTTATGTGTTTAAGACAATAAACGTGTCAATATTTTTTCCAAGCTGCATGTCTTGTGCCTCATCTAAAGTCCCAAAAAAAACCTTCTTATTCCCAGCAGGGATGGAGGTGCATGTGCACATGCACTTCATTTAAAGTCCCACCAACCCTTTTTTACACATTTATGCTGGAACACAAAAGAACATTCTTTAACCACTTTAACCTTCTTTAACCGCCGCACGCCGATAAACGTCCCAAATTTGAAGAGGGATATCTTTGTTATGGCAGCAGCTAGAGGTCATAACCCTGGTATCCTCTTCTTCAGCAGGTGGTCCAGTTTCCGATAATAGTGGTCTCTGCGGTGGATTCGCTGCAAGATCACTTTTATCGGTGGCGGGAGAGGGCCGCACTTCGGTGTCCTCCGGCGCTTACCAGAGCCGTTGGAAGCGGCGGAGGCGATCGGATCCTTCTTCCTGCTAGGCATGGAGACGAGTGAGGGGAAGATGGCCCCCACCCATCTTCATGCCATTGCAGGGCGGAAGCAAAGTCAAAACGTCGCTTCCACCCATTGCTCTTAAAGGGCCATTTTTTGAAATTTTTTTTTCAAATGACAAAATGTTGTTTTTTTTCTTTTTTTATTGCATTTTAGTGTAAATATGAGATCTGAGGTCTTTTTGACCCCAGATCTCATATTTAAGAGATCCTGTCATGCTTTTTTCTATTACAAGGGATGTTTACATTTTTAAAGAACAGTGTAAAAATAAAAAATAAAAGGTAAAATAAATAAGAAAAAAAAAAAAAATTTAAACGTGCCCCGTCCCGCCGAGCTTGCATGCAGAAACGAACGCATACATGAGTAGCACCCGATTATGAAAACGATTTTTAAACTACACATGTGAGGTATCACCTGATCCGCAGACGGATGGAAAAGTAGGTTTTTCCTCCGTCACACTTTTTTGAATCGGAGCAGGTCGGATGTCAGCGGACATGTCACCGCTGACATCCGACGCTCCATAGAGGTCCGTTCACGTCCGCCTAAAAAACTGACAGGTGGACCTGAACGGATCGTCCATGTACAATGGGGCCTAAATGTCTTTTTACTGTTTGTTGTAACATTAACAAGATCCTTCACTGAAAACTCCAGAACTCAATAATTTGGAAGGGTGTCTATATAAATGTAACACTATAGTGAATTTTGTAATTTTAGCAGCTAAACGCACACACATGAAACCTGTTAAAGCACTTGAATTTGTGTTTAGCCAGTCTTGTGATCTTGGTACCCCTAACATACAGCACAACCATGTCCTGGATGTCTCTGCAGATCTCTGGTCTGTGTCAGCTCATCCTTGTACCTATCACTTCTGTCACCATGCTTTGTAAAAGTAACAGAGCAATTATTACACTGCTTCCACTGTCATTCTAAGTCCTTCTGTGCGGGGGATTACAGGAGATTGGTATCATGTCAGATTCGGGTATTATACTAGTTCAATATGAAAACACATTAATACCCTGTACACACGGTCGGATTTTCCGACGGAAAATGTGTGATCGGAGTTTGTTGTGGGAAATTTGTGTGGGCTCCATCGGACTTTTTCCATCGGAATTTCCGACACACAAAGTTTGAGAGCAGGCTATAAAATTTTCCAACAACAAAATCCGTTCGCGTCAATTCTGACCGTGTGTGGACAATTCCGACGCACAAAGTGCCACGCATGCTCAGAATAAATTCCGAGACGGAACTGCTCGGTCTGGTAAAATTAGCGTTCCTAATGGATATAGCACTTTCGTCACGCTGCAATGTTTTAACTTGTTTAATGCAGCGCACTCTCTTCTTTATAATGCTAGAAGAATGAAGTTGTTTTGCTGCTTATATTCACACAGACTTCTCACAAACTTCTTTCTTTATTATTTATCGTGATTTCATCAATATAATATTTTTATTTGTCACATCTACCGAAAAAAAATTATTTTTTTGATGTTTTTAGATTATTATTTTTTTTTTATTTAAATCCTGATCTTGTGTTGTTTTTTTTTTTTTTTTTTTAACTCCAGAATAGTTTTAGGTGTGTTTTGTGTGTCAAGTTACCACAACACCATTATTATCTTGTACTATTTAATCTTAAGGAGGCTGCTTGGTGTTGGTGTCTCTTGTTAATTTCACATTGTAGTTTTGAAATGTACCAGCCTCCTCACAAACAAACCGTCCTTTTTGAAGGAAAACACACATAGGCGAGTATAATAAAACAAACCAAAAATTTATTAAAGGGTCCTAACCAAAGAAAGAGGGAGGCAACGCTGGAGAGACAGCAGAAATTGGCGAAGCCTTTGGTCCCCAGGGCACACATCAATTATATTACTGCAAAACTGGTGGCCTGAGGAGTCCATATATAAGGGAGTACAATCTGGTCCAGAAGTCCAAGAGATCATGAACAGCAGCAGATGACATATATGTCCCCAGGCTGTGGTCATACAAGAGCCTGCATCTTTTGTCAGACCAGACTGAACCCAGGGCCATCACTTTCTTGTCTTCCTTCCACTCTTCCTTCCACGCTGTGTCTGTGGTGGTGGAGTTGTGGCAGGAGGAGGAGGAGGATGATGCAACTCACTCAGGTGGGTATTGGGTGTGATTTTGCCCCTCAACCCCTTATTTAATGCTTTATAAATTATTTCCTCACACATGAGGCGTTGGCCCTCCTGCATGTCCTGCAGTTTTGTGGCAGCCATGGAGGCAAAGGCCTCTTCAGGAGTGGGGGTGGCCCTGAGGGACGCAGAAGCCTCCTGAATCAGCCTGCGTGCTGAATCCTCCATGTTACTCCCCTTCCTAGGTCTTTTGTTTGGAAGGCGGAGGGGAGGAACGTGTGTTTCTGTGAGGCTCCTACTGGGCCCTGCCACCTCCTGGCTGCCACTTACCCCGACCTACTCCTGGCTGCCACTAACCCCCGCCTCCTCCTGTGTGCCACATTCCACAGCCTCCTCCTGGCTAAGGTCTTCCTGTGTATGAAAAAGGGACATAGTTTTAGTTTTAGTTCATCAATCACACACAATTTTCATCTCATGATTGTTGCAAATTGAATGTTAAGAAATATAAAAGATTATCATTCTGAGCCCAGCATTTTTCATTCTTGTCCCAATTATTTTTGCCCACTACTGTCTATTGATATGTAAAACATTTTATTAAATCAGCAATTAGTGATCAATAATGACATCATTTATGTTTTGCCAAGAAATCTGTAGAACAATGCTATACCTGGCTCAAACTGGGCTCCTCCACTTCTTCCTGGCTGGAAGTCCCAGGTTGGACATCGGAGGCCTCAGTTGGGGTGGAAGATAGGGTGGCAGGAAGAGTGGAAGGAAGGGTTGAGAGGGATTCCCTGACTTCAGTCTGGTCTGACAGAAATCGCAGTCTCTCATAGTACCAGAGCCTGGGGACATAAACGTCATCTGCTGCAGCTCCTGATCTCTAGGAATCCTGGATCTTCTTGCGCTCCCTAAGATAAGTGTTCCTCAGGCCACCAATTTTGGCTTTTAAATAGGGGATGGTTGCTGTGGGGACCACCGGCTTCACCAACTCCAGCAGTTTCTCCAGCACTGCCTGCCTCTTTTGTTTATGATTATATTGCGGGTGTTTGACCTGCCACAGACAGGGCTGCTCCCTGTATTTGTCTATGAACAGGGGGAGGAAGTTGTGGTCATTGAAGCCATCCATTTTCTCTGCAAGACACAACACAAGACAGACCATAATGTCAGGCTAAACTCTCCTAATCTTGTCCCAATATAAGCCTCAATCTATAAGCAGTATAGGCCCAAGTTTAAATGTTACCTTCGTTATCACAATCGGCGCTTCCTATACTCCTTCCTCCGCTCACAGATCGTACGTACAACGCACGCGTGTTACGCTTTATATACACTGCGCATGCGTGAAACTCCCAGACGTTCTTTCTAGTCTATTCCCCGCCCCTTCTCGTTCGGCGCAGTGGGGAAGAGCACATGGCGGAGACAGAGCAGGAGCGTGCTAATTACAGCAATGAGGAGGAGGAGGAGGAAAGCCCGGAGCCAGAAACATCACGATCCCAGAGGAGAAGATTTAAGGCATCAAATATTTCCTTTGTGGAGATGGTGGAGATGGTCGACATACTGAAGAGGGCCGACTATGACGGGAAGTATGGACCTTACCCCAACCCCAATGTCAGAAAGGCCAAGATCATGGTGAAAGTTGTGAAGAGTCTGCACCGTAACATTATTCGTTCGTAGGAAACATTGTTCATTAGGCCAATAAAACACCATGTTTTGTCCAGATGCATTTCAATACATTTTTTCTGGCCTACTTCTCTTAAAATTATTTTGTTGTCTAGATGGGTTAGTAACTAGAATGAAATGAAAACTAGATTCTGTTTAAGGAGAGGACACTCAGCAGCTGTTTACACATCTGGATGCTGGAGCACCAGTGTGGAACACCAGAACACCCTTTTTATTAGGGGGCCCACACAGGTGTTCCAGTGAATACTATAGGGGTGACTTCATCTGTGAAGCTTGCACAAAACAGGTAAGTATTCAAGCTTCACAAAAGACAAAAATATTTCTTCATCTTGCAACTCTGCCAAAAAAGACAATTGTACCCCACTTTCAAGCAATGTTTCATATTCCTATTTCTGCCATCAAATATCTGTGTGCCAAGTATACCTATTTTTTTTACATAGGGGAGAAAAGACTCGAAGGACACCACTCATCAGAGGAGAGAACAGACCCCCCACCTCATGAAGAAATGGAAATTCCCCAAACCCAACCAGAGGAGGAGGGGGACGTGGTGGAAATTGTCACCACAACAGGTGAGTGTCTGCGACCACAGGCTCAGGTAAGAGATGGATGCATGCATATTTATAATACATGGTGTTTTTTTTATATATATATTTTTAGGTGATCATGATGTTGTGGAAGAAGGTCATTTCACCAGTGAAATTGCCCAGATCCTGATCGGGGAGATAATGGGGTGTAATAGGGACTTGGAAAACATCAAGCAAAACATCAATGATGTTCAAAATAAAATGAAGAACATCATTGATGTTTTAGGGAGAATTTAAAACCCCTAGAAATCCTTAACTTATTTGTGCTTTGTGTTTTTGTTTTTCTGACAATTTTTGAAAATTTTGTGACATTTTATAGAAAAGCCAAATTTTGAAGATGCACACACTGTGTCAACATGTGCTATCTGCCTTCATGGGAGATCAATGTACGCGTTTTGTGGGTGCAACCCCTTCCTCAATAATAAAGTAGCTGAGAGGAAGGGGTTGCACCCACAAAACACGTCCATTGATCCCCCATGGCGGTAGCTAGCACATGCTGACATTCGGCAATTTGTGTGCATCTTCAAAATTTGGCTTTTCCAGGGGTGACTTCACCCCATCTGCTGAACGCAATATCAAACACAGTTTATAAATACTCATGTCTGGTATTGCCTTCACTTTCTATAAAAGTTGAACTTTGTAAGTTCCAGAGTTGTGTATTTCTTTTTGGTTTTAAACATGTCTGTTTTACCTTAAAAGGCAATTTCTACTTTTTTAATGTGACCTAAAAAATTGTTATACAACAAATATGTTGGTTTGTTTTAAAAACCTTTTATAAATGCACATGTGATTGTGCTTGGATTAAAAAGATTGAGAATCAACAATGTATGGCTTCTTCTTTCAATGCTCAAAAGCATTTTTTGTTGTAAAGTTGGTGTTTTCAGTGACAATGGGGGTTATTTACTAAAGGCAAATCCACTTTGCACTACAAGTGCAGTTTCAGTGCAGTGCAGTGCACTTGTAGTGCAAAGTGTATTTTCCTTTAGTAAATAACACCCAACAGTGCTTTATAATTTTATACAATCACGCCATTTTCAGGACTTCCCAAATTTCAGTCATGGTCAGCTAAAAGAAAGCCAAGCAGTAAATCTGAGCAAATATTTGTTCAGCTTAAAATATATTTTTATTTAAAAAATGTCTCAGACATTGTCTGGCATATCGATGGCCCCCCTACCCACAAAGTATTCCATGTATCTTAGACGGACCTCGCGGGCACTCCCCGCAATCCAGGAGGGCCAGCTTCAAGCGCCGTCAGGTTTGATTCATTCATATTAATTCCGGATTCAGGCCCAACTGAGCCAGCATAGTTCCAAGAATTTCTCCTTAAAAAGTTGTGGAGAACACAGCAGGCCAGGATGATGTGATTGAGTTTATATTCCACCATGTGTATCGGTGTAAGAAATAGGCGGAACCGGCTGGCCATTATTCCAAACGTGTTCTCCATCACTTTTCTGGCTCTGGCTGGCCGGTAATTAAAAACCCTCTGGTCCGGGGTGAGGGTCCTCATAGGGAATGGCCACATACGCTTCATCCGCATCGAAGACGAATGGGAGTCCTTCCGCATTGTCTTCTGGAGGTGGCAAGCCCAAGCTGCCATTCTGGAGATGCCTGTAGAACTCTGTGTAGGCGATGACTCCACCATCTGACATCCGGCCATTCTTCCCCACGTCCACATACAGGAACTCGTAAGTAGCCGACACCACTGCCAACATCACAATTCTATTGAACCCCTTGTAGTTGTAATAGTATGTAAAGATAAATTGTAGTGCTAAAACACACAAGGGTTAATAGTGAATAAAATTCAAAGTGCATATAGACGTAATGTCCTAAGTGAAAAAGGGGGAATGTATAGTCCAAATAGGACAACAGTCCGCAGTGAGATTGAATAATCTGTGTATCGATCCTGTCTGCTTCCCAATCTTCAGCTTGTATATCATCCACTTTAGCGAATAGATGGAATACGCTTACCAGAGAGGTTGGATTCTATTGCCGTGAGCATAGAATCAATGGAGCTTGATGCCACCCTGGGCAAAATGGTGAAGTGTTGGAGGCAAGGGTAGAGCCTCTACAGGGCCGGGACGTCCCCTCTATGTCCACCAAAGCAGAGCCAAAATGGATTCCAAAAGGCAAAGTGGTTCTGCGGTTCTCCAGGATATATAAAAAAGGGAAGGGATGCTTCCATATAGTGTAATTCTGGGTGTTTTTATTCATAAAACACAATACATGTAAAAAGTGATCACAGGATAAAAGCAGTGTATAGGGTCTATAAAAGCCGCCCTGCGCGTTTCGGTCCAATGACCTTCAACAGGGGCAATGTTAAGCGTTTTACTTGAAAAACCACCCGGGAGTGTCAAGTTGGCAGACAAGAAAGAAAGTGAAGGGAAGAGGGAAGGAGGATGACGAGTCATAGGAGGAGAGAAGATGGTGGGGAGAAAGGGAGAAAAAGGAATAGAGAGGTGAAAATGAGGAGAACAGAACACAGGAAGGGGGAATATAGTGAACAGAAGGGAGAGAAGGGAGGGAAAAAGGGGGGAGGGGGGGTTTTGGGGAGGGGAAAAGACGGGGAGGGGGGGAAATATTATTTAAAGACAAAGGTATAAGGTCCACCTATCAGATCCCCCCCCCCCCTCATGGGCCATGTTAAAAATTTTAGGGGGGGAGATGTTTTGGCCAGGTAACCCTCTCCACTTCATTGAGAGATAAATGCCTAAATAATGTGTATTACTTTGGCCAGCCCCTCCTTACTTACACTATTGGCAGCCCGCTGGACAGGTAAGAAGTGTCATAATACAAAGAGATAAATACACACTGTACACATTTTAGCACATTTTTACATTCTGCTATTACCTATCAAGATAATAATAGGATACAAAAACTTTTAACATTACCATTTGAAAGTATTCAGGCAGGCCCTTGCACTACATGCTTTGGGGAGTTCATCCATAAATATGACCACAAAAGAGGTGGGTATAGTGTGTATGAGTTTGGCAAAGTCAGCAGATAGAGAATTGAGGATAGATAGAGGATTGGTATCAGCTGAGTTAGCAGTTGGGGGGAGGGAGGGTTCCAAATTATTTTGGGACCCAAAAAAAAAAAACCTCTGGCACTCTGCCAGAATTTAAAGCACAAATTACAATTTTACACATTTTAGGGGGTATTTAGGGTAAAGCACTACTATGGAGCTGACAAAATACATTTTTAATTGAGTAGACGAGGTGGATATAGGCCCAGGAGAGCATGCTGGAGAGGTAAGTGAAGGAAAATATGTATGAAGGACAAAAATTTTTTTTTTAAAATCCAGCATGCATGAGGACAAAGGGGGCATTCACAGCATATTACAATCATAGTAATTAGGGAATGAGGAATGAAATACAATACATTAGCAAACAGTAAATACAATAAAATGTGATGTAAAAGGATAAAATCTTACCTTAATATACTCCTTCTGCAGGACCTGTATGATGGCAGAACAGGTCTCCTGGATAATGATTCCCAGAGCCTGGGGGGAGATGCCTGTCAAGAACTTGAGGTCCTACAGGCTTCTCCCCGTCGCCAAGTACCGCAGGGTGGCGACGAGCCTCTGCTCCGGAGTGATGGCTTGCCTCATGCAGGTATCCTGCCTGCTGATATAAGGGGTTAGCAAAGCCAACAAACGGTGAAATATGGGGTCCGTCATCCGGAGAAAGTTCCTGAAATCATCAGGATTATTCTCACGGATCTCACGGAGCAAAGGCATGTGACAGAATTGGTCACGCTGAAGCAACCAATTCTTGGTCCATGAACTCCTCCCCACCCTGTTCATGGACTGGACTTGTGTCAAGGTCAGGACCCCAACACCAAGCCCCCGCACAACATGAACTCTATGACAAGTATGTACACGCAACATGGCTAGAAAACGGTCCGCTGCTCAGAGCGAAGTAACAGAACGCACTGAAGAACAGCAAGGTCTGTGAAGAGCGACCTGAAAATCAGTAATGAACGGACAAGAACACAATGAAAAGTCAATGGTAACTCGCTGCATGCACTGAAGACCAGATGCAAACCCACAAGCACAAATTGAACAGCAGAAATACGATCTGAAAACCACGAGTCTGAAAAAGCGCGAATCGTCTCTCACCAAACTTTTACTAACATGAGATTAGCAAAAGGAGCTCAAAGGGTGCTGCGCTTGGTACTGAACTGACCTTTTATAGTCTCGTCGTACGTGGTGTACGTCACCGCGTTCTTGGCGTTTGGAAATTCCGACAACTTTGTGCAACCGTGTGTATGCAAGACAAGTTTGAGCCAACATCCGTCTGAAAAAATCCATGGATTTTGTTGTCGGAATGTCCGATCAATGACCGTGTGTACAGGGCATTAGTCATTTCAGTTTTAAGGTTTTGACAGCTATGGGTTAGCTATTTTATTGTAGCAGTCCAGCAACAAATGCTATGCTATTGTATGAAAAATAAACCGTAATGATTTGGTGTCAGCTATGCTTTTAAACTAATTTTATATAATTGTATATATAAAATCTTTATGTTGCTTAAAACCTTTAGCGCAAGGTGCAATACAGATTTTCAACAAACAGAGTACAGCAGAACTGTTTACTTTCAGACTGGGTTTCTCTATTTGAATCTTCATAGGGCCCCATAACAACATTGGAGGCAAGAAGGGGAAGCAGGTAGGGCCAAATTATCCCTTTTACTCTAAATTTGCGTTTGAGCTACTAACTCTGTAAATAGATAAAGTTGAAAGAATCGCGCTTAGGAGAGATTTATAGGCCAAATATATACAGGTTGCTGCCTCCCTTGAACAAAGACACTCCCTAGGGGTGTCCTGCAGAAATCAAAGTATTAGGAGATAATAGGGAAAAATGGCGCTACCCGAGAGACCTGTTTGGCTCAGCCTGTACAGGGAACGTTATATAAACGTAATTTTTTTATTATATATATCACAAGGTTTCAAACTAATATAAGTGAAAAAATGCCGTAATTAGATGGAAAACAAGTGCTGAAGGGTTGCAATAAAATAGCTAAAGTGCATATGTGTGGATCAGTATATAATCGCATGCATCCTATATGGATGCTACTGTATGGGTAGTCAGAAAAAACTTTGTATATGCCAAAATATCATATGATCCTGGTAGAGCAATATACTTTTTCCCACCACAAAATACATTCAGCACTTTGTACAAAATAAAGGCATATTGTGTATAACAGAAAACGCATGAAACATGCATGGATCCACTTCTGTTAATTCCTATAGGGAAAAGAATTCCATACACAGTATCATAGCAGTATCTATATGTCTCAATATTAGTATAGTTCATATGTTGTAGCTATTACACAGATATATAATAGTCTCATGCATTTCATGCGGCAATCAGACTTGATGTTTTCCCCAGAGTGACTTGGTGTGTACAGGGTAGAATGGTGACTTCTGTGATCCCCCTCAGATTGCTCACTCACCAGATGTCGAAACCCCCACAGGGGTATCAGGCCTGTAATACTGCACGAAAGACTGCTGCTGCTGTGATGCTTCAGATGGCTCTGATGGTCATGTTGCAATTAGCCCTCATATCAGGGAAAGAAAAAGGCCTGTACAGGCTGAGCCAAACAGGTCTCTCGGGTAGCGCCGTTTTTCCCTATTATCTCCTAATACTTTGACTAACTCTGTAAATGACAGTCTTTATTTCATTTCAGTAGTTAATTTAAAAAGTGTATATTACAATCCTGGTTTAAATAAAAGTTCTACTATTAAACACATGGTAATACTGTATAGAAACCAAGAGTGATGGCAGAAAAGTTGTTTTGTTTTGTTTTTTGTTTTTTTGGATTTTTTTTTTTTTAACTTTATTGTCTTTATGTGCTTTGCAGTGTTGGTCCAGGGTGATTCCATCTCTTACAAAATAAAATTTTGAAGAAGTCTATTACTCCCTTTATTTCTACTGTGATAATTAAACAGAATGCAGATCTCACAACAATGTTATTTCATCCATCAACTTTACTATACCCCTTCAAGCTTACCTTAAATGGGACTCTTCTCCTCATCCATATCATCCTCAGTCATAGATGTGCATCAAAACCATCTGATGTGATGCACATTTTTTAGTTTTGTACCTACATGAAGCATATTGAATGAAGATTAACTTCTTATTAACTTACATGTTACAGTCTACCACAACCTTTCGACCAGAAGTATATTTGCTGGATATAATGCAGAACTTTTCTTTCATAAGAAGTGCTAATAAATGCTAATGTTCTAATGGCTACTTTTTTCAGAAAAATCCTATGTCTACTTTTTTTCTATGCCAAGAAGGACATAAAAAAAGAAGAAAGATTTTTTTTCTTGTGATGCCTTACAATTCCTGCCTCCAAATAAATTCTGAGGGGGCAGAGAACATGTCTGCATTTCTGCCCCCATGGGATGAAGAGATACAGACATGTTTGTATTCCATATTAGGTGTGCTGCCTAGGGTGGCAACCATGGCTCCCTCCATAGATAGAGTGCAGGAGTGACATAGCCTCCCAAGGACAGGAAGTGTGTTATTTTCAGGATTTCCAGGTAACACAGCCACCACAACAATGGACTAGTGAGCTGCAATATATTACATTTATGGTTTTGGCCTTAGATACATGTTCTTCTATGTCTATCCTTTTTTTAACTGTGTTACACGTTTTTTTTGTTAACATTCTGGCAAAAATAAAAACCCTTAAAAACATCACTTTAAGCACTCAGCACAGTTATACTTTTAATAAAATTGTCTTTCTTATTTGGATAATCCTTTTTTTAATCACATCATTTGCTTCACAAAGACATCTGTTGCACTCACAGATACATAAAATGGGCGAAAAGTAGACTCTACAAATCTGTATGCGAAATACAGTCGCAAAAATATAGAAAAGCATGTAAAATGTGAAAAAGCATTTATGTGCCTGTGTGGAAGAGACTTAAACAGAAAAAAAGAGGAATAATTAAATCCAGTCTATAAATGACCATAATTCATACAGGGATATGTACCCAACTAGAAGAAGACTTCCTGCCATGCTGTAGACTTAATCGTCAAAAGAGTGCACTGATCTGTTTTTCCAAGTTCCATTTCCCGGTCTAGTTTGTAGATCAGCCTACTTTCATATATAATAGCCACAACACATCAGCACAATATAACACAGTTATTGAAGCTATAAAGACACAGATCCCTCCTATCCAACATTTTTTAGGAGTCTCTGGAGTGTAAGAAACATCATGCGATGACTAATATGATTTGCAATTCATACTGGACCTAATATTAAGTTAGATTCCCTGTTTTCAATTATTGCATTTTGAAGCACTGGATAGTCCCTAGATACAGAATGTCTGACTGAAAGCCTGACATGAACATTCTTTCAGACACAATTGTTCTGCAGGTAATGCACAGAAACTAAGTGACATCATAATTAAGGTATATAAAAGCCCAAATACTAAAATCTCATTAGGATTTTCATGTTAATGCAATTTCAAAGGGGGCTTTCAATCATTTTAAATCTACAGCCTTCAATAAAGTAATACTTACATAGTAACATAGTCAGGTTCAAAAAAGACACAAGTCCATCCAGTTCAACCATAAAAAATAAATAAATAAATAAATAAATAAATAAATAAAATAAAAAATATCATACAATCCCATATACCCAATCCTATACCCACAGTTGATTCAGAGGAAGGCGAACCCCCCCGCCCCAGAAAAGAAGGATCCAATTTTCTACAGCAGGGGAAAAAATTCCTTCCTGATCCCAGAGAGGCAATCGGATTTACCCTGGATCAACTTTACCTATAAATGTCAGTCCCCAGTTATATTATGTAAATTTAGGAAAGAATTTCCTAAATTAATCTACTGAGCTGGCCAGAACCACCTCTGGAGGGAGTCTATTCCACATTTTCACAGCTCTTACTGTGAAGAAACCTTTCCATATTTGGAGATGAAATCTCTTTTCCTCTAGACGTAAAGAGTGCCCCCCTGTCCTCAATGCTGATGACCGTAAAGTGAATAACTCAACACCAAGTTCTCTATATGGACCCCTTATATATTTGTATATGTTGATTACATCCCCCCTTAATCTCCTCTTCTCAAGAGTGAATAAATTCAGTTTGTCTAATCTTTCCTCATAGCTGAGCTCCTCCATGCATCTTATCAGTTTGGTTGCCCTTCTCTGCACTTTCTCCAGTTCCCTGTTATCCATTTTGAGAACTGGTGGCCAAAACTGAACTGCATATTCCAGATGAGGTCTTACTAATGATTTGTACAGGGGCAAAATGATATCTCTCTCTCTGGAGTCCATACTTGGTGATGTTGCCATAAAGGTCCCTGTTCTGTCACTTCTTTTTATTGGGTGACAATGCTCTGACCCTGTCTCCCATACTCCTATGTTGTCACTCTGTCATACAGTCTTCTACAAGAGACTACAAGTATCAGTTTTAACACACATTAATCAGGTGTAATTCACTGTTGTTTCTATTAGGAAACCAGCCCCGAAAAATATTATGTCCCCAACTGTATGTAGACAGGACCACTACCACTAGAATCATCAATCCATTATGAACAGGATAAAATGCAAATATGGCAAAATTGTAGTAACAGTGAGAAGGGCTGAAAATCGGAGCCTTCTTACAGAGTGCAGGAGTCAGAAGTATTGTATGTAATGTACAGAGTACAGGGGGCAGTAGTATTTAACACACATGTGCAGAGCTGCAGAGTGCATGGGTCAGGTGTATGTAATGTACAGAGTTGTTGCTATGCCCCAATGCAGAAATGTATTAAATGCACATTTTTTATTAATTTGGGGGCATTAATTAAATGTTTGCAAAAGATTAAATTTTCCTTGAAAGTACAGCCCAGTATACAGTATGCAGTGATCAGGTAGAGGTCAAGATTACTTAAAGCGGAATTGTAGTTGAATGGAAATTGCCCCTGCCTGTTTGCCCTCCTTCAGCAATGTCTTGCTGTCCCTTGTTGCTTCATAATCCAGTGTCTCCATATTTTCTGACACATCTTCCAGGTTTCACGTCACTCTTCTTCAGCTGATGGAGTGCAGTCCCCATACAAGGACAAGGTAATTTGTCTTGTGTGCTATGAAGTCAGTTCACTGAAAAATGTACTGCATGTAGTCCTTTTTTAGCACAGTGTGTTGCGACACAAACCATCGCATCACAGCACTGCTGCAGTGAATAGAGCTGAATAAAACATTGCTTTACACATTTCAATAAAGTTCTTCAAATAAAAAAGTAAACAGTGTGATGGTTTAGAATCAGTACATCTGCACTGTTTACTCCCACAGCACACCAGAGGCCAAGTTCTGTCATTCAGGCAAACATTTCCATCATTAACCCCCCCAAGAGCAAATAAAATGAACAATAGCAAAAAATGTACCCCTTAAGTATCAGCAAATAGCAAATCTCTCCCCCAAGTAAATATCTCTGCCATTAAAAATCCTCTACACCAAGTAAAAATCTCCGTCAAAAGCAACCCTCCCCTTCCCTTCAGCATTCCCCCAAAAATGTCTCCATACAAAAAATACCCTCCTACCAAGCAAAACTTCCTTCCACAAGCAAACATTTCCCCCTCTTACCCTTAAAACGGTTGTAAATCGAGAAAAAAAAAGCAAGACAAAGGCATAATGTGCTAGTATGCATTGCATACTAGCACATTATGAAATACTCACCTTAGAACGAAGCCCTCTCAGCAGCGCCCGAGAGGGCTGACATCATCTCCCGTCCTTTCTTCCAGGATCACGGGCTCCGGCGCTGTGAGTGGGAGCCCTTGGTTCCAACAAGAAGCTCTGAAGTTCCAGCACAGTAAGCAAGACCTTCAGATTGAAAAAAAATGTGTCCCCTGGCGCAAAAATTAACATTGAATTAAAGTTAAAATTAAATTCAAATCTGCTGCAGTTAGAAATTCTCTACCCTTGGTTGGAGGGAAATTAATATCATATAAAAAGTGTAACTGCGCTGATTATAAAGTGCTTATACAATGTTACCACTAAGAACAATATCTTATGATGATGCATGTATGTATGCGAAATGCATAGAGGCTTCTGGGTAATCGCTGACATCACGTCCTGTTCCAACCTGTACCAGATCGAGGCTTGGAATGCACGCCGAACCCGGGAGACAAAGCGGTAGAATGAACCTAAAAAACACACTGCTGGAATGACTCAGTGTCGATCTAAAGGCTTGAAAATGTGAGTGCACATTTTTACAATTGGGGATTTTTACCTTGTTGGTTTAAATAAATTTTATAAATGCATATTGCACAATGATGGCTATTTACTTCTTATGAGATATCAAGATTTGAGGAGTAACTAGTGGCAATGTAGTTGGAGAAACGCAAGGAAAGTGAAGTGGTTATCCCAATATGAACCAAAGGCAAAGTTTTTTCTACGCTCTGGTGAGTGACCATTTCAGAAGGTGGTCGTGATCCACAAAGTGGTGAAAAGGCTTCTAAAATAGCACGGATGTGATTTTGAGCACACTACGCACATGAGATAGAATTGTGAAGTGGACTTTGGGAAATATTGTTAAAAGCCTGTGTCCTGTAGTTTTTGATATTTTTGCAATTATGCACTTGATAATTTAATAATTTGCACTATAACTTTGCACTATAGAGCTATACAGTTTTGATGTTTGTGCACATTTCATCGATATTATTCCTAGTGGTAACATTGTATAAGCACTTTATAATCAGCGCAGTTATGCCGCGTACACACGATCGCACACTCCGACAACAAAATCCATGTTTTTTTTCCGACGGATGTTGGCTCAAACTTGTCTTGCATACACACGGTCACACAAATCTTGTCGGAAATTCCGAACATCAAGAACGCGGTGACGTACAACACGTACGACGAGCCGAGAAAAATGAAGTTCAATAGCCAGTGTGGCTCTTCTGTTTGATTCCAAGCATGCATGGAACTTTGTGCATGGGAATTGTGTACACACGATCGGAATTTACGACAACGGATTTTGTTGTCGGAAAATTTGAGATCCAGATCTTAAATTTTGTTTGTCAGAAATTCCGACGGAAAATGTCTAATGGAGCCTACACACGGTCGGAATTTCTGACAACAAGATCCCATCGAACATTTTCCATCGGAAAATCCGACCGTGTGTACGCGGCATTACACTTTTTATAAGACTTTCGGAGCGCATGCGCCGCTGACGCCAGTGGCTGCATGCAGGGTGAATATCTCCTAGAGATATTTATTTTACCTACAGGAAAGTCTTAAGGCTCACTTGTAGGTAGAAATCACAAAGCAGGGTTTACAACCGCCTTAAGCAACCCACCCTGAAAAGTGAAAAATCACCTCCTCCCTCAAGACCTCTAATGTAAACTTTTTTCCCCTCAAGCAAATTCCCCCAGATTCCTACTACTAAAGCAAACCTTCCTACGCCTGGCAAACCCACCTCCCCTTAACCCCCCCCCCCCCCCCAGCAAACATCTCCACAGGAAAACTCCCCCCTGAGCCGGTGAGATCCTCTGCACTCTTTACATCTACTCCATTGGATCCAACATTATTGTTTTTATATTTTTGTTTGCTGTGCGCTATGCGTCCACTCTCAGGCACTGTGAGTATTCCCTATGTCGCCCTCCCTTTCCTTTTTCCTCTCCTCACTGCACTGATGGGCAATGATATGCTGTACTGATGGGCACTGATATGCTGCACTGATGGGCACTGATATGCTGCACTGATGGGCAATGATACGCTGCATTGATGGGCAATGGTAGGCAGCACTGATGGCCACTGATGAGGCGGAACTGATAAGCTGCACTGATGGGGCTGCAATGATACGCTGCACTGATGGGCAATGATATGCTGCGTTGATGGGCAAATATACGCTGCACTAGTGGGCACTGATAGGCTGCACTGATGGGCAATTATATGCTGCACTAATGGGCAATAATACACTGCACTGATGGGCAATAATACGCTGTACTGATGGGCACTGATATGCTGCTAAAGTTGTTGTTAATTTTTATTTTTGGAACTTAATTCTGCATAAAACATTTAACAGTGCAATTTCATGAGATAATTTACAAAAGCGTGTTTAGGAGCAGACTTAGGGGCGGGGTGGGGCAGGGTAGGGGTTAAAAACAGATTATAAATTTCTAATCAGACAATGGCAGCTTGATCCTTCTGTTAAGCTTTCGCATCAGATTTCTCAAAACTTTCCATGCCTGCGCTTTATATGATGACTAAGCCCCTCCCCTTCATGACATTGTCAAAAAGTGGCGGAGCATGGGTGACCTTAAAATGATGCTGCCCCCCCCCCCCCGAAAAAAGTTCTGCGGACATCCATGCCAGGGACTGAAGACAGCAAGTGAGACCAACTGGGGTAAGCACACCGCTGAATCGTGGGACAGGTGAGTGGCTATTTTTTAAAAGTCTGCAGCTACAGTTTTTGTAGCTTTTATTTTTTTCACAGATGACAGCAATTCCGCTTTAACTGCTTGCTGACCATCTGCAGTCATTATACTGTGGCAGCTCGGCATGTTCCCGCGAACCGTCGTAGCTGTACGTCGGTCCCTTTAAGATATAGCAGGCGTGCCCGCTGCACTGCTGCCTGCCGACTCGCGTGGCCCGGCAGTCATGATGACTGCCGGCCATGCACAATCGCGGGCATGAGAGCCAGAAGAGGGACACAAATCCCTGTTCTGTGAGGAGAGGAGGGACAGATCTTGTGTTCCTACTAGCTAGGAACAACGATCTGTCATCTCCTCTAGTCAGTCCCATCCTCCTACAGTTAGAACACACACAAGGGAACATGGTTAATCCCTTGATCGCCCCCTAGTGTTAACCCCTTCCCTGCCAGTGACATTTACACAGTAATCAGTTCATTTTTATAGCACTGATCGTTGTATAATTGTCAATGGTCCCAAAAATATGTCAAAAGTGTCCGATCTGTCCGCCATAATGTCGCAGTCCCGATAAAAATCGCTGATCACCGCTATTACTAGTAAAAAAAAATAATAATAAAAATGCCATAAAACGATCCCCTATTTTGTAGACGCTATAACTTTTGCGCAAACCAATCAATATACGCTTATTGTGATTTTTATTACCAAAAATATGTAGTCGAAAACATATCGGCCTAAACTGAGGAAGAAATGTGCTTTTTTTAAAAAAAAATGGGGATATTTATTATAGCAAAAAGTACAAAATGTGTTTATTTCAAAATTGTCGCTCTTTTTTGTTTATAGTGCAAAAAATAAAAACCTCAGAGATGATCAAATACCACCAAAAGAAAGCTCTATTTGTGGGAAAAAAGGATGTCAATCTTGTTTGGGTACAGCATCGCATGCGATTGTCAGTTAAAGCGACGCAGTGCCATATCTCAAAAAATGGCCTGGTCATTGAGCAGCCAAATCTACCGGGGCTGAAGTGGTTAAAGTATTTCTTTCATTCTCACTAGGGTTTGAGTCTGTGTGAGTTGTGCCAACTGCCATTTCCCTGTCCAATCAGAGTTAGTAAACAGCTAGCAGAGCACGCTGCCAACAAGGGAACTCTCCCTGGACATGGAAATAGACATTTGCTGCCGCGGTGAAATCTGCTGAAGAGGAGGTGCTGCCAGCTATTATACCTGGTCAGTGTGATCACCTAAATAAGCCCCCATAGCTGCAGAACCACAGGTGCTGCTGTTCTACTACAGAGTAGTCAGATGTGGTTCCTCATACTTCTTTACCTTCTTTTTCTTATCAACCATTTTCTGTTTGATAAAATCATCTAGGGACAGTTTTCCTTAACTGTAGAAAATCTCTACAATCTCAGCACTAGGGTTTTTTCATTTAAGAGGATTCTTTGAACATGAAGGTTCACCATACCACAGTTATCTGGGAGAGACTTTGGGCTTGCAATTTACCTATACCTGGTGCAACTGGTGTCTGTTATTAGGTCAATATAAATTCGTGAATGAAACAACTAGACTTGCACATGGCAGTAATCCATTTATCATTAACAATCAAAAGTCAGCAACGAAAAAATAGGCTTAGAACATGGCAGATGACTTTTGCTTCCTGACCTCATTCTAAAGAGAAATCAGGACCATAAGGATGTTGCAAGAGTGTGTCATGGATGGTGTAGAAAGGTGAAATGTGTCCAACACATTGCAAAATAATTCCTTCCAGACATTTGTAATGCAAGGGAAACAGGTGCAAACAATTGAGCCATCTGTCAGTAAGCTGCACTGATCGCCTCTGATATTTTAATCATCCACTGATCCATGTGCAACATTGACAACATCTCTGTCATAACTAACTGCTGCAAGCACATCTGCAGCTCTGAGTTCTGATATGTCCATCTCAAGCATTATTAAATCCCACATTTAAACAAAGCATGATTGCTACAATTTCTGACAAACCACCGGATGAAGCTAAAATGTCAATACATGCTAATATTCTGCTACCGTGTGCTCATCCACTGAGCGCCTATTATCCTGTTAACTTGCTTGAAATGAAGCAGATGCATCCAGTGTCTGTGTTCATGGTTTTCATTTTCTTCCTAATACTGTGATCAGGCAATGTATATAGGGATACCCAAAGCAAACAAGCAGGACTGGAACTTGAAAGGAGCTTCATGGTTTTGATAATAATGCAGACATAACATTTAAAAAAGGGTCTTTCAGTTTTGAAAATTTCTATTCATTAATAGTTTATATGATCTGTGAAAATTACTAATATAATGTATGTGCCTTTTTTCTGTCTTTTTCTGGAGCTACCTATTTTTGAAGAAAAATTTGGTCTGACTTTCAACTGAAAGTCTTTCTTAAGGCAGTCATTAACTTATACATACATTTGGCACAGTGGTGTAGTGGTTAGCACTCTTGCCAAGCAGTAAAAAGGGTCGCTGTTTTAAATCCCAACCATGATACAACCTGCCTAGAGTTTGCGTGTTCTCCCTGTGCCTTTCCTTCGGGTACTCCGATTTCCTCCCACACTCCAAAGACATGCTGATAGGTTAATTGGCTTCTGTCCAAAATTGGCCCTAATATATGAATGTGAGTTGGGGACCTTGGATTGTGGGCGCTGCATAAATTGACAGCGCTATATGGGTACCTTAAATAAATAATAAAATAATAGATGAGCATCTTAATGAGACACATTGCACAGGGAAAGGGACAATTGTAGACATGCACCCACACTCACTCAGGATGGACTGGTGTCTTTATTCAACCTTACTATCTATGTAACTATGGAACATTCTGTATCTGTCACTCTAGATGCTAGTAAAATAAATATAGACTATAGTTAACTGGTTTACTTAACTGGTGTCCATAATGACTTAAGATGACACTATAAACTTCTAGAACAAGGAAAAACTGAGACAAATATACCACACCCAATGGTAGTTAAGCAAAAAGAAGAAAAGGGACTTTAAAGGTTAGGAAGTACATATATACACTAGTTCCTTTATGGAAGAATTCAGGCTGCAACGCCGGTCCTGCTAAATGTCAGACGCACTGCAATATGTGGGGCATATTGCAGGACCGGCATTGCAGCCCAAATTTTTTCCATAAAGGAGCTAGCGTATCTATGTACCTCCACTCTCCCCTCCTTTACCTTGGGGAAGTCAGTTGGACAGAGTGTGACAGGCAACTTCATATGCTGGTCTATGGGTTCAGCAACGTTGTCTGATCATCAACAATTGCCCACTGGTGATATCTACTCTATACACCTTTCATAAGCTGCCACACATCTGGTTTAAGGTTCCTCAATATTTGGCTGTCTGTATAACATCTGGAGCTTGCTCTTTTGCTCCAGCTATTATCATTTATTTGTCTGCTTTCCCTATTTCCCTTTCCCCATTTTTTTCTTGTGCTCTGTGATAGTGCATTGCTTCATGAACTGAGCCCTGTGTGCTGTTTTTGGATGCTCCTCTTCTTTCTTGCTATGTACCAATAGGTTCTCCTGAAGAAGCTATTGGTGAAACGCGTAGCAATCCATCCATTGTGATCTAGTATGTGTGGCCTTCAGCCAGAAGGGACCTTCTAGGACTACTCTTTAATCCATTTCTAGGCCATCCAATTGCGATTTCCATATATCAGCATCTCATCTGTTCCGATACATGGGACAGTGTGTTTTCCAGACATGTTCATGTTTTTTCACATATAATGTGTTTTTAATGTGATTATAATAAATTCAATATTTTTATAATTTGAGACCATTATTCTCTCTTCTATTTCGGGACTCTAGTGGCAACCTTTAAAGTCCTTTTTCCTCTTTTTTCTTTTTTCTGTTTTTGCTCAAACTTCTTGAGGAAGCCCTTGCCAGGAACTCAAAGTGTAGTGTAGCACTATTAGTGTAACAGGAGAGCTTTTAGATGATTGCAAGATTCATCAAGTACTGGGCCCCCTTTCTTCTACCAGAACATCCCCAAAAAATATACACTGCCTGACATTAATTTTAATTCGCCACTGCAACCTTTTTATTAAAACACGCAAAAACAAACCGAAGTATAATAACAAAATGTAATTTGAATATTGAAGTAACCAGGAAAGGGAGTCTTTGGTCCCAATATGTTTTTAAAGTACAAGGAACTATTGTATGACCCCCTCACTGGTAGGGATGAGCCGAACAGCCCCCTGTTCGGTTTGCACCAGAACTTGCAAACAGGCAAAAAATTTGTTTGAACACGCGAACACCGTTAAAGTCTATGGGTGTCACGTACCTGAAGGGAGACTGAATTGACGAGGTCGGCCTCTCTTGTATCTCCAGTCCAGGTCCCGCTGAGAGTGAAACAGAAGGAGCCAATGAACAGGAGGCACACGAGTGCCTGCAGGCGGAAGCCAGGAACCCTGTTGCAGGAAGTCGCAGCTGGTTGCAGGACTGTAGTCGCAGACCAGGAAGTCGCAGCTGGTTGCAGGACTGTAATTGCAGAGCAGGAGGTCGCAGCTGGTCGCAGGACTGTAGCTGCAGACACTCGGGTAGTTGTGCTGGGCCAAGCGGGGCACCAGGGCCGGTTCACAGGAATAGCCGGGTTTGTCAACAGGCGGGCAGCAGGGTACTGGAGCGTCAGGCAAAGACGGGTCAGATGGGAAGCTGGGATCAGGAACCAGAGATCAGGTGTAACAGAGTTCAGAGTTGGGTAAACAAGAGCCAAAGTCAGCAACGGGAATCAGGCAGAATAGCACAGGTTCAGAGTAGCAGGGACACAGCTGAAGACCAGTCAGCACTGATCAGTAGCTGGGGCCTCCTTTAAATAGGCCCACTGGCGCTAGGGCGCGCTCCTGCGTGTGCACGCTGCCCAATATGAGTAATTAGATAATGTTGGACTCCTCTACCTGCTTCCACCATAATGTTTGTTTGAGCCCTCAAAAATATCTGCATTGTGCAGCTGAAGGAAAGACAAATGCAAGAAAATGTCACATTTTCTACCAAAGATTATAATTGCCTTTAATAAGTCCTGGATGGCTTAACTCCAATGTAAAAATGCATTTAAAAACAAAGGAGAAGGCCTTCAAAAAATACAGGGTTGAGGGATCATCATCAGTATTCAGACTTTATAAAGAATGCAACAAGAAATGTAAGGGTGCAATAGGGACGGCTAAGATAGAACATGAAAGACACATAGCGGAGGAGAGAAAAAAAATCCCAAGAAATTCTTTAAGTATGTAAACAGTAAAAAAGGGAGAACAGACCATATTGGCCCCATAAAGAATGAGGAAGGACATCTGGTTACAAAGGATGGGGAGATGGCGAAGGTATTGAATTTATTCTTCTCCTCAGTCTTCACAAGGGAATCGGGGGGCTTCAGTAACCAAAACTGCAGTGTTTATCCTCATGACACATCACAGGAAGCACCTCCATGGTTAACAGAGGACAAAATTAAAATTAGACTTGGGAAACTTAACATTAATAAATCACCGGGACCAGATGACTTGCGCCCGAGGGTACTTAGGGAACTCATTCAAGTAATTGCCAGACCATTGTTCCTAATTTTTACTGACAGTCTACTGACTGGAATGGTACCAGCTCATTGGAGAAAAGCCAATGTAGCACCAATATTTAAAAAGGGCCCAAAATACATCCCTGGGAATTACAGACCAATTAGCCTAACATCAATAGTATGTAAACTCTTGGAGCGGAGGATAAGGGACAATATACAAGATTTTTGTAATGAGAACAGTATCATTAGCAGTAATCAGCATGGATTCATGAAGAATCATTCTTGCCAAACCAATCTATTAACCTTCTAAGAGGGGGTGAGTTGCCATCTAGATAAAGGAAGGCCCGTAGACGTGGTGTATCTGGATTTTGCAAAAGCATTTTGACACAGTTCCCCATAAATGTTTATTGTACAAAATAAGGTCCGTTGGTATGGACCATAGGGTGAGTACATGGATTGAAAACTGGCTACAAGGGCACATTCAGAGGGTGGTGATAAATGGGGAGTACTCAGAATGGTCAGGAGTGGGTAGTGGGGTCCCCCAGGGTTCTGTGCTGGGACCAATCCTATTTAATTTGTTCATAAATGACCTGGAGGATGGGGTAAACAGTTCAATCTCTGTATTTGCGGATGATACTAAGCTAAGCAGGGCAATAACTTCTCCGCAGGATGTATAAACCTTGCAAAATGATCTGTTCAAATTAATGGGGTGGGTAACTACATGGCAAATGAGGTTCAATGTAGAAAAATGTAAAATAATGCATTTGGGTGGCAAAAATATGAATGCAGTCTATACACTGGGGGGGAACCTCTGGGGGAATCTAGGATGGAAAAGAACCTGGAGGTCCTAGTAGATGTTAGGCTCCGCAATGGCATGGAATGCCAAGCTGCTGCTAACAAAGCAAACAGAATATTGGCATACATTAAAAAGGGGATTAATTCCAGAGATAAAACGATAATTATCCCGCTCTACAATACTCTGGTCCGGCCGCACCTAGAGTATGCTGTCCAGTTCTGGGCACCAGTCCTCAGGAAGGATGTACTGGAAATGGAGCGAGTACAAAGAAGGGCAACAAAGCTAATAAAGGGTCTGGAGGATCTTAGTTATGAGGAAAGGTTGCGAGCACTGAACTTATTCTCTCTGGAGAAGAGACGCTTGAGAGGGGATATGATTTCAATATACAAACACCATACTGGTGACCCCACAATAGGGATAAAACTTTTTTGCGGAAGGGAGTTTAACAAGACTCGTGGTCACTCATTAAAATTAGAAGAAAAGAGGTTTAACCTTAAACTATTAGATAAGCACCTGAACAACCGCAACATACAGGGATATACAATGTAATACTGACATATAATCACACACATAGGTTGGAGTTGATGGACTTGTGTCTTATTCTGACCTCACCTACTATGTAACTATGTAACTATATTTACTAGAAGAGATGAGTGGTTAGAGGAATTATTGGTGCAGAAAAAATAGTTTCAAATACACCTAAATAGAGGAGTGTTATGGTCCTGCCAGAGATTCCTACTCCAGAATCTCTGGCAGGACTTCTTGAAGAATCAGACAGAACCTACAATCATACACACAGAATCCCTGCTAGGACTTTCAGAGTTCCTAGTAATGACATTGAGTGTGTCCTCTGACCAGAAGGGCATTTAAACACCATCCTATGAAGTGGCTGGTGCTGTGTTTTACCACCAGCTACCTTAGTGCTGAAGGAACTTATACATCACATGTTTCAGGAAGTTCATCACTAGTGTCCATGTGAGGTGCTTTCTAGATTCTGGCATAGTAAATTAAAGAGATTAAAAAATGAGTGAACTTTTGTGCAAGTCTTATACGTACTCCATGCTCTTACTGCTGCAGCTTTGTGGCTCCCAGAGAGCCACACAGAGGGGATCTGACAGGAATGTGGACAGATTTACCTTTAAACCTCAGCACATTCTGAAACATAGGCACCATTTCCTAAAATTTTGAGGTCTTACTAGTAACGAAAACGTTATATTTATCCTTCTGTTGGCTAATTGTAGATATACATCCCAATATTTAATGATGTCTCATCACTCTAATGATCACCATAGTATTCACCTTATGCAGCTATCTGCCCAACTTGCAAGATCTCTATGACTGCTTATGTCTTTATTTGTTGAACAGCTCTAAAATGAAAGGAAACCTACATAGCTTGACCCATGCAGGATATACCACTTTTAAAGCAGCCAGTCTTCCATTTAGATTTGTTTATGATGAGGAAATTATGCACCACTAGGTTTGGGGTGAATCGCAGAAATTTTAAAATTTGTCATTGGTTCCCATAATTCTCTCAGTTTTTCAAAAAAAGAAGGCAAGACAATAAACCCGTCATTTCTCCATTATATTTCTTCTCATGCAGCTTTTGCTGGCTGGATTTAATATTTGGAGTTTGTAAAAGATTATTATTAGAAGAAATTTAAAACCCGTTCTTTTATGTAAGCTTTTCTTTTGCAGAATCATCTGTTGAGTTGCTAGAGTGAAACCAATTGATCACAAAAGACCTCATTTTCTCTTTTGTTCAAGATAATTTCCTTGTTTTCTTCAAAAGACAAATGGGAATTAAAACACAAATGTGCAAAAACTTGTCCATCGTAGACAGAGTGTTCTGCCAATCTAATGGTCTAGTCTACATTGCCTTGTACTGTGCTCACAGTGGAGCAGAACAGTGAGTTGTCTTATTCCAGACAAATGGATAAATGAATAGTCTTATTTCTCAAGTGCCTTGTATTTATACTATATACTAAATGAAACAACACGTGTCTGTAATAGATTTACCACAGAAATGTTACATTTCTCTTTGAAGCATCTATTATAGAACAAATACTTCAAGAAAACTTTAATCCGGAAAAAAATGCTATTAAATGTATACTATGTAGGGGTATTGGAGATAGGGATGCCGGGCAATTCCACCAGGGCTTAAAATACCAAGGAGACAGGGTACATTCTGGGAACATTTGTTCTAGGGGAAATTACAAGGGTAGAGATAGATTTCTGCAAAAAAGGGAGAAAGGTTGGTGTTACAGAAATAGGTTAAAACATTGTTTTATTATTGCAGGTGAACAACAGTCAAAAAAGCCAATGCGTTCCATCCATCAGGCCTTAATCATGGCTCTATGGAGATAGATATCTGTAGGCTAAATAAAAAATTTTCTGTAGGCCAAGTTTTTACTGGAAATGCCAGTAAAAACTTGGCTGTGCCAGTTAATTTTGGGTGTCCTGTCAGTAAATCTGGTAGGTTGGAAACACTGCAGGGTAGTTCTGGGAAAATTTGGTCTAGGGGGAATTACAAGGGTAGAGATAGATTTTTGCAAAAAAAGGAAGAAAGACTGGTGCCCTGGAAGTCGGCTAAAACATCATTTTAATTTTTGCAGGTGAACAACAGTCAAAAAATCCAGCGCATTCCGGCCATCAGGCTTTAATCATGGCTCTATGGAGATAGATTTCTGTAGGCTAAATAGAGTGTACTATTGATTGGTGGACATGGAGTGGTTGGTGTTTCAAAGGCCAAGTTCACATCATCATTTGAGTGCATTGGTGCACTACAGAGACATTCTTTTTGAAAGGCACTCCAACGCACATAGACAACCCACATGTGTTGTGTTGCCAACAAAGGGTCAGGTGAAGTTTTGGCCATGCATGTTAATACACATGCGTTAACACACCAGACAAGTGTAACCCTAGAAACATGGTTCATTTTGGCACACCTTTCCACATATTCCAGCATCAGCCTTCTTGGCATTCAGTCACATGACATCTCAAAACTACAAAGTCAGTGCTGTAAGATTTTCCCCCACACTATGACTACAGATCTAACATGGGAGTAGGTAGTTATTGCTCACCATGTGTTACTGACTGCAGGGTACCCTATAATTGATGACTGAATGGGGATAAATCTCTACCTAGGGCCACTAGCCCAACAGAGATGATTAGCCCCAACCCAAGGGGGAAATGTACCCCTACCCCCAATCTAGTCCTCCCCTGCAAACAGACCTACGGTATGGCTGTTGCTTTTCACTTTTTATGTGCTGTTCTTTTAGCTTTGGAATTGCCCCATGTGCATCACATTGATGAGTGACAGATAAAGTATTTTTCTCTCTTGCAGCAACTATACCATTCTTCTGACATCTGGGTTGTCACATGTGCAACAAGGTGCTACTGTAATTTTAAGATATCACTAAAATTGTGGTACTCTGGAAGCATGACACAGCTGTAGCTCTGGTATGATTACATTGGTCTCTGGATTCTGTTATAAGGAACTAAGTGACCGACCCCAAAAAACACACCAATGTTATCCAACAAGGCCAATAACACATTTGCTATCTGCTCTTAGAGTTCAGTGTCCTTTCACTAACGGTGCATATACTGTAGATATACATACAGATAATTGCTGAGTATGAGAACCAGTAAGGAGTGGGCATTTCCAAATATCTAAACCTTCAGATGAGTGATTATGTTGCTAGTGAAACATTGCAAGTAGCATGCCTGGTCCACTGTTCACTTCTCCTCAAGATTACTCTAAATAATCACACAGACGACAAAATTCTTTCGACTGGGTTGTGACAATAAATTGGTTTGCAGCAAACATAAATTACGTAAACCAATAGTAAATATTGCAGCCAGGATTTAACTACAACACAACAGACACAACACAAAGCCCGTCGATTTTATTTTTTTTTATTGTCCTTACTTATTTTATTTATTTCTCTCTTTTTTTTTTTTTTTTAATCATAACAACAAAGTACAGCAGCACAGTACAGCAACAAACGGCGGGAGGGTTTGTACAGACTGAGGGACCAAAATTGTATAGACTGAGGGACCAGTAAGTCACGTGACTTGGTGTGATGCAGAAGTCTCCTCCTTTTAACTTTTCCCCACCAATAACCTGCCACCAAATTTATACTACCTCATCAACCCACCCTTTTGCCATTCCTTAACCCTTTTGATGCCAATGTACTATCCTGAAGGAACCATCTCCAGTCATCATGCCTACTGTGTTTATAACACAGAGCATTGCTAAATCACAGAGGCAAGGGAACTACTTTCCATAATATCATACCTCCCCCAGTGGCCTTGAATACTGCAAAACTTAATTCGCTAAAGAGGAAGCACAGGGATATGGCCCTTATGTTGTTCTAATATGCAATCTACCTCTCAGAGATAGGTGTGTGCTGCTATTCACTTGTTTTCTCTCCTTGTCAGAGTATAAATGTCAGCTCTCTGTGGAGCTGTAAAGACTCTACTCTAGTCTCCTGCTTGAACCCAGGGATAATTGCTAACACACTATCCGGGCTACTGGAGGAGGATAACATCGTCTGTTAACAGAAATTTCTTTCATGTAATCCTGACACAACCTTTAAAGTTGACCACTTGATCTCCAGTAAAATGAACAAACTACTCTTGCACTGAGCTCCCCCACACTACAAGGATTAAATGCTAATTTTTGCCTAGGTATCACTTTTACTTATCTCATCCAGGTATGCCCCTCACATGCAACTGGTCCCTTGAGGCCCCTTTTTTTCTAGCACGTCAACTGCCAGTCACACTCTGATGTCTTCACGTGCAATGCAGGTTCAACAGTCCAACATTGTAACTGAGGACACCAAGGGCCCACCCAAAACCTGGGGTGTCAGAGGTAAGAATGTTGGCTGTTGTGGGAGTGAGAAATAAGGTAAATAAACATGTTTTTTATTGATATCCTAGGCAAAAAACATAATTTAACACTATGGTGCACGGAAGCCCCACTGCAAGCTTAGTTTGTTACATTTTCCTGGAGTTCAGTTTTAACATTACATTAAATTTTTCTTATTCTTAGCCAGGAATTAAAGAGTTTTAGGTTTCGTTATTTAAAATCTGATAGATAGTTTTTTTTCAATTCGTGGTCTGATATTGTTCACATTGTGGGAGTCAATCTGTTATTATGAGTTGTAGTAAGTTGGATATTACCTATGTTGTTGTGGTTTATGCAGAATAAATAGTTTGTATGGTAACTGTAAATTCAATTAAATAAACTAAAATACCCTGAATACACAAACATTAAAAAAAAAAAAAAAAAACAACCCAAGTAAGAAAGTAAATTTTGCCTAAGTATCTCAATCATCTAAATTGAGAATTTTCACTTTGACAAAAATGTTAACGACTGCTAAATAAATTCTATGACATTCTCTGTTACATCCTATTCAATCTGGCTTTTTAAGCTCTAACACATTTTTAGAATTACACACTTGAAATCACCCCTTCAGAAACAAAATATTTTTACTACATAAAATTATCCACCATCAACTAAGCTTTGTGTACCCAAGTATTAGCAGCATAAAGTGTATGTATGTGTTCCCAAGTATTATATATTTATTTATTTATTTATTTATTTATTTATTTATTTTCTACACATAGAATAGAGGTTTGTTTACTAGAGTACTCCAAAATTACAGAAATTATTTTTCAGTTACTGGTTGGGGATGTCAATGTTTTAACAGAACTCCCATAGCATAAAACATTTTAAACCAGGCTTTGTTGCTTAACTGTAATGTACCACACACAGGGTTCAAGACCCAACAGTGCTGTCCAGTGTTGGATATTTAGACTGGACATAATTACACATCCTTTAGTAGGTAAAAAAAAGTACATATATGTGTATTTTGAGTATGTATTTAGCTGTTTACTTGAAGTTCATATTCAATTAGCTAGAAAAAGGCAAACATTTCTTAGACCAGTAACTTGTGATTTCCCATTCTTATGTTGCATTATAAAATGTTAATTCATTATGACAAGTCCACTTTAAAAGTTGCTCCTGTTCCAAGTGGCATTAATGTTGAACTCATGCAAGCTCAGACACATCACTTTGTGGGTGGGAAATTTCAGTTTGCCATTAAAACTGATACAGTTGCATTCATAGCTAGTTGGAAGGTACTTTCCAGGTTTGTGACATAAAACCTGATTTAAACAGTGGAAAATGCGTGTGATTAAAACCTAATAAAACACAAATGTGACTGAGAAAATGACCTCGGCACATGGACTGAAAGCAAGACTGGAAAACAAGTTTATTCCCAAAGCTATTTTAGATGCAGTTAATCTGAAAACTGTTGTGTTCTGTTTTGTGTGTAGTTGTGGTTTATGATATTTTGTATGTAATTTATTTATGTCAATCACTACTTCAGTTTTATACCTGAATTGCATAATTTATTTAAAAAAAAAGTTTATTACTAGTATATTTGTTCCCAAGAATACATAGTCAAGTGATCTGAAAGAATACACAATAAGAGCAATTTTTATTTCAAATGAACTATAGGATACAATATTTTTATGCTTTAAAATAAACCTTTATTATTTTAGATGTATGCAATTTTTTTTTTAAAACAATAATTTTTATTGGTATTTTTTTGTATTTACATACACACAACCAAACATAAAACAAGAGAGAGAAAGAAAAAAAAAATTAAAATTAGGAAAAGTCATTTACAAAAAATTACAATGGAAAATAGCCTAATTTAACATATCACATGCTGTTGCAATATGGATCTATACAAATATTCAATCCTACAGTAGCATAGTCCTATTCGCACATCCAAAACACGCTGTTCTGAAAGCATTTATTCAAGGTGCAAAAGTAACACTTGTTATTTACCATAATTTCTGTCTCCCCACGGCCTTCCAGTCTCCAATACTCAACGGACTTTTGACGGACTTCCGACTGACTTTTTAACGAACTGACTTGCCTACACACGATCACACCAAAGTCCGACGGATTCGTACGTGATGACGTACACCGGACAAAAATAAGGAAGTTGATAGCCAGTAGCCAATAGCTAGCCATGGCTCCCAAAGTTTATAGAATTTATTCGGTGTGCCCATATTTCTATAAACTTGTCGTTCCTTCAAAATCATTTACCTGAGTACGCCATTCCTCAAATGATGGAGGGCTAGATGACAACCATTTCATGGCAATAAGCTTGCGCGCTATGAACAGCAATCTATTAATAGGTACCAGTGTCCCAGGTAAGAATAATTCCTCATCCAAACAACCCAAAAGGAGTACCTTGTGGTCCAGATGTATGCAATTTTAAAAGGCCACTGATCCAAAACAAAAAGTAATAATATATTAAAGAATTATGATAATTACATCTATAGAGTATGCATTCAGATTATTTCTTTCATTTTAAATTTTATTTTTCATTGAAAAATTGATGGTGGACTAATTTGAAGTGTATGTAAATCAAAAATAAATCCTAATAGCTTACCTTTCATTGGCTACATTGAGGGGGTTGTATAATATCTACAGGTTTTTAGTTCTTTAGTTTTTCCCTGTTGATCTGTCATTAGGGTGACAATGCTGATAGAGTCTATGGTTCCTGTGCAGAAGCAGCATTGTCGCCCTAGGACTTATGGACTGTTGGGTGGATTGGGGCTTGTGTGTGACACCAGCATACATCACAGCGTCCAGCTTTTATACCTTTTACCAGAATTATATGTGTGTTTATAGCATAAGGTGGGGCACAGAACTAGAGAGCCATCTGCAACTTTCTACAATAAATAAAGTTTAAAAAAGAAATAGTGATAGCATATGATCTCACTATTATATAACTATCAAACACCTCAATACTAACATGTTTCTTCATTTCCAAAGAATTGTGTAAAGATGAGATCACCCTGGTTTTCTACTTTATAAAGGTCATTTTTTGGGTAAAGTAAAGGTTTTTTTTTAAATGTAAAGTAGGTTTTTTTAAATGTTTGGTCTGTCTAAATACCTCTACAAGAAAACTCTTCTCAAACAAATTAAATATAAAATTAATTTGGGTACAGTATTGCAGGATCGAGAAATTGTCAATGCATTACAGCACTGAAAACAGAAAAATGTTCTGGTGATGAAGGTATTTTACAGGCTGGAACTCAAGTTTAAATTCTCTTCATTGGTGATTTTTTTTCAAATATTCTTAAAGCCCAAGTGCAGGCAAATTTTTTTTTTACCTTTAATATTTTCTATAATATTCATTCCATAGTAACACTAGCACTCCAGTAAAATTTTTAAGTGTTTTCCTAACTGTTTAGCTGTTTATAAGCCCTACTGGGCAACTGTCACTATGAACAGCAGGAACCATACTTTAGGCTCCAAGCCCCAATGGAACAGCTCCCCCTGTACATTGAGGCTGCTGCCCAGTAGAGCTTACAGACAGCTAAATACTTAAAAGTTCAACAGAAGTTATTAAAAATATTAACATTAAAAAAAAAAAAATGTAAAAGCCCCTGTGCCTTGAATCACCTAACAGGCACCAAAATAAGCCAAGTATACTTGAAGCGGAGTTCCAGCCAAAAATACAACTACAGGTAGGTCTTAAGCAACTTCTGTCCTAACGCCGCTGTGACGAGGTACGTCATTTCCGCATCTGGATTGGCCCCCTCCTCCTATCCCCCCCTGCCTTCTGGGACCTGTGTGTGGGGCCATTCACAAAGTGCAGTGTAACACACGAATGTGCAGTAGGAAGCCTTAGTTGCAATGGTGACGCTTGCACCTGAGCCGATGGACGAATTGGCTTCGGGGGGCCGACCTCGCGGGATCCCTGGACAGGTAAGCGTCCTTATAATAAAAGTCAGACTTTTTTTTTTAATTTTTTAGGCTGAAACTCCGCTTTAACCTAATCAAAATCCATATAATCAGAACTTGTTTACTGTGTGAACACATATTTGCAGAATTTTAATCACTTATAATGTTTGCAGGTTGTGATTTATGTTAACATAAGACAATGCACACTATAATGTTTGCAGGTTGTGATTTATGTTAACATAAGACAATAACTGAATTATAAACAAGTTCTCTTTATATGTTTTCTGTTTAAAATACTGTTTTCAGACTGCTCAGCCACACTGAAAACCACAATTAACCACTTGCTTACTGGGCACCTAAACCCCCTCCTGCCCAGACCAATTTTCAGCTTTTAGTGCTGTCACTCTTTTTTGTTAAAAAAATTTAAAAAGACAGAATTAAAAAAAAAAAATACAAAACCGTCTTATATTTTGTTAATAAATTTTGCAAACAGGTGATTTTTCTCCTTCGTTGATGTACGCTGATGAGGATACACTGATGGGCACTGATAGGCTGCACTGATGGGCACTGATAAGGCGACACTGATGGGCACTAATAGGCGGCACTGGTGGGCACTGATGAGGTGGCACTGGTGGGCACTGATAGGTGGTATTGGTGGGCATTGAGAGGTGGCACTGATGGGTGGCACTGATGGATGGTACTGAAGGGCATTGATAGGTGACACTGAAGGGCACTAATAGGTGGCACTGATAGGTGGCACTGATAGGTGGCACTGATGGGTGGCACTGATGGGTGGCAGTGATGGGCACTGATCAGCGCTGGTAGGTGACACTGATAGGCAGCACTGCTAGGTGGAACTTATGACGCACTGATGGCACCACTGGTGGGCATTGATAAGTAGCACTCATGGGCATTGATAGGTGGCACTGATTGCTGGCACTTATGTACTGGTGGGCACTGATTCATGGCACTGTGGGCACTGATTCGTGGCACTGGCAGGTGGTACTGGTGGGCACATATGAGGCTTTGCCTCTTCCTCTTCGGGACCAATGTCCTTTCAACAGAAGCCGGTGATCGCTTTTTTTTCTCCTCACGCTGTCAGCGTGAGAAGAAAAAAAAATGATTACCGATCTTCTGTTTACATCACGTGATCAGCTATCATTGGCTTACAGCTGATCACGTGGTAAGGGGCCGGGATCGACCTCTTACTCCGATCTGTGATCACCCAAGTGATCACAGCCCAAGCGCCGCGTGCCCTTCAGGGGGCGTGGCGAGCGTGCAAAGGGGAGGACGTCTATTGACGGCCTCCCGGCAAAGGAGATCCGCGCTGTAGCCATCATTTGGTTATAGCGCAGATCTGAAGGGGTTAATCTATTTCAATATTAAAGGAGAAGTCCAGCCAAAGCTCATTTGGCTGGGCTTCTCTTATGGGTCACAGGAATGCAGTTTGTTTTGCACTCCTGTGTCCCCTGTTTTCAGCAGAGAGCAGACTGAAGTCCGCTCTCTGCTGATGTCACGAATATCTGTCCAGACACAACGTCATCCCCACAATGGAAGTCTGGATCCGCCAGGTGCCTGGACTGACACCCGTCTCAGCCTCTCAGCGAGCCGCTGAGAGCCTGAGACAGCCGCTCAGCGCTTCAATGAGTGCGGAGGGAGATGAGCAGAGAGCTGTGACTGACAGTCTTCACAGAGCTCTGAGAACCAAGCGATCTGCGATGTTTTATCGCTGGGTTTTCAGTGCAGAGGCGCCGGGGGACAGATGCAGCATTGGACAGATGCTGCATCCACCTAGGTAAGTATGAAAGAAACTCATACCTCTCTTTTAAACACTCAACCTGCTGTTGCCCACATAGCATTTTGGGCCACAGAGCCATTTGTTTTATCACATCATACGCCTCCTTTTTGTGTGTCAACTTTATATGAAGTTACAGACACTTCATTCATATAACTGCACAGCAGCACAGTGTAGTGCGTTTGCTGCGATGTGACATGCAGGATCATGCAGAGTGTTGCAATATTATGCAAACATGTTGTATAATATCGCACTGCACTGGAACGCAGTGAAACACTGCATCCCTGGTCTGAACACAACACACGGAAAACTATTGCTTTATGTGTGTCATTGCAGTTATCTGCATTTTGCAATGGGAAAAAACACAGGTAACTGCACCAAGTGTGAATGGGCCCCAAAGGCAGTGATATTCCTACTTTTAATTTCAGATATGCTAATTATGTCAGAGCAGGTCTCTAATGTTATTTATTGTGAATGGCACCATCCACACAACTGAGCAGTACAACTTGAGCGCAGATAATAAATTTGAACCTAATGTGCAATATAAAATATAAGATGTGACAGATTAGCAATCATAATCATTAGGATAGTATTAATAAATGTCCCAATTAATCTAGAAAGGAATAGTTCACCTTTCATAACATGTTACACTCGTAGGGTGTAACATGTAACATGTTATGAAGGGACCGGTCCCCACTCCCCCCTTTCCCCCGCTGTGACATCCCTTAGTAAATAGATAGACATCCCTTAGTTGCAGCAAAGTTGTTTTTTAACCACTAGCCCACCAGGCACTTAAACCCCCTTCCTAACCGGACCAATTTTCAGCTTTCAGCGCTCTCACATTTTGAATGACAATTACTCAATCATGCAACACTGTACCCATATGAATTTGGCCCGCCCAGCTGCGTCACTCATTTACAGTCCTTAGTGGCTGTCGGCTTGTGGTTCTGAATGAACTACCATGGCACTGTGAGTGCTGTGGTAGTTCTTTGATTCTTCCTGTCAGAGTGTATCGGCTTGCTTTCATCATACAGATATCAAGCAGATATACTGACAGGTCTGCAGGAGTCCTGCATGGCATCAGCAATCTGCTGATCACTGGTGCATTGCTTTACAGGTTTCTTCAACAAAAAAGTATAAATGCATATTTGTTACCTGCCCGCCCGGGCATGTCACTCATTCACAGTGTTCTGTTATTGGAAAACTACAAGGTCCGGCAGCCTTTTCCACTGTCAGCTTGTAGTTTTCAATGAACTTTGCTGACTTTAAATAAGCACACTTACCTGTCCTGGTGCTCGCGATGTAGGCCGCCCGAGGCCGTCCCATCCCTCGGATCTCGGGTCCCGGCACCGCCATCCTAACTAAGGGAAACAGGCAGTGGAGCCTTACGGCTTCACTGCCCGTTTCCTACTGCGCATGCGTGAGTGAGCTTTGTGAATGGGACGCGATGTGTTGTGGGACACACACACAGTTCCTATAACACACCGCGCCCCATTCCCCAGAAGACAAAGCGGGAAGGAGAAGACTTAAGATCACTGCAGCGTAGGAAGAGGCAGATTAGGAAGACTGCCTAGCAACAGCCATTTCACGTAAGTTAAAAACATTTTTTTTTTTTCCTCCATTTTTTTATGCAATTTTTTTTTCAGGGTGGACCTCCACTTTAAGGCATCAGCATATCAAGACATTTTGGACAATTTAATGCTCCCAACTTTGCAGGAACAGTTTGGGGATGGCCTCTTCCTGTTCCAACATTACTGCGTACCAGTGCACAAAGCAAGGTCCATAAAGACATGGATGAGCGAGATTTGGGTGGAGGAATTTGACTGGCCTGCACAGAGCCCTGACCTCAACCCAATAGAACACCTTTGGGATGAATTGGAGCAGAGACTGTGAGCCGGGCCTTCTTGTCCACATCAGTAGCTGACCTCACAAATGCACTTCTGGAAGAATGGTCAAACATTCCCATAGACACACTCCTAAACCTTGTGGACAGCCTTCCCAGAAGAGTTGAAGCTGTTATAACTGCAAAGGTTGACCAACTCAATATTGAGACTTGGATGCTATTAAAGTGCACGTGCGTGTAAAGGCAAGTGTCCCAATACTTTTGGTAATATAATATATATATATATATATATATATATATATATATATATATATATATTTTTATTTTTTTTTTTAAATGACTCTGAAAAAAGAGCACCTGGGCATGCAACAGTCTATTAAGTAGACAAAATATCCTTTACAATATTTTCTCATAAATCCTCTGCACAGACTAATGCCGCGTACACACGACCGGACTTTCTGGCAGACTTCGTCCGGCTGACTTTTCTACGGACTTTACGACGGACTTTCCGAATGAACGGACTTGCCTACACACGATCAACCAAAGTCCGACGGATTCGTACGTGATGACGTACGACCGGACTAAAACAAGGAAGTTCATAGCCAGTAGCCAATAGCTGCTCTAGCGTCGGTTTTTGTCCGTCGGACTAGTATACAGACGAGCGGACTTTTAGACCGCACTCGAGTCCATCGGATAGATTTGAAACATGTTTCAAATCTAAGTCCGTCAAACTTTTGATAAAACAAAGTCCGCTGGAGCCCACACACGATCGAATTGTCCGACGAAATCCAGTACGCCGGACCAAGTATGCCGTAAAGTCCGATCGTGTGTACGTGGCATAAGGCTTTGCATATACCAATGAGGGTGATCAGATAGGAATCCAACAAAATCCAGTTGACCTCAGGCACCAGGGCTGATGGTCGGGGGCTAACATATGTCAGTTTCTTATCAGGCAAGCTTCATGTTTGTAGCTTTAAAGAGAAGAAATGGAGGAAAAAAATTAACAAATTTTAAGGCCATGGAGGTGGGTGGGTAGGTATTTATAAAAAGCCCATGAGTGACACACAAAACTGCAAAAGTGCAGTACAATATAGTGATGTCACCCTCCTGGCTATTCTGTAGTGAAAGTGATGTATAAATAATCATAATGGCTGATATGAACTGTGCATATTTTGGAAAAAAGGGTATGTGAATTTCAAATTTGTTTTAGCTGTTTGTTTAGAATTCTGTCTTTAATTAAGCAAATGCAAGTATTCACTGGCTACTGAGTAATGGCATTATGCATTTTAAAAGTAAAAGTGATTTTCTAGATGTTCAGAAAGATGAAATCAACCAGCGCAAAAAATGGAAATCCTAACAATCCAGCAGCTAGAATACTGAGGGTCAAAATTATCAAATCCCTATATAAAAAGCAGTACAGTGCAGAGTATTTCCAAATAATTTATCAATATAACAATAGGTCGGATACGAAACCACCTTGGTGGCCTTACCAGTAAATACTCTATTATTGAAGTCAATTATTCACTGTTATATGAAACTTATGTACAAATGTTAATATGATTGTACCAATGTTATTTTCAAACATTAATAAAAGCTTTTTGTTTAAAAAAAAAAAAAAAAATTAAAATGAAAACTAAATAAAACTAGCATAAACGAAAGAAGTCCATAATTTCTTGTTTGAGACACAATAAGATGAATAACATTTCAGCAGATACTCCAGTGATAAAAGTGACATCCATAAAAGGTGAGTGACTGTAGTGAAAGACCTCCACCATCGGTGACACAAGCCGCTCACCTCTGCAGATGGACCCCTGAGTAAATCAGTCAGGTCTAAAACAGCGGGTCCCACAGGGGACAGTAACAGCAGGATCAAATTCACTGATGTCAGATCAAATACCGGTGTCTTGTTAACTTGCAGTAGTCACAATGGATACATATAATGAGAGTATAAGAGATCTAATGCTCTCTGTATGCTGAATATAAGATTTATTTTAAAAAATTGAATACTTACAAAAAACGCACTGTGCCCCAGTGCGAAGGATGAATAGCAGATAAAACATATAGATGTTCCACGAAGATCAGCGAGCAGGACGCGGGTGACGTCACGATCAAGGTCACGTGGTATTTTCCGTACGCGTTACGTCCCAAGGCGGCGGGATTTCATGCACTGTACTGCTTTTTATATAGATTTTCTAGATGTGACAATAATTTGATTTGTTTCACAACCCTATGATCCTGTTTCCCTTGAAAGATCGACTTCCTTCCTGCTGTCAATTTACAACATTTATTGGAGTTACTGCTGGTGCTGGATTACCTGATAATATATGTTTACCAGTGATTTGTATACTGGACTGGAGTTTTCAGTGCAATGCTCACCTTCTCTCCACCACTATCCCTGTAGACCATCAGCTCTCTTTTAGGTTAAAGGTGAACTCTGGGCAAATTAGAAATTTTCCTTTGAGGTGAGGATGTGCCTGCCACTGCAAAAGCTAATAGCTCATTTAGGGGAGAAGAGAAACAGTTTTTCTTACCTGATCCATTGCTATGGACTGTGCTCTTGTCTTGATGAAATCAGGGTCCTAGACTACTGTAGCATAGGGGTGCAGACAATGCAGAGACAGGTCAAGCAGCAGGGAGGAGTGGAGGATCAGTTAAATAAATATTTTTTTTTGTTCTCTAAATGAGCAATTAACCCCTGAAGTTTGGTCACAGCCCTACTGCTCCTTTAGACTTTTGGTCAGGGGCGGTAAAAACATGCAGTTGAGCTGCAAAGGCAGCGGGCAATAGTGTTTACAATACACATTTGTAGCAGAAAATGTGCTGGCAGGTAAGAACAAAACTGCTGGCAAAAAAAACAGTCAGACACACTGTGCAATCAAATATTTAAAAATAATTTGCCGTGCTAACAATAATGATGTGTAAAACACACCAGTTATGTGCAATAGGAAAAAAAAATGTGAAAGCATAGAAAAAAATGTAAAATTAAAATAAAAAAAATGAAAGAAAATTGTAAAGTCCACTTTGAGTGTGGAGAATAAAAATGTTGATCTTGATAGAAGATGTCTACTTGAGAAGAATTCCTGTGATCACCACGTGAACCGTCACCACTATAGGGAATGGACTCTTACCACAGCAAACAAACTCTATTATTGAGTCAAATCAGCCTGTAAACAATATCATGCCATAAAGTCCTGGGACCCATGCAGCGTGGTCAAATTCTCTTGGTGTCTCTGAGTCCCCAGTTGCATATTAGATATACATCCGTTATGCAACCGTTATGAAGCGAGATTCCACAGGAGAAGAAAATCCAGTCTGCTATCCATCATCTGTTATCTTCAGTCTGCAGTGATTGGGGCTGCAGTGTAGTGTTGTCTTCTTGCTCCCTCACTTGCTTGTTATTTTTATACTATATGCACTCAAAGTGGATGTTACAATTTTCTTCAATAATTTTTTTCTTTATTTTTTTACATTTTTTTCTATACTTTCATGTTTTTTTTCACTATTGCACCTAATTGATGTATTTTACACATCATCATTTTTTGCACCGCAAATTATTTTTATATAGTAGTGTTTACAAGCCATGGCAAAAATTATTCCTAATGTCACATTCCGCAGGGTGCTGCAAATGGGGACAGATGGGGACATGCCGCAACTGTTCCACAACAGCATGCATTGGACAAGGTAATGAGCACAATGGTGCGCCATTTACAGGGTTCAAACAGGCAGTAAGGAGGCAATAAATTGCCTCCCCGCAGCCTGTTAAATATCTCTGAAAATCACCCTGAAGACAGATCACTTTTCAGAGGCGCAACAATGTTGCCACACATCTACACCTAGCCTTTTCCATACACCAAAAGTTGTCACTCCATTTGTAAAAAAGTGAAACTAGATTCAGAAAGGTGTATAGAAGAGTAATGTAAAACAGGCCTATTGTGGCACCTACTCCGAAGCAGAACTTGTTTTAAACGTTTAAAATGGAGCTCTTTAAATTCTGTGTTCAGCCATGAAGGGATATAAAAGCAATCACACAGAAGGGTGCAAGGTCATTTGGTTTTTCAAGTTCATCATAAAATACACAGCACTCCTAACTGCAGCCTAATGGATACTTTTGGCTGAAATGTCCGAGCCATAAGCAGCATGGTGCATCCCTTGGATCAGCGTCTGACCTTTAAGACACTGTGCTACTTGTACATAAAATGCTGATTTCTGAAAACTGTCAGATAAGATATAGAGATGACATAATAGCTGGGAGATATTAAGTAGGCTCCTCACAAGCTAACATTATCAGGTTTCAGTAAAATGCCATGTGAATTCAGCAAGGTCTGGCTTTACTTTCTATGCAGCCTTTGTTCCATCATGGATCTGTGTGGACACGCTGCCCTCTGCTGGCTGATGTCTTTTCTTGTTCTCTGAATGTTGAGTTCTGTGATTGAAGATTTATAGCATAGTGTAACCACATTTTTTAACAGAGAAGGTCCATGACTAGGCACAATGCAAGACATAACACATGTTAAATGTTATTAACACACGCCAAAGAAGTAAATGGGCCCTGGTTCGTGTTCCCAAATTTTAAAATAATATTAAAATCAAAGAAATTCCCTAAAGTCTCCTTCACACGGGTGGCAGAGAGGTGGGGAAAGCAGGTAGTTGATCTGTGTTTTTACCAGCCCCTCATTCCTTCCCAACCACTCTGCAGCAAGTTACCATTGCTGGCATACATGTCTATTATACACGTTTATATACTTACGCGGCGCTGCAAATGTTATACAGCATGTTGATTTTGGCAGGCTGTGCTACCACCAAACACTCTCTATTCAGATAAATAGCAATTGCAAAATAGAGCTGCGCTAAACACAAACTAAAATTGTTAAAATCAATAAGCAAATCTTATCCAATCTTGGTACGGGGCATCCTAGAGAACCAGGCTCTAGTCATGGAAGATGTAGTGAGGTCTTGGGGATGAAGACTACAAATAACCTACAGGTTCCAGGCAGGGAATCTGAATGCTATACCAATTTTTCCTGACACCCTCCATTAGTGGCGTCAGGAGGGGGAGCTGACAGGGGCTGGAGCCCTGAGTTTGCCCCCAAAAACCCCCGGGTCTCGATATTCCTAAATGCATTATTAGCCCCGAGCTGTTTACACAGGCAACAGGGAAGGATCTCCCGCTTATCCAGCGCGGCCAAGTGACGTACAAAAAGTCCCGCCTCCGGGACCCGGCTCCTATGATGGACGTCACACTGGTCCAATGCCGGGACCGCGGGACGTGTGCTGTCCATCATAGGCACTGTCGGGTCCAGAAGGAGGCGGAAATGACACTGCAGCCACGCTGGGCACTGGGAAATTCCTGCTCACTCTGTGTAATTGGGTGGGTGGCTCTCCTATCCTGGCTCTGGCTGCCTGGTGCCTGCAGGGCTGTCTGAGTGGTGGTGAATGCCGTGATGAGTGTACTCGCACACTACAGGTAACGCTGAACAGCAACAATCTGTGTATGTCAGGTAGGTCAGTGTATATCAGGTAGGCCAGTGTATGTGTCAGGTAGGTCAGTGTATGTGTCAGATAGGTCAGTGTATGTGTCAGATAGGTCAGTGTATGTGTCAGATAGGTCAGTGTATGTGTCAGATAGGTCAGTGTATGTGTCAGGTAGATCAGTGCATGTGTCAGGTAGGTCAGTGTATGTCAGATAGGTCAGTGTATGTCAGGTAGATCAGTGTATGTCAGGTAGGTCAGTGCATGTGTCAGGTAGGCCAGTGTATGTCAGGTAGGCCAGTGTATGTGTCAGATAGGTCAGAGTATGTGTCAGGTAGGTCAGTGTATGTGTCAGGTAGGTCAGTGCATGTGTCAGGTAGGTCAGTGTATGTCAGGTAGGTCAGTGCATGTGTCAGGTAGGCCAGTGTATGTCAGGTAGGCCAGTGTATGTGTCAGATAGGTCAGAGTATGTGTCAGGTAGGTCAGTGTATGTGTCAGGTAGGTCAGTGCATGTGTCAGGTAGGCCAGTGTATGTGTCAGGTAGGTCAGTGTATGTGCCAGGTAGGTCAGTGCATGTGCCAGGTAGGCCAGTGTATGTGTCAGGTAGGTCAGTGTATGTGCCAGGTAGGTCAGTGTATGTTTCAGTTAGGTCAAGCAAGTGAGCCTATCACCCTCCCCGCTGCCCCCCCCACCCCTGCCCTCCATGAATTGTCCTACCAACTGGTGTGGGAAACAGACTTAGGTATGGAAATACCAGCGGAGGACTAGACTAAGTGAGCGGAAAAAATACATGAAGGCATCCTCAACACAGCTTTGGCAAATTATAAGGTTCTCTCCAGACTAGTCAGGATATACCCCAGGGTATCCCCTCTTTGCTTTCAGGGCTGTGAATAGGAAGGTACCATGTGCCACACATGGTGGACATACCCCAAAGTCTGGCAGTTCTGTATCCAAATATTCATGCTTATCCACACTGTGACCAATGTCAATTTAACCATGCAAGAATGGGGCTCCTGAATGAGCCAATCGCAGATATCCCCAAGCATACCCAGACCTTAATCCTCTTCATATTTTTAGCAGCGAAAATTATGATTGCCAAGGCATGGAAGAGCCCAGTGGGTCAACTAGCTGGCAACAAGAACAAACTTTCATGGATTAAGATCCACAAGAAATTGGCCAGCATCATATTAGATAAATAATCAAAATTTGAGAAGATCTGGGGCCTTGGCATCAATATTTGCAATGCACAACTAAATATAGAGACAGTGGCAGGGCTCAGGAACTTGGTTCCAAAGTGAATACCAGCAAGGACATGCTTATTTTACTTTATTGCTTCTGTTATTCTTCTTCTCCTCCTTTACCCCCCTCTCCTCTCATTTTAGTCTTTTGTTTTCTCTTCCTCTTTTTTTCTGACATTGTTTATGTGGCACCTTTATACTATTTGAACTCAGGGCTGGAGTTCCCAATCAACTATATGTTCTTAGCTACATGAGTGGTAGCAATATCTTTCTGAACTATCTTGCTGTGCTGTTGATAGGAATCTGGTTCATGGCCATTCAACTTGTCCAAATGTATATAATGATGGGGGGCTCCAGAACGCTGTATTTTGTACTATTTACATAACCTGATACCACGTAATATTTTTATGCACGCGACCTTTTATATATTGTATGGTACCTTATTCAGATCCATGTCTTCATTGCATGGTTGTATTTCTTTGTGCTTTTTCAAAAGCAATAAAAACTATTGAAAGGCAGCAGTGGGAGCCATTGGCTCTTGTTGCTGTCAGTCAAAACCATGGAGCGGCGGGTGGGACCGAGCCACACTGTGCGTTTCTATTGCTGCACACAGTCCGACTCAGGAGCAAGCCAACAGGTGTGCCTCCATAGGAAGTGGCTTGCTATGGGGGTCACACATAGAATAGGAGGAGCCAAGAGCGCTGACGGGAGACCCTGGAAGAGGAGGTTCAATGCCACTGTGTGCAATACTATTGAACAGAGCAGGTAAGTGTAATATGTTTATTATTTTAATTTTTAAAAAATATGCTTTACAACCGCTTTAAGTAGGCTCCTCACACACTAACCTTATTAGTTTTCAATAAAATGTCATGTGAATTCAGGAAGGTCTAACTTTACTTTTCTATGCAGCCTTTGTTCCACTATGTATCTATGTGGACACGCTGCCCTCTGCTGGCTGATGTCTTCTCATGTTCTCCAAAGGTTAAGTACTGTGATTGAAGGTTTTTAACATAGTATAACCAAAACTTATAACACAGAGGGTCCACGTCTTGGCATTGCAAGTATTATCACACGCATTACTGCAAGGTGCTGTAATACTAAACATGCACTATTACAGGGACATTCATTATTAACACAAAAGTAATGCACCTGCACCTGTGCATAGGTAGCAATGTACTGTAGGACATGCAGTGCATAGCATTATAGAAAAGGGTCAGGTACAATTTACAGAACACTAGAGTGCATTGGCAGTCAATTCATTTCAATAGGCTGCCTTAATACAATGCAAGACATAAAACACATTAAAGCACATATGTTAACATACCACAAAGAAGTAAATGGGGTCTGAATCATCATCATGAGTTCCCAAAATGTAAAATAATATTAAAAATATTCTGTGATTTAACACTATACACATTCGTATATTTGTGCAGCACTGCAAATGTCACACAGCTTGTTGCTTTTGGCAGCCTGTACTACTACAAAACACTCTCTATTTAAATAAATAGGGTTTTAGCGCAACCGTGGTGCAACTGCATCTAATGCACATGGTTTCGCTGAGGTAGAGCAGGATTCTCCCCCACCCCCCCCCCCTCAAAAAAAAAAAAAAAAAAAGCTGTCCAAGTGGCAGCATATCGCCTCTGAACCTAAGCCTCGTACACACGATCGGACTTTCCGACAGGAAACCTTCGATGACAGGCTGTTGGCGGTAAATCCGACCGTGTGTACGCTCCATCGGACAATTGTTGTAAGATTTTCCGCAGACAAATGTTGGTTAGCATGTTTTCAAATTTTCTCTGAACAAATGTGTGTTGTCGGATTTTCCGAGAGTGTGTACACAAGTCCAAAAGTCCAAAGTACAAACACGCATGCTCGGAAGCAAGGACGAGCCAGAAGCGGTCGGCCTTGTAAACTAGCGTTCGTAATGGAGAATTAACATTCGTGACGTGGCAAAGTATGAAATCTCGAAATGCAGCGCACAATTCTCTTCTTCTTTAATGGGAAAATAATGAAGCTGCTTTGCTGGTGATAATGTAGTTAAGATAATGGAGTTATTGCAAACTAATTTTCAAAGGCTTTTTTTTCTAGTGATAACAAGAATAATATTGTTATGCTTTTTTTTTTTTTTTTTATTTGGGCAAGTTACCACAACACCATTATCCCATAGTTTTTAAGATCAAAGATACAACTATGTTGGTGTCCCTTGTCAATTTTACATTGTATTTTTTAAAATGTAACTGCCTACTCCCAAACTGTCCTTTGAAGTAAAACACATAGCCAAGTATTTATTTATGTATTTATTGTGCATTAAAAAAAGAAAACAAATAAAATTAGACATGCTATCTGCCAATAAAATTTAACCAAAAAGTGCATTCTATGCATCCACAAATATAGAAAATATACCAAATAAAATCATTATTCGACCAAAAAAATAATGTCAAAGCAATAATTCCAAGGCCAATAATAAATAACATAATATAAAATAATTTTACATATACATGTTGGGGTCCTTGCATACCTTTTTAGTGCACACACACGTGGTATTTTTCACGTTAGCGTGAGTTGTATATATTAGTAGTTTTATGTATATATTTTTCTAATTTTACTTCACCAACTTAGAATATTATGTTCTGATCCATCACATATAATTCATATAAAACAACTAAAGGCTGTAATGTAACAAAATAGGTAAAAAGCCAAGGGGGTGAATACTTTTGAAAAGCACTGTATATTTTTCTTCCTAAAAGACAATTTAATTTACCCCCAGGTCAGCCAAACTCAACCAAGGTTACAAGGAAACCCTAGGGTTTCTCCAGTGGTTGACATGGGTTCCTTGAGTAGTGCCTGCTTGACCTCCCTTTTAAACGTGTCTCCATAGTTCCAGGGCCAACACCTCCTGGCAGAGCCTGCTGCATAAACCAAATGATATTTTTAGCTGTCTGTAAGTGTGGCATTGTGACCACCTCTGTACGTGGGTATTTCTTCCACTGGACACCATTATAGGAGGCATTTTTCCCACTGACTTCTGATAAATAGATTTTAGCAGGAGTTCCCTAGGACCTGAAAATTATTCCTATGGGACAAAAAGGTAGAGAAAGGCTGCCCTAGATGATATAAGTCCAAACAATTATTGAAGTTCTTCAGCCTTTTTTAAAAAAAAAAATTAAAATGAATTGAAAGTCAGCTGATAAAAATACTGTAGCTGCAGACTTTTACTAAAATAACACTTACCTCTCCAGGGGTCAAGCGAGGTGCTCACCCAAAACAGTTTCTTTGCCGGTCTTCAGGTCCCCGGAGCTGGCATGTTTACTGTGGGCAACTGTCTGTGACTCCTTGCGGCTTCACAGCCAGCTGCCCACTGTGCATGCACTTGCCGCACTGTCCCAGAAGGTTGCAGGTGGAGGAAGATCTTCAGATGGATTGCCGTGGCAATCCAAGTGGAAGTGGGAGCGGGTACCTTTCAAAACCAAGTACCTGCTCCCCCCTTTCCCTAAAAAAGTGCCAAAATTGGAAAAGGACCGGGGAAGAGGGCAAAAAAGCTGAACTTTTCCTTTAGGGCAAAGTTCTGCTTCATCATGAAAAGTGTTGGCTATGTGGACCTTTCTGTATTTTTACAGCAGTAAATATATAAAACCCAAAAGCAAACATTTATTATATTGCAGCTTACCAATTTTTAGGTGATGGCTGTATTCAGTGGCGGCCCGCCTATTAGGGGCGCAGGGGCGCCGCCCCCCCTATCCATGCGTCCGGCCCCCTAATCTACATGCGGGGCACCGGACGCATGGATTCCAATGAGGTTTTTTTTTTTTTTAAGCACATGATAAGAGACAGAGGCTCTAATAGGTTCCAAAAAAGAGTGGTCTCGGGGAGCAGAGCACTACGCCCTGAGCCCACCCAGTTGTGGGACAATAGCAAATGAATATTCTCTATTGTCACACTGATCCTGATCAGGAAGCGGGTCCGGCTGCAAGGATAGGCAATCCTATTGAACGCTTAGGAGGAGAAGGGAGGAGATGCGCGGTGGAAGCCATCATGATGCAGAGGAGGAGGAGGCGCGATGGAAGCACAGGGCTGGATGACCAACCAACCACCCACAGGGTTACCTGGTTACCAGGTTATCTATAGGTTACCAGTTTTGAGTTACAGAGGAGGTCTAGGCCTAGAATTATTGCTCTCGCTCTAACGATCACGTCGATACCTCACATGTGTGGTTTGAACACCATTTTCATATGCAGGCGCTACTCACGTATGCATTTGCTTCTGCGCGCAAGTTCGTTGGGACGGGGTGCTTTAAAAAAAAAAATTCTTATTTATTTTACTTTTAATTTTTTATTTTGACAGTCTTTAAAAAAAAAAAAAGTAACTTTTATTGCTATTACAAGGGATGTAAACATCCCTTGTAATAGAAAAAAAGCATAACAGGACCTCTTAATTATGAGATCTGGGGTCATAAAGACCTCAGATCTCATATTTACACTAAAATGAAATTTTAAAAAATGTCACTTGAAAAATTCTCCTTTAAGAGCTATGGGAAGTGACGTTTGACATTGCTTCCGCCCTCCCATGCTATGGAGCCCAGCAGGGGCCATCTTCCCCTTAGTCGGCAGCCAGGCATCCACGGGAGAGGACGCGATTGTCTCCGCCGCTACCGGCGGGTCCGGTAAGCGGCGGAGATGACCGGAAGCGGGAGGGGGGTTGGCACCTCTCCCGCCACCGATAAAAGTGATCTTCCGCCACGGAGACCACTTTTATCTGAACGAGAAATGCACGGCGTTCCCGAAAATATGGAGGTTATGGCAGAACCCCAGTATTTAGCGTCAACATACCAATGTACCGGAACGTCGTTTTGCGTGAAGTGGTTAAAACCTTTATCCCAAAAAGAAAAAACTGTTTGCTGTAATTGATTATAATATGTGAGCTGGAGTTTGGTTTCAAGTCAGAGCTCCTCATTTACATACTCGTTATTGATCAGTGATTGTGGAGGTATTTAAACCAGTGGATCAGCATGACAGCTAGGCAGTTACAATGTTTTAGAAGGAACAGACGGGAATAGCAGCCTCTGTATTATTCTTATTCAATCCAGTATATATTTTATTCTGTATGCCCATTTTTATTGTTTATTTCCTGTCAGTAATAAATCAGATACATCTGTCTTTAAAGAAACATCCTAAAATGTTTCCATTACAATCTTCATCATAGATATTTCTCCCACTTGTCAAAGTCGTGAGTAACTCAGGTCTTTTTAAATTTGATTGTTGGTGTCTTCATCACGGGCCAACCTTGTAAGTGTAAGAGACAGAGCTACATTTGATAAACTAATTTCACATCAACACACCGCCAGGGATCTACTCTTAGACACATAATCTATTGTAAAATGATTACATTTTCCTATGTGACCGCCTTGAAGAACAATCCATAGCATATGTATGTAAGACTGCTTTTGATACATTTGTTAATATGATTTGGTGCAAAAGTGTGTTTGTGAATATTCTCCACTGCTGTCTTGTAACTGGAATAAAGTTTATGGAAATTTAAAAGGATATGATGTAAAAGAACCCTACTGTGACCAGGCTGTAACAATAGTCATAGCAGCCCATTTGGCTGCCATGGGGCTTGGAGGTAGAAGGAGGTCCCAATCTGTGTGCATGTAAAGGTAACACATATCCATCGTTGTATTATTAAGGCTGCTTTTGACCTTTGACTCTATCCCCCCTATGAATTTTCAATCAAGAGCAGACCTCAGAAGTACACTAGGGCAGAGCTCAAAATTTCAAGTCCTGAGCTACTAGCCAGACCTTAAGAGTTACTCGGCATTAGTTGCCCCACCCAACCCCTACCCTGCTCTGCCCCTAATTCCACCCCTAAACACGCCCTCGTAAATTATGTCATGAAATGACACTGTTGGATGTTTTATACAGAATTAAGTTACAAAAATAAATATTAACAACAACAACTTTAACAATATTAACATAAAGCAATGTAAACATAAAAGGAAAATAAGTGCTTTACATGGACATGGCACAAGAGATGGTCAGAGACTGCGGACAAGGCACAAGAGATGATCAGAGACTGTGGACATGGCACAAGAAATGGGCGGAAATGGCAGAAGAGATGGTCAGAGACTATGGACATAGCACAAGAGATGATCAGAGACTGCGAACATGGCAAAAGAGATAATCAGAGACTGCAGACATGGCACAAGAGATGGTCAGAGACTGTGGACATGGCACAAGAAATGGCCGGACATGGCAGAAGAGATGGTCAGAGACTATGGACATGGCACAATAGACGATCAGAGACTGCGGACATGGCACAATAGACGATCGGAGACTGTGGACATGGCACAAGAGACGGGTGGACATGGCACAAGAGATAGCCAGAGACTGCAGACATGGCACAAGAGACGATCAGAGACTGCAGACATGGCACAAGAGATGGTCAGAGGCTGTGGACAAGGCACAAGAGATGATCAGAGACTGTGGACATAGCACAAGAGACAGGTGGACATGGCATAAGAGATGGTCAGGGACTGCAGACATGGGACAAGAGACGATCAGAGACTGTGGAAATGGCACAAGAGATGGTCAGAGACTGCAGGCATCCTACAGGAGACAGTCAGAGACTGGTTTATCAGATCTTTCTCTGTTTACTCACTGTGTCTCTGTTGTGTCCCTCTTCTCGGCGTGGTGGTGTGTGTCCTCTGTCAGTGCTGAGCCGGCACCATGCTTTTGCTTTGGTGCCATCCTTTTGGCCCTGATACTGCAAAGAAGGGCATATCGATCAGACAGACTAATGGAATGGCAGTGCCGTTGAAGTAGATCTGATTCCATCCTTGCTCCCATGCCCCACCCCCCAGTTCTGATATGTTATTTGTAAAAGGCACCGAGCGACACCATCACATCACTGGCTGCACGATTGGTCAGCCTGCCCCCCAGTCGAGCACAGCTGAGTCCAGCAGGGCAGCATGCGCAGTTCCGTAGCTGGCCTGAGGCCTTATATTATGGGTGGCTGCCTTATGCTGGCTCCCAACCTGCTCACCTTCAGCCTATTTCTGCTTGCCTAATGCAAGCAGGTGAGTGGAAATGTTGAAGGTTGCACTCTGAGACTTCCCCCTTGGCAGGCTGTGCAGTAAGGAGAATTGGCTTAGCTATCTTAGTAGTGTTGATTGCTCTCAGAGCTTCTGGTCATCCTGTCCAGCACTGAAATTAACCCTGTATGTCTAACACAGTCTTCCTCAGGTTGTAGGCATACAGGGTTAGCCTGATTTTATGTAGTGTATGGTGAGCTAAAAACCGTCAGCTGTTTGTAGTTCTGCAAAAAAAAAAACATACAGTTTGGGTTGGGTCATAGAGTAAGTCTGAAATAAACAGGTGTTTAGATGAAAAATGAATGTTAAGCAACCTTTGTCCGGAACACTGGTCTCTAGTAATTCCTTAATTCACACATACTGGGGCAATTAAGTAAAGCAGTTATAACACTTTTTTGGCTTTATGGCCCGTTAAAACAGCCTGTGCTTAATTCAGGATATCCTCCTGACAGTTTCTTAAAGAGGATTTCCAGATATAAATATTTTATACATACAGTATTTACATTAACATCACCGCCCTGCCTCTCCACCTTCAATCAGTGAACATTTTTCAAAGCATTCTTTAAATGGCGAGTTGCTGACCTCCTGTTTTTCCAAATGCAATAGGGCAGCTGCTCAGTGCTGGACCAGAAAACAAGTGGAAATCATTGGAGTAGTGGTGTCTACTTCAGGCCCCAGTTACACCTACCATAGGATGAATGTGCATTTTTGTGTTCATTTTTTTAAACTTTTTTGTGCATTTCTGGGCATCACACATAAGGCAGTACATTCACTTGCATGGGTTGCCCTGTGCACAACAAACGCACCAAAAAAGCGCCAAAACCTTTTCAGGTATAGAGCTTTGCGTATATGTGGCAAACCCCCGCAGTAGCTGCTTTTGATTATTGGTTCAATCCGTTGCTTTGCCTCTCAACCCCAGAGAACTGTCCCAGCCCCGCTGGCACACCCGCAGGGCTGGTGGTAAAGAATAACCTGATAATAATACACAACACAGTGCTGTACTTCAAGTTTAAGTAGGATAAAGTTTAGATTAGTCAGCCATGGCCTGTGTATATGGCCAGGACTTGGTTGAAACAGTAAGGAAAAAAAAACAGTCAGTAACACTATGCAACAAATAAAAAGATAAATAACAATATACACAGGTTAAGTAGGTTCCCCTAAACACGCTATTGATGTGTGACAAATGCTATGGCTAAAGGGGAACCCCAGGCCGGCCTATAACATTTGCAATACACACAAGGAAGGGATTCAAAATAACCGCGGCATGTCCCCTTTAAGAGTTACCTCAGTAATGTACCCTGAGCAAAGCTTTGCATTTAGTTTTCTCACCGGCATGTAGGAGCTCTGTGGATAAAGGTCTCTCAACATAGCAGAGTGATGAGGAGGAATGTAAGTAGCCGGTGCTGTTATGTAGCGTTCCTTTATGTGTTCCAGATAACAGGGCCTGTACACAGCATTCAAGTGTGGTATCTTATGGAATGCAATAAAGTTCCTGGGCAAAGCCCTCTCACCAATACTTTACAAAATCAGCGGTCCTCCCAGTGGCGGAATTACCGGGGTCGCAACAGTCGCAGTTGCGACGGGGCCTGGCATTCCGCCACTGTGGGGGGGGGCCAGCGGGGTTGCTCTTCACAGCGCTCTGAGGCTGAGCGTGTTTCTCATCTAACAGCAGAGAGACACCGGCATTGTTTGTTTTATTTCCCTCTCCGTGTGTCCTCTCTCTCGCACGGGATGACAGGACACACAGCTGATCTCCCCCCTCCCCTCTCCTGTGTGCTCCGCGGGCAGTCAAGTGTGAAGCTAAGGAGCTCACATTTCCCGCGGAGCACACAGGAGAGGAGAGGGGGGAGATCAGCTGTGTGTCCTGTCATGCCGTGCGAGAGAGAGGACACACGGAGAGCAGGGAAATAAAACAAACAATGCCGGTGTCTCTCTGCTGTTAGATGAGAGACACACAGGCATACAGCGGAGCGGACCGAAGCCGCCTCCCCCTCCTCTCTGGTTACGGAGGGGGAGGAGGAGGAGTCTGAGGGAGAACGCTGTTCTGAGGTCTGTAAAGTTTGTATTCAAATAGACATGTGCTGGGGGGAACATGGGGTGGGGGTCTGCACTGAGGAGGGGTCTGCATTGATGTGGTGGGGGTCTGCACTGAGGAGGGGTCTGCATTGGTGAGGTGGGGGTCTGCACTGAGGAGGGGTCTGCATTGATGAGGTGGGGGTCTGCACTGAGGAGGGGTCTGCATTGATGAGGTGGGGGTCTGCACTGAGGAGGGGTCTGCAATGATAAGGTGGGGGTCTGCACTGAGGGGGGGTCTGCATTGATGAGGTGGGGGTCTGCACTGAGGGGGGTCTGCATTGATGAGGTGGGGGTCTGCACTGAGGGGGGTCTGCAATGATGGAGGGAGGGGGGTCTGCACTGAGTGGGGTCTGCATTGATGGGGGGTCTGCACTGAGGGGGGGTGTGCTGATGGAGGGGGGTGGTCTGCATTGTGGGGGCCTGCACTGATGGAGGGAGGGTCTGTAATGAGGGGGGGTGTGCTGATGGAGGGGGGTGATCTGCATTGTGGGGGCCTGCACTGATGGAGGGGGGGTCTGTACTGAGGGGGGATGTGAACTGATGGAGGGGGGGTCTGCACTGATGGAGGGGAGGTCTGCACTGATGGAGGGGGGGTCTGCAATGATGGAGGGGAGGTCTGCACTGATGGAGGGGGGTCTACACTGGGGTCTATAGTGATACAGTGGGGTCTATACTGATAGATGGGGGTCTGCACTAAGGGGGTCTACACTGATAGATGGGAGTCTATGATGATAGAGGGGGGGCTATACTGATAGATGGTGGGTCTGCAATGAGGGGGGCTATACTGATGGATGGGGTCTGTACTTAGTGAGGAGGATCTATACTGCGAGACGGGGGTCTGTACTTAGTGGGGGGTCTATACTGAGAGGGGGGTCTGCAGTTAGTGGAGGGGGGTCTGTACTGAGGGGGGGCTATAGTTGGTGGAGGGGGGTGACACCAATTTTTTCCTCACCAGGTGACACCAACCCTAGTGATGTCACTGGAGAGACACGCTCTCCGCTCAGAGCCGTGCTGTCCTGAGAAGACAGAGGACTCTGATAGAGGACTCTGATGGGCACTGATAGGATTTACTGATGAGCACTGATAGGGGACACCGATGGGAGGCACTGATAGGGGACACTGATGGGCACTGAAGGGAGGCACTGATAGGGGGCACTGATGGGAGGCACTGGTGGGAAATGATGGGGGGCACTGAGAAGGCACTAGGGGGCACCGATGGGAGGCACTGATAGGATTTACTGATGAGCATTGATAGGGGGCACCGATGGGAGGCACCAATGGGATTTACTGTTGAGCACTGAAGGGAGGCATTGATAGGGGCACTGATAAGAGGCACTGAAAGGGGGCACTGATAGGCTGCACTGATAGGAGGCATTGATGGGCATTGATGAGCACTGATAGGCAGAACTCATAGGCTGCACAGATGGGCACTGAGGAACACTGATAGGCAGAACTAAGGCAGTATTGATGGGCACTGATGGGCAGTATTGAAGAGTACCGATAGGTGGCATAGATGGAAGCTGCAATAATGAGCACTGATAGGTGGTGCTGATAGGCAGATTTGATGGGCACTAATAGGCAGCATTAATGAGCACTGATAGGTAACACTTGTAGGTGGCATTGATGGGCACTGATAGGTGGCATTGATGGGCACTGATACATGGCACTGATGATTGGGGCACTGATTATCAGTGTAAACAATTTACTGACATTCTTGACAGTTAATGGCAGTCCTTTCCTCACACAGACACAGCGTGGGAGGGAAGGGCTGCGGATAACCGGCAAGTCTGTTTACATGTGATCAGCTGACATCACATGGTAAAGGGCCACTGTGATTGCGCTGGATGCACGTCCCAGGGGGCATGCGGGAAGCATGGTTTTGGGAGGATGTCCATGGATGCCCTCCCAAAATTGGAAGCCTGGAGCTCGGATGGAGGGGGGGGGCCCATCATTGTTTCTTGCATCAGGGCCCTGAAAGTTCTAGTTATGCCTCTGGGTCCTCCACAGAGCGATCGATCAACTCTCCTGGCTGCAGGTGTGTCACAATGGCGTCCTGTCTTTGAGTTGTCGAAATGGCCACTCCTGTGAACGTTCTCTGCGGCTGCAGAGCGCCTTGCTAGAGCATGCAGGTTCTGTTCCTCTAGGCTGGGCTGTGGACTGTGTGTCACTGGGTAGGCTGCAATCCCCCTCACACACAGCAACAGCGCAGTTCCTCCTCTCATGTGATCCAGGAAACAAGAGGCCTTGGCCTAGTCCCTCCCTTTCTTTTGTAGTCTCTCCCACAATCCTCCTGTCTCTAAGCAATGCATCCTGGGATTTGTGGTCTAGTGCCTTAAACAGTCAATCAGCTTGCCTTGTGTTATGACTTCATATCCCACACTTCTCTGCTGCTGCTTCCTGGTGATTGGCTGTCAGTCTCCTCTAATAGGGAAGCTAAAGAGCAAGCAGTTCTATGTGTGCTTCACACGTCGATATACAGAAAACCTACTGACTGATGCAGCTATCTTCATAGTTCCAGTTTTCACCCCCAACGCACTAAACGGGCCATCACACACAGCCAGGCCATCAGATACCACCGAATTTGTTCAGACCCAGAAGACAGAGATAAACATCTCAGAACACTGGCAGACTCCTTCCATAAGAAAGGTTACAAAGACAAAACCATCAACAACAGCATAAACACAGCCTTGAAAACCAGAAGAGAAAATCTCCTCCAATACACAGAGAAAAAAACAAATAACCGAGTACCTCTAGTCACCACATACAACCCAGCACTTGAAGGGTTCAAAAAGATAATCAAAGATTTACAACCCATTATAACAGAGGATGAAACTCTGAAAGGAATATTCCAACAACCCCCATTATTGGCTTTCAGACAACCACCCAACCTCAGACACAAACTAATCAGCAGGAAACTTCACTCTGATTATGAAGTCACAAATAATGGAAGCAAACCCTGCAATAAAAAACACTGCAAACTATGCAACCAGATCAATTTATCCAAAAGTGTTACACACACAAATGGGACCTTCAATATAATGGGATCTTACAGCTGTACCTCAAGTAATGTTGTATACCTCATCCAATGCAAAAGGTGCAGCAAAGGATCTTATGTTGGTGAAACAGGACAGAAGTTGCAAGCGAGGATGAATTTGCACAGACATACCATCAAAGAACATAAAGAAGACAGTTTATGCACACCTGCGGGACATCATTTCTCACAACCGGACCACAATATAGAAGACCTCAATGTTTTAGTTCTTAAAGGAAGTTTCAGAACTATCCAGGAAAGGAAAACGTTTGAACTAAGAATGATACTTCTTTTTGACACGAAAAATAACGGCCTGAATTTAAATATTGGTTTCCTTACACATTATGCTAAAGTTTTACGACCCCTCTGTGGCTAGTATCCCCCCCTGCATTCTATAGCTCTCCCTCTGTCTTATCTCCCTAACTCTGCTGCTATCTTTATTACCATTGATTTGTATGTGTTTGGTTTTCTCTTTTTTTTTTTTTTTTTTTTCTTCTTCTTTAACATGCTGCTTAAAAATGTGTGAATCAGTACTGCTTGGACCTTGAAGAAGGGGGCATACCCCGAAAGCTTGTCCTGAAAAATTGTATGTTAGTGCAAATAAAAAAAATAAATAAAAAAAGTATCACGGACAGTACTCAATTTTCTATGTGTGTGAGAAAAGAGGAAGGGGGTGAAAAAGCCCACGCAGCTGCTAGCAGGCAGCTCTCCCCTCATGGATTAAATCAGTCTGAAGAGGTACCTGCTACGGATTTTTATTGTGCATTTTGGCACGCTTGTAGCACATTTGTTGTGTGTTTTGTAGTAAGCAAAAATCTGAATCTGCTGGCCGTGTTTGGGGTGCCATTTGGAAATAATGGCACCACAAGCGCGATGCATGTTTTTTGAAAACACGCATCTATTAATAGGGCCAGATATAATATCCTGTATGCATAGTTACATTGGTCTAAGCTGGACCAAGATAACCATGTATAAATAAATTATCCATATCTGGAATTTTTCTTTAAAATTTTTTCCTGACATGTGAGCCAGATTTAGGTTCCATACATCTTATTACTGCCACTCTAATGCCCCATACACACTATGCAAAAATCAGGCAAACGATTGGCTGGTTTTCCTCAATGTTTCACAGCAAGGATAGAAATAATTTACGAAAATTCTCATACGACAAAGGCTTTTTTTTTGTTATTTGTGGTTTCTGATCATGCGCAGTCTTTCGTATATGAAATTTCATGTATGATAATCATACGAAGGAACTTTCTAATGCTTTCGATGTAATACTTTATTGGTTTATTCGTTGCTCTACTCATCCTGTTCATAAATCAATATGTTTAGCTTTATTGCTATTTGAATATTGTACCATCATCCTTGTATGTACTCAATTTGTCCATCCTTGTTGTGTAAACATTATCAGAAAATATGATTGTTCCTCGGATGAAAATGTTCGCCTGATTTTCCTATAGCGTGTTCAAGGCATTAGAATCTGTTGCTATGGCTGTAACAGATTCAGATGAATTACTGCCAGTTCTCAGATAACTAACTGGTACTAATTAAGACCATACAGAGAGTCACCAGTGCTCAGAGTGGGGCATTTTGTGCTAGGAAGCTGTCAATAATGTGACAGCTTCCCACACAGCTTGCTTGTTGCTATTTTGCCAATGGCCCCCACAGCAATGACTTATCCCTGGCCCCATTCAGCTGTTGGTCAGGAGATTCCCCAGCCAACAGCTGAAAACAGCTGGTGGTTGATGTCATCACCCAATATGCCAATGGACATATCTGGATTATATGCAGGTAAATGGGCTTGGGATGAATCAGCAAGAGGCTGAACATGCACAGAGAATGGTGTGTGCATAGCATGTCCATGCATGAAATTCATGTACCTGTTCACTGCATTTGTGGTGTGAAGGAGAAACAGAATTCTAAAGAATGTCTATGACTCTCTTTATGAATTCCATCTGACTTTTTGTTAAGGTCAATAAGAGTAGGGAGGTCGCCAAAAATTACAGTAGGGAGGTCAAAACTTTTTGCTATGGGGCACCATGATCTGTAGTTTCATCCCTGACTATGACCATATATGGAACATGATTCACACAATAATTAACTAGAGAGAGAGGCCATGTGGATGTTTCGTTTTCAAACCAGGATCCCCTAGGTCTCAACCATATATGGGATGTTGATCTTTTTCTTAGATAAATGTTATTTATGATACTCCTTCCCTGCTTCCTCCCTTCTATGGTGCTTAGTGCGGTTCACCCGTATAATTTACATCTATCTTAATTGATCGATAGGTGGGATATATACTGCATATGGAGTGTTTGTTATTTACAAATGTAGCAAGGTCCCAGGCCTCCTTCAGTCGATTGAGAACCTTCAGGGCCAGAGATAGCTGACATCCTTCTGTATGTAATGGGTTGTGAGGAATAGTGGGTGCAAAGATGGTAAAAGTCAGTTTTTAATTTAACAGTCTTTGTATTTTTGGGATAGTTGCAAACTCAATTAGCAGACTCCGAGACTTCAAAAGGAGGACAGCCGTTCAGGAAAAGGCCTCCAGCAAGAAGCCACATCTGCACATGCAGGAATGCTGTCTCCTATGGAAACATTCTTTTTCAGTTCCTAACACAAAGCGTGACAGTTCTTTCTACAACTTCTCCTTGTAGTTCTTCCATACACTGAACTCCCAGTCTCTCACTAGACCCACTGAATCCCTAGAGCTCCTCCAATCTTCACGGTGGTATCTTCCTCAAGCGTCACCCCCGTTTCTCTGCTGGGTCCCTAGCTTGCCACTCTAGATACCTCTCAAGCTTCACCCATGCTGGCCCGACTGCAAGCGGCAATCTCAACCCTGCGCTGCTCTCTTGCTTCTGGATAGGCCCTCGGACAGCCTAGCAGTCAGATGTGCCTGGGATAGGACCAATATGACACACGTTCACCCAGACAGCCGTCCAGGTGGCACAGAACACAGATCACCTAGCTCACCTGACTCCACCTGAATATATAGGTTCTCCCAGTAGGCCAAGGGATTCAAGAAAACCCCTGCCCATTGGCTGAGATACCCCACATACCCATAACCTGACCTTGGGTTGCCCTTCTCATATCTAGTACCACCAAGTACCCAGCCACCTAGTGGTAGAAGAGAAAAGTGCAACAAGGCCAAACTTAGGGAGAAATCAATAGATCTCTATCAATCAACCAAGATAACTACTCCTGGCAAGTAAATTTGTGAGGAGCTCCCTGCCTAAACTACAGGGTGCTACATCCTCCTCCTGCCCAAAAAAACAATGTCTTGGAGTTTGCAGAAAAGTAATTTTTCAGCCCTCAAGCCTGAGAGCGAATGTCCTGGCAAAAATCGGGATCGGTGGGGAAAACAGGGAAGGAATAACAAATAACAGTGTGTGTTAGACACATGAGATAGTAGATCACATATAACAAGGAAATATCAAAAATTGTTATGTTCAATTTTTAAAAGTAAGCAAGAGCAATGGTATTGCTTCCTAACTATTTATCCAATATATACAATAATAACAAGATATAGAAAAGGGTTAGGGTTGTTGTCCAGTTAGATCCCTGTCTCTCCTTAGCCAAGGAAAACGCGCCGACTCAGCAACACCTGAAAGAGTTTAAACAGCAATGCTATGGTAGCAATATATATATATATATATATATATATATATATTATATATATATATATATATATATATATATATATATATATATACACACACATACGTGATTGAATGGTTTTCAATTGTCTTCAGCCAAAGACAGCATAGCAGTGTAAATACACCCTACAGAATATTACATTATTTACATCTTTAGAAGCAGGTCCCATCCTCCGTGGAGAATACCACCTTCTTCTTATTTGTCAACAAATTTACATCTAGCACATAATGTGAATCAATTTCACTCAGATCAGCGCCGCTCACGCCACCTGGTGACCAATACTAGAACAGTCTAAATACATGGTCCAGTCTGCCATCTACATGCATGGTGGAGATTTGCCCCTCTATCATAACCTAGTCTAACTGACTAAATACTTGAGAGTCTAAAAAGGTTTCAAGTCCATTGATTTCCCTGGGGGTGGACTATATTTCCCAGCAGTTTCCCTTCTTCTCCAGGGACAACTCCAGGAACAAAAAGGCACAGCTGTATTTCACGCAACAGGCAGCCAGGCCTTAGTGCAACGGACCACACTTCAGGACACAAGTCCTCTTGCAAAGACATCCTCAGTCTGTCCACATGACAGCTGGGGACTTTAGAAGGTTTTTCTTAAGGGTAACAACCTTCTGAAGATCACAGGTCGCCCTTCAGGGTGGATCACCCCAACAACTTTAAACTTTAGCCAACATGGCTTCAGGTGGGCACTCCATGTATCTGCCGGCAGCATTCAGTCCAGCATAGTCCGGGCAGAACAGCTCTCTGGAATGTCTTCCACTAGCAACACTTTAAATGTGTGTGAAGTGACTGTCAGCATAGCATCCTGGACATCACACAACACATATTTGTAATCCAAGTAATGACGATACCACTTTAATGATACTTCACCAGTAGTAACCAGAATCGGGCCAGATTACAGTCTCTCTCCGTGCATTCACTGTGGTGATAATTGCTTTAGATCCCTTTTGTCTGGCCAGCGGATGACTGCACCATGTAGATTAATCTTCCTGCCATATCCCCAGGTATTTAGAACTGACAGGTATTTCCCGGACATCTTAGGGGACAACTTGAGAAAGTCTGTCTTGAGAGGGATTTGAAGGATTCCATGTACGGCTTCATCCACCCAGTGCATTTCCTTCTCGGAAATCTCCTCTTCCAGATGAGGGGGAATGTAGGGGTATAAGTACCCGTAGTCCTCTGCCACTTTCTTTATAATTATGCACTGTATTTTGACAGCCAAGGCATGGTCTTAAGGTTTCCATATCCGGGTAGGACCTAAGTCTCTGGAGCACGCAGAACTGAGCACCCAGTGACCACATCAGGCTTAGGGTCTGGTTTAAGGCTAGGCATGGGAGTAATCGGACGGGCTTTGGGAACCCATTGAGCTCCCTGGTCCTCCTCAAAGGACCTGGCGACGCTGATCAGCAGAGCTGCACTGGCTGACAGCGTAATTTGCACACTTGCGGTAGTAGTAGTTTCTGTTTCATCCTCCTGCACATTACTTGTTAACTCTTCATCACTCTCACTTCACTTTCCAGAGTAAGACAAAGTTTCCGAAAAGAGTTCTGACAGACCATCAGATGGAATGTCCGAATCTGAAATTTGTACGAACACGCTTCGGCCAGGATCTTCATAGTATCTTCATAGTAGGTGAGGTTGAAAAAAGACAAAAGTCCATCAAGTCCAACCTATGTGTGTGATTATATGTCAGTATTACATGTTATATCCATGTATGTTGTGGTCATTAAGGTGCTTATCTAATAGTTTCTTGAAACTATCGCTGCCCCCTCGCTGAGACCACAGCCTGTGGAAGGGAATTACACATCCTTGCCGCTCTTACAGTAAAGAACTCTCTACATAGTTTAAGGTTAAACCTCTTTTCTTCTAATTTTAATGAGTGGCCACGAGTCTTGTTAAAGTGGATGTAAACCCAATGTCATCCTTTCTAAACTACTGCCATAGGGGTTATCTATAAGGATATACATGCCTCCTGCATGTATCTTTACCTGTCAAATGTCTCCCCTCTGTCTGTTATTAGACCCGAAAAACTGCATATTCTGTGGGTGGGTCTGTTGTCTGGAGTTCGGTGGGTGGAGTCCCCGCCCACCTCTACACTCCCATTGTCAATATGCATTTTCTCCTTTGTATTTCTAACAATGAACTTCTGCTATGATCTCTAACATCCAGTGAAAAGACAGGAAAGTAACCACATGACTTCAGCATGCCCAATTATGCTGAGGTGTAGAACATCCAATCCTGGCAGAGCAGCAGAAGAAAGGAGTGGGAGGGAATTAAAAAATACTGAATGTGTCTTAGGCTGGTGCACGAGATATGTAAATCACCTGTCACTCACAGCAAGGGGGAGTATTTGACAAAGTTTTTCTCAGTTTGTCAAGATTTATCTCACTGAACAATAAAAGAGGATTGCTCAGAGATGGATTAACTCTGTGTGGCAAGACTGGTCTCAAATAATAGGAAATCTTATACTCTACAGTATGATATAATTAAAAAAAAAAAAAAAATCGGGTTTACATCCACTTTAAACTCTCTTCTGCGAAAAAGTTTTATTCCTATTGTGGGGTCACCAGTACGGTATTTGTATATTGAAATCATATCCCCTCTCAAGCGTCTCTTCTCCAGAGAGAATAAGTTCAGTGCTCAGTTTCCTCATAACTAATATCCTCCAGACCCTTTATTAGCTTTGTTGCCCTTATTGGTACTCGCTCCAAATCCAGTACATCCTTCCTGAGGACTGGTGCCCAGAAGTAGACAGCATACTCTAGGTGCGGCCAGACCAGAGTCTTGTAGAGCGGGAGAATTATTGTTTTATCTCTGGAGTTGATCCCCTTTTTAATGCATGCCAATATTCTGTTTGCTTTGTTAGCAGCAGCTTGGCATTGCATGCCATTGCTGAGCCTATCATCTACTAGGACCTCCAGGTCCTTTTCCATCCTAGATTTCCCAGAGGTTCTCCCCCCAGTGTATATATTGCATTCATATTTTTGTCACCCAAATGCATTATTTTACATTTTTCTACATTGATCCTCATTTGCCATGTAGTTGCCCACCCCATTAATTTGTTCAGATCTCTTTGCAAGGTTTCCACATCCTGCGGAGAAGTTATTGCCCTGCTTAACTTAATATCGTCTGCATCTGCAAACTGTTTAACCCATCCTCCAGGTCGTTTATGAACAAATTAAACAGGATTGGTCCCAGCACAGAACCCTGGGGGACCCCACTACCCACCCCTGACCACTCTGAGTACTCCCCATTTATCACCACCCTCTGAACTCGCCCTTGTAGCCAGTTTTCGATCCATGTACTCAACCTATGGTCCATGACAACAGACCTTATTTTGTACAGTAAACGTTTATGGGGAACTGTGTCAAATGCTTTTGCAAAATCCAGATACCCCACGTCTATGGGCCTTCCTTTATCTAGCTGGCAACTCACCTCCTCATAGAAGGTTAATAGATTGGTTTGGCAAGAACGATTCTTCATGAATCCATGCTGATTACTGCTAATAATACCGTTCTCATTACTAAAATCTTGTATATAGTCCCTTATCATCCCCTTCAAGAGTTTACATACTATTGATGTTAGGCTAACTGGTCTGTAATTCCCAGGGATGTATTTTGGGCCCTTTTTAAATATTGGTGCTACATTGGCTTTTCTCCAAACAGCTGGTACCATTCCAGTCAGTAGACTGTCTGTAAAAATTAGGAACAACGGTCTGGCAATCACTTGACTGAGTTCCCTAAGTACCCTCGGGTGCAAGCCATCTGGTCCCGGTGATTTATTAATGTTAAGCTTCTCAAGTGTAATTTTAATTCTGTCCTCTGTTAACCATGGAGGTGCTTCCTGTGATGTGTCCTGAGGATAAACACTGCAGTTTTGGTTACTGAAGCCCCCCGATTCCCTCGTGAAGACTGAGGAGAAGAATACATTCAATATCTTCACCATCTCCCCATCCTTTGTAACCAGATGTCCTTCCTCATTCTTTATGGGGCCAATATGGTCTGTCCTCCCTTTTTTACTGTTTACATACTTAAAGAATTTCTTGGGATTTTTTTTGCTCTTCTCCGCTATGTGTCTTTCATGTTCTATCTTAGCCGTCCTTACATTTCTTGTTGCATTCTTTACAAAGTCTGAATGCTGATGATGATCCCTCAACCTTGTATTTTTTGAAGGCCTTCTCCTTTGCTTTTATATGCATTTTTACATTGGAGTTAAGCCATCCAGGACTCTTTTAAATTTATTACCCAATGGGATGCATTGGCTAATGCCCTTATTTAATATGCTCTTAAAGCAAACCCATCTCTCGTTCTTTGTTCCTAAGATTTTATCCCAATTTATGCCTTCTAGCAAGGTTCGTAGTTTAGGGAAGTTGGCTCTTTTGAAATTCAGTGTCTTTGTATTCCTTTTATGTTTCCTATTTTGTGATTTATACTGAAACTAATTGACCTGTGATCGCTGTTACCTAAATTGCCCCGTATTTCCACATCCGTGATCAGATTTGTATTGTTGGTAATCAGTAGACCCAATAATGCTTTATTTTTAGTTGGTGCGTCTACCATCTGACCCAAAAAATTGTCCTGCAAGACATTAAGGAACTGGCGAGCCTTAGATGAATGCGCGGTTCCTTCCGCCCAGTCTATGTCTGGATAATTAAAATCCCCCATTATGATAACACTTCCCATCCTTGCTGCTAATCCAAATTGTGATAGGAGATCTGTCTCCACTTCCTCCCTCAGGTTTGGGGGCCTATAGCATACTCCCAGTATTATTTTCCCCTTAGCTTCATCCCTTTGGAGCTCTACCCATAGGGATTCCACCTCCTACCTAGCTCCCTTAGTGATGTCATCTCTCACATTCACTTGTACATTATTCTTGATATATAGGCATACCCCTCCCCCTTTTTTAGCCTCTCTATCCTTGTGATAAAGGGTATACCCTTGAATGTTTGCCAGCCAATCATGAGAGCCGTTGAACCAGGTCTCTGAAATTCCCACAAAATCCAAATCCTCCTCGTACAACAGTATCTCTAGTTCACCCATCTTGTCCGCTACGCTCCTGGCATTGGTGAACATGCCACGTAGTTTAGATCGGTCGCATATTATCCTCGTATTGGGTTTTTTCCGAGATTGCAACTAGGACTTGCTACTGTACTTACCTTGGGTTTTTGTGCTTTGGTCAACCTACCACTAATGCCCCCAATACTGCCCTCTGGAATAGGTTCCGCGCTGACTATCTCTACCTCTGGACCCTCCCCAACATCACCTAGTTTAAAAACCCCTCTAACTTTTTGGCCATCTTCATTCCCAGCTGATCTGCACCCTCCTCATTTAGGTGCAGTCCGTCCCTTCTATAGTACCGGTTATCGACTGAGAAGTTGGCCCAGTCCTCCAGGAACTTAAACCCCTCCTTACTACACCAGCTCTTCAGCCACTTGTTTACTTCCCTAACCTCCTTCGGCCTTTCTGGTGTGGCTCGATGTACCGGTAGTATTCCTGAGAATACTACCTTGGTATTCCTGAGAATACTACCTTGGAGGTCCTTTTCCTCAATTTAGCTCCTAAGTCCCTAAGCTCCCAAGTCCCTAAAATCGTTCTTTAGGACACTCCAACTGCCTCTGACTTTGTCATTGGTGCCAACGTGCACCATGACAGCTGGGTCTTCCCCAGCCCCTCCCAGTAATCTGTCCACCAGATTCGTGATGTGCCGAACCCGAGCGCCCGGTAGACAACATACTGTTCGGCGCTTCAGGTCTTTCTTACAGATTGCCCTCTCTGTCCTTCTAAGAATTGAGTCCCCTACCACCAGAATCTGTCTTTCCTTTCCCTTCGCTTCCCCCCCCCCACTCTCACAGGAGGAGTTCTTCCCCTGGCAGCTAGGAGAGTCCCTCAGCTCCAGCAGTGCTGGTCCCTGACTGGTTTCACCAATGTCACTCAATGGAGTGTACTTATTGGGAAGCTCCAGCCCTGGATCAGCCTCCCTGGCACTTCCCCCTCTACCCTTCCTGACTGTCACCTATCTACTCTTTGCTAGTGCCTGCATCTCTTTGTCTCCACCCGCCTCTGTGCTGGCACCTGCCGTGTATGTTCCTGGCTCTCCTTTAGTATGGAGGGACTTCTCAGTGCTGACAGTTGCTTCCCCAGATTCAGAACCTGGGCTTCCAGGGAAACAATGCGCTTACATTTTGCACAGCAGTATTCACCCTCGATCGGATGATCAAGGAACGCATACATGCCGCAAAATGTACAAAGAGTCACCTCTCCACACACGCCGGGCATCGTATCTATTAAATTTAATGAGGATTGGGGATTATATCCTGTCCAAATTACCTAACAACTAGCTTCCTGATACTAATACTCAAGACAATACACAGGTACTCAACAAGACAATACACAGGTACTCCCAGACCTACGTGCACTCGCAGACCACTCGCAGATCTACGTGCACTCGCAGACCTACATGCAATCGCAGACCACTCGCAGAACTACATGCACTCGCAGACCTAAGTGCACTCGCAGACCTACGTGCACTCGCAGGCCTACGTGCACTCGCAGAACACTCGCAGACCTACGTGCACTCGCAGACCTATGTGCAGAATGTGTCCACACCTCGCCCACCAACTAGTGAAGGACTACAGGTCACAGCATGAACCCATGAGATCTAAGGGGGTCACATCCTTAGATCTCAGGCATTAATACTTGGACTTGTAGTCCTTTACTAGTTGCTTCAATTGGTTGGTTCAATGGGCTACTTGACTGGACTTGCCCCACAGGCTAAGGCTCTCTGGGGACTTTGATGTAAGGAAGGGCTCTCTGGGGACCCTGATGTAAGTAGGGAGGTTCTCTGAGGACTCTGATGTAATCAGGGGGGCTCTGGGGACCCTGTTGGAAGGGGGGCTCTCTGGGGACTCTAATATAAGGGGGACTCTCTGGGAACCCTGATATAATGAGGGGGGCTCTGGGGACCCTGGTGTAAGGGGAGGCTCTCTGGGGACCCTGGTGTAACACGAAGAGCTCTGGGGACCCTCATGTAAGAAGGGTCAATGATAACAATAAAAATAAACCATGGGATCCGCATCCAGACATGTAACGATATTTTTTATATATATATATATATATATATCTCTATATATATATCTGTATAGATATATATAGAGATATATATATAGAGATAGACCCTACCCCTAGCTCCAGGGGGCCCCTGCTGCCTCCCTTATCATATCCTCCAGCTCCAATCTGCCCTAGGGCCCCACAGCCACGCACCAATACTGGGCTTCTACTTTGCCTTCCACAGTCCACACCCCTCTGTTCTCATTGCCTGAGGAGAAGAGGTGAGCCTTTTCCTGAATGGAGAGGAGCACGAGGTGAGCACAGCCCAGAATGGGGAAGTGTCTGTGCTATGTGCTGGCAACATGGAATGGTAACCCAGCTTAGCGAGTTAAGAGGAGAAGAGTGCTGTCCTGTAGCCACGATGGGATGGATGTTACTGGTGAGGTAACTGCTCAGTGTCTCCTAGTCACCAGCTGGGATTCTTTGTATCCCCCACCCAGAGATGTCTGCTTACCCCACTTCCCTGACAACTGGGAAAAAGACACGCACCTCTGGGAGGTGACCTTTCTCCAGCACCTGCCAACACTGACAGAGAAACCTTCAGAAATAGCTAAAACAAATCCCTTAACACCTCCTAAGTGGGCCCTGAGGGGCTGCAGGCTCCAGATTTTGTGTCACATGGCTTTGCCCCCCCAGATCTAAGTTGCGCCCCCCCCCCAAAAGCCCCTTGACCACCCCCCTGCCCTGGATGCTATGCCCGGCTGCTGAGCTCCTTTCCCAATACATAAAAAATATATTCTAAATATATATACTCGTGCTAATGATGTACAAAATAACATAAAATAGAAAAATAAAGTGACAAGTGCAGCTGCTGTACACAAGGTGCTATTCACTTGAACAAATACAAATATATAAAATACAGCGCTAGCAAACACAGTATAAGTGAATTTGCAAACAATTCATTGATAATAAACGTGATAGTCCAAACAAAGTGACCTTCGAGGTCCTTGATGACGCCCCTGTGGGAGGGTGAAACATGTAGACGTAATTTCTGGTTCCTATTGACGTCACTTCCAGTATCGTGGAACGCACGCCATGAACGGTGTTTTCTTTATTCATAGCACTATGTTTTTATGCCTGATTTTATCTTGCTTCTTGTAAGTATCCATTTCTATGCGCAATAAATCCTTTTCATAGCGGTACTTCATTATTAGTCCATTCCTTTTCATTCTGGGTACCTGTTATTCTGGCTGAGTATCTTTAACAAGGAAGCTTTATCTGATGATCTGATACCAGAGCTGCCATTTCTGGCCATCATTATTAAGCCTGAAATGACCCCTAGACTGAAAGGCTGGGGAGTCTATTTGATCCGGTGAGTGGGGACACAGGAGGGGGTGTTATGGCACACCTTGAAAATTTTGGAGCACTTTGCACTTTTGGATTCAAGCACATCAGTCACTTTATTTGGACTTTCATGTATATTATCAATGAATTGTTTGCAATTTCACTTATACTGTGTTTGCTAGCGCTGTATTTTATATATGTGTCCTTTCCCATTATGGCACTCTATACTGCTCCTCCTTCGCAGGGCTGAAATCACATTCCTTTACAACACAGCCAGTCAGCCATGATCTTCACAGGGTGTATCTTCCTACTGCAAGTACACTGCCGTTTGGACCAGAAAATTTCACAGGTCAGAACAGCAACATAAAAGCCAGATACACCCTGTGGAGGCTGACAGACTCTGTGTAAAGGAATGTGATTTCAGCCCTGTGTAGTGTGTGGGGGGGAGCTGTATACTGTGCTGGGATGGGAAAGGAGCTCTGCCATGTGACCTGCCAGGGGTCCCTGTCCTCTGATTCTCCAGCAGTGATCCCTGTCCTCTGATTCTTCAGCAGTGATTCCTATCTTCTGGTAAGGAGGGACTCTGGGAACTCAAAACTCTTAAGCCACTTTGAGTAGCTTGGCATGCGGTGGGTGTATCTGCAAGCAGGGTGGAAGTGGTGGGGGGGGCCCAAGTCAACTTTTGCATCAGGGCCCACAAACTTCAAGCTACGCCTTTGCTCTGCACTATTAGGAAAAAAACATCATCATCACGTTGGTCTGCGAATGCACGTTGGTCTGCAGGACTAGTTGGTCTGCGATTGCACGTGGGTCTGGGAGTGCACGTGGGTCTGCGAGTGCATGTTGGTCTGCGAGTGCACATGGGTCTGTGAGTACTTGTATATTGTCTTGTTGAGTATCTGTGTATTGTCTTGTTGGGTACCTGTGTATTATCTTGTTGAGTATTAGTGTCAGGAAGCTAGTTGTTAGGTAATTTGGACAGAGTATAATCCCCAATCCTCATTAAATTAGTAGGTACGATTCCCGGCGGGTGTGGTGATACAACTCGGTGTACATCTTGCGGCATGTATGCATTCCTTGATCATCCGATCGAGGGAGAATACTGCTGTGCAAAATGTAAGCACATTGTTTCCCTGGAAGTCCAGCTTCTGAATCTGGGAAAGGAACTGTAAGCACTGAGAAGACCCTCCATACTAAAGGAGAGCCAGGAACGTACACGGCAGGCGCCGGCAGGGGCCAGCACAGAGGCGGGTGGAGACAAAGAGGTGCAGGCACTAGGAAAGAGCAAATGGGTGACAGTCAGGAAAGGTAGAGGGGGAAGTGCCAAGGAGGCCGATCCAGGTCTGGAGCATCCCAATAAGTATGCTCCATTGAGTGACATTGGTGAAACCAGTCAGGGACCAGCACTGCTGGAGCTGAGGGACTCTCCAGGCTGCCGGGAGAAGTACTCCTCCAGGGGGAGTGGGGGGGAAGCGAAGGGAAAGGAAAGACAGATTCTGGTGGTAGGGGACTCAATTCTTAGAAGGACAGAGAGGGCAATCTGTAACAAAGACCTGAAGCGCCGAACTGTATGTTGTCTACCAGGCGCTCGGGTTCGGCACATCACGAATCTGGTGAACAGATTACTGGGAGGGGCTGGGGAAGACCCAGCTGTCATGGCACACGTTGGCACCAATGACAAAGTCAGAGGCAGATGGAGTGTCCTAAAGAATGATTTTAGGGACTTGGGAGCTAAATTGAGAAAAAAGGACCTCCAAGGTAGTATTCTCAGGAATACTACCGGTACCTCAAGCCACACCAGAAAGGCAGAGGGAGATTAGGGAAGTAAACAAGTGGCTGAGGAGCTGGTGTAATAAGGAGGGGTTTGAATTCCTGGAGGACTGGGTCGACTTCTCAGTCGGTCACCAGTACTATAGAAGGGACGGACTGCACCCAAATGAGGAGGGTACAGATCTGCTGGGAGTGAAGATGGCCAAAAAGTTAGAGGGGTTTTTAAACTAGGCGACGTGGGGAGGGCCCAGAGGTAAAGATAGTCAGCATTGAACATATTCCAGAGGGTAGTATTGGGGGCATTAGTGGTAGGCTGACTAAAGCACATAAACCCTAAGTAAGTATAGTAACAAGTCCTAGTTGCAATCTCGGAACACCCAATAAAAGGATAGTATGCAACCGGTCTAAACTACGTGGCATGTTCACCAGTGCCAGGAGCCTAGTGGACAAGATGGGTGAACTAGAGATACTGTTGTACGAGGAGGATTTGGATTTTGTGGGAATTTCAGAGACCTGGTTCAACAGCTCTCATGATTGGCTGGCAACCATTCAAGGGTATACCCTTTATCGCAGGGATAGAGAGGGTAAAAAAGGGGGAAGGGTATGCCTATATATCAAGAATATTGTACAAGTGAATGTGAGAGATGACATCACTAAGGGAGCTAGGGAGGAGGTGGAATCCCTATGGGTAGAGCTCCAGAGGGATGAAGCTAAGGGGAAAATAATACTGGTAGTATGCTATAGGCCCCCTAACCTGAGGGAGAAGGGGGAGACGGATCTCCTATCACAAGTTGTATTAGCAGCAAGGCTGGGAAGTGTTATCATAATGGGGGATTTTAATTATCCAGACATAGACTGAGTGGAGGGAACTACGCATTCGTCTAAGGCTCGCCAGTTCCTAAATGTCTTGCAGGACAATTTCATGGTTCAAATGGTAGATGCACCAACTAGAATTAACTGGATCTACTGATTACCAACAATACAGACCTGATCGCGGATGTGAAAATATGGGGCAATTTAGGAAACAGCGATCACAGGTCAATTGGCTTCAGTATAAATCACACAAATAGGAAACATAAGGGTAATACAAAGACACTGAATTTCAAAAGAGCCAACTTCCCTAAACTACGAACCTTGCAAGAAGGCATGAATTGGGATAAAATCTTAGGAACAAAGAACAAGGAGGAGAGATGGGTTTGCTTTAAGAGCATATTAAATAAGGGCATTAGCCAATGCATCCCATTGGGTAATAAATTTAAAAGAGAGAACAAAAGTCCTGAATGGCTCAACTCCAATGTAAAAATGCATATAAAAGCAAAGGAGAAGGCCTTCAAAAAATACAAGGTTGAGGGATCATCATCTGCATTTAGACTTTATAAAGAATGCAACAAGAATTGCAAGGGTACAATTAGGTTGGCTAAGATAGAACACGAAAGACACATAGCAGAAGACAGCAAAAAAAATCCCAAGAAATTCTTTAACCACTTTGTGCCCGCGCTATAGCCGAAAGATGGCTACAGCGCGGACGCCAATTGCCGGGAGGGCGTCCCTGGACGTCCTCCTGTTTACTTCCGTGATGCGCGCTCCCGCGGGCGTGCATTGGGGAAGTTCTGTGCTGGCCGTGTCCCTTGGACACAGCCAGTCACAGATCGCTGTAAACGGCCAATCACAGCGGCCATTTACAGCGCGATCAGCGGTGCCAATGAGAGATGATCTCATATGTAAACATATGAGATCATCCCTCATTGCCGGCTCTCCGGGAGAGCTAACTGCTGCAGCGTGAGTCAGAAAAAAAAAAAACGAAAAAAAAGTGACGTCAGTGCCATCTGTCCCCACTGTCATCTGTCCCCACTGTCATCTGTCCCCACTGCCACGTATAAGTGCTATTTGTCATCAGTACCATCTGTTATCAGTGCCACATATTAGTGCCATCTGTCATCAGTGCCACCTGTCAGTGTCACGTGCCATTCTGTTATCATTATCATTTATAGCGCAAAAAATAAAAAACCCAGAGGTGATCAAATACCACCAAAAGAAAGCTCTATTTGCATGAAAAAAAGGACAAAAAATTCATTAGGGTACAATATTACATGACTGAGTAATTGTCATTCAATGTGTGAGAGTGCTGAAAGCTGTAAATTGGTCTAGGCAGGAGGGGGGTTTAAGTGCCCAGTAGGCAAGTGGTTAATTATGTAAACAGTACAAAAGGGAGGACAGACCATATTGGCCCCATAAAGAATGAGGAAGGTTACAAAGGATGGGGAGATGGCGAAGGTATTGAATTTATTCTTCTCCTCAGTCTTCACGAGGGAATCGGGGGGGGGCTTCAGTAACCAAAACTGTAGTGTGTATCCTCATGACACATCACAGGAACCACCTCCATGGTTAACAGATGGCAGAATTAAAATTAGACTTGGGAAACAAATCACCGGGACCAGATGGCTTGCATCCGAGTGTACTTAGGGAACTCAGTCAAGTAATTGCCAGAAAACTGGCTACAAGGACGAGTTCAGAGGGTGGTGATAAATGGGGAGTACTCGGAATGGTCAGGGGTGGGTAGTGGGGTCCCCCAGGGTTCTGTGCTGGGACCAATCCTATTTAATTTGTTCATAAACGACCTGGAGGATGGGATAAACAGTTCAATCTCTGTATTTGCGGACGATGCAAAGCTAAGCAGGGCAATAACTTCTCCGCAGGATGTGGAAACCTTGCAAAAAGATCTGAACAAATGAATGGGGTGGGCAACTACATGGCAAATGAGGCTTAATGTAGAAAAATGTACAATAATGCATTTGGGTGGCAAAAATATGAATGCAATCTATACACTGGGGGGAGAACCTCTGGGGGAATCTAGGATGGAAAAGGACCTGGGGGTCCTAGTAGATAATAGGCTCAGCAATGGCATGCAATGCCAAGCTGCTGCTAATAAAGCAAGCAGAATATTGGCATGCATTAAAAAGGGGATCAACTCCAGAGATAAAACGACAATTCTCCTGCTCTACAAGACTCTGGTGTGGCCGCACCTAGAGTATGGGTCCAGTTCTGGGTACCAGTCCTCAGGAAGGATGTACTGGAAATGGAGCGAGTACAAATAAGGGCAACAAAGCTAATAAAGGGTCTGGAGGATATTAGTTATGAGGAAAGGTTGTGCGCACTGAACTTATTCTCTCTGGAGAAGAGACACTTGAGAATTTATAAATGCCGTACTGGTGACCCCACAATAGGGATAAAACTTTCACGGAAAGGGAGTTTAACAAGACACGTGGCCACTCATTAAAATTAGAAGAAAAGAGGTTTAACCTTGAACTACGTAGAGGGTTCTTTATTGTAAGAGTGGTAAGGATGTGGAATTCCCTTCCACAGGCGGTAGTCTCAGCGGGGAGCATCGATAATTTCAAAAAACTATTAAACAACAACAATATTAACCCAGTGCCAATGAGTGTGCACCCGAGGAGCTCAATCAAGACATGTGGTAAAATAACATGTAGTTTGTAGTTTACAATAAACATACCATGTGGTACATGACATGTACTGGGTAAAATAACATGACTTGAACTTGGGGGAGGGAAAGGGGGAGGGGGGGGCAGGAAATCAGTGCAGCTGGACTGACCGTAACTGATAGATACAGATATAAAGCAAAAAATAAAGAATTTCTAGTGCTCTGAATGTCACAAAGACAAATAGCAGCAGTCCAATGTAAAAATTGAGAGATTTAATAGATATAGATTGTAAAAGCAAATGGTAAAGCAATATGTAAAAATAGTCCCATAATAACACAGCACTATATTGTACTTGGATTAAAAATATAGAACAGACAAAAAGTCCAATCAGCAACAGGCAGCCTAAACGGGAGATCCATCCAATAAACCTAACCCCAGGCTGTAAACAAATTGAAGGGGCTTGGAGGGGAGGTGGAAGCCCAAACGAGCAGACACTGGAGACTCACACTTTACCCACTGGCTGTGGGATCCAGAGGGGATGGCTCACTGGTTCCAGGGGACGGTTACGTGGATGTAGCATGAGGACTGGCAGTAGTTCCACCGTGAGGAGAGAAGCCTCTCTGAGGCTCTGTGCCGAGGGGCGATGACGTCAGCCCAGCTGGAGGGAGAGGGCGCGGCTTCACACAGGGGAACCGCCGGAGAGTCAGCTGATAGCGCTGAGCTGCTGGTTCACCGGTCTGTGTCCCCTCTAGGTAAAAAGCCTCAGTAAGAGGCAGTGTCACTCAGTGAAGCCAGTGGTGACATAAATAAAGCCAACAAGGAGTGGAATGATGTACAGGGAAGCTTCCAGAGAGTAGGCTGGTGACGTTGAGCTGATAACACCCCGGTCTGTGTCCCCTCTATGTGGTAAAGCCTCAAGGAAAAACGGTGTTACTCAGGGAATCCAATGGTACACATGAACCACCAGCCAGGAGGGAAATGATAGAGCCAGCAATTTGGATGGGATGCACTGCTGTGGGCAATGTGAAGCTCCCAAGAGTGGATGGATGGATGGATGAGTATTCACTGTGGCATGGTTCTGAGTAGGACCTCTGTCAAAAGGTTGCCTTGACGACGCGTTTCGCGCATTAGCGCTTTTTCATAGTCAAGGATAGAGGCAACTTGCAAAGTTTAAATAAAAAATATTAAGTGGGGAAGGGGGAGGGGGAAAAACCAGGGGGAGGGGAACAGGGGGAGGAGCAATGCAAAGGGAGGGAATTGAAAGTCAGAATTAAAATAAGGGCGGGAGCTATTAACCCATTGCGAGAACGGGGGGGATTCTATCTCCAGTCCAAAACTCCTATTGCTCAATGGACGCAATGGAAAACATAAATAACACAATAAAACATACATTGTTATTTACATCAGTTAAACGAAATAAAACAATTCCATTGACACCAAACTCTACACAAAACTGCATGTCTCCAATTCCTCATTTAACCCCTTGGGGGCAAGTGAGTCGAACATATATATCCATAAGACCTCACGTTTGCAAAGCAGAGAAAATCTCTCGTTGCTGGTTAATGTGCCTTCAGGAATAGTTTCAATCACGTAAACTTCTAAAAGTCTAATATCCTTGTTATGGAAGCGTAGAAAATGTCGAGGGACACTATGTTCATCGCTCCCCTTGGAAATAAGCCTACGGTGGTCGCCCACCCTGGCCCGTAGGGCCCTGATGGTCAGACCGACGTAGAAGAGCCCACAAGGACACCACAAAATATAGATTACAAAGTCTGTCGAGCAAGTGATAAATTGCCTGATCTCGTATGTTTTGCCTAAATTACTCGTAATGGTCTTGGTGCCATGGGCAATAAACTGGCATGTGAGACATCCCCTTTTCTTACACTGAAAAATCCCCTTTCGGTCGTCAAAATATGACCTGATGTCAAGTGGAGATTTGGATGATTTATTAGTTACTTTACTAGGTGCTAATAGGTTCTCAATAGTACGGGCCTTGCGGAATGTCACATGTGGAACATCAGGTAAAACCGGAGCTAGACGTTGGTCCAATAATAAAATATTGTAGTGTTTCTTAATGATTCTGGATATAGACTGAAAACTGTCGTTAAAAGTAGAAATAAATCTGACTGTCTGGTTGGTTCCTAATTCTTCTTTAGAGGCCTTAACCTTAGGAAGGGGGTTCGTGTGGGACAAAAAAGCATCATTGATGAGATCACATGGGTAGCCCTTCTCTTGGAATTTCATTTTCATCGTGGCCCCGTTTGACATAATCCTCCACTCTGGAGCAATTGCGTCTCAATCTATTGAATTGGCCACTTGGGATGTTACATTTCCATGGGGGATGATGGCAGCTTCTGAAGTGAAGGCAGGAGTTGCCACTGGTTGGCTTGACATGGTTTTTTTTTTAAATTCTATGTTGATCGTGAGCCAATACAAGATCCAGGAATACGAGTTTGTGAGGGTCTAGTACATGGGTAAAAGACAACCCCAGAGGATTGGAATTACAATGGGCCACAAAAGAGGAAAACAGATCTGAGCCCTCGCTCCAGATGAGCACAATGTCATTGATGTACCGCCCGAAATAGACAATGTGCTAAGCAAATGGGTTGTTGGCCCAGATACTGCGCTCCCCCCAGTAGCCCATGGTAAGGTTGGCATAAACCGGAGCAAAATTGGCTCCCATGGCAGTTCCCCTACGTTGCAAATAAAAACGATCACAGAAAGTAAAATAGTTATGTTTGAGACAAAATTCCGTTGCCTGTACCAAAAATTGTGATTGTAGAGAATTGAAGTCACCACTTTTCATCAAAAAATGTTGTACAGCTCTCAAATCTCGTGGGGTATAGAGGGAAGACACATCAAGGGATGCCCACCAATAGCCCTCTTCCCATTTATAATTTTGCAGGGCTTTAATGACTTCGTTGGAATCCTTAATATATGATGGTAATTGACACACAAGAGGCTGTAGACAGAAATCAATATAAATCGACAAACCATTAGTGAAGCTATTGGTACTAGCCACAATAGGTCTACCGGGGGGATCAATCAATGATTTGTGGACCTTCGGGAGATGGTAAAAATATGGAGTACTACACTCAGATGGTAATAGAAATTGTCTCTCTTTGTTAGTGAGTACTCCATTACGCCAAGCCTCCTGTACCAATGACCTTAATTCCAGCTGGAAATCTGGTAAAGGGTCAGACTGTAATTTCAAATATGTATCAGTATCTGCTAACAGCCGACTTGCCTCTTTAATATAGTCAGTTCGATTTTGTACCACAAACTACCTCCCTTATCAGCCTGCCTAATAGTGATGTTGGTATTGGCTATTAGATCTTTCAGTGCTAGATTTTCACATTTACTCAAATTTTGGAACTATCACAGGAGTTTTGGACTGGAGATAGAATCCTCCCTCCCTCCCCCCCATTCTAGCAATGGGTTAATCACTCCCACCCTTATTTTAATTCTGACTTTCAATTCCCTCCCTTTGCATTGCTCCTCCCCCTGTTCCCCCCCCCCTGGTTTTCCCCCCTCCCCCTTCCCCACTTAATATTTTTTATTTAAACTTTGCAAGTTGCCTCTATCCTTGACTATGAAAAAGCGCTAATGCGCGAAACGCGTCGTCAAAGCAACCTTTTGACAGAGGTCCTACTCAGAACCATGCCACGGTGAATACCCATCCATCCATCCACTCTCGGGAGCTTCACATTGCCCACAGCAGTGCTTCCCATCCAAATTGCTGGCTCTATCATTTCCCTCCTGGCTGGTGGTTCATGTGTACCATTGGATTCCCTGAGTGACACCGTTCTTGAGGCTTTTCCACATAGAGGGGACACAGACCGGGGTGTTATCAGCTCAACGTCACCAGCCTACTCTTTGGCGGCTTCCCTGTACATTATTCTGCTCCTTGTTGGCTTTATTTATGTCACTACTGGCTTCACTGAGTGACACTGCCTCTTACTGAGGCTTTTTACCTAGAGGGAACACAGACCGGTGAACCAGCAGCTCAGCGCTATCAGCGGACTCTCCGGCGGTTCCCCTGTGTGAAGCCGCGCCCTCTTCCTCCAGCTGGGCTGATGTCATCGCCCCTCGGCACGGAGCCTCAGAGAGGTTTCTCTCCTCACGGTGGAACTACTGCCAGTCCTCATGCTACATCCACGTAACCGTCCCCTGGAACCGGTGACCCATCCCCTCTGGATCCCACAGCCAGTGGGTAAATTGTGAGTCTCCAGTATCTGCTCATTTGGGCTTCCACCTCCCCTCCAACCCCCTTCAATTTGTTTACAGCCTGGGGTTAGGTTTATTGGATGGATCTCCCGTTTAGGCTGCCTGTTGCTGATTGGACTTTTTGTCTGTTCTATATTTTCCTTGTCAAAAGAAGTTTATTGAGTATACAATGTTATAAAGATACATAAAGTAAGTTTACAAGGATCTATAAAGTAAGCTCATTGTTTTACAGTAGGGTTTATATAGGTAAATATCATGAAATTTCAAATATTAAACATTGGGTTCACGTAAACCTAAATTAAAGATATATATAATTTCCTTAGTTACTTTTGTAGGAATTTAAATGATTTATACCTACTATACATATTGTTTACAAGTAGAGTGTATATAGGTCAAATAAATTCTGATAATGAGCTTTAATCGTAAGGTGGAGAAAAGGAAAGAGAAAGAAGAAAAAGGGTTGAAAGGTAGAGGTATGGTCCACAAGGTTGTCCCGCTCGTCAGTTTATTATTCTTTTTAGTTCTCTTTGAAGCCTTAGAATGGGTGTCTCTGTAAGTCATTTAATCTGTTACCATGGCAACAGGACAGAGTCATTGAAGTTTGACAGGAACTGTTGTTTTATCCAAGGATGCCAAAGTTTTTCAAATTTTGGAATTTGATTTTGATCGATGGCTACCATCTTAGCATGGGACATTGTATTATTCATTCTGTGAATTGTTTCTGCTAGTACCAATGTAGGAGATTTCCATGCCTTGGCCACTGTTTGTTTTGCAGCCGTTATTAGTTGGATCATAAGTTTGAATTGAGAGAGTGTTAACCATTCCGGTTTTAGATTAAGTAAAGTTAAATATGGATCTGGTTGTATTATTTTTTTAAATATTTTAGATGCAATCACGAAGACTTCCTTCCAGAAGGTTTGGATTACTGGGCACGTCCACCATATGTGTAAATATGTGCCTATTTCTGGGCATCCTCGAAAACAAAGAGCTGAGGTATTAGGCGAATATTTTGCCACTCTAGCGGGTACAAGGTACCAGCGAGTTAGGACTTTATAATTTGTCTCCAGTGCTAAGATGTTGGGTGAAGATGACTTAGATGTGAGCCATATGTTAGACCAGTCCGTGTCTTCTAAAGTTCGTCCCAGGTCCTCCTCCCACCTCTGAACGTAAGAGGGTCTATTAAGATTTGGTACTCCATATAATTGATTATAAAGTGATGAAATTGTACCTTTAGCAAATGGATCTTTTGTACAGATTGATTCAAAAATGGATAATTGGGATAATGGTGTATCCCCCTTTAGGAATGGTGTATAGAAATTTTTGATTTGGAGATATCTAAATATCTCAGAGTTTGGTAGATCATATTTTTCTCTAAGCGATGGGAATGAAAGGAATGATTTAGATGCTATGAAGTCATTTAGTGTCTGAATGCCTGATGTTGTCCAAGCTTTAAAAGAATTTGGGTAGATCCATGCCGGATAAAAGGCCGGATTTCTGATAAAAGAAAGGAGAGGATTGTGTGGAGATTGTAACTGATATTTGGTTTTTAGTTTATCCCAGAGAGATAAGAAGTGTTTAGTTATGGGATTATGAATTTTAAAGCGGTCTTTAGGATCAAGCCATAATAAATTTGATATTAATAGAGGGTCATTTTCTGAAGCCTCTATAAATACCCATAATGGGATTTCCTGTTTTGCATGGTATTTGGACAGACTGGCCAAATGTGCCGCTCTGTAGTAGTTAGTAAAATTAGGGTATCCCAGGCCTCCTTTATTTTTGGGAAGATGTAGTGTGTGTATAGGTATACGTGGTTTAGAAGAGCCCCATATAAACGAAGTTGCTCTTTTTTGTACTATTCTCAAAAAATAGGAAGGAATTGGAATAGGGAGGACTCTGAATAGATAAAGCAATTTGGGTAGAATAGTCATTTTGATTGCATTAATCTTCCCCATCCAGGATAAAGGAAGTTGCGACCATTGTTTTATTAGATTTGTGATCTGTCTTAATACAGGAGGATAATTGGTTGAGAATAAGTCAGAATGAGAGGCTGTTAAATGAATTCCAAGATATGGGATTGATTTTTCTGCCCATGTGAATGGGAGTGCAGCCCTAGCCGGGATCAATTCCATGTTTGTGAGTGAAATATTAAGCACTAGGCATTTCTTAGGATTAATCATAAGGCCGGATAGGGCTGCAAATCCATCAAGAGCTGGTATTAAGTTAGGACCAGAGACCTGTGGTGATGATAGAAAAAGTAATATATCGTCTGCAAATATACATAATTTGTGTGTAATACCTCCTACTTCAATGCCAGTTATAGTTTGGTTTGTTCTGATATATTGGGCCATGGGTTCGAGTATAAGGGCAAATAATAAGGGAGATAATGGGCAACCCTGTCGGGTACCTCTTTCGATATTAAAGGCTTCAGATTTGTATCCAGCATATTTTATATAGGCTTTGGGTTTATTATATAATGCTTTGATCCATGTTAAAAAGTGGGGTCCAAAACCCCATTTTTGTAATGAATATTGCATATATTGCCAGGATACTGTGTCAAATGCCCTCTTAATATCGAGAGATAGAAAACATAAAGGGATTTTCCGTTTTTTAGCAATATGTGCCAATAACACTGCCCTGCGTATATTATCGCCTGCCTGTCTATTTGGCATGAAGCCTACTTGATCTCTATGTATTAATTTTCCTATAATGCTATTGAGGCGTTTTGCTATTATTTTTGCTAATAATTTAATATCGAGGTTTAACAGAGAGATAGGCCGATAATTCACACAGGAAGTATCATCAGAAAGGGGTTTTGGGATCATACAAACAATTGCCATTAGTGTTTCTTGCCGAAAAGAATGTCCATCTAGAAGTTTGTTAAAAGTTTCAGTGAGAATGGGAGAGAGTATTTCTGAGAATGTTTTATAGTATAAAGCCGAGTAGCCGTCTGGGCCTGGTCTTTTGTTAAGTTTTAGGTCTTTTATGGCGTTAGCAACTTCATCTATAGTTATAGGCTCATCCAAACTGCTTTTTTGATTCTGAGATAACTCAGGTAAGGTTATTTTTGAGAAGAAGGATTCAGCCTCTGTAGGATTAAATTCATTGTTTGTCTTGTATAAAGTTGCGAGATGTGAGTGAAATTTATGGACTATTTTAACTGGATTACAAGTGTAAACATTTTTTGATAATTTCAAACGTATTGGTTTGAAAGATTTGTTAGTTGAATTTAATGCCCGAGCCAAATATGTACCTGGTTTGTTTGTATTCATGTAGAAATTGTGTTTGGAGCGTTTGAGGGATTTATCAACTGACTCAGTGAGAAATAGATCGTATTCCAATCTAGATTTTTCCAGATGAGATTTTGTACTCTGAGATGGATTATCTTGAAATGATATGTAGGCTGCATTAAAATTGAGTTCTAGTTTTTTTGCTAGATTTTTGCGTTCCCGTTTAAATAGTGCCATTTGTCTTTGTATTGTACCACGCAAGACAGGCTTATGAGCTTCCCACAGTGTTATTGGGGAGATGTCTGTTGTATTATTAATTGATATGTATTCCTTTAAAGCTTGTTCAATGGCCATCTGATGTAGTGGGTGTTTGAGCATTATGTCCGGTAAGTACCACGTTGGGTCATGCGCTTTTGGTATGGCTGAGGCTATAGTAGTGTATACTGCATTATGGTCAGACCACGGAATCGGAATTATATCTGATGCAATAATTTCTGGTATCATTCCTATTGTTAGAAAAATATGATCTATTCTGGTGAAGGTTTGATGAGGGTGCGAGAAATAAGTGAATTTCTTTTTCATTGGGTTACTTTCTCTCCATGAATCTACCAGATTGTATTTGGAAAGAAGTTGAGAAAAAGGTAATCTAGAGGTTATTTTGGATGGTGTAAAAGGTGATTTATCTAGAAATGGGAGGAGGACCTGGTTCGAATCCCCACACATTATCACTGTTCCTATTTTGTGTGTATTAATCACTTGTAATATATGTGAGAGGAATGGTGTAGGTTGTTTGTTAGGAGCGTAGTAGGAAATCACCGTGATTGCTGTATCCATTATATAACCCATGAGTATCAGGTATCTACCTTCTGGGTCTTTAATTTCTGATGATAAGGTGAATGGTGTGGATCGGTGAAATGCAATTAGAGTTCCCCTTTGCTTGGTACAGGCAGAAGCCATGTAAATTTGTTGATAAAAAGGAGAAATATATTTTGGAGTAGAATCTTTGGTGAAGTGTGTTTCTTGGAGGCATACTATGTGAGCCTTCTTGTTATGGAAAGTACGGAAGGCTTTGGTCCTTTTTTGAGGGACATTTATTCCCTGAACATTCAGGGAAAGTATATTCAGTGGTGCCATGGCAATAGATCAAATAGTTTTGACTTACTTTTTGTTATGCAGAGCTGACTGCTCAGATCAACCTGTGTGGACTGAAGAGATGAATAGATAGAAAAGAAACCAGTGAATTCTGGAGTAAAGAGTAAACAAAAAACATATGAGATTAGATGATACATTGTATAAATTATTTTTTGCAAGTAATCACAATTTACCCGTGAAAGAGAATAAATATCTCTCTCAGGGGAATAAGTGCCTTCGTCACACTCCCACATAATATGGTTGGGAGAATGAGGAGGGCTAATGGGGGTACACGGATCTTCCGCTTACAGGAGAGAAGTGCTATGTCAAAAGACATCAAAATGATGTTTCATTAGTTGGAGTGCAGAATATAGTTTTTGTTGAAATTATTTATTCCAGGGTGGTTGTATATGGTTAGTCTTGCCCTAGGCTAAATAATTCAGTTAGAAAGGTACTGTTAATAACTTTGGTATTGATGAAGATAGTTTGAATTATTTTGGGATTTTAACCCTTTTAGAGTAAACAATTACATATTTTATTCATATGTAACTGTTTAGATATGTTAACTCATAAAATTGAGGTTGTATTGCTTCAGATTAGAATAAACAAAAACATAATTCTAGGAACTAGTTAGGTAATAATATATTTGTTTTAAGAAAAGAAAGAAAAAAAAAAAAAAAAAGCTTCCATTACTTCTGGATTATTGAACATATTTGTCCTAAAAAGTAATAAATCTATTGTTATTACCTGATAATATATAACTGAACAAGAATTTCCTTATTTCACTTATATATTCTAAGGCTATATGAATCAGAAGTAATAAGAAATATAACTGGAATGTAACATGATCCCACACAGTGTGTGACTATCAGAATGCAGTTACATTCAGTTATAAATATAGGTTTTTTATAGAGAACCATCTCTTAGTATAATAAATGAAGAGATATCAGGAATTAGGATGTCAGTCCATTGAATCTTCTTGGTCCATGGATGATGTGGCATAACGGCCTCTTTTGTGAGAATGATGATTCCCATTTTGTTCTGGAATTTTCTGGGTGTTGCCTGAAGGTGAAGATGATGCCATTCTTCTGCGTGTGGGAGTGTTGCTGCTTGTGGGTTCTGTCAGATTTAATTTTAAAAGGGTTTGTTGTAGTTCATCTGCTGATCTGCTTCTGTAAATTGTACCTTGGTAGTTAAATCTGACTGAAAAGGGGAAGCCCCATTGATACATAATGTTGTGGCGTTGCAGTTCCATTAGTTGGGGTTTCATGGATCGTCTTTTAGTAATAGTAAGTTGGGATAGGTCAGCAAAAATTTGATAATTGTGTCCTTGAAAATTAAGTTCCTTTTTTTCTCTTGCAGCAATTAGTATTTGTTCTTTCGTTCTGTAATAATGAAATTTTGTGATTATATCACGTGGGGGTCCATCTTTCTTTTTGGCTGTGAGGGCTCTGTGTACTCTGTCCAGTTCTAAACGTTCAATAGGGATATCTGGCTTTAGTTCTTGTAATAGAGCAGTAATAGTAGATTGCAGGTCTGTCACAGTTTCAGGTATTCCCGTTATGCGCAAGTTTGAACGTCTGGCTCTATTTTCGTAATCTTCGAGCTTAGTTTGAAGTATTAAATTCTCTTTTTTTAATTGTTCCAATTCTGTTATATTTTCTTGGGTTGTAATTTCAATTTCATCCATTTTTATTTCTAAGGCTGCGGTGCGGTTTCCCAGCTCTCTTATTTCTTTGGTTAGGCTGTTTGTTATTTGGTCTGAGGTTTGTTTTAAAGCCTTATGAAGCATCTTTTCAAATTGTAATAATATTACTGGGGATACTGAGGAGGCTTGTGGAGAAGTTTGTGAGAGGATTTGTTCTGTATCTGACTCAAATGGAGAGTCTTGCTGTGACATTTTCTGTCTGTGAGAGCGCCCTGATGCTGTATCTTGTGAGGTGACTGGAGCTGCTTCAGCTGCAGTGAGTGCCTGTGAGCTCTTTGTGAGGTGATTTTTATTTCTGCCACGGTTTCCTCCCAGTACCATATTTCCTGCCCAAACTTTCACAGTTTGTTCCCTGGGGCAAAAAGGTTCAAATGGATACCTTTTGAGCCTGCAGGCTCCGCTTTGTCCTTCTCTTCTCTCCTCAGCGGTGTGGAGCTCTAACAATGCATGTCTGCTCCGCTAGGCTCCGCCTCCTGCCCCTCGTCTGTTCTATATTTTCAATCCAAGTACAATATAGTGCTGTGTTATTATGGGACTATTTTTACATATTGCTTTACCATGCTTTTACAATCTATATCTATTAAAGGGGTTGTAAAGATAAAAATTTTTTCACCTTAATGCATTCTATGCATTAAGGTGAAAAAACTTTTGACAGTACCGCCGCCCCCAGCCCCCCCGTTTTACTTACCTGACGCCTCGAATCTTCGCTGCTCGTCCTCATTGCAGCTCAGCCTGGTCGCTGATTGGCTGCAGTGGATGGATTGAAAGCAGCGCAGCCATTGGCTCGCGCTGCTGTCAATCACATCCGATGACGCGGCGCGCCGGGGGGCGGGGCTGAGTGATACAGCGAGCGGCTATAGCCGCCGGCTGTATCACGGGAGCGCGCCCGCAAGCACTCACCACCATGCGAGGGAGCTCGCATTAAGGTGGTAAATGCTTGCGGGGAGGAGCTGAAACAGCCGCCGAGGGACCCCAGAAGACCAGGTTCGGGGCCACTCTGTGCAGAACGAGCTGCACAGTGAAGGTAAGTATGATATGTTTGTTATTTTAAATAAAAAAAAAAATTACCTTTACAACCCCTTTAAATCTCTCAATTTTTACATTGGACTGCTGCTATTTGTCTTTGTGACATTCAGAGCGCTGGACATTCTTTGTTTTTTCAAAAAATTAGATAAGCACCTGAACAACCACAACATACATGGATATACAATGTAATACTGACATATAATCACACACATAGGTTGGACTTGATGGACTTTTGTCATTTTTCAACCTCACCTACTATGTAACTATGTAATCATTATCCTCACCATAATCCAGCGACCCCCTTTTTGGGGGTAGAGCTACACTCACAATGTAAGTCCAACAACTGGGTTGACAGATCAAAAGACACCAGCATTAGTGTCACCAAATATGGCAAGCTGGAAAATGTTATACAATTTCCTCTATAAAGCATAAATGAATGTAAATAACATTTTACTCCCTAATTGCGATCTGATCAACTATAGAGATGTCCAATAAGCACTGGAAAGTGGATGTGTGGGAGTATCATCCAAGGTACAGATAGTTCATGGAAAAATAATCAGACAGTCTTCAGGCAGATACAGAGCCTATTTGTATTACTTAACCACTTGCTTACTGGGCACTTAAACCCCCTTCCTGCCCGGGCCTATTTTCAGCTTTCAGCGCTGTCACACTTTGAATAACCATTGCGCAGTCATGCAACGCTGTGCCCAACACAATTTTTTTTTTACACAAATAGAGCTTTCTTTTTGTGGTATTTAATCACACCTCTGGGTTTTTATTTTTTCTAAAAAAAAAATGAAAAAAGATTCATAGTTTCTTATAAAATTTTGAAAACAGGTAATTTTTCTCCTTCATTGATATGCGCTGATGAGGCAGCACTGATGGGCACTGATGGGCTGCACTGTTGGGCACTGATAGGCTGCACAGATAGGCACTGATAAGGCAGTACTAATGGGCACTGATAGATGGCACTGGTGGGGCACTGATGAGACGGCACTGGTGGGCACTGATGAGGTGGCACTGAGAGGCGGCACTGATAGGTGGCACTGATGGGCACTGATAGGTGGCACTGATGGGCACTAGTAGGCATCACTGATAGGTGGAACTGATGATGAGTCACTGATGGGCACTGGTTGGCAGCACTGATAGGTGGCACTGGTGGGCATTGATAGGTGGCACTGGTAGGTGGCACTGATGGGCACTGGTAGACAGCACTGAAGGGCACTGCATAGCAGCAGTGCCTCTCCCTGTTTGGGGCCGATGTCCCTCTGTCAGAAGCTGGTGATTGGCTTTTTTTTCCCCTTAGGCTGTCAGCGTGAGGGGAAAAAAAAAAGCTGATTACCGGTCTTCTGTTTACGTTACGTAATCAGCTGTCATTGGCAAGGGGTAAGGGGCCGGGATCTGTGATCAGTCAAGTCCCATTGACTCAGTGATTACAGAGCGCGCAGGCAGCTCATGTACGGTAGGACGTCTTTTGAGGCACTCCCGGCAATTAAGGCCCATGCTGTAGCCGTCATTTGGCTATAGCGTGGGCAGGAGGTGGTTAAAGTGTTTGTAAAGGCACAAGGTTTTTTACCTTCATGCATTATATGCATGAAGGTAAAAAACCTTCTGTGTGCAGCAGCCCCAACCCCCCCAGCCTCCCTTATACTTACCTGAGTCCCCTCTCGATCCAGTGATGTCCACAAGAGCCTTGCCTCTCCCAGTACTCACACTCCTGATTGGCTTTTGACAGCAGCTGGAGCCATCACAGCCAGTGAGCCAATCCGGAGACAAGCTGCTTGCTGTGGGGGCACCCGGCAGGAGGGACAAGCCAGGAGTGGCAGTGTGGAACCCGAGATGAGGAGGATCCTGGCTCCTCTGTGCAAAACCACTGCACAGAGTTGGTAAGTATAACATGTTTGTTATTTTCTTTTGGGTTTTTTTGTTTTTTTTAAAGCAAGACTTTACAATTACTTTAACTGCAGCAGGAAAGTCAGGGCACCAGACAGACTGTGCTGTGGCAGAGCTGTGTAAATCTCAGAACTGAATGGACAGAAATACAAATCCTTTGGCAGGTCAGCCACCTCCCCTATATGTATTTCATCTGTGTATTCAGCTTGTGTTCGTCTGTAATGTGCACTTCTATCATTAAAGGAGATTATAGGGAAAACAAAATGAATAAAAATCCTCAGTAAACTGTAAGCAGTGGTGGTTGTATGGTACATGCATGTGTTTTTGTGTGCATGCATAGTTGTTCAAACACCAGCTGGCATACAAAATTCTAAACCCTGGTGCCTGGCATGGAAATTCCAATTATAAATACCCATACATACAATGCGATTTTTGCCTCTTTGTTTGGCGCAAGTGTTTGACCAAATTAGCATTCCTCTACTGTCCACACAACTACTAGGGCTATACTGCTACCTAAAGGAGAAATTGACATTGGGTACATTAAAAATTAAAGACTACATGTTTAAGACTGTAACACCTACCACTTCATACTTGTTCATTTTCACATGGTCTCCTTAGGTGAGCAGATGTGTTTTCTCATACCTCCGAACATTTGAGATAGGAATGAGGGACACCTACTAGCAAATGTATGTAGGCATAGGACACACCCCCTGCCACACCCCCTTAAAGCAGAATTAACCAAAAAAAAAGTTCATTAATTCCACGAGGGCTTTTTTTACCACTACTATTCCTTTATACTGGCTTTTAAAAGTTACAAATGCAGCAATTTAGAAATTGGATGAAAAGTTTAGCACTGGAAAACACTTTTTTGAAAGATAAAAAGTGCATTTTATATACAAATATATAGATCAGAGCAAAATGAGGGACAAATGAGGAGGAAAGAGGGACAGTGTTCTAAATCAGGGACAGTCCCTCGAAATCAGGGACAGTTGGGAGCTATGGTTTTCTTTAACTCTTTTGTTTTCCACAGCTACTGGTAGATTCAACCTTGATACTAAAATACTGGAAGTCCCTCTGGGCAGCCAATGAGCCCAGGTTTTCCCTGCTCTCTCTGAGACGGTCCTGAGGGTCCAATGAATTTTCTCCTGTCAGCCAAGAAACAAAGAATTTCCAGTTTATTAAGCATACTGGTGTTCTCTCTGCAATAGTTCTGTAGTCTGCAGTAGTAACCAGTCTGTTCCGGTTTACACAGGACTCCTCTTTCAAGTTAGGCCAGTACTGCAAGTCGGGGATTTCCTTGTGGAGTTATCAGGCCAAAGCCGAGACGGTGTTCCTGTCCCCATCTATGAAGACTCAGTGTTGTGAGTGCCTAGCAAGTCTCTTCCAGCACACAACCTCTACCTCTATTTCCTCAGTTAGTACATGCAGCGGCCAGTGCATTTACGTGCATAGAGAAGCTACAGTTTACATCGATTCTCCCCCTCTGCAAGCCAGCATTTTGGACATGGCAGATGCCGTTCATGCAGTTCTGAGGTTACTAATTTCTGCTTCAGTGACTGGGTCACTCAGCCAACCTCTGTATTCCCCCTAATACGCTTCAAGTTCTGCTGGTCATGAGAACTCCAGCATAATTCCTCTTTTTTCAAAGGACATTGGCATTTTTGTTCCACAGAAAGGTGATTTGCCCACTGCTGCAGGCACTCTCAAATTCAGAGCCCACTTGGCACTGTGTAACATTGAGCTTGGTGTGGTAAACATTGTGCCTTCTGCACTTTTTTTCTACTCAAAGACTTTCACCTGCAAAGTTGGAGGTGTTTTATTCTGTTATGCAGCCATTTATGACCTAATCACAAGGGTTTAAAACGCCCACAGCCTCCCTTCCTAACAGACTCTGACACAGAGATGCCTCATATTTCTGAATTGAGTCCCTCCCTTCCCTAGTGGAGGACATTCCATCAGCTAAATTTCAGTCAGTTTTTGTTTCACCTAAACAAAAGGACACAATTTCCTTTCTAATCTAGGTTCCACTTTAACCGCTTGCCGCCCGCCAGCCGTCATATGACGGGCAGGCGGCACGGCCCTCATTCTGGACGGGCGTCATATGACGTCCATCCATTTAAGCACGGAATGCACATGATCGTGTGCGCGCATCCCTGTACCTTCTGTGGCGGTGTCACGGAGACACCGCTCGCCACTGAGGGAGGTGAACAGCCATTGATCATGGCTGTGATGAAGTCACGACCGATCACAGGTGGTACCGCCCCACTTTGCACAGTGCATGCGCGCGATCACAAGCGCGTGCACGTTGGTGGCGGCGTGTTCCCGGGAACACTGCTCGTCACCGACGCTGGTAAACAGCCATTGGCTTGCGGCTGTTTACCACGTGATCGGCTGTGATCCTTTCACAGACGATCACTAAATGTCAAAAAACCACGGTTACAAGATGTTAACGGGTTCTCCTCCTCACACACCAATCGTGTGTGAGAAGGAGATTGCGGTAACATCCCGTTACCGCTTACAGTGCACACCAATCACACTGATTGCCCCCCCCAATAAAGAGGACCTGTCACCACCCATCAAAGTACCTGTCACAGTTCATCTGAGTACCTGTCAATCCATATAAGTACCTGTCACAGTTCATCCGAGTACCTGTCACAGTCCATCAGAGTACCCGGGTACCTGTCACAGACCATCAGAGTACCCGAGTACCTGTCACAGACCATCAGAGTGCCCGAGTACCTGTCACAGACCATCAGAGTACCCGAGTACCTGTCACAGTTCATCTGAGTACCCGAGTACCTGTCACAGTTCATCTGAGTACCCGAGTACCTGTCACAGTTCATCTGAGTACCCGAGTACCTGTCACAGTTCATCTGAGTACCCGAGTACCTGTCACAGTCCATATGAGTACCTGAGTACCTGTCACAGTCCATATGAGTACCCGAGTACCTGAGTACCTGTCACAGTCCATATGAGTACCTGTCACAGTTCATATGAGTACTGAGTACCAGAGTATCTGTCACCGCCCTTCAGAGTACCCGAATACCTGTCACCAGCCCATCAGAGTACCCGAGTACCTATCTGTAGCCCATCAGAGTACCCGAGTACCTGTCACCAGGCCATCAGAGTACCCAAGTACCTGTCGCAAGCCCATCAGAGTACCCGAGTACCTGTCGCCAGCCCATCAGAGTAACCGAGTACCTGTCACCAGCCCAGCAGAGTAACCGAGAACCTGTCACCAGCCCATCAGAGTACCCGAGTACCTGTCTGCAGCTCATCAAGTTACCCAAGTACCTGTCTCCAGCCCATCAGAGTACCCGAGTACCTATCTGCAGCCCATCAGAGTACCCGAGTACCTATTTGCAGCCCATGCCTCATAGAATATACTTGGGGTGTTTGCTTTCCAAAATGGGGTCATTTTGTGGGTAATTCCACTGGGCTGGCACTCAAGGACCTTCAAAAGTGAGATAGGTAGGAATGAAATGAGATGTGTAATTTATGCTCCTAGAACGCCTGAAGGTACTACTTCAATGTTGGGCCTCTGTATGTGGCCAGGCTGAGTAAAAGTCTCACACATGCAGTATCGCCATACTCGGGAAAAGTAGCAGAATATATTTTGGGGTGTAATGTTTGCTATATACATGCTATGTGTTAGAAATATCTTATAAATTGACAACTTTGTGTAAAAAAAAAAAATGCGTTTTAATTTTTTTTCCACATTTTCGAAAAATTTCTGGAAAAAAAATGAACCTTTCAAAAGACTCATTATGCCTCATAGATTATACGTTAGGGTGTTTGCTTTCCAAAATGGGGTAATTTTGTGGGCAATTCCATTGTCCTGGTGCTCCAGGGCCTTCAAAAGTGTAATAGGTGGTTGAGAAATGAGATGTGTCATTTATGCTCGTAGAACACCTGAAGATGCTACTTCAATGTTGGTCCTTTGTATGTGGCCAGGCTGTGTAATAGGCTCACATGTGGTATCGCCATACTCGGGAAGAGTAGCAGAATGTATTTTGGGGTGTAATTTGTTGTATGCATATGTTGTGTGTGAGAAATAACCTGATAATATGACAATTTTGTAAAAAAAAAAAATGTAAAATCTTAATTTTGCAAAGAATTGTGGGGAAAAATGACAACTTAAAAAAACTCACCATGCTACTTACTTAATACCTTGGAATGTCTACTTTCTAAAAAGGGGTAATTTGAGGGGTATTTGTACTTTCCTGACTTGTTATTGTTTCAAGAAATGAGATTCACCTGATGTACTGAAGGCCTGATCAGATGTTATCAATTTTCAGTGATTGGCACCATAGTTTATAGACTCTAGAACTTTCACAAAGACCAAATAATATACATTAATTTGGGTTATTTTTACCAAAGATATGTAATATTTTATGTAATACCAAATTTTGGCCAAAATTTATGAAGAAAAATTACTAATTATCAAAATTTTATGACAGAAAAAAAGAAAAAGAAAAAGGCATTTTTTCCACAAAATTGACAGTCTTTTTTTATTTATAACACAAAAAATATTAAATACCACCAAAAGAAAGCTCTATTTGTGTGAAAAAAAGGACGCAAGTTTCATATGGGTACAGTGTTGCATGACTGAGTAATTGTCATTCAAACTGTGAGAGCGCTGAAAGCTGAAAATTGGTCTGGGCAGGAAGGGGGTGTAAGTGCACTGTATTGAGGTGGTTAAGACCTCTTTCACACTAATGCGTTTTTCAGGCGCTACAGTGCTAAAAATAGTGCCTGTAAAGCACCTGAAAAAAGCCTCAGCTGCAAACCCAGTGTGAAAGCCCAAATGCTTTCACACTTGGGCGCTGCGCTGGCAGGGCGTCACAAAAAGATCTGCCAGCAGCTTCTTTGCAGTGATGTAGGAGTGGTGAATACACCGCTCCTCCATCGCTCCTCCACTGCTCCTGCACATTGAGAACAATGGGGCAGGGCTGTGATACCGCCAGAAAAGGGCCGCTGCAGCGACGTTTGCGGGTGGATTTAACCCCTTTTCGGCCGCTAGCGGGGGGTTAAAACCGCCCAGCTAGCGGCCGAATAGTGCCGCTTTACTGCTAACGCCTGGGGCAGCTCAGTGTGTAAGGGGTCTTACGTTACAAGATGTTATGATCCCCCCCCCAATATGGTGTCTAGGCTGGATTTTCCTAGACCCAAATGTTCCACCAAGGTGTTTCCTCTTGAACCCATGCATTCATTTTCTAAACCTTGGCTATTGTTCAAAATTTCTCGGTAGGAACTTGATATTGGCTGGAGTTGTCACTTAACCCTTTGATTGTGTTCATATTATGTTGAAATTTATCTGTGACATGGGGCTGGATTCTAGCCATGTTATGTTTCGGGTAACCCCCAGATCCATAGAGCATTTTGGATTAAGTGCTGGTCAGCAGAGTAACAATGTAGGAAGTCCTTGTTAAAGTGATACTAAACACACACTGTGAAATTTACATTATCCCTTTCCTTTCTGTATATGGATGATAGTACTGTAATTATTTTATTAGTAAAAAACATCTTTGTGCCTTCTTTCTTAATCAACATACAGCTGTCACATGACCTAGCTCTTTGCCAGCCTGTCTACAGGGAAACAGTGGCAGAAGGAGCTTTTAGTCCTCTGATGCTGGTCACATGTTCAAAATTAAAATAAAAACAGTCTTTGGGAGACAGAGTAAAATGTTTAAATTGTCATACAAAGATATATTTAACCACTTCAATACAGGGCACTTAGACACCTTCTTGCCCAGACCAATTTTCAGCTTTCAGCACTGTCGCAGTTTGAATGACAATTGCGCGGTCATACAACACTGTACCCAAACTACATTTTTATCATTTTGTTCCCACAAATAGAGCTTTCTTTTGGTGGTATTTGATCACCTCTGTGGTTTTTATTTTTTGCTAAACAAATAAAAAAAGACCGAAAATTTTGAAAAAAATAAAAGTTTTGCTTTTGTTTCTGTTATAAAATTTTGTAAATAAGTAAGTTTTCTCTTTCACTGATGGGCACTGATAAGGCGGCACCGATGAGGTGGCACCAATGAGCGGCCACTGACGATGGGCACTGATATGCGGCACTGATGGGTACTGGTAGGCGGCACTGATGGGTGGCACTGATATGCAGCACTGATGGGCATTGATAGGCGGCACTTATGGGCACTCATGGGTGGCACTGGTGGGCACTGATAGGCGACACTGATGGGCAGTGAAAGGCTGCAAATATGGGTTCTTATGGGTGGCACTGATAGGCGGCACTGCTGGGCACTGATAGGCGGCACTGCTGGGCACTGATAGGCGGCACTGATGGGCATTGATACGTGGCACTGATGGGCACTGATACGCGGCACTGATAGGCATCCCTGGTGGCACTGGCAGTGGTAGGCATTTGAGTGGGCACTGATTGGCAGCTGCCTGGGCATTGATTGGCAGCTGCCTGGGCACAGATTGGTATTTCCCTGGGGGTCTAGGGGGGGCATACCTGGTATTCTAGTGTGGATGGCCATCCTGGTGGTCCTGGGTGGCATGATGGTGGTCCTGGGTGGGATCCGAGGGGGGGCTGTGCTGACAAACAATCACCACAGACCCCCCTGTCAGGAGAGCAGCCGATCGGCTCTCCTCTACTTGTGTCTGTCAGATGCGAGTGAGGAAAAGCCGATCACCGGCTCTTCCTATTTATATCGTGATCAGCCGTGATTGGACAAGGCTGATCACGTGGTAAAGAGTCTCTGTCAGAGACTCTTTACCTAGATTGGGGTTGCGGTGTGTCACACTGACACACCGCAACAACGATCGCGGCCGTGCGAGCCCCTGGGGGCGCGCAGCAGCTTAATATCCTGGGGACGTCATATGACGCCCAGTCAGGATATTGAAACCACTTTTCCACCGTCATTCTGCTATATGGCGGGCGGCAAGTGGTTAAAATCAAATATTTATTATTTTTTGGCAATACCATGGTATGAGCAGATTTGAGGTGAAGCCTTTATCAATCAAGATGTATTATTCTGCCATCATTGTGTTTAGCTGTTTAGTGGGCATGGAGGAGTGAGGGAGTGGGCTGTCATTTACCACTGTGTAAACGCCCACATGTGTGATTATATAGTCACATGGGCTGCTCAGATGTGATAGGAAGGAAATTCTCAGGGTGGAAATACACTCAAAACTGGGCATGTGCACTAGCTGCCAACACTGCTTTGCAAAATCCCTAACTGAAGTGGGGACATGGACAGAAGGGGCAGATAGAGAACAGCAGGATCAACCATTTTTTTTGCAGAATACACAAAACGAATCCCATAGCTGTTCGAGTCTATGGACTATTGAACTACAATTCCAAAAAAAAGAGGGAGAGATAATGTGGAGATAAAGCTGTATTTCCCAGGCTGCAGACTTGTTGCTAGAAGAATAGAAAAGGGCACACCGCTGTTTGTGTGCACACTGCCTACTACAAACTTGCGGCCCACGCCAAGAGGGAGTGAACACTGGTATCCGTGTGGTTGGAAGATTGGAGTCACCCGGTGGCTGAGCCAAGAGGGAGCTGATCACCATGGGACCGGAGCCATGGTGTGTGGATACAGAAGTAGACCAATACCTGGACAGCCGGACTAAAGCGACTGCATTGCTGGGAATGGTGACAGGGCACTACTGCCATTAACCTGTTGCTACTAACTGAGACTGAGCACATAGGGACTAGAAATTTGTCTAGCAGCCTTTACCACTGCATGCATGCTTTACTTATGTACTTATGTGCACCACCATAAAGACTGGGCCCCAACACTAGCCGGCTGAGGAAGTAGGACAAAGGACTGTCTCCTCAGCTGCACTACAAGGACTTCACTTGCTGCCTATAGACAATGTACCTCTGTAGTAAGGTCTGGGTCTTAGTATAGTCCTTCATATAGATTGCACTCTAGCAGTATAGTATACTGGTTGCAGCAAAGGTATTATAGCACTGATTACCATTGTTATTAATGTTACCTGTACCATTGTTTAAATCTGATTTGCATATTTTCAGGTACAGATTAATTTAATGTAGTAATTTCATTGTTAAGAAAGTTGTGTTTGACTCACACTCTTCTTGTATATACTGCCATTTATTTTATTTCAATACAGTATGATACATTTCTTCATTCCTAACCAGTCTGGTGTGTTCTTGTGCCCATCAATTAGTTTTGAAGGGCATCTAAATTTCAGCGTTGTCCTGTTTGAAGCCCTATTTGAACTTGCATAGATATCAAGGATCTCCTTTTTACGCAAAGTGGTCGCTGCCTTCCACCTGAAAATATTGTGTTACCTTGCCTGTGTTCAGTATCAGTTTACCTGAAGGAGATTTTTCCAATGTCTTGATGGGGTGAGAGCTGTCAAGGTTTCAGGATCAGGAGCCAGCATACATTCCAGAGGGTGACAGTTGGTTCCTGTACATCATCAGGAGGCGTGGCTTCCGCCATGACTTGTGCAACTTAAAGATCTCTCCTATTGCTGCCTTTGGTTAGTGTTATTACTTGATGGATAACCGACTTAAATGTCAAGCTGCTTCCTTAAATGGAATATGAGAAATTATTTTACAGTAAGTACAAAAATCATATTTTTTCTGATCTACCAATTTTTCCCCCACCAGACCCCTTTGATGGGTAAAAGCCAACCAGCACAGGCTTCAAAATCTATTACATTGTTACCTTGGGATAAACTTAAAGAGGATTGTCACCCTCTCCTACCACTTGGCCAAATGTCAGCAGTAACTCACACACAGTCCAGATGCAATAGAAAGAACTTGTATTGTAAACAAAATATAACAGTTCACAGCATGCCTAGCAAAAGGCAACATGACCGGGAACACTCACAGATGAACAGCAGATGTAGCAGAGCAGATCTGAGCTGAACTGACAGCATCTGTCTTGAGAGGCAGAATGCGGCCTGACCGATCCATGCTCAAGGAGGGAGGTTTCCAGCGGAAGTGGCAAAACCGTAGACTTTTCCTACTCATCTGGAACCTTTTCCTGCCACTATTACTGTCCCTGACAGACAAGTAACCTGCCCCTATACTATGCACACACTAAATGCGTGCCAAACTCAGGAGCCAAGGTCTTAAATGGACTCTGCCTGAATAATTATGGCTGACAGAGTCACATGGCCTGTCATTATCCAGCCAGATCAATGCCCCCAGTGCCCCAGCAAACCATAAAGAAACCATGTTCCTCTTTACATCCTCTTCCTCTGCACTGACACTGAGGTTGAGCGCCACCTGCAGTGGAAAAAATAGACTGCACCTACCTACACATGCGCCAGAAAAATATCAACTGTCCAAATAAGGTGGTCCGTGACAATCAATAATTGTGTATTGTCACTTTAATTTTTAATTTTACTTTTTTATCCACAGTTTTTTCTTTGTGAAAAAAAACTGTAACTTTTTTGGCCCAAGAAAAGGTCCAGGATAGTTGCATATAACTTATGTAACAATTAGGAGCCATATTGAAACCACCATAAACCACCTTATTTTTACTTTCTCCATTAACTCCAATGCATTTTGTCAAAATAGCAAAATATCACCAAAATGTCTTGATCTTTGCTAGAATTTCAGGGAAATTAACACTCTCAATTTAATTAATCTCTTCTCCCCAGAATATTTGTTACCTGATCATCATAGGATAGAAACCCCTACAAGGTACAGTAATGTTGGTAATGAAAGGAACAAACATTCTTAGTTATATTTGGATGGCTCCCACCCACTAAAATTCCTCTGTCTGACATGGAAACTACCTCTTTAGTGGGTAATTCCTAATTACATCCCATTACTTTCCTTGCAGTTATGATACCCATACCCTTCTACACTCTGACAGCTGTCATTCCAAAGTATATTATTACACTGTTGAAGCAAAGCTAAATGGTTTTGTCATCGGAATCCTTCTGTATTCTCAATAACTATGAAGAGGTATTTGCGTATCTGTCATTACTCACAACTACACAGTGACCTGCATCACCAAACTGTTGGCAAAGGATATGTTAGTTTATGTCTATCTTAAACTGAATACTTAGGCAAGTTCAGTCATTTCACAGCTTGAAAAATTCTCCACAAGCCAGGTGATCCCCACACAAATGTGTTCCTAGCTCCAATCAGTCATTGACAAGCATGGGTCTGTGGTCCAAGCCAAAATGTCTGGCATAAGGGGATTCCCTACTGGGATTTTAGAGGGATTTGACAAGCCAAAAGGTGATGAATCTACCCATGGTCCACCCAATCCAAGGCTATCAGTTTTAAGGGGGTTTCCTTGAATGAGTCTTTAATAAACTGTAATACATTTATTTAAATATGTAAACCATGGTAAATATGCATTGGCTTCACTCTTCACTCTTGGAGTGTATTACATGGATGGACACCAGGGTCTTCACAAACAAAATGTCTCTAAAGGGCCATCATGTGTGGGGGAAAATACCTTAAGTAATCGCTTAACTTCTATTGCAACAAGAAGTAAATCAGTAACTCTGGTTATGCCTTTAACTGACAACTGCAATCTTACATGGTTTTAAAGCAGGCAAATGGCATAGATCCCTAGCCAATTTTCGCAGAGATAAGACTGCGATGAACCCAAAAAGATAGCAATAAAATTATTTTTGCACAACATTCCCATCTATGTTACTGGTTTTGTATTTTTAATACTTGTACTATATTACTAATACTGAGTACTGTATTACTCAATAGATTGTACTGATTCCTGGCTACTACACAAAAAGAAGTAAATACCTAATGAGTAGGAAAGAAAGCAAAATCATAACATTTTAAACAAAACTTTATGCGAACAGTAAAATACACAGTTGAAATACATGTGCATAAATTAATCTACCTATCAAAGTATTTGTCATTTTGTTGAGACAGACCCGTGATCCAGATAACAAGCTATACAAAAAGATGGCAACCACCCCAAATTATAACTGGCCTTTGCAGTAAGGTGTTCATGGAAGGGTGATACACATCATAAACAAACAAACTTTCTAGCACACTTATTAGCTAGCCTGCAAAAAATCAAATTGATCCTGTTAAACAATTCACGTTAAAAACAAGGTTTAGTTGCACATACACTATATTGCCAAAAGTATTGGGACACCTGCCTTTACACGCACATGAACTTTAACGGCATCCCAGTCTTAGTCCGTAGGGTTCAAAACTGAGTTGGCCCACCTCTTCTGGGGATACCATCCACAAGGTTTAGGAGTTTGTCTATAGAAACGTTTGACCCTTCTTCCAGAATCTCATTTGTGAGGTTAGACACTGCTGTTGGACAAGAAGGCCTGGCTTGCAGTCTCTGCTCCAATTCATCCCAAAGGTGTTCTATCGGTTTGAGGTCAGAACTCTGTGCAGGCCAGTCAAGTTCCTCCACCCCAAACTCGCTCATCCACGTCTTTATGGACCTTGCTTTGTGCACTGGTTCACAGTCATGTTGGAACAGGAAGCGGCCATCCCCAAACTGTTCCCACAAAGTTGGGAGCATGAAATTGTTCAAAATGTCTTGGTATGCTGACATTCACTGGAACTAAGGGGCCAATCCCAACCCCTGAGAAATAACTCCACACTATAATCCCCCTTCCACCAAAATTTACACTTGGCACAATGCAGTCAGGCAAGTCCCGTTCTCCTGGCAACCGCCAAACCCAGTCATGTCCATCAGATTGCCAGACAGAGAAGCATGAGTAATCACTCCAGAGAACACGTCTCCACTGCTCTAGAGTCCAGTAATGGCGTGCTTTACACCACTGCAACCATTGCTTTGCATTGCACTTGGTAATATAAGGCTTGGATGCAGCTGCTCGGACATGGAAACCCATTCCATGAAGCTCTCTATGCACTGTTATCGTGCTAATCTGAATGTAGTGCCCTGCTCCTTTTGACCAGGCGCTCGCAGGTAAATTTAGTTTTTGGCTGAGCTGTAAACAGCTCAGATTGAATGTATATAGTTTACTGGATCTGTTCTGGAATTGACTTGGTTGAGCAGTTCCCACTGTTGCCAGTAGGTGTCACTAGTACCATGGGACTGTGTGCGAATAACAACTTAGTGAAACTTTAATGAATATTCTTCTTTCAGAAACAGCCCAGTAGGAGGTTCCTGCCGCTGTGAATTCTGGGAGAGAGTATTCATGTGACAGATGCCATGTGCTTAGAGGAGTCTTGACCTTGTGGTCCTCCAGGCTGGAGGCTACGTCACTGCAGCTGTGCAAGTAGGCCCAGAAGACTATCTGGGGCCTACTACCGCAGAGGTGGTCCTTAGGCTGTCTTGCCTGCTAGGAAGAAGCTGAGGCAAGCTGAGGAGATCCAGGGGAGGACCCTTGCTGGAGAGAGCCAGGATGAAGGCTGGTCTCTCAGAAGGGCCTGGTAACTTACTTGGAGGACGCACCTATCTCTAACCTACCTTCACAGTACCGCCGGGTCGGCTTAAAGGTTCTGGTACTGTGAAGAAGCTGTTCTACAATTCAATCAAGGTAATTGTCTGGCTGCTAAGTTTGTGAGAGAGACTTATCCAGGCGTATGCTGGCTGCTAATCCTGTGAGAGAGGCTTGTCCAGACATCTTGTAGGTTGCTAGGTCAGTGGCAGAGATCTACCCAGCCATACAATATTTACAGAGAGAAAACTGTGTTTTGTCCTTTATTCTATAGAGTCTGTAAGTGATCTGCTACAAAAAGGTATCTGCAACTCCCCTTCAACCTCTTTACTGCTACTTCTTTCAAGTTGTTTTTCATTAAAGCATTGAAGAAAAAGAACTAAGTGACTGGTGCATACATTGATGGGCGCAAGTCCTAAGATAGACTTTAAGTTTCTGATATGGTGAACTGCGGGTAAGGGGTGACGGCAAAGACCCAATTTATTTCAGCAGCTCCTTTGGGGATCAGTGCTACATGAAGATCACACAAAGTTTGGAGGTCTGTAGCTATTGATTCTGCAGACAGTTGGCAACTTCTGAGCACTGTGAGCTGCAGCATGCGTTGACCCTGCTCTGTCATATTACGTGTCCTACCACTTTGTGGCTGAGTTGCTGCTATTCCTAGTTGCTTCCACTTTGTTATAATACCACTGACCGTGGAATGTTTAGTAGCAAGGAAATTTCAAGGAAGGACTTATTGCACAGGTGGCAACCTATCACGGTACCACGCTTGAGTTCACTGAGCTCCTACGAGTGGCCCATTCTTTCACAAATGTTTGTAGAGGCAGTCTGCATACCTAGACTTGATTTTATACACCTGTGGCCATGGAGGAGAACACCTGAATCCAATGATTTTGAGGGGTTTCCCAACACTTTTGGCAATATGGTGTATTTGCAAATATATGTGGAAGATGCAGTTTCTATGTCAAGGCTCCTTGGTATACTACAGTCCTAACTCTATATTTTGAAGAGTCTCCAAGTTGGCAGCATATATGGCAGTGGATACATTTAGGGCAGGTTTGTTAGGAGAGAGCCCACTCTTCCTTAAAGCAGAGTTCCACCCAAAAATTGAACTTCCGCTGTCCGGATTCCCCCCCCCCCACCGTGTCACATTTGGCACCTTTCAGGGGGGAGCAGATATCTGTCTAATACAGGTATTTGCTCCCACTAATGGCGAAAGATCGCCGTAGTATCTGCGGCGATCTACGCCATGTCCCGCCCCTCCTCTATCCCCCCACTGTCTTCTGGGAGACACACAGGTCCCAGAAGACAGCAGGGACCACTCAGAATGCGCAGCGCAACTTGCGTATGCACAGTAGGGAACTGGGCTGTGCAGCTGCAGGGCTTCACTTCCCGATCCCCTTACTGAAGGTGCCGGCGCCTCTACCTGGGAGCCGAGGGACAGGTCGGCTTCGGGTGAGGACAACGTGGGCGCCCTGGACAGGTAGGTGTCCTTATTTTAAAAGTCAGCAGCTGCAGTATTTGTAGCTGCTGACGTTTCTTTTCTTTTTTTTTTCGGCGGAACTCCGCTTTAAAGGCACAGGGACACATTGGACGCCCAGCAGAAGCAGAATGGAAGCTGAAGGTGTCCCATGTGTACCTGTGCATTTAACAGGGAGTGGGCACCCTCTAGACAGAGCTGCCCTTAATTTATCCACTGCTATATACAGTATGCTCCAACTTGAAGACTCTCAAAAATATAGTTAGGCCAACAGTCTTCAGCTGCCATTTTGCTCTTGTTAGACGTCCAATGTGTTCCTGTGCCTTTAAGGCAGACCTGCCCTTAATTTATCCACTGCTATATATGCTCCAACTTGGAGACTCTCAGAAATATAGAGTTAGAACTGAACTTTACATAGGAGCCTTGGCATAGACACTGTGGCTTTCACATATATTTGCAAGTGTTTGCAATTAAACCCTCTGTTGTGAATTGTAAGACAGGGTCAATTTGTTGTTTTTGTTTTTTGCAGGGTAGCTGGTACGTGTGCTGGGAAATTTTTGTTTGTGTACCCCGGCCAACAGCACAGCTTTGTACAGTAAGTGGCCCATATACACATGATGGAGAAGAATAATGCTGATGAAACTCTTTCCTCCTATCAGAATCTTCAAACAGTTCACTGACAGGACTGTGCTAGGTAATGGAGCCATGACTGGCTAACAGTTCTATCTCTTCTGTGAAGGGGATTACAGGAGGTTCATATCAAGGCAGAGTCAGGTGCTCTTACTAGTATTAATGAGCTTTGATGAATACATAACTGGATTAAATGGTGTGTTTTATATCTGTTTCCTGTTCAACTCTAAAGAGAATCCTTTGTGCAATAAATATGTCATTGTCACACTAGTCCACATTTTAGAAATATCTTATGCCGCGTACACACGGTCGGACTTTTCGTCTACAAAAGTCCAACGGACGCCGACGGACTAAAGCTGGCTGGTAATCCGATCGTGTGTGGGCTTCTCCGGACTTTCAGCAGACTTTTTCAGCCTCAAATCCGACGGACTTTAGATTTGAAACATGCTTCAAATCTTTACGTCGTAACTACGACGGACCCCGAAATCCGCTCGTCTGTGTGCTAGTCCGACGGACAAAAACCCATGCTAGGGCAGCTATTGGCTACTGGCTATGAACTTCCTTATTTTAGTCCGGTGTACGTCATCACGTACGAATCCGTCGGACTTTTGTGTGGTCGTGTGTAGGCAAGTCCGTTCGTTAGAAAGTCTGCTGCAAGTCCGCCGAAAGTCCGCCGGAAGTCTGTCGGACAGGCTGTCGGACTTTTGTAGACGAAAAGTCCGACCGTGTGTACGCGGCATTAGAGTCATCAGTGACAAAACATGATGTGAACATGTCACATCTAAATAGTAAAGTAATTTTAAAAGAAGGAAGAATACAACATTTTACTTTTCATAGAATTATGACTGCTTTCTCCTACATTGCGTGACTGTTTTAATAAATGTCTTTTTTTAGAGATATGTTATTCACATACATAGATCTTAACATGTGATAGCTTGGTACAAGCACTGAGCTTTTGTTGTACTTCCTCGTGTCTACCTTATACCCTTTCCTTTAGTGTTAAAAGAAAATGTCCATTAGGAACTTTTGCTTTAAGGGAACATTGTAGTGCATTTTCATAAAGTACACATTTTAAGTTATTATTATAACATTTTTCTGTCTGTTTAGGTTCAGTTTAAAGGAAAATGTTATTTGAAATGCCACAGCAGCGTGGTACATAGCAATGCACTGGTGCCATCCAGTGTGCAGCAGAAAAAGTGTATTTTTCCTTGTCAAAAGAAGTTTATTGAGTATACAATGTTATAAAGATACATGAAGTAAGTTTACAAGGATCTATAAAGTAAGCTCATTGTTTTACAGTAGGGTTTATATAGGTAAATATCATGAAATTTCAAATATTAAACATTGGGTTCACGTAAACCTAAATTAAAGATATATATCATTTCCTTAGTTACTTTTGTAGGTATTTAAATGATTTATACCTACTATACATATTGTTTACAAGTAGAGTGTATATAGGTCAAATAAATTCTGATAATGAGCTTTAATCGTAAGGTGGAGAAAAGGAAAGAGAAAGAAGAAAAAGGGTTGAAAGGTAGAGGTATGGTCCACAAGGTTGTCCCGCTCGTCAGTTTATTATTCTTTTTAGTTCTCTTTGAAGCCTTAGAATGGGTGTCTCTGTAAGTCATTTAATCTGTTACCATGGCAACAGGACAGAGTCATTGAAGTTTGACAGGAACTGTTATTTTATCCAAGGATGCCAAAGTTTTTCAAATTTTGGAATTTGATTTTGATCGATGGCTACCATCTTAGCATGGGACATTGTATTATTCATTCTGTGAATTGTTTCTGCTAGTACCAATGTAGGAGATTTCCATGCCTTGGCCACTGTTTGTTTTGCAGCCGTTATTAGTTGGATCATAAGTTTGAATTGAGAGAGTGTTAACCATTCTGGTTTTAGATTAAGTAAAGTTAAATATGGAGAAAAAGTGTATTTTTCAACACTGCACCACACATCACACCAACGTTATGGTGTAAAGGAGGCACATGGAAAAAAAACATATTTTTTTAATATGTGCCATTGTGGTGATTGGCATTGATCCAGTTTGGAAAAACACAAATCACCACACTGATGCCGCGTACACACGAGCAGACTTTTTGACTGGACTGGTCCGAAGGACCGTGTCCGGCAGACAATTCGACCGTGTGTGGGCTTCATCGGACCTGCAGCGGACTTTTTTGGTCGAAAATCTGACGGACTTTAGATTTGGAACATGTTTCAAATCTTTACGTCGGAACTCCGCCGGACCCAGTTCCTATCGAAAAGTCTGCTCGTCTGTATGCTAGTCCGACGGACAAAAACCGATGCTAGGGCAGCTATTGGCTACTGGCTATCAACTTCCTTATTTTAGTCCGGTCGTATATCATCACGTACGAATCCGTCGGACTTTGGTGTGATCGTGTGTAGGCAAGTCCATTCGTTGGGAAAGTCCGTTGGAAGTCCGCATAAAGTCCGTCAGATAGTCCGTCGGACCAGTCCAGTCGAAAAGTCCGCTCGTGTGTACGCGACATTAATGTGAAAGTACTCTTATACAGAGTTCACCCATGACATTGAATTTGGCAAAGCATTCAGGGTTTTCTTAAGAGAGATTGTGTGTAATGTGTCAGTGTGTGCATGTATAAATTGAGCTTCAGCTATTCAGCTATTCAGCAAAGCAGTAAGGTAATCCTAGAAAAGAGCTCCACTTGCTGGCTTCAGATAGTAATTATAGGATATTCTATTTTTTTCCTTGAACACATTTTTATTTTCTTAATTTGTTCAACTATGACATGCTGACGAGGCGTGGCCCAACTTACAGGTCCTAAAATTTGATGAGAAAATGATTGTGCAATAAAATAGCGTGCAGTCCTATGCATCCTGACCTCTGTATATCTCATTCCTGAATGCTATAAGTTATGTCCAAAGAACCTTGTCCAAACTCAACCCTGAGATATGGCTGGGGAGGGACAGATACCATTCTTGTTAGTTTTGATGTCTTTATATGTGAGAATGTAGAGTGCCTTGAAAAAGTATTCATACCCCTTGACATTTTCCCATTTTGTCATGTTACAACCAAAAACGTAAATGTATTTTATTGGGATTTTATGTGATAGACCAACACAAAGTGGCGCATAATTGTGAAGTAGAAGGAAAATGATAAATGGTTTTCAAAATTTTTTTACAACTAAATATCTGAAAACTGTGGCGTGCATTTGTATTCAGCCCCCCTGAGTCAGTACTTTGTAGAACCACCTTTCAGTGCAATTACAGCTGCAAGTCTTTTTGGGGGTGTCTCTACCAGCTTTGCAAATCTAGAGAGTGAAATTTTTACCCATTCTTCTGTGCAAAATAGCTCAAGCTCTGTCAGATTGGATGGAGAGCATCTGTAAACAGCAATTTTCATATCTTGCCACAGATTCTCAATTAGATTTAGGTCTGGACTTTGACTGGGCCATTCTAACACATTAATATGCTTTGATCTAAACCATTCCATTGTAGCTCTGTCTGTATGTTTAGGGTTGTTGTCTTGCTGGAAGGTGAACCTCCACCTCAGTCTCAAATCTTTTGCAGACTTTAACAGGTTTTCTTCTAAGATTGCCCTGTATTTGGCTCCATTAATCTTCCCATCAACTCTGACCAGCTTCCCTGTCCCTACTGAAGAAAAGCATCCCCACAACATGATTCTGCCACCACCATGTTTCACGGTGGGGATGGTGTGTTCAGGGTGATGTGTAGTGTTCGTTTTACACCTCAGATAGCGTTTTGCTTTTAGGCCACAAAGTTCAATTTTGGTCTCATCTGACCAGAGCACCTTCTTCCACATGTTTGCTTTGTTCCCCACATGGCTTCTCTCAAAAAGCAAAAGGGACTTCTTATGGCTTTCTTTCAACAATGGCTTTCTTCTTACCACTTTTCCATAAAGGCCAGATTTGTGGAGTGCACAACCAATAGTTGTCCTGTGGACAGATTCTCCCACCTGAGCTGTGGATTTCTGCAGCTCCTCCAGAGTTACCATGGGACTTTTGGATGCTTCTCTGATTAACCTCCGAGGGCTTCACAGAACAGCTGTATTTATACTGAGATTAAATTACACACAGGTGGACTCTATTTATTAATTAGGTGACTTCTGAAGGCAATTTGTTCCACTAGATTTTGATTAAGGGGATCAGAGTAAAGGGAACTGAATACAAAGGCATGCAACACTTTTCAGATATTTATTTGTAAAATAAAATGAAAAACCATTTATCATTTTCCTTCAACTTCATAATTATGTGCCACTTTGTTTTGGTCTTTTGAGGCACATTGCATTTGTCTATTCTCTCCTATTTCTCTAAGAATTGCTGTCATCTACCAGCCCCCTGGACCAGTATCAAACTTCTCTGCCTGGCTACCCTACTTTCTCTCTTCTGAAATCCCCACAATTATTCTTGGTGACTTCAACATCCCTGTTAACATTAACACTACTATTACTTCTAAACTTCTCAGTCTAACCTCATCTATTGACCTAAAGCATTGGATACAGGCTCCTACTCACTCCAACGGCAACACCCTTAACCTTGTCTTCTCTTATTTGTGCACTACGTGCAACCTCTCCAACAATCCTCTCCCACTCTCTGATCACCACCTTATTAGTTTTGTTCTCTCCCTGTCTTTCATGTCCTCTCCCTCCAACCACCTAACAGTTACCCATAGAAAACTTCACCACCTCAACCCTTCTCTTCTCTACTCTGCTACTGCTCACCTCTATGACAAAATCTCACCCCTGTCCTGCCCCAACCTAGCCACTTTCATCTACAACAGCACACTGTCTTTCTCCCTAGACAAGCTTGCCCCCCTCACTACAGGCAGAATCAGGCCCCGACCGCTACAACCCTGGAAAACAGTCGACACCAGAAGTCTCAGAAAACGTAGCCATGCTCTTGAGCGTCTGTGGCATAAGACTAAGTTCCAGGAAGACTTCAAACAATATAAATCTGCCCTCCTAAAATACTATTCCTGCCTCCACTCTGCCAAACAGACCTGTTTGTATCCTGTCATCTGCTGTAACCTGATGTTCAGAATAAAAGCATCTTGTGGATGGAATCGGTATTTGGTGAGTTCAAACTATCTGATGAGGATTGTTCTCAGTGATTATATCTTATACAGGCCAGGCATAGAGGTCTCACAAGGGATAGTCGTTTCATAACAATCGGAGTCAGAATAAACACCTTCTCATCCAGTCCACGTCAACTCTTCTCTACCTTTAACACTGTACTCTGTCCTCCACTGCCTCCACTCTCTAATTCACTCACTGCCCAGGAGATCAGCAATCACTTCAAAAATAAGATTGATACAATTCATGAGGAGATCTCCTACGCACGCACGGAAACCTCACCCATGCAACACCCCATGTCCACAGATACAATCATTACTTCCCTCATTCAGCCCTGCTAGTATTAATGAGGTTGCTAAACTTTTATCTATCACTCATCTAACCACCTGCCCCCTGGATCCTGCTCCCTCGCAAATGCTACTCTCACCCTCTGACTCGATTCTACACTATCTAACTCACATTTTCAACCTCTCTCTCTCTTGTGGCATCTTCCTAAACTTTCTAAAACATGCGCTAGTCGCTCCCATACTTAAAACGTCTTTACTGGACCCCACCAATCTTATTAACCTATGTCCCATCTCCTTACTCGCCTTCTCCTCCAAACTTCTTGAAAGACTTGTCTACAACCGACTGAGAAACCATCTGACCATGAACAAACTTCTTGATCCCCTTTAGTCCGGATTTCACCCTCAACACTCCACAGAAACTGCTCTCCTTAAACTCTCAAATGACCTACTAATGGCTAAAACCAACGGACACTATTCTGTACTGAAGTGGCAACGAGGGTCAGTTTATATGGCCATAGTTATGTGTGTAGTAAGACTGATTTAAAATTTCAGCTAACAATCATATTTCTTGTATTTCATCCTGAAACTTCTTATGACAGGTTGTGGTTCCTCTTTTTGTGCAAGAGCACACTGCAGAGAAATGAAAGTTTTACATAAGGTTTAAAAATATATATGTTTTGCTGAACCTGTCTGGGTTAACATGCGTAGGTTGATTTAGGTTGATTTTTAAAAGGTTAGAATGTTTTGTATAATGGAAGTGTACCGCCTGTTCGCTTGTAACGCAATATGCTGAAAATTATATGTACACTGTATTAGCTGTATTGGACACTCTTGACATGTAGACACTAGTCGGGTCAGGAGTGTCCACTCTTTATGGCCAAAAAGATGGAATAAATCTCCCATACCAGAGTTCTTTGTCCAACAACGTCATTTACCGATATTCTGCTACTTTATTTGGTGCATTTGGCCATGAGGGGGGAATATCGGTGTGACCTGTTGAGGCAGGTGGCACTGTTTTTCACCAGACCTACAAGAAGTGGTCCGAGAGGCCAGCCCTGTGGGATATATCTTAGTCTCAAAAGGCGCCTTCTAGAACTGTTATCTAGGAGAATGCGCTGTGTCCCATTTGGTGGCCTGCTGTGGACGACCTTGGTTGCGTCAAAAGGACCTGGGAATCTGAGAAATAGATAGCTGGAGCTCCAACGGGAACAGGTGAGAGTCTTTTTGCTTTTGTTTTTGGATAACAGTCAGACAGCCAGACAGCCTCTCGACGGATCGAGAGAAGGGAAGCCTGATCACCTTCCGAGAGCGACGTCCGTTCAGATGATTATGCATCTTTCGGACAAATCCTCAGTCAGTCAGTAATTTTTGGGTGGGAGTGTCTGGTATGATTGATGTATGTATCAGACATCACTTTGTGGTGAGGTGACAGTGGTCCTCTTCTAAGAGCGTTTTCTGGCCGGGAGACCGAGCCCAGGCCACTGACCGAGGGAAGCGTTGTCTATTGTTCCTACTTGTGTCGAGGATTCAGACCCATTACTGAATTCTCATCATTTACCCTACCCTCTGTGTCTGTCTTGGTGTCTTTTAGGTTACAAGAATGGGTGGGAAACATAGTGTTGAATCTCCCCTACAATCCATGATCTCCAACTTTAGGAAGGGATTTTCTAAGAACTGCAATTTAAAACTTAGCCCTGAGAAATTGATAACAGAAACATAGAAATTGAGAAAGATTGGCCCCACTATGGAACGCGGTGGCCCCCACAGGGAACCTTTGACTTAGAGACCATTGACCGATTATTTGAGAATATTATGTCAGACTCCCAGAAACATGACCAAAACGCACCTACCAGGAGGACTGTTCGTTCGGATGATTGTGCATCCCTCAAATAAATCCTCAGCCAGTCAGTTAGGAGGAATATCCGTCCGGATGATTGTGCATCTCTCGGATAAATCCTCAGCCAGTCAGTTAGGAGGAATATCCGTCCGGATGATTTTGCATCTCTCGGATAAATCCTCAGCCAGTCCGTTAGGAGGAATATCTGTCCGGATGATTGTGCATCTGTCGGATAAATCCTCAGCCAGTCAGTTAGGAGGAATATCCGTCCAGATAATTGTGCATCTCTCAAATAAATCCTCAGCTAGTCAGTTAGGAGGAATATCCGTCCGGATGATTGTGCATCTTTCGGACAAATCCTCAGTCAGTCAGTCAGTCAGCTAGGAGAAAACGTCCGTCTGGATGATTGTGCATCCTTTAGAGATAAAGATAAAGAGATAAAGACCTGCAGTGGATAGGGGCCACAAAAAGAGGAACAGTGCAGAATTATGGTTATGACAAGAGTAGTACCACTGACAAAACAAACAAAACACATATGTTCTCAACCCAAAGAGACAGATCAGCCTCCCCCGTATGTAGATGAACGGACCTCAGATAGAGACAGGTCAGAGCCATGTCCAAATGCCCCGTCCAGTAAACAAGGGGACTCAAGTTGTTGTCCACCTACATCAGATTCAGCAAGTTTGTCAATGCCAAATCTCAGTAAATATACTCCGAACCGTAACATAGGTATAGGCAGGACAGAAATAGGGAACTCAGTAGTAGTCAATGGGCTCCCAAATCAAGTGTCCACTTCCACTCCAAGAAATCCTGATGCAAATAGCCGGACCCTTGCCCTGTCTTCCAACATACTTCTGCAAATGCCCCTAAGAGAACAGGAGGTACGGGAACATCGGACTCTAGTTTACACCCCTTTTTACCACAACAGATTTACTGAACTGGAAGATTCATAAACCTGCCTACTCTGAGAAGCCCCAAGCCATGACAGATTTGCTCCGGTCAGTAACTTAGACCCATAATCCCACTTGGTCAGACTGCCAGCAACTTTTATTGACCCTTTTTAATACTGAGGAGAGACACAGAATTAACCAAGCAGTGCAGAAGTATAAAGTCAAAAGACCCTTCCTATTAGAAAGACTTTGTAGTTTTGGGGGGGAGCATCAAGTCCAACATCAGTTCCTGTACATGCCGGATTCCCCTATTCCCTTGCTGGGCAGAGACTTACTTGCTAAACTCAGAGCACACATATACTTCCAATCTGACGGACAGGCTATCCTAAAATTGCCCCATCCCTTTGAAGCCCGCATACTGCAAGACATCCCGGGACTATGGGCAGAAGACAACTCACCAGGATTAGCCAGACACATTTCCCCAATCCTTATTGAATTAAAATCAGGAGCCACTCCAGTCAGCCCGAAACAGTACCCAGTCCCTCGAAAAGCCCTAGTAGGAATACCAAAGTACTTAAACAAATTCCTACACTATGGCATTCTAAAGCCCTGTCAGTCTCCCTGGAATACACCTCTACTCCCAGTACAGAAACCCGGAACAGCTCACTGTCGTCCTGTTCAAGACCTCAGAGCGGTCAATCAGGCTGTAATGACCATTCACCCAGCGGTCCCGAACCCATACAACTTATTGGGATTAATACCGGGGGAGGCCACCTATTTCACAGTTCTGGATTTAAAAGATGCCTTCTTCTGTCTCAGAGTGGCAGAACAATCGCAGAGCATTTTTGCTTTCCAGTGGGAGGACCCAGAGACTGGGGGTAAGGGACAACTGACATGGACACGTTTACCCAAGGGCTTCAAAAAAACTCCCCTACACTATTTGGAACAGCCCTGACCCAAGACCTGAAATCCTTCAAGTCTGATCCTGAGAATAGAGTCCTCCTTCAGTATGTGGATGACCTATTGATTGCCGCCAAAAATAGAGAAGAGTGCCTTCAAGCTACTAATGAACTGTTACAATTACTGTGGGAGGCAGGTTATAAGGTGTCCCGGAGAAAGGCGCAATTGTGCCAAGAGACTGTAAAGTACCTGGGATTCAGAGTATCACAAGGACAGAGACAATTGGGAGAAGGCAGGAAAGAAGCTGTTTTTCAGATTCCCACCCCGACTACCAGACGGCAAGTACGTGAATTCCTGGGGGCGGCAGGATTCTGCCGAATCTGGATACCGGACTTTGCCACAAAAGCCAGACCCCTCTATGAATCCACAAAGGGGGGAGAAAAGGAACCCTTTCAATTGGGAGAACAACAAAACAGAGCATTCCAAGACATTAAGGTCTCCCTAATGCAGGCTCCTGCGCTAGGCCTGCCGGATAGCCAAAAAGTCTTCTATTTGTATGTCAGTGAAAAACAAGGAATAGCAGTAGGAGTCCTGACACATTACTTGGGGTCTTGGCAGCGCCCTGTAGCATACTTTTCAAAACAACTGGACACTGTAGCTCAGGGATGGCCATCCTGCCTGCGGGCCATCGCAGCAACAGCCCTCCTTGTGTCCGAAGCTGACAAGTTGTCATTAGGTCAGGAGACTTATGTCCGAGTCCCACACCAAGTACAGGCATTAATGGATTACAAGGGGAATCACTGGTTTACTAACAGTCAAATGGTTGAATATCAAGCTATGCTGTGTGAAAAATCCTCGTATCCACTTAGAGACTGTAAACACTTTAAACCCAGCCACCCTGCTCCCCACCTCACAGGAACCCCTAACTCATGACAGTCTCCAGGTAATGGATATGCAAGCCGACCAGACTTGAAAGACAGCCCCTTGGAAAATCCAAACGTTGAGTACTTTACTGACGGAAGCAGTTTTGTAAAAGATGTTTATCCCCAGATATAGGCTCAGACAATGGCCCTGCCTTTGTCCACAAGTGCCTCCAGGAATTAGCAACAGCACTTAAGATTACTTGAAAACTACACACTGCATATAGGCCCCAAAGCTCTGGAAAAGTTGAACGAATTAACTGCACGCTCAAGTCACAACTGGCCAAGCTCTGTCAGGAAAGCCAAATTAAATGGACCTTGATGTTGCCCATTGCTTTACTGAGAATTCAGAGTACCCCAACAAAGAGGACAAATCTATCCCCTTTAAGGTACTGTATGGTAGGCCCCATCCATCATTAGAGGGATAAGAGGAGACTTGCATCAGATAGGAGGGGTAGTTAACCGTGAACTGATACAGAGACTTGGGGAGAGTAAGCAAGACATAGGGAAATGGGTTCAAGAGAAACTTCCCATAAGCTTGTCGAACCCAGTACACCCCTTTAAACCAGGAGACACAGTGTGGGTAAAGGAGTGGAACTTAACCCCACTAGGGCCAAAATGGAGAGGTCCTTAGACTGTTCTGCTATCTACCCCAACAGCCATTAAGGTAGCCGAGGTGACACCCTGGATACACCACTCCAGGGTAAAACGAGCTGCTGACCTCACAGACTCCTGGCACAGTACAGTAGATCCCCAAGATCCTTTGAGACTGAAATTGACCAGAGAAATTAGAAGGAAGAACTCCAGCCCTGCAGCCAGCACACCCCTGGAAGCTGCTGGCTCAACGCACGGCGGAAGATAAAGGACATCTACTAAGCTCTGCTCCAACCACAGCCCGGATGCTGGTTGGTCTACGCATAAGCTGAAGCTTGAGGATATTCATCGATGTAATGTTTACTAAAATCTTTATAATGAGACTGTTGATAGCCATAGCAGTAATACTGGCCGAGCTAAAAAGGGGGGAGGGTAATTCATGTGACCCTTGTATAAAGACCACCAGAGTAGGATCCATAGCTACCAAGATGTTACTGTGGCACTCTCATTAGCAATGCAAGGGCACAGAAGCTGGTACTTGCATACATAATTGGACTACCTATTCAATGTGCTACGTTGAAAATCAGATAACCTGTTATAACCCCACTTGTGCACCCTATAAAACTTGGCTAACTGCTCGGAGCTTTAGCTCCACCGGTAAGCTGGTAAACCATACCCTGATCACCAACTCAAGTATTGCAGAGACAAGTTTTAATTATTTTCTGATTCTCCCTATAGTGTATGGAGTGCTAATATTTTTACTCTTTTTGCATTCTTATTGTTACCATGGTCCAAGGGTCATTATCCCAGTGTTTTATAAGTTAATGAAAGACCCGACTGGAGCTGAGAATGGGGAATAGTCTAGGTAGAAGAATGTTTTGTGTCTGCTAGTGAGGCCACCATAAAGGAAAAAAAAAAAAAAAAACTGTATGTTATTTAGTGATACTTAATCTCGCTCATATTAATCGCTATGATTATGATCAAAGGGGGAAATGAAGTGGCAACGAGGGTCAGTTTATATGGCCATAGTTATGTGTGTAGTAAGACTGATTTAGAATTTCAGCTAAGAATCATATTTCTTGTATTTCATCCTGAAACTTCTTATGACAGGTTGTGGTTCCTCTTTTTGTGCAAGAGCACACTGCAGAGAAACGAAAGTTTTACATAAGGTTTAAAAATATATATGTTTTGCAGAACCTGTCTGGGTTAACATGCGTAGGTTGATTTAGGTTGATTTTTAAAAGGTTAGAATGTTTTGTATAACGGAAGTGTACCGCCTGTTCGCTTGTAACGCAATATGCTGAAAATTATATGTACACTGTATTAGCTGTATTGGACACTCTTGACATGTAGACACTAGTCGGGTCAGGAGTGTCCACTCTTTATGGCCAAAAAGATGGAATAAATCTCCCATACCAGAGTTCTTTGTCCAACAACGTAATTTACCGATATTCTGCTACTTTAGTACTACTTCTCCTGGACCTCTCTGCTGCCTTTGACACAGTGGACCACAATCTCCTCCTCAATAAACTCCACTCCTTTGGTCTCCGTGACAGTACTCTTCGCTGGTTCTCATCCTACCTATCCCACCACTCCTTCAGTGTCATTTACAACTCTACTTCCTCCTCTCCTCTTCCGTTCTTCATCGGGGTCCCCCAAGGTTCCGTTCTTGGACCTCTCCTTTTCTCAATCTACACCACCTCCCCGGGTCAGTTGATAGCCTCCCATAGCTTTCAATATCATCTCTACGCTGATGACACCAAAATCTCTCTCTCCACCCCCTGGCTCTCTCCATCTCTCTCCTCACACATCACCAACTTGCTAGCAGACATATCAGCCTGGATGTCACATCACTTCCTCAAACTCAACCTATCCAAAACCGAGCTCATGATATTTCCTCCACCAGCTGTCACTTCCCCTGATTTCTCTGTTAATATCAACGGCTCAACTATCAATTTGTCCCCCCACGCCAAGGTCCTAGGTGTAATCCTGGACTCCGAACTAACCTTTCGGCCCTGCATCCTAACGCTAACCAAAATTTGCAGCCTCAACCTCCACAAGATCTCCAAGATACACCCCTTCCTAACCAATATCACCACAAAGCTTCTAATCCACTCCCTGGTCATCTCTCGCCTCAACTACGGCAACTCCCTCCTTATTGGATTACCTCTCAATAGGCTATCCCCACTTCAGTCCATCATGAACGCTGCTGCCTGGCTCATCCACCTCACTAACCGCTCAGCGTCTGCTATACCCCTCTGCCAATCCCTCCATTGGCTGCCACTCACCCAAGAAATTAAATTCAAGATACTAACTATAACTTACAAAGCCATCCACAACCTGGCCCCCAGCTACATCACTTACCTAGTCTCAAAGTACCAACCTAATCATTCTCTTCACTCCTCCCAAGACCTCCTGCTCTCAAACTCCCTTGTCACCTAGTCCCATGCTCGCGTTCAGAACTTCCCCAGAGCCTCTCCCATCCTCTGGAATGCTCTACTCCAATCTGTCTGACTTTCTCCTACTTTGTCCACTTTCAGATAATCCCTGAAAACTCATCTCTTCAGAGAAGCCTATCTAGCCCCCACCTAAACACTGTACATTTATTTTTTCTATCAGCACATCCCCCACAGTTATTATCTCTTGACCTTCCCTCTTAGATTGTAATCTCTAAGGAGCAGGGCCCTCTGATTCCTACTGTATTAAAGTGTATTGTATTTATACTGTCTACCCTTAAGTTGTAAAGTGCTGCGTAAACTGTTGGCGCTATATAAATCCTGTATAATAATAATAATAATAATAATTTCCCAATAAAATACATTTACATTTTTGGTTGTAACATGACAAAATGTGGAAAATTTCATGGGGTGTGAATACTTTTTTAAGGCACTGTATGTACATTTTTGATGTTATTTAATGGGAGTTAATGTAATCAATTATGCAACTACTTATCTTGTATTATACCACCGAAACACAATCCAAGTGTCGTTATATAATACCGCTCCTTATGCAGAGAATAGTGACTTGGCCATGTAGTTTTTACATTTCTAGCTAGAAAAGAGACATTAATGTGTTACTATAAAAAAACAGAAATATTCTTCCTACATTTTGTAAATTTGAAGACCATTCTGTAACATTTGACCATCCTCTTCACCATACATCGTAACTTTTAGCTTGTAAACCAACATTCTGTTCAAATTTGCTGCTGTCACAATAAGGACTCTTGTACATGGGCGACAAAGCCCGTTCAGTGTAATTCCCGGCGTTTTTCCTCCGCCCAGGCAGCCCAAATGCAGCTACAGCCTGCCATTGACACAAATGGCTCTATGCTGCTGTACTCATGTATACAGTGGTGCTATTGTACACACCAGACCAGCATACAGGTATAAACAAGAAATAGAAAACATTCAGTTTTTCCATGCGCCCCAAATGCTGTACTGGTGTTTACAATAACATCACTGTATACATGAGTACAGCAGCATAGAGCCATTTGTGTCAATGGCAGGCTGTAGCTGCACTTGGGCTGCCTGACCGGAGGAAATACACCGGCAATTACAATGAATGGGCTCAGCTGCACATCTACAAGAACCCTTGGAGTATTTCGATTTTCCTGTAAATAGAGTAGCTAAATATAACAAGGTGTTTTTTATTGGTTTTGCTGTGTGTAGAGGAAACCCTGAATAAAAAATATGTTGAGGTTCTTCCAAGAACAGTTGGTTTAGGTTTCCACGTTTATTAAACTGATTTTGGTTTGGCTACTAAAGAGGTTTATTTTCCATCCATTTGTCCCAGACAGGTTTGTTTCATTATTCGTATAAGACCTTTAGTTGCCAGCTATTTGTTTGTGTTTGGTCTATTAAAGTGTTTCCCTCTGTTTTGTTGGCTTGTGAAGAATGGCAAACATGTGTGGATACACTATATTCAGTGTTCACCATTGATTTAATGTAATGGTTTGTCCTTTATTTTATCATTTCTAAGTGACGAACAAAAAAATTAGAGAGCTAAAAAAAACTTTTCAATCTGTAGTAGTACCGTTATTCAAAAGTTCTGAACTGACACAGTCAAACTACTAACCCTAAATGGCCAACTTAAAGCCTGGTGCAGACCACTAGCTTTATTTCGTTCAACCCAGCGGGTGGCACCCCCACCCCAGGCCAGAACACTCCGGTCACCACTCTCAGTCATTGGCTGAGAGAGCTGATAGGGAGCAGGTCGGCTGCTGATTTTCCATTTTCTGTCAGACTGGCTGCCATACACACAAGCGAAATGTCGGACGGTTTTTATTGAAACGGCCGGTGTCGTCCGACATTCGACCCGTGTGTACTAGGCTTTAGTGACCATCGTTTACATGTAGCCAATCTAATACTAAATGGCAAACAGGAGAAAGAAAAAGAGATTTTCTGGAGCTTCACTGTGGAGCCTGTCACTTCCTGTGCCTGGGCATTAAAGGAATTTGGGGAAATCTACAAATAGGTACACAGAAAGCAATAAACATCTGTTAATGTGGTTGTAAACACTTTTGTGTGACATTTACCTATAGGTAAGCCTAGAATAAGGCTTACCTATAGGTAGTGGAAATATCTCCTAAACATGAGATATTTCACTTGTAGTGCACCGATGATGTCAACAGCGAATGCACTGTGAAGAAACGGACCTCCGTGCCATTTCTTCACTCGCAATTGCCGTGACTGGCGGACCCGCGCGCATGCGTGGGAGTGACGTCACGTGGCTCTGGCTAGTCACAGAGCCGGAGTCCGCAGCCCCAGGAGGAAGAGGTGTGAAGATGGACGCGGCCTGCACATGGGACAGCGCGGGCTACGTTTGCAGGTAAGTGTCACATATTGGGTTGCATATGCGATGCGTGCTAGCCCATTATGCTTTTAATTTGCAGGGTTTGCAGAGAGCAAAAGAGGAAGTAAAACCAATCAGGGTTTACTTCCTCTTTAAAGGTGTTAAAGCTGAACTCCAGGAATTTAGCCACTTTCTAAAATCTGTAGGATTACTATGGCTTTAGTCCAACATGGTGGATTCCAGCTGGAGGACTTATCTCTTTCATTTACAATGTATATTTTTACTGAGCAACAGGAGCACAGCTATTGCTATACCTTTGGCGCTCCAATGCAGGACCTTTTGGTCTCAGCTCTAGTAGCGGTAGAGTCACATGCAGCCACTGTGCCTGTCCCTCCTCTTCTCCTGCCTAATATAAAAGCGCTTTGTATTGTGTGAAACTTTTCACATGTAGCGAACCCCACGAAGGAACTGCTGGTGAATAGGGATTCCCCACCCTGCACAGTCAGGCACACCAAATTTTCACATGCACACTTAGTCAATGACAAGAGACTTTAGAAATCTTCAAGGACAACTCTTCCTATGTACAGCTACATATACTCCTCTTCCTCCAGCACTCACTTGCTTGTAGAAAACAGACTCAACTGGGACACTTTAGTAAATCTGGCAAAAAGCACTCAACCAGATTAGCAAAAGCCCTTTACAGGTAGGGACCACAGGCCACCTCTTCAGGCACTGCCAGCCCACCTGGTGGCAGCTACCTCTCCCACCTGGCTACCTTTCCACAGTCCTCCCCGACTGCACACTCACCAGCCACCGGCTGTCTTTTCCTGGAGATCTCCTGGGCGTTCTGACTCTCTCCCGCTGTCCTCACACCTACTCCCATGCATTCAGGACAGGACTCCTCAGTGTGTCTTGAGAGATCCCTCCAGCACCTGAGCCCCAGGGCTGAGGTCACCCCCCCCCCCCCCCCCCCCCCGAGGTGCCCACCCCCTGCCAGCCACTTGCTGTGGATTGGCTGGGGCCCTCCTCAATACTCCAGGCAGCTCCTCCTAACCTCCCACCCATTCTTCTGGAACCTTCTACAGGGTTACAGCAAGTAGGGGCGGTACCAGAGGTGCTACCTGATGAGTCATCCAGCCTCCCTGAGTCACTCATCCCTGACCCAGATTCAACCCAGACTTGGCTGGCAGCCAACCCAAAATATATATACAACCTATTCTAGCACACTAGAGGGTGCTACATACACAAAACAAATCTTTCAGTGAATGGTCAGCAGAGGGGAGGAGCAGACAGAGCTGCTGCTGAAGAAAACTGTGTCTCTTCTGTCAGATTGCCAGAAGCAAAGTGATAGCTGTACTCCCAGTGCACAGTAAAACAGCTGCAAATAACAGAAAGTCCACAAGGTGGCATGCACCTTATTTGACCTAATCCATATGAAACCAGCAGATTTTAGAAAGTGGCTGAATTCCTGGTGTTCAGCATTAAGGTCCAAATACAAAATGATCCCTTGCAGTGGAGCTGTGCCTGTCCTGAAAAGGTTAATTGCTTGTTTATATCTAGGGAAACAATACAATAAATTTACTTACCAGATCTTCCACTCATTGTAGCTAGACTGGTCCCTACAGTGTCTGCACCCCTGCACTCCACTGGTCTAGGGTCCTGATGTCATCAAGACCAGAGCAGGGTACATAGTCCTGCACTGAACGTGAGGATGCTGAGGGACAGTCCACTGCCAGATCATAGAGGAGCACCACTTGCTGGGGGAGTGGAGGATCAGGTAAGTAAAATTGTTTCTCCTCTTCTAGACAAAACAAGCTATTAACCCCACTGCAAGGAATTCTTTTTTAGTTGCCCAAAGTTGAGTTTTAAAATTTACTGTATGTTTATCAAAAGCTTTTTTTTTCAGTTTTAGATGCCCTACCAGGTTATTAACCTCTTTACCCCAGCTGTATGCATACATGCAGCCTCTCCGTGGGTATTCCTTAATATTGAGCAGCCGCATATATGTGTACCACAATGTAAACAGAGCACCCTGTACGGTCCTGGCACAGTTACCAGCAGCTGCCGATCTCTACTTGCAATTGGGAGCTTTCCTTGTCATATCACCTCTGTGACAATCAATCATGGTAGTCACGTGATCAGAAACCCCGCCCCACTTCCCGGCATCAGGAACGTCTTAAAGGGCTGGGAGGCACCAGCATTAAGGGGTTAATTTGCTGTCTATGTATCAATGAGAAAAAATCAGTTACCTGAGATGCAACAGGAAATTAGAGAAAATCCCCCAAAGGGAGGGCAGATCTCCTCTTAAAAACTTGTTCTAGAGACAACTCTAAAATTTTGAATTTACACTAATTTTCTGTTTCGGTGACAATAATCATCAGTACAAACAAAAGGGTCACTCTCCCCAATTGGGACAAAGGATCTAAACCTTCTCCTCTCCATCCAAAACTAAAAAAAAAGGAAAACTTTTGCCTAGAGATACACTTTAAGGTTCCGATCACATTTTGAATTACAATTACGCGGTCAAGCAACACTGTACCCATATGGCATTTTTTATCATTTTTGCACACAAATAGAGATTTCACTTGCTGGCATTTAATTACCACTGGGTTTTTTTTTATTTTTTGCTAAATAAATGAAAAAAGGCTGAAAATTTTGAACAAAAAGTGTTTTTCTTCCTTTCTGTTATAACATTTTGCAAATAAATAATCTTTCTTTATAAGTTTAGGCTAAAAACTATGATATATATATATATATATATATATATATATATATATATATATATATATATATATATATATATATATATATATATATATATATATATCTGAATAATCGATCAATCATGATGTAATGACATTTCTTGAGGCCCAAAAATGCCAGGACAGTACAAATATCCTTCAAATAACCCCTTTTTTGGAAAGTAGACAGTCCAAGGTATTTAGTAAGAGGTAAATTTTTGTCACAATTTTTTGGAAAATTAAATTAAAAAAATTAAATTTTGTTTTCTTTTTACATACTGTCACCAGTGTAGTACAGCGTCATCATATAACTGGTGTGGCAGTGATCAGGGACACTCACTGGCGATAGTATGTAAAAAGAAACAAAAAAAAATATTATACTTTTTTTAATGTTATAATTTTTTTTTTATTATTACCTTTTCTTTTTTTTTACACTGTGACCAGAACAATAGTAACTGCTCTGGGAAAGTGATCAGGATTTTTTTTTACATACTATTAATGCTTAAAACAGTGAATTCTACTGTTATAAGCAACCATTTTTTTTCTGAATTAAATCTATTCATTTAGGTGGGACTCATGGAAACAGGATATCCACTCCTTGGACAAAGAGGATTGGGGGGACTGTCTGGAGCAATGTCCCAAACTGGTAATCTCCTCTAGGGATGAGCTTTATGTTTGGGTCGAACATGAGTTCGACTCTAACATTGGCTGTTCGCCCGTTTGCTGAATAGTGAACAATTTGGGGTGTTCGTGGCAAATTCGAAAGCCGCTGAACACCCTTTAAAAGTCTATGGGAGAAATCAAAAGTGCTAATTTTAAAGGTTAATATGCATGGTATTGTCATAAAAAAGTGTTTGGGGATCTGGATCCTGCCCCAGGGGACATGTATCAATGCAAAAAAAAGTTTTAAAAACGGCCCTTTTTTCGGGAGCAGTGATTTTAATAATGCTTAAATAAAAGTGAAATATTCCTTTAAATTTCATGCCTGGGGGGTGTCTATAGTATGCCTGTAAAGTAGCGCATGTTTCCCATGTTTAGAACAGTCCCTGAACAAAATTACATTTCTAAAGGAAAAAAAGTAATTTAAAACTACTCGCGGCTATAATGAACTCGGCATAATAGTAATTGAAAAAAACGGCATGGGATTCCCCCACAGTCCATTACCAGGCCCTTTGGGTTTGGTATAAATATTAAGAGGAACCCCGAACCAAAATGTAAAAAAAAAATGCGTGTGGTCCCCCCACATTGCATACCAGGCCCTTCAGGTCTGGTATGGATATTAAGGGGAAACCCGCACCAACATTTTTTTTAAAAATGGCGTGGGGGTCCCCCTCAAAATCCATACCAGACCTGATCTGGTATGGATTTTAAGGGGAACCCCGCTCCAAAATTTTTTTAAAAATGGCGTGGGGGACACCCTCAAAATCCCTACCAGACCCTTCAGGTCTGGTAGGGATTTTAAGGGGAACCCCACACCAAATGTTTTTAAAAAAACGGCGTGGGAGTCCCCCCACAATCCATACCAGACCCTTATCCGAGCACGCAACCTGGCAGGCTGCAGGAAAAGAGGGGGGACGAGAGAGTGGCCCCCCCTCCTGAACCGTACCAGGCCACATGCCCTCAACATGGGGAGGGTGCTTTGGGGTAGCCCCCCAAAGCACCTTATCCCCATGACGATGGGGACAAGGGCCTTATCCCCACAACCCTTGCCCGGTGGTTGTGGGGGTCTGTAGGCGGGGGGCTTATCGGAATCTGGAAGCCCCCTTTAACAAGGGGACCCCCAGATCCTGGCCTCCCCCTGTGTGAAATGGTAACGTACCCCTACCATTTCACAAAAAAAGTGTCAAAATGGTAAAAATGACATGACATGGCTTGGGGACAAGTCCTTTATTAAAACATAAAAAAATAAAACTGTCCCATGAAGTCTTCTTCTTCTCTTGCTCCGCCGACGGACCGGAAAAAAAAAGCCGCACCGACCCGCCCCCGTGGGAGCCACCTGCCGTAATGACCGGGGGCGGGGGGTCACTTGGTTACGTAGCCGGGTGGCCCCGCCCCCTCTGACGCTACAGGGAAGCCATAGGGACGTCCCCGTGCGTCATAGGGGGTGGACCGGGTGGCCCAACCTCCCTCTGACGCTACGGGGAAGCAATAGGGATGTCCCCATGCATCAGAGGGGGGCGGGGTCATCTGGGGACGTCATTGTGTGGCCCCGACCTCAGTTATAAAAGAACTGTCACCTGCGAGGACGCGTCATACGGCGACTGCCTTCCATGGAATCAGATCAGTGCGGCTTTTTTTTTTTCCTTTTTCGGTCCGTCGGAGCGAGAGAAGAAGATGAATGGACTTTGTGGGACATTTTTATTTTTTAATTTTTTTAATAAAGGACTTGTCCCCAAGCCGTGTCATGTCATTTTTACCATTTTGGCACTTTTTTTGTGAAATGGTAGGGGTACGTTACCATTTCACACAGGGGGAGGCCAGGATCTGGGGGTCCCCTTGTTAAAGGGGGCTTCCAGATTCCGATAAGCCCCCCGCCTACAGACCCCCCACAACCACCGGGCAAGGGTTGTGGGGATGAGGCCCTTGTCCTCATCAACATGGGGACAAGGTGCTTTGGGGTGCTACCCCAAAGCACCCTCCCCATGTTGAGGGCATGTGGCCTGTTATGGTTCAAGAGGGGGCGCTCTCCCCCCCCCTCTTTTCCTGCAGCCTGCCAGGTTGCGTGCTCGCTCAGATAAGGGTCTGGTATGGATTTTTGGGGGGACCCCCACACCATTTTTTTTCTAATTTTGGTGCGGGGTTCCCCTTAAATTCCATACCAGACCCTACAGGTCTGGTATGGATTTTAAGGGGACCCCCACGCCATTTTTTTAAAATTTTGTCGTGGGGTTCCCCTTAATATCCATACCAAACCTGTAGGGCCTGGTATGGAATTTGGGGGGACCTCCACGCAATTTTTTTTTGGTTCGGGGTTCCCCTTAATATTCATACCAGACCCAAAGGGCCTGGTAATGGACTGTGGGGGAATCCCATGCCATTTTTTTCAATGACTTTTATGTGTACTGCCGAGACCAACAATTCATTATGGCCGCGAGTACTTTTAAATGACTTTTTTTCCTTTAGAAATGTCATTTTGCTCTCGGACTGATCTAAAGACGCGAAATGTGCGCCACTTTACACACATACTATAGACACCCCCAGGTACGAAATTTAAAGGAATATTTCACTTTTATTGTTTCACTTTAGGCATTATTAAAATCACTGCTCCCGAAAAAACTTTGTTTTTAAAACTTTTTTTTGCATTGATACATGTCCCCTGGGGCAGGACCCGGGTCCCCAAACACTTTTATGACAATAACTTGCATATAAGCCTTTGAAATGAGCACTTTTGATTATTCATGTTCGTGTCCCATAGACTTTAACGGTGTTTGCGTGTTCTAACAAATTTTTTGCCTGTTCACATGTTCTGCTCCGAACTGAACCGGGGGGTGTTCGGCTCATCCCTAATCTCCTCTAGGGATAAATGAATACAAATTAATTTCTACATTGTGTTTATTTTACCCCAGTGACACTCCACAGAATATATCCGAATAGGGATCCCCACTGTCACCGTTGTCTGACACAACTGGGTACTTATCTTCACATGTTTTGGGAGTGTCCCAAAATGTTTACCTTCTGGTCCAATGTGTTTGAGCTGCTTAATCTTCGGCTTGAGTTGTCAATCCCTACGTCACTGGAGTTGGCCCTGTTGGGGATCCATGATGATGTCCAAAGGTCCCACCACACCAAACTATTGATTTCATTAGGGTTGCACCGATACCACTTTTTTAAGACCAAGTTTACGTACTGATACTTTTCTCAAGTATTCCTCGATACCGATTACTGATACTTTTTTTTAAGGTCATGTGACTGTACCCAAATACATTTTTAATCATTTTTTTCACTCAAATAGAGCTTCTTTTGGTGGTATGTATTTAAACACCGCTGGGTTTTATTTTTTGCAAAAAAAAAAAGTTTTTCTTACTGTAGTTTCTGTCAGAAAATTTTGTAAAAAAGTACGTTTTCTCCTTTACTGATGTGAGCTAACGAGGCTGCACTGATATGCAGCACTGATGATTGGCACTGATGAGCACTGATAAGTGGCACTGACTGATGGGATCTGATTTGCAGCACTGATGAGCACTCATAGGTGGCACTGATATGCAGCACTGATGGCTGGCACTGATATGCAGCTTTGATGAGCACTGATAGCTGGCACTGATATGCAGCACTGATAGGTGGCACTGATTTGCAGCACTGATGAGCACTGATAGGTGGCACTGACTGATGCGCACTGATAGGTGGCACTGACTGATGGGCACTGATTTGCAGCACTGATGAGCACTGATAGGTGGCACTGACTGATGAGCTTTGATATGCAGCACTGATGGCTGCAACTGATGAGCACTGATAGGTGGCAGTGATATGCAGCACTGATGAGCAAAGATAGCTGGCACTGATTTGCAGCACTGATAGGTGGCACTGACTGATGGGCATTGATATGCAGCACTGGCGGCTGGCACTGATAGGTGGCACTGACTAATAGGAACTGATATGCAGTACTGATGATCACTGATAAGTGGCACTGACTGGCACTGATTTGCAGCATTGATTAGCGTTGATAGGTGCTGCTAACTGATGGGCACTGATATGCAGCACTGATGGCTGGCACTTATGGGCACTGATGGACGGCACTTATGGGCAATGATAGGTGGAACTGATGGGCAGGCAGTGGCACTGAAATGATTGAAGCAAACTTTCAGGATTTGCAGCTCTAGTGCAAATGCTGCAATGTCCATCTTGGTACACCCTGCACTCAGCCGCAGAAAGCCTACAGTCAGAAGGCAGCAGCGGACATCTTGTTACACCTAGCCCATATAGTTAGTGAACTATATGGGCTGGGTGTAACAAGATGTACGCTGCCGCCTTGTGACTGCAGGCTTACTGTGGCTGAGTGCAGGGTGTACCAAGAAGGGTGTCGGTGTGCAATCTCTGACGGAGACCCGGGGGACGTCACCTCCGTTAACTAATTGGGTCACCGATTTCCGATGGAACATGAGGCTGCTGCGACCCACACCCCTGACCCGGCCAGCTTACCTTACACTGCCAGCCTGTTGACTCGCTCTTTCCTCTCCACCCTCTCCGCTTCGCCCACTGACTTCCAGGAATGAGCGCGGCCGCCTCAGCATTAACAGGTATCAGATCAAGCATCAGGAGGATTTGAACGAGTACAAGTACTCGGGCAAATGCTCAGTATTGGTGTCAATACCGATACTAGTATCAGTATGGGTGCAACTCTAGATTTCATATTTGTTATTCTATGCCAAAAAATAAATTATTTGTAGATGGTCCTCCCCTATTTCTCTTGCTTTGTCGTCTTGGGAAGCCAGGATCAATGCTGCCTTGCCACTTTATAAGTTGACATACATTAATCGTGGCTGCCCTTAGAAATTCGACAAGGTATGGCTGTCGTGAACCTCTCAATAGAGTAAATTCCTATGCTCCGCCTCCGAACACTGAATGTCCTGCCTGGCTGTCATTTTACTATAGGATGGGCCGGAAGTTGTTAAAACACATAAAACTGCAGTGAATGCTTGGTGAATGTCAGATTCACTGCTTTATAAATATACCCCATAGTAATATTTCCTTGATGTAACAGATTTGACTTAAACTCCACTTTTTAGCAACCAATCTATTTGTAAAGATTGCAAAACATAACTTTATTCAAGATTTAGATGTTTACTAATTCATTAACTCCTTTTGTGACCACGGCACGCCAGTTTAAGTCCACTTGAAAAATTCCCCTTGCTATGAGAATGTTAATTAATCTTGCAGAAGAGAACAAGGAATGCGCAACTGTGCATTACAAATTATAAGTAAGGTAGTTACATGCTACTATACTAAAAAGACTAAAATAGGATTGCTGCTGCTGTCACCTCTGTGCTCCCATAAAAAACAAGGTATAAAGTATATAAATGAGACAGTGCTGCATAAGTATTAGAACAGAATAATATAAAATGAAAATCAGAAAATTGTGTAAAATATAAGTGCTCTAGAAAAAGTCCAATAATAATTATTTATAAGTGATATTTCTTCCACTAGCATGCAGGAAGATGTGAAGTTTTTTCTTGCTTCAAACAACCTCCATATCCATAGTGCTTCCGCCACCACATGCAATGCTCGCTCACCTCCTTGAAAGACCCTTCAAGGGGTCAAGACACGCCTTGCACACAGTGCAGCTCTCCCTTCAGGAATAATCCTCAGATTTATAACTACTGAAGTTTGGCATCATTCCACAAGTGTGTGCAATTTGAACCACTTAAGGACCGGGTCTATTTTTCAAACTTGTTGTTTACAAGTTAACTGCTTCCCGACCACCTCACGCAGATATACTGCGGCAGAAGGGCACGTACAGGCAGAATCACATACCTGTACATTGCCCTTTAAGAGGCGGCTTGCATGCGCGCGCTGGGAGCTCCGTGAGTTGGACTGCGTGGACTCGATGTCTGCGGGGATACCCGCGATCGTCTCACGGAGAGGAAGAACGGGGAGATGCCAATGTAAATAAGCATCTCCCCGTTCTGCCTAGTAACACTGATCATAGCTCCCTGTGATCGAGAGCGGTGATCAGTGACATGTCACTCATAGCCATGCCCCCTAACCGTTAGAATCACTCCCTAGGACACACTTAACCCTTTCCTAGCCCCCTAGTGGTTAACCCCTTCACTGCCAGTGTCATTTTTACAGTAATCAGTGCAAGTTTATAGCACTGATCGCTGTAAAAATGACAATGGTCCCAAAAATGTGTCAAAATTGTCCAATGTGTCTGCCATAATGTTGCAGTCACGATAAAAATAGCAAATCGCCGCCATTACTAGTAAAAAAAAAAATTATTAATAAAAATGCCATAAAACTATCCCCTATTTTGTAGACGCGATAACTTTTGCACAAACCAATTAATAAATGCTTATTGCGATTTTTTTTACCAAAAATATGTAGAAGAATACGTATCGGCCTAAACTGAGGGAAAAAAATGTTTTTTTGTATATTTTTGGGGGATATTTATTATAGCAAAAAGTAAAAAATAATGCGTTTTTTCAAAATTGTCGCTATTTTTTGTTTATAGCGCAAAAAATAAAAAATTGCAGAGGTGATCAAATACCACCAAAAGAAAGCTCTATTTGTGGGAAAAATAGGACATCAATTTTGTTTGAAAGCCACGTCCCATGACCGCGCAATTGTCAGTTAAATCGATGCAGTGCTGAATGGCAAAAAGTGCTCTGGTCTTTGGCCAGCGAAATGGTCCGGGGCTTAACCAGTTGCCGACCGCCGCACGAACATATACGTCCTCAGAGCGGCACGGGCAGGCAAAAGGACTTACAGGTACGTCCTCGCCTGCCCGCGGGTGGGGGGTCCGACCCCCCCCCCGGTGCCTGCGGTGGTCGGCAAATCTCCCCCCGGCGAACGGTGGTGAGGGGGAGGCCATCCATTCGTGGCCCCCCCCTTGCGATCGCTCCCAGCCAATGGGATCATTTCCCTGCCTCTGTATTGTACACAGAGGCAGAGGAAATGATGTCATCTCTCCTCGGCTTGGTATTTTCCGTTCCGGCGCCGAGGAGAGAAGACTGTACTGTGAGTTACACAAACACACACAGTAGAACATGCCAGGCACACATTACACCCCCGATCCCCCCCCGATTACCCCCCGATCCCCCCCCAATCACCCCCCCCCCTGTCACAAACTGACACCAAGCAGGTTTTTTTTTGTTTTTTTTTTCTGATTACTGCATTGGTGTCAGTTTGTGACAGTTACAGTGTTAGGTCAGTGAGTGTTAGCCCCCTTTAGGTCTAGGGTACCCCCCTAACACCCCCTAATAAAGTTTTAACCCCTTGATCACCCCCTGTCGCCAGTGTCGCTAAGCGATCATTTTTCTGATCGCTGTATTAGTGTCGCTGGTGACGCTAGTTAGGGAGGTAAATATTTAGGTTCGCCGTCAGCGTTTTATAGCGACAGGGACCCCCATATACTACCTAATAAATGTTTTAACCCCTTGATTGCCCCCTAGTTAACCCTTTCACCACTGATCACCGTATAACTGTTACGGGTGACGCTGGTTAGTTCGTTTATTTTTTATAGTGTCAGGGCACCCGCCGTTTATTACCGAATAAAGGTTTAGCCCCCTGATCGCCCGGCGGTGATATGCGTCGCCCCAAGCAGCGTCAGATTAGCGCCAGTACCGCTAACACCCACGCGCGCAGCATACACCTCCCTTAGTGGTATAGTATCTGAACGCATCAATATCTGATCCGATCAGATCTATACTAGTGTCCCCAGCAGTTTAGGGTTCCCAAAAACGCAGTGTTAGCGGGATCAGCCCAGATACCTGCTAGCACCTGCGTTTTGCCCCTCCGCCCGGCCCAGCCCAGCCCACTCAAGTGCAGTATCGATCGATCACTGTCACTTACAAAACACTAAACGCATAACTACAGCGTTCGCAGAGTCAGGCCTGATCCCTGCGATCGCTAACAGTTTTTTTGGTAGCGTTTTGGTGAACTGACAAGCACCAGCCCCAGGCAGCGTCAGGTTAGTGCCAGTAGCGCTAACACCCACGCACGCACCGTACACCTCCCTTAGTGGTATAGTATCTGAACGAATCAATATCTGATCCGATCAGATCTATCGTAGCGTCCCCAGCAGTTTAGGGTTCCCAAAAATGCAGTGTTAGCGGGATCAGCCCAGATACCTGCTAGCACCTGCGTTTTGCCCCTCCGCCCGGCCCAGCCCAGCCCACCCCACCCAAGTGCAGTATCGATCGATCACTGTCACTTACAAAACACTAAACGCATAACTGCAGCGTTCGCAGAGTCAGGCCTGATCCCTGCGATCGCTAACAGTTTTTTTGGTAGCGTTTTGGTGAACTGACAAGCACCAGCCCCAGGCAGCGTCAGGTTAGTGCCAGTAGCGCTAACACCCACGCACGCACCGTACACCTCCCTTAGTGGTATAGTATCTGAACGGATCAATATCTGATCCGATCAGATCTATACTAGCGTCCCCAGCAGTTTAGGGTTCCCAAAAACGCAGTGTTAGCGGGATCAGCCCAGATACCTGCTAGCACCTGCGTTTTGCCCCTCCGCCCGGCCCAGCCCAGCCCACCCAAGTGCAGTATCGATCGATCACTGTCACTTACAAAACACTAAACGCATAACTGCAGCATTCGCAGAGTCAGGCCTGATCCCTGCGATCGCTAACAGGTTTTTTTTGTAGCGTTTTGGTGAACTGGCAAGCACCAGCGGCTTAGTACACCCCGGTCGTAGTCAAACCAGCACTGCAGTAACACTTGGTGACGTGGCGAGTCCCATAAGTGCAGTTCAAGCTGGTGAGGTGGCAAGCACAAGTAGTGTCCCGCTGTCACCAAAAAGACAAACACAGGCCCGTCGTGCCCATAATGCCCTTCCTGCTGCATTTGCCAATCCTAATTGGGAACCCACCGCTTCTGCAGCGCCCGTACTTCTCCCATTCACATCCCCAACCAAATGCAGTCAGCTGCATGAGAGGCATTTTCTTTATGTCCTCCCGAGTACCCCTACCCAGCGAACCCCCCCAAAAAAGATGTCGTGTCTGCAAGCGCGGATATAGGCGTGACACCCGCTATTATTGTCCCTCCTGTCCTGACAATTCTGGTCTTTGCATTGGTGAATGTTTTGAACGCTACCATACACTAGTTGAGTATTAGCGTAGGGTACAGCATTGCACAGACTAGGCACACTTTCACAGGGTCTCCCAAGATGCCATCACATTTTGAGAGACCCGAACCTGGAACCGGTTACAGTTATAAAAGTTACAGTTACAAAAAAAAGTGTAAAAAAAAAAAAAAAAAAAAAAAACACATACAAAAATATAAAATAAAAAAAAATAGTTGTCGTTTTATTGTTCTCTCTCTCTCTATTCTCTCTCTATTGTTCTGCTCTTTTTTACTGTATTCTATTCTGCAATGTTTTATTGTTATTATGTTTTATCATGTTTGCTTTTCAGGTATGCAATTTTTTATACTTTACCGTTTACTGTGCTTTATTGTTAACCATTTTTTTGTCTTCAGGTACGCCATTCACGACTTTGAGTGGTTATACCAGAATGATGCCTGCAGGTTTAGGTATCATCTTGGTATCATTCTTTTCAGCCAGCGGTCGGCTTTCATGTAAAAGCAATCCTAGCGGCTAATTAGCCTCTAGACTGCTATTACAAGCAGTGGGAGGGAATGCCCCCCCCCAACATCTTCCGTGTTTTTCTCTGGCTCTCCTGTCTCAACAGGGAACCTGAAAATGCAGCCGGTGATTCAGCCAGCTGACCATAGAGCTGATCAGAGACCAGAGTGGCTCCAAACATCTCTATGGCCTAAGAAACCGGAAGCTACGAGCATTTTATGACTTAGATTTCGCTGTATGTAAACAGCGCCATTGGGAAATTGGGAAAGCATTTTATCACACCGATCTTGGTGTGATCAGATGCTTTGAGGGCAGAAGAGAAATCTAGGGTCTAATAGACCCCAATTTTTTCAAAAAAGAGTACCTGTCACTACCTATTGCTATGATAGGGGATATTTACATTCCCTGAGATAACAATAAAAATGATTTAAAAGAAAAAAAAATGAAAGGAACAGTTTAAAAATAAGATAAAAAAAATAATAATAATGAAAAAAAAAAAAAAAAAGCACCCCTGTCCCCCCTGCTCTCGCGCTAAGGCAAACGCAAGCGTCGGTCTGGCGTCAAATGTAAACAGCAATTGCACCATGCATGTGAGGTATCACCGCGAACGTCAGATCGAGGGCAGTAATTTTAGCAGTAGACCTCCTCTGTAAAGCTAAAGTGGTAACCTGTAAAGGCTTTTAAAGGCTTTTAAAAATGTATTTAGTTTGTCGCCACTGCACGTTTGTGCGCAATTTTAAAGCATGTCATGTTTGGTATCCATGTACTCGGCCTAAGATCATCTTTTTTATTGCATCAAACATTTGGGCAATATAGTGTGTTTTAGTGCATTAAAATTTTAAAAAGTGTGTTTTTTCCCCAAAAAATGCGTTTTAAAAATCGCTGCGCAAATACTGTGTGAAAAAAAAAATGAAACACCCACCATTTTAATCTGTAGGGCATTTGCTTTAAAAAAATATATAATGTTTGGGGGTTCAAAGTAATTTTCTTGCAAAAAAAATTATTTTTTTATGTAATCAACAAGTGTCAGAAAGGGCTTTGTCTTCAAGTGGTTAGAAGAGTGGGTGATGTGTGACATAAGCTTCTAAATGTTGTGCATAAAATGCCAGGACAGTTCAAAACCCCCCCAAATGACCCCATTTTGGAAAGTAGACACCCCAAGCTATTTGCTGAGAGGCATGTCGAGTCCATGGAATATTTTATATTGTGACACAAGTTGCGGGAAAGTGACAATTTTTTATTTTTTTTATTTTTTTTTGCGCAAAGTTGTCACTAAATGATATATTGCTCAAGCTGTTATGGAAATGATTAAGAGCTCCAATCGAGCCCAAGGTTATCTGCTACTGTCTCTAATTTGAAAGTGTTGATATGCATGCATATAAAAGTAAACACTCTGAGACACGCTCAGCACCGTTACTTCTTACACTTCTAATTTATTCAAGGCGGTGCTAATGTTTTATACACACAAATACGTCATTGCTATGTTAGTCTAATAGGTACATCTCATTGGTTAAGATAGAAAAAGAAAATGGAGAATCTTCATAACGAGGTCTGGCTGTCCTTGGTTTTATCTTCAGTTCCGCGTTCTTCTGATGTGTGGGATGTAGGGGGTACCCGCCATTTTGAGAAAAACATAGGAACAGAGCTAAACTGTATACTTATATAATGAGTAAGGAGAAAAATATGTATACACATAAGAAAATAGACATTTTCAGATTATTATTATTATTTACATCACATTCCTTCACAATCCCCCCTAAAATGACTATTTTCTCTTTTCTGTCCCTAATACTAAAGGTCCCACTTTGGCCTGGCCCTTCTCCTCAGCAACTCTTTTAGGCTGTATATAGAATTGGGCAGCAACTGTTCACTTCCCTCCTCAATACAGCTGGAGAGGTGCAGTCAGGCGCTATCTATCCCTATAACCCTATAGGATTGTGAGATTATGGACAGGGAGTGACTGTAGAGGAGTGAAGGGTTTGTCATCTTCCATCATAAGGGGGTCCTCTTCTTCTTGGTGGAGAAATATAGGTGTGCTATTCTCTACAGCCTTGCTCATTAACTTTTTATGAAAGGTAGAATACAGCATACAATCAGGGCTAAAAGAACCAGGATTATTAATACCCTTACCCGTATCTGGGCGAGCACCTTCTGCCACCCACTCATCCAGCTAAAGTATTGGTCCCATGGGTCTGTGATACCTGAGTTCTTCTTCAACTCCAATGACAGATCTTCTAATTTCTTTATAGCTAGAGTAACCTTACCATTTGGCCCAGTATTATCAGGAATGTATGTACAACAGGCTCCCGTTTTTTCCTATGATTTTACAAAACACCTCCTTTCCCAGCTAGCACCATGTCTAAGGCCATCCGGTCCTGGAATGTCATGTAGGAAGTGGGGGCTAACTGGTCAGCAATTCGCTGGAGGGCATCTTTAGAGTAATTTACAAATCTCTGTTGGTTATAATATGTGTAGTGTCAGGTCACCTAGAGGCTGGGTGACAGATGCACACCGTTGGGATCAGAAGTGCACCGCAAGGTAGTGGACCCTACGGCTGACTGCTGCGGCTTAAACCCTGGGAGGTTCAGGAATCAGGTCTACTGGATCACTAACACAGATCCCACTGGGAGCTAGAGCATAGATTCCCCAGGGCGCGGAGTCTAAGAGCCAGCAGGTGCTCACCAGAGCCTTTAATGGTAAGGATGGACTGCGCTGCAGTCTGGCTCCAGGTCGCGGCCCCCAGGGTCTCACAGCTCACGCTCACCGTAGACTACAGGAGAAGAGGAAGAAGGCAGCAGGCTGGAACAACAAGGAAAGTAAGGTACAAGCCAAGGTCGGTAACAGGAATCAGATGTAGGAAACACAGCAAGTACACACAGAGGCTAACACACAGTGGTTGATCAGCACTGCTGGCTTGCAGTGCACAAATTAATATAAGGTTCCCTGATAGGGGCCTGGGGTGGGGCCATGCTTAGAGGAGAGGTTACAAAAGCAGTCAGGTGAGGGTCAGCTGGTCTCTAGAGATGAACACATGGAGACAGGTATGTTGATCGACAAACTCTATTGCATAACCATGACATGTAGTTAATCCAATCTACATTCTTGCTGACAGTTTTTATGGGGATCAAAGACTCAAAACCAGCTTTTACCTGATCCCTGGCTTTAAATTCATCAGGGACCCCCCTTGTAACCCTTATGACATGTATGTATACATGAGGATCAAAGCTTCCGGAGAGAGCTGCTCGCTTCCTCCTCTGACTGTGTGCTGGGTCAGTGTATGTATCAGGGGTATCTTTGGTTAGAATATGGGGGTTTTCTATTTTCGTCTTTTTTTGTCTAATGCACTCTGTGGTCGCCCAGTCTGGCCCTGTGTTCCAACCCACTGGCCCCCACAGAAACCACAACTCTGTCCCCAGTAACTGTCTGTGTGGCATACATATATGTCCTTACCGTCAGGGATATCACTGTACCAATGGCATCACCATAAAGAGTCAAACGGACAAGGTACTATGTCACAGTAATCTAAGGTAAAGGTGGTCACATGTGTACCTGAAAAGTTACACCAAAACGTAATTATGTTATCATTTTTGTGATGGTCACCTCCTGGGCCCCTCCCTCCTAGATCAAACAGAAAAAAAATATGTAGCACCCGAAAACACGCTCTCCTGCAGTGATAAGCGTGCATTCAGGTGTTCTTCCTGGCCAACTTGACTGAGGTGGCTGTGGTCAGCAAAACTTGGAATGGACCATCATAACTTGGCTCAAGGATCTCCAGACAGTAGTTGGTGTGTTCCTATATCTAATTCAGGATCTGGAATGGAAGAAAACACCTGGACATGCATTCAGGTTAATTCTCGTGATAATGTGGTTACATAATTAGTCAACACATCAGACTGCAACTGTAACTGTTGTGGAAAGTAACAACCAAGTCTGGGAGCTGAACCAAACAAAATTTCATAAGGGGATAGGGCATATTTCCCCCGGGGGTGTGTCTGACACTGAACAGGGCAATGGGCTAACTGTCTGGCCAACTCATGTTAGTCTCTTGGGCCATCTTTAACATCCTGTTTTTAGTGTCCCATTCATCCTTTCTACCTTCCCGCTACTTTGAGGGTGGTATGGGGTGTGTAGTGCCAACTGAACCCCCAGTGCTGCCCAAATCTCTTTTGTAAGGGTTGCTGTTAGGGCTGGTCCCTGATCTCTCAATATCACCTCTGGGACCCCAAATCTACATACTATCTCACTCAGTAGTTTCTTAGCTGTGGTCCTGGCAGTCATGACCACTTCCACTAGGGCGTTTTCGAATCTGCCACTTCTTGGCACTTGAGAATGATCAATTTGCATCCTCTGGAATGGGGTATAGGGCTTTTGCCAGGTGCTTCTTCTGTGCTTCTTCTGTGTATCCTGGGTTACATTTGGTGCAGATAATCCATGATCTGCAGAAGTTGTCCGTCAGTGGAGTAACTCTTGGTGCAACACTTGTTGATAAGAGAGTTCATAAAAGTCTTTGTCAAGTGGGCAGCTCCATGTGCCCATTGCACCACAGCTGGGTACATACTCCTGGGTAGACAAGGCTTCCATTCCATAGTCCATTTCTGAGAGTTGCTCCTCTCCGTTTCCAGCTTTCCTTCTTATCCGGACTTGTTGTTTCCTGTAGTTCTTTTAGATAAACTCTGTCCACTGGGAAAGTCTGTAAGGTAAGCACGGGGTGGTCTTCTTCTACCACCCTGCTGTCCACTTCCCATGGACCACCAGCTGTCTGTTTGGCAGCTGAATTGGCTAGATGATTGCCTTAAGCTTCCTTTGAGTTCAGTTTGTCGTGTGCTTTTACTCATAATAGTCACTTGGGTTGTGAGAAGCAAGGCATCAATCAAGTTTTCACAGGTGTTCCTGCAGCCATCAGGAATCCTCTGTCCTAGGTAACACCATTATCATGGGCAATGCTGAAAGCATATCTTGAGTCCATATGAATGTTGGCTCTTTTTCCCTCTGCCCATTTACATGCTGTAGTAAGTGCTTACAGCTCTGCCTCCTGTGTAGACATCACCGGTGGTAAGGCTTCAGCTTGTAGAACAGTGTTTTCAGTGGTGACCGCGTGTCCTGTGTGGTCATGGGGTGACAAGTCAAGACTCTACTCCTCCTCCTCCTTTCCCCCCTCGAGAAGTAGAAGAAGGGTGGTAGGGTTCAGTGTTTGACAACTGAATAGAGTAATGCTGTCCAGTAGGAGGGAACACAGGAGTCTCAAGTGTCTGGTAGTGGACAAGTGTTTCGGCTGGATCTTGGCTGAATATGGCAACAACGTCATGGGGAGCAAGCAGAACGAGGCAGTGTCCGAGGACCAAGTTCAAAGTTTTGTCAAGCAAAGCTTGTGTAGCAAATCCAGCTCGCAGACACAATAGGCCTCCTCTTGCTACTGCATCCAGCCGACAGGAATAATATCCTATGGGGCGTAGGCTGATGCCGTGTGATTGGGTGAGTACACCTGCAGCATGTCCCAGACGTTCGGATACAAAGAACTTGAGCGTTTTGTCGTAGGCTGGGAGCCCTAGCGCCGGGGGTGGCGCACTTAAAGACTTCAAACTTTAGATATTTCTTCAGGAGACATCTGGAAGGGGTCTGATTGCAGAGCATCAGTAGGAAGGCTTCTGGAATCCATGCTCTGCACTAGGAAATTAGTCCAAGGAAAATGACAGGTGTTGAGCACCACTGCAATTTGGGCTTTGAGGCTCTGCAGCCCTGGTTGGCAAGATAGCACAACAGGCTTTCTGAGGTGACTTCAACAGGGGGTAAGTCAGCTGCACAAAGGAGAAGGTCATCAACATGTTGAAAAAGAATCACTTCCGGCTGTTCCTCTTGTCATATGTCAAAGATGATAGCCATAGCTTTTGCAAACTGGCTTGAAAAGTTCTGTGCCCCTTGCGGCACAACTATTTAGGTATGTTGCCGTTTCTTTCCGTGGATGAATGCAAAAAGGTACCAGCAGGAGGGGTGAGGGTGGACACTGAAGAAAACGTTTGTAAGGTCCACCTCTGTGAGGTACTTTGCAGTCAAAGGCATCCACAGCAGGTACCTGGTTCTTCTTTAGGGGTTCTCTTCTTGGGGTTATTGTGGTTTCCGGGGCAATGATGCGCCCTCTTTTAGCTTGACTGAAACTGGTGGCACCTTTAAGTGACCGTTGTCTTCCGGTCCTGTGGACCATAGGCACGCAGGGATTCTGTCAAGTACTTCCTGCAGTATTGAACTTGAAGTTTTTGCTTCATTAAGTGTCATCAGGAGAGGCAGAGAACACAAAGCAGATTAGTCTTCTAAAGATAGGGGAGTATGTAACTTCATCCCCCCTTCAGGCGTGTCCTGATTGAGGCCTGTAGTCTGGACAACACATCAGCTCCTAGTAGATTCAAGGGACATGTAGAGGACACCACAAATCTGGCAAGCAAATCAGGAAGTGGACTGGAGCGGGGCACCCCATCCATTCCCACGCAGGAAACGTGTGTGTCTCTTTTCATAGTGGGAGAAACTCAGATCATCAAAGGCCTGTACGAGTTTAGCATGATACTTCTTCACAGACTCCCCTTTATCTTGGGTAATATCTTGGATTGTGGTGGTCTGATCTGTCAACTTCTCCTTTGCCCAGTCGTGGAGTTTTGCACAGAACTCCACGCCTGAGGTGTAGGAAGTGGCACTTGTCAGGCAGGCATCATTGAAGGCCATCTGCATGACTGGCCAAAAGACATATCCTGCTTTGATTTGGCATAGGCTGATCAAGTCTCTCCAGGCAGCTTAGTAAGTTTCTTGTATCTGCACTATCCTGTGGTAGAAGGGAATTGGCTGCTTCTCTTGGTAAGGCAGACTTGTCACTAAGGCCGCTGCTTGTGATAGAGTAAAAGCAACATACATCACTGGTGCCCCTTCTGGTAACCGAGACTGTTGTTGGGGCAGGGGCTGACAAGAGGCACTGTTCCTTACGGTTGCCAGCATGTGTTTGAGATCCTCTCGGAACTGTGAGTCCGGAGCCGGATTGGGGGTTAAATCAGTGGGTGGCCTTGCTGCCTGCTGTTGGGCTTCTCACTCAGACGCTTCTTCATCATTAACATATCCGGCCTGATAATGTGGTGCTTCCGTATTGGGGAAGACAGGTGTGTGGTATGAACCATCTTGGTTTAAAACAGGGAGGGCTGGGTACAGGCTGTTTAAGCTTACTGGGTGTACCAAGATGGCCGCCGGCAGGAAGTGCACTGGGCTGGGTAGAAAGTGAAGGCATGGGTGCACTAAGATGGCCGCCGGGCTGAGTTGTCACAGTGGGTTGTGCTTGGGTGGTGAGAAAGGAGTGGTTGTTAGACGGAGGGCAGTGCTGTCCCTCCCCTCCTTTTGTTTCAAATTCCAACATATCCTCAACTCTGTGATACACATACATAATACAATCGCCATCTTTCTTAACTTCCTTTATCCAATTTTCTTTATCACACAGGATTTTTCTCCCTGTTTCTTTAGCAACATAACTTTCGCCACTTCGTTCAACTTTGTTAACTATTTCAACATCTTCTTCTCTCCTTCTTTACAATATCACTTTCTTTTCTCTCTCTGTTTCTCGGCTAACGGCTTGAGAGGAGAATACGTACAACCAAGAGGTTAATATTCTTTCTCAGTGTTCTTTATCAACAAATTCTTTGGGTGGGGGCACATAAGACTGCGCTCCTAGGTTAATCTCAGAACAAACATGTCAGGGGTAGTGAGGAGCAACGGCCCGCGACCCAACAGATTCCCCGGGCAGCCCCCCCTCCGACCTTAACCAGTCCCCAACCCCTCTCGTGTATAGCAAACAGTAAACCACAAATACACTCACGATAGGACATTACACCTGCCACTCTCTGAACCGTAAAGCCTCAGCAGGCTAAGATAACCACAAGGGCAGACCACCCTGCAAATATAAACCCGTTTATAGACGTTTTTTTTTTCCAGCTCTACACCAAGAGGCCGACAACTCGTCTTGGGGTGAGACTTCTGTAACACTTTCAGACTGCAAAGCCAGCAGCTGAGATAACCCTCAAAGGTTTGTTAAAACCCAGAGTAACCCGTCTATAAACGTTTGCTACAAGGGAAACAATCTCATTCCAGAGGCCAACAGCTTATCTGGAGATGAGACCACACATTCACACATGTAGCACTTTTAGACTGCTGAGTTTCGTAGCCCAAAGAATGGCAGACAGTGAACAAATACAGACAGCAGAAACCCATTGGCAGGTTCGTTAAAACAACCTCAGGCGAGGAGTTACCTGCCTCTAAGACAGTCTCAGCATACCGACAGAATCCAACCGTCAACCGAAAGATAAGAAAGTCGTACAGTGGTAAGAATATCAATCAAACTTACTGGTACTGTTAGGGCTGCGCAAACCCCACTCTTATCAATCAATTAACGCCCGAATGCTTGTCGCGGTATAGCTTCGACTGTAGCCTGAGGTCCCGGGTTTCGGCACCAGCTGTTATGGAAATGATTAAGAGCTCCAATCGAGCCCAAGGTTATCTGGTGCTGTCTCTAATTTGAAAGTGTTGATATGCATGCATATAAAGGTAAACACTCTGAGACACGCTCAGCACCGTTACTTCTTACACTTCTAATTTATTCAAGGCGGTGCTAATGTTTTATACACACAAATACGTCATTGCTATGTTAGTCTAATAAGTACATCTCATTGGTTAAGATAGAAAAAGAAAATGGAGAATCTTCATAATGAGGTCTGGCTGTCCTTGGTTTTATCTTCAGTTCCGCGTTCTTCTGATGTGTGGGATGTAGGGGGTACCCGCCATTTTGAGAAAAACATAGGAACAGAGCTAATCTGTATACTTATATAATGAGTAAGGAGAAAAATATGTATACACATAAGAAAATAGACATTTTCAGATTATTATTATTATTTACATCACATTCCTTCACAAAACATGCCATGGGAATATGTGAAATTACACCCCAAAATACATTCTGTTGCTTCTCCTGAGTACGGGGATACCACATGTGTGAGACTTTTTGGGAGCCTAGCCGCGTACAGGACCCCGAAAACCAAGCACCGCCTTCAGGCTTTCTAAGGCCGTAAATTTTTGATTTCACTCTTCACTGCCTATCACAGTTTCGGAGGCCATGGAATGCCCAGGTGGCAAAAAACCCCCCAAATGACCCCATTTTGGAAAGTAGACACCCAAAGCTATTTGCTGAGAGGTATAGTGAGTATTTTGCAGACCTCACTTTTTGTCACAAAGTTTTGAAAATTGAAAAAAGAAAAAAAAAATTTTTTTTCTCGTCTTTCTTTATTTTCAAAAACAAATGAGAGCTGCAAAATACTCACCATGCCTCTCAGCAAATAGCTTGGGGTGTCTACTTTCCAAAATGGGGTCATTTGGGGGGGGTTTGTGCCACCTGGGCATTCCATGGCCTCCGAAACTGTGATAGGCAGTGAAGAGTGAAATCAAAAATTTACACCCTTAGAAATCCTGAAGGCGGTGATTGGTTTTCGGGGCCCCGTACGCGGCTAGGCTCCCAAAAAGTCCCACACATGTGGTATCCCCGTACTCAGGAGAAGTAACTAAATGTATTTTGGGGTGCAATTCCACATATGCCCATGGCCTGTGTGAGCAATATATCATTTAGTGACAACTTTGTGCAAAAAAAAAAAAAAAAATTTAAAAAATGTGTCACTTTCCCGCAACTTGTGTCAAAATATAAAACATTCCATGGACTCAACATGCCTCAAAGCAAATAGCTTGGGGTGTCTACTTTCCAAAATGAGGTCATTTGGGGGGGTTTTATGCCATCTGGGCATTTTATGGCCTTCAAAACTGTGATAGGTAGTGAGGAGTAAAATCAAAAATGTACGCCCTTAGAAATCCTGAAGGCAGTGATTGGTTTTCGGGGCCCCGTACGCGGCTAGGCTCCCAAAAAGTCCCACACATGTGGTATCCCCATACAGGGCCGGTCCCAGGCGGGTGCACGGGGTGCAGTGCACCCAGGCGCCAGAGAGGTGGGGGCGCTGAAGCGCCAGAGTGCTCCCCTCCCTCCTCCTCCTCCCCTCCGTGTCCAGAAGTAGCTCTGTCCGCAGCAGCTCACCGCCGCGGACCGGCCGCGCCGGCGCCGCTGTGCTTTACATTGCTAGAGCCTGTCCCCCCTCCCTCCTCCTCCTGTCAGAGGAGAGCAGCCGTCGGAGATCGGAGAGGCTGGTCTCTGTGTTGAGAGAGACCAGCCGCGCAGTGACTTCGCTGGGGGGAGGGAGGGGGGGCGCCCGTGCCTGCAGCCTGACACAGGTTCTCTCCACTCTCCTCCGCTCTGTCTCTCACTCCCGCCTAAGCTGCTGCCTGCAGCCTGTCTCGATCTGTTCTTCACCCGGGTGGCGCGGCTGCACACTGTCCTCTCTAGCTGCTGCCCGGGTGTTAATGTGTCTGTCTGTACTGATAGAGGGAGGTTTGTCCCTGGGGCGGTCTGTACTAATGGGGGGGTTGTCCTGGGGGGGCGGTCTGTACTAATGGGGGGGTTGACCTGGGGGGTCTGTACTAATGGGGGGGTTGTCCTGGGGGGTCTGTACTAATGGGGGGGGTTGTCCTGGGGGGTCTGTACTAATGGGGGGGTTGTCCTGGGGGGTCTGTACTAATGGGGGGGTTGTCCTGGGGGTCTGTACTAATGGGGGGTTGTCCTGGGGGGTCTGTACTAATGGGAGGGTTGTCCTGGGGGTCTGTACTAATGGGGGGTTGTCCTGGGGGTCTGTACTAATAGGGGGGTTGTCCTGGGGGGTCTGTACTAATGGAGGGGGAGTTGTCTTGGGGGTCTGTACTAATGGAGGGGGGATTTGTCCTTGGGGGTCTGTACTAATGGAGGGGGTTGTTCTGGGGGGTCTGTACTAATGGAGGGGGGGTCCTGGGGGGGGGTCTGTACTAATGGAGGGGGGTTTGTCCTGGTGGGGGGTCTGTACTAATGGAGGGGGGATTTGCCCTGTGGGGGTCTGTACTAGTGGAGGGGGGGGTTCTCCTGGGGGGTCTGTAGTAATGGAGGGGGTTTGTCCTGGGGGGTCTGTACTAATGGAGGGGGGGTTTGTCCTGGGGGGTCTGTACTAATGGAGGGGGGGTTTGTCCTGGGGGGTCTGTACTAATGAAGGGGGGATTTGTCCTGTGGGGGTCTGTGCTAGTGGAGGGGGGTTCTCCTAGGGGGTCTGTACTAATGGAGGGGGTTTGTCCTGGGGGTCTGTACTAATAGAGGGGGGGTTTGTCCTGGGGGTCTGTACTAATGGAGGGGGGTTGTCCTGGGGGTCTGTACTAATGGAGGGGGGTTGTCCTGGGGGGGTCTGTACTAATGAAGGGGGGCTTTGTCCTGGGGGGGATCTGTACTAATGGAGGGGGGGTTGTCCTGGTGGGGGTCTACTAATGGAGGGGGGGTGGTTTGTCCTGGGGGGGTCTATACTGATGAAGGGGGGTCTGTACTGAGAGAGGGGTTTATACTTAGTGGGGGTCTATACTTAGTGGAGGGAGGTCTGTACTGAGGGGCGACTAAAGTTGGTGGAAGGAGGGTGACACCATGTTATACCGCACCTAGTGACACCAACCCTAGTGACGTCACTGCAGCTGCAGGCTCTTCTTTCGCCCCTTCCCCTCCCTCTCCTCCGCACGTGCACTGCTATACTAGTGAGCGGCGCTGGCCAGCACAGCCTCCCACTATGTTTCTTCCCCCACCTTCATATCAGCCAGGGAAAAATAGAATAGAAAAAGGAGAAGAGGATTGTGGGACATGTAGTCCCGAGGACTGGCAGCCCCACTGTAAAACGGAAACTGCAGTCCACACAGCAGGCTCAGCTGAATGGGAGAGAGAGAGATACAGGAGCCTGGGAAAGCTTTCAGGGAAGTACACCCAGGACTCCAGAGGGAGAGGGCAGTGCTCAGGGCACACCATCAGAGAGCAAACCCCGCTGCCCTGCGCCACCAGAGGGAAAGCCACACAGCCTGGTGCCATCCCTGGCGGAGAAAGGAATGGAGTCATTGCCAGAATACAGATCTGGGTGCTACCCAGCGGAGTCACCACGGGCAATTCAGAGTGAGCTTACTCCTGATCAGAGAAACCATCGCTGGGTCAGGTGAGAGGGCCAATCGGCCATTATCTACTAATGTCCATAGGAACTGCAGTCTCTGACCATCTCCTGTATTATATCTGCAGTCTCTGACCTTCTCTTGTATCATGTCTGCAGTCTCTGACCATCTCCTGTATCATGTCTGCAGTCTCTGATCATCTCCTGTACTATGTCTGCAGTCTCTGATCATCTCCTGTACTATGTCTGCAGTCTCTCATCATCTCCTGTACTATGTCTGCAGTCTCTGATCATCTCCTGTACTATGTCTGCAGTCTCTGATCATCTCCTGTACTATGTCTGCAGTCTCTCATCATCTCCTGTACTATGTCTGCAGTCTCTGATCATCTCCTGTATTATATCTGCAGTCTCTGACCTTCTCTTGTACCATGTCTGCAGTCTCTGACCTTCTCTTGTATCATATCTGCAGTCTCTGATCATCTCCTGTACCATGTCTGCAGTCTCTGACCACCTCCTGTACTATGTCTGCAGTCTCTGACTGTCTCTTGTATCATGTCTACAGTCTCTGATCATCTCCTGTACTATGTCTGCAGTCTCTGACCATCTCCTGTACTATGTCTGCAGTCTCTGATCATCTCCTGTACTATGTCTGCAGTCTCTGATCATCTCCTGTACCATGTCTGCAGTCTCTGATCGTCTCCTGTACTATGTCTGCAGTCTCTGATCATCTCCTGTACCATGTCTGCAGTCTCTGATCGTCTCCTGTACTATGTCTACAGTCTCTGATTGTCTCCTGTACTATGTCTACAGTCTCTGATCATCTCCTGTACCACGTCTGCAGTCTCTGATCATCTCCTTTATTATGTCTGCAGTCTCTGATCATCTCCTGTACTATGTCTGCAGTCTCTGATCATCTCCTGTATTATGTCTGCAGTCTCTGATCATCTCCTGTACCATGTCTGCAGTCTCTGATCATCTCCTGTACCATGTCTGGAGTCTCTGATCATCTCCTGTACCATGTCTGCAGTCTCTGATCATCTCCTGTACTATGTCTGCAGTCTCTGATCATCTCCTGTATTATGTCTGCAGTCTCTGATCATCTCCTGTATTATGTCTGCAGTCTCTGATCATCTCCTGTACCATGTCTGCAGTCTCTGATCATCTCCTGTACTATGTCTGCAGTCTCTGATCATTTCCTGTACTATGTCTGCAGTCTCTGATCATCTCCTGTATTATGTCTGCAGTCTCTGATCATCTCCTGTACCATGTCTGCAGTCTCTGATCATCTCCTGTACCATGTCCGCAGTCTCTGATCATCTCCTGTACCATGTCTGCAGTCTCTGATCATCTCCTGTACCATGTCTGCAGTCTCTGATCATCTCCTGTACTATGTCTGCAGTCTCTGATCATCTCCTGTATTATGTCTGCAGTCTCTGACCATCTCCTGTACTATGTCTGCAGTCTCTGATCATCTCCTGTACCATGTCTGCAGTCTCTGTCCAGCTCTTGTATCATGTCTGCAGTCTTTGACCGTATCCTGTATTATGTCTGGGGACTCTTTCTAACAGAAGCCCTCTCTGTGTGGATCAGAGAGACTCCCCTCCAGGTCTCATAAGTGTTCTCTCTTCCTGTATTTTCTTTATTGTTAAGAGATCATGGGAGGATTTCAGGGTAACAAAGACTTCTTAGGGGAGCAGCTCTGTACTTGAGTCGTTGCCATAGAATCATTTGTAAAGGGGTGGAGTTGGTAAGATGACCACGCCCATGTGGGGGCGCCAGAAATATTTCTGCACTCAGGCGCCGGTGACCCTAGGATCGGCCCTGTCCCCATACTAAGGAGAAGCAGCTAAATGTATTTTGGGGTGCAATTCCACATATGCCCATGGCCTGTGTGAGCAATATATCATTTAGTGACAACTTTTTGTAATTTTTTTTTTTTTTTTTGTCAGTATTCAATCACTTGGGACAAAAAAAATGAATATTCAATGGGCTCAACATGCCTCTCAGCAATTTCCTTGGGGTGTCTACTTTCCAAAATGGGGTCATTTGTGGGGGTTTTGTACTGCCCTGCCATTTTAGCACCTCATGAAACGACACAGGCAGTCATAAATTAAAGGCTGTTTAAATTCCAGAAAATGTACCCTAGTTTGTAGACGCTATAACTTTTGCGCAAACCAATAAATATACACTTATTGACATTTTTTTTACCAAAGACATGTGGCTGAATACATTTTGGCCTAAATGTATGACTAAAATTGAGTTTATTGGATTTTTTTTAGAACAAAAAGTAGAAAATATCATTTTTTTTCAAAATTTTCGGTCTTTTTCCGTGTATAGCGCAAAAAATAAAAATGGCAGAGGTGATCAAATACCATCAAAAGAAAGCTCTATTTGTGGGAAGAAAAGGACGCAAATTTCGTTTGGGTACAGCATTGCATGACCGCGCAATTAGCAGTTAAAGCGACGCAGTGCCAAATTGTAAAAAGTGCTCTGGCCAGGAAGGGGGTAAATCCTTCCGGGGCTGAAGTGGTTAAGTGGTTAAAATATTTTTTTTTAGAAAATCAGAACCCTCAAACATTATATATTTTTTTCTAGCACCCTAGAGAATAAAATGGCAGTCGTTGCAATACTTTCTGTCACACCGTATTTGCACAGAGGTCTTACAAGCGCACTTTTTTTGCAAAAAATACACTTTTTTGAATTAAAAAATAAGACAACAGCAAAGTTAGCCCAATTTTTTTATATTGTAAAAGATGATGTTACGCCAAGTAAATTGATACCCAACATGTCACATTTCAAAATTGCGCCCACTCGTGCAATGGCGACACATTTGTACCCTAAAAATCTCCATAGGCGACGTTTAAAAAATTCTACAGGTTGCATGTTTTGAGTTACAGAGGAGGTCTAGGGCTAGAATTATTGCTCTTTCTCTAACGATCGCGGTGATACCTCACATGTGAACACCGCTTTCATATGCAGACGCTACTCACGTATGCGTCCGCTTCTGCACGTGAGCTTATCAGGACGGAGTGCGTTAAAAGTTTTAAATTTTTTTTCTTATTTATCTTACTTTTTATTTTTTATTTTTACACTGTTCTTTGAAAGAAAAAAATGTGTAACTTTTATTCCTATTACAAGGAATGTAAACATCTCTTGTAATAGAAAAAAAGCATGACAGGTCCTCTTCAATATGAGATCTGGGGTCAAAAACACCTCAGATCTCATATTTACACTAAAATGCAATTAAACAAAAAAAGTCGTTTGAAAAACAAAAACAAAAGTAAATGTCCCTTTAAGAGCTATGGGCGGAAGTGACGTTTTGACGTTGCTTCCGCCCTGCAATGGTATGGAGCCAGGTGGGGTCCATCTTCCCCTCACTCAGCTCCATGCCAAGCAGGGAAAAGGACCCAATCGCCTCCGCCGCTGCCAGCGGCTCTGGTAAGCGTCGCAGGGCACTGGAGCGCGGCGGGAGGGGGGGCCCTCTCCCGCCACTGGAAAAAGTGATCTTGTGGTGAATCCACCACTGAGACCACTTTTATCTGAAAGCAGACTGCCCGCTGAAGAAGTGGATACCGGGGTTATGGCAGCTAGCTGCTGCCATAACAACGATATTCCACTTCAAAGAGTTGCCGTATAATGACGGCGGGCGGTCCGTAAGTGGTTAAAGTGTGACATGTTAGGTATCTATTTACTCGGCGTAACATCATCTTTCACATTATACAAAAAAAAAATTAAAAATCGGGCTAATTTTAATTTTGTTTTTTTTTTTTTATTCATGAAACTGTTTTTTCACCCCAAAAAAAGCGAGTTTAAAAAAATTGCTGCGCAAATACCAGGTGACATAAAAAGTTGCAACAACCACCATTTCATTCCATTGGGTGTCTGCTAAAACAATATATATATAATGTTTGGGGGTTCTGAGTAATTTTCTAGCAAAAATTTTTACATATAGGAGAGAAGTGTCAGAATTGGCCTGGGTGACAAGGGATTAATTACCATAAGTAATATACAAATAATTATTATATATTGTTTTTAAGGTAATTTACTATATTTTCAAAATCTGTACTCAAGCAGGTGGCTTAACGGACAAATTACGGAAGTTTGAAGTTGTAACTTCCAACCAGTAATTTCACAGTAAATAGATAAATAATAAATTATTATGTTATAACATATAGCATATAAATATATGATTTAGCTTGAATATAACAGTACCTTTTCAGCATGCAGCAGATTGTCATTCTCCCTCCTAACTGTGTGAGAAAACATGGGATTGTGGGTAAATCTTATGCCGCGTACACACGACTGGACTTTATGGCATACTTGGTCCGGCGAACCGGAGTCCGTCAGAGAATTCGATCGTGTGTGGGCTCCAGCAGACTTTTTTTCCCCAAAAGTTTGACGGACCTAGAAATGAAACAGGTTTCAAATCTTTTTGACGGACTCAAGTCCGGTCTGAAAAACCGACGCTAGGGCAGCTATTGGCTACTGGCTATGAACTTCCTTGTTTTAGTCCGGTCGTACGTCATCACGTATGAATCCATCAGACTTTGGTTGATCGTGTGTAGGCAAGTCCGTTCTTTCGGAAAGTCCGTTTAAAAGTCCGTCGAAAAGTCCGCAGGACAAAGTCTGCCGTAAAGTCTGGTCGTGTGTACGCGGCATAATACTCATAAATTCATGTTTTTCCTTGTAGTTAAGAGGGCTGGGCTGAAAGGGAGCATGTGTCTTTTAGACACACGCCCCCTTCTATGACACTGCAGTGAGAGGCGTGCTTCCACTGCAGCATTTATATTGGACAACTGGGACCAATGTTACTTTACCATTGGTCCAAGGCTCCAAGCTGTTTATTGAGCTCAGTGCCTCTGACAAGAAGTGAGAAGCACTGTGAGCTCATCCTCTCAGTCTGCTGCAAATAGAGTGTGCCAGCTTGTATTTAAAGTGGCCACTCTGCATTTAGTTTCTGACAGGCTGCTCAAGGAGCCCCATATCTCTGGAACCATAGGTCGCCGAGCTACGACCCTCGAAGCTCACCTGCCTCCTCTGACTGTATGTCCCTGGTCTAGACTTTATATTCAATTGTGATCATTCAACTAAAGTAGAATGGCCAGGATCCAGTTCTCCGCTGAGCTTCCATTGATGTTTATAAGGTTATTCCACTGCATAGCTTGGTGCCATCCGCAAAGACTGAAATGGTACTTTTAATGCCAGATTTTCTATCATTATATTAAAGTAAGGGTCCCAACTCTGAACCTTGGGATACACCACTAATAATCTTAAACAATGAATCATTACCATTACTCTCTAAATACTGTATTTTAGACAGTTTTCTATCCATTTACAACCTGAATTTTCCAAGCCTGTAGACTTTACCTTACTCATTAGCCCTGTGTAGGGAACTGTGTCAAATGCTTTGGCAAAATCCAAGTATACTATTTCCACAGCCACTCTATATTTAAGGAAGGGAAACTTACACACTAATAAAGTATGTAGCTTGATTAAAATTCTGAGCTCAGCCTAATATGGGACTTTTGAGGATGGCAGTTCCAAAAAGCAGCAAAGACACAATAAACATTGCATTTCTCTCTATAAAAAAGGGATAGGTTCATTTTGGGTGGAATTGTTCTTTGGCTGCTTTATACTACATGTTAAATGAAGTATATCAGAGCTACATTTAAAAAAAAAAAAGATTCTTTTTGATCAACAATGACTGAAAACTGTAACTTTGTTTATGGCAAAACATAAGACTTGCATACAGTATGTAGTATGTTTAATAAAGACCTATACAATGGCTAACATTTTTCAAGGCATGATGAATTGTTCTATTCTTGGTCTCCCGATTGTGCAAATAGGACCATCGACTGTATCCTCCATGTTCTGACCCAAAAGTCTGAGGCTAGGGTGAAAACATGCATAGTACAAGATCAGAGAAATAATACCCAACCCCAGGGCAACAACTACTGCAATACTAAGTATTACAAATACTAAAGTGTTTGTAAAGATGGGCCTGAGGTAGAAGCACAAGGCAAGAATTCCAGACGTGGCTAATGTCCGAACAACATAATAAATAGTTATAGGAACCAGAGTCCTTGATCCTTTTATATTGAAGAAGGTAAAAACCAAAATGATTCCTACTACAGTCCTGTACAAAAATTCCATCCTTTGAGTTCTGCAGAAATTGGTTTGTTCCTTACAAGCCCAGAAAAAGCCACTGAGGCCCAGTACAACCACCAGACCTGTGAAGAGGTTAACACTGCAGTTTAGGAGAAACACAATGCTGACAATCCAGGAGGTCAAAGTGAACCATTTATAAAATACATAGGAGAACATAGGAGCTCCGACACTGATACCCTTCTTTCCTGGCAAAGATTTTCGTAGGGACATTTGATAATCAACAGTGGACCATGCGATACTGGTAACAGATACCAAGATGGATGCATCTGAAATCAAAGAGAGACGATTAATTAATTTTTTTATCCATCAACTGGGATCTTCTACACATTTAAAGCATATGCAAGCGCAAAAAAAACATATTTTGTATGTAGCGCTGCCCTCCTGAGGGCCACAAGATAAATCAGTACCCCCTCTGGTTGCCATGACCCTGTAAGTCCTCTGCCACCTCTGGCATCCTGGGTTCAAACATTTTTTTCCTTAAATAACAGCAACAATAAGAAAATACAAGAGAATTGGTTAAATCAGAAATAGTTTACTCAATGAGATGAATGGAATATAAATCAGAAAGTCAAACTTGAGCTTACACCTCAAAATGTTGTCTCCCAAAGAATGTTATTGATAGCGAAACAACTATCACCTATAAGCAGTGGCAGTGCGTCCATTAAGGGCACACGGGCACCGCCCCCTCCCTCCAGCCAACCCCTCTATGTAAAATGGATAGATTTATGCATTGCATAAATCTATCCATGGCCGCTGTAGCCACCCCCTATTCAGGCGTCCGGCCCCTTTTCGGACGCCAGGCGCCTGAATTACAGCGGCGGGGGTGTTTTTTTGAAGTACTCACCTGATTAGAACCATAGGATCTAATAGGCTTCAGAAAAGGTGAACTGCGAGCGCAGAGCATTTCGCTCGCAGTCCACCCAGGTGTGTTAGCAAAGCAAATGAATATTTGCTTTTCTAACACTGAACCGCCTCTCCGCCAATCAGGAGGCATGGATCTAATACTGGTCACCTGATTGGCTGAAGGCAGAGGTGATCCCATTGGCCTGCTAGCAGAACAGGAAGAAGAGACACAGGGAGGACACAGGAGCCATCACCTGACCTGTGCTACCCATCCCACAGCTCGCCACCGTCACCCGCTGCCTGACCCGCCACCACGATGGAGTAAGTGCTGGGCGGACAGGCGGGGGGGGGGCACAGTGACTACATATGATGGGCAGAGTGGCTACATATTATGGGCACAGTTGGCTGCATTTGCTGGACACAGTTGGCTGCATACGATGGGCACAGTTGGCTGCATATGATGGGCACAGTTGGCTGCATTTGCTGGGCACAGGTGGCTGCCTTTGATGGGCACAGTTGGCTGCATATGATGGGCACAGTGGCTGCATATGATGGGCAGAGTTGCTGCATTTTCAGGGCACAGTTGGCTGCATATGATGGGCACAGTTGGCTGCATATAATGGGCACAGTGACTGCATATGATGGGTACAGTAGCTACATTTGATGGCACAGTATGCGCCCCCCAAAAAAAATTTTGAGCACCAGCCGCCGCTGCCTCTAAGGCTACTTTCGCACTGGGGCGGGGGCGTTGGTGGTAAAATGCTGCTAACTTTAGGCCGCTTTAAGCACTTTTCAGCCGCTAGTGGTGCGCTTTTCACTCCCGCTAGCGGGTGAATAAAGGGTTAAAGCGCTTCCAATAGGCAGGAGCGGTGTATACACCACTCTCGCACTACCCCAAAGATGCTGCTTTGCAGGACTTTTTCTAATGTCCTGCAAGCACACCACTCCAGTGTAAAAGAGCTTGGGCTCTCACACTGGGGCTGCAGGGGAGGCATTTTTCAGGTGCTTTACAGGCGCTATTTTTAGCCTTGAAATAGGCCCCAGTATGAAAGGGGTCTAAGATTCAAACATTCAACAGTGAACACTATAATTTTTATGTTCAAATAAATGCATATACTGTTTATGTTAATAGGCTACAGGAGAGCAAAGGAATGGCTCTTATGAGTGTCAGACCCCTCTCTACTGCTCCATCACACATAAATGGAAAAACAGTAGATAAACAAGTACAACTTTAGCAAACAGGAACTGTATTACAATTTAGCCTGCTCTTACAGCGGGTTCTTGGTGAACTGCAGCTTTACCAGCTTCAGCAAAACAAATCCCTGAAGTGGGGAAGGAGGTGAGAGTAGTCTTGTGTTGCTGTGTGGCAATCTGGTTAATCTTCAGATAGCTCTGAAGTATTTAATTGCATGCAAGGAATATTGAATGATAAAGCAATAGCTGACCCAAAAGATGGTGTATAACCAGCAGACAATATTCAGTTGCAAATTAGAACTGTAATTGGATTCAAAGTGATCACTGACTTAAAGATGTTACATTCTGTGGAACTATAAGCAACAGCAGAACAACGAATGGCAAAGATGTCTGTACATAGTGTCTATGATATGCTGGAACAGATCCTTGAACTAAAGATGGTAATGGGTGCAAGAGACAATTGTGTCTATATACAGTGTCTAAGACTGGGCTATCGCCCGCTCACCACCCGGGAACAGATGAGGATGAAGATGATTATCTCTCAGGAATGTGGCTCAAGGGATGACATCCGGCCTCCTCCGCACCACACCACGGCTTACACAAATCAGACATCCCTACAGGGTGGATGGAACAGGAGCGGCCTCTGAGCTGCCGCTGGACAGTGAAAGGGAACTGTCCGCAAGTGTTCTTCCAGATATCTGTTGGGTAACTCCTCCAAAGCAGGCCACAACTCAGCTGCAGCTCACCCTGTAACAGATTCCCCTCATACAGATCCACGCCGGTCCTAAGAGAGCATGCCAGGCCTAAAGCCTTCCCTCTTATAGTCCCTCCCAGTGGTCTGCTCTTCTCTATCAGTCAGCTGGTAGTTGTAGTTTCACATAATACAGTCAGAGGGCGAATCCTACCCGTATGGACTACATGTCCCAAGATGCTTTGCTCTGTCTTGTCTCTGATCAAGAAAGTAACAGGACATCCCATACTGGAACACAAGAGGGAAACAGCTCTCCCTGAAACAATGCCACATAGCGTCTTTTGATTGCAGGAATAAGTAGGTATCCAGCTCCTGGCTACATGTACATCTCTGCAATGCATGCACATTTCCTTTGTTTTATCCCTTTAATGACTCTGCAGGTACAAAAAATACCTGCTGATTTGCACTAGAGTGCAAAATCTGGTGCAGCTGTGCATGTTAGCCAATCATCTTCTAACTTCTAGCTGTTTCAATTAGGATTTTACAAAAAGCCTAGAAACTGATTGGTTTCTATGCAGAACTGCACCAGATTTTACACTTTCCAGTTTTAGTAAATCAACCCCATTGTGTTTTGGTAAACTACTCCCACTCAGATCTCTGCAATATAAAGGCTATTCATTTTGTAAATAAGCACTGAGAAAGCTAAATAGGACTTGTTGAGATAACACAAATAGTGTGCACAAGACACAAGACAGCTCTGAATTTTTGACAAGATCAACAGGTTTTTTTTGCATTTATCAAACAAATATATCAAAGTGCTTCCAATGGTATATTTAGCAGAACACAAAATGGAGCAAATAGGAGTTAATTGTTAGAGTTTGCATACAGGTAACTATTGTGTTGAAGCTTTACCCTCACAAGCTTCCCTAGTACTGGATTCTTATGAAAGTATGTAAATGTAAATAATAAACCACAAAGAGTGGATATTCACAAAGAGTAAAAAGACTTGTAGCACAAATCAGTAGTATGTACTGGCAAATGCACTCTATTGTCAAAAGTATCGGGGCTCCTGCCTTTACATGCACATTGATGGGTGGAGGGGGGATTATGATGTGGGGTTATTTTTCAAGGGGTTGGGCTTGGCCCCTTAGTTCCAGTGAAGGGAACACTTAAGGTCTCAGCATTCCAAGACATTTTGGACAATTTCATGCTCCCAACTTTGTGGGAACAGTTTGGAGATGGCCCCTTCCTGTTCCAACATGACGGCACCAGTGCACAAACAAGGTCCATAAAGACACGGATGAGCGGGTTTGGGGCGGAGGAACTTGACTGGCCTGCACAGAGTCCTGACCTCAACCCGATAGAACACCTTTGGGATGAATTAGAGTGGAGACTGCGAACCAGGCCTTCTCATTCACATCAGTGCCTGACCTCACATGCACTTCAGGAAGAATAGTCAAACATTCCCATAGACACACTCCTAAACCTTGTGGACAGCCTTCCCAGAAGAAGCTGTTATAGCTGCAAAGGGTGGGCCAATTCAATATTGAACCCTACGGACTAAGACTGGGATGCCATTAAAGTTCATGTGCGTGTAAAGGCAGGGGTCCCAATACTTTTGATAATGAAGTTTACATGCTTCCTCCAAGCAACACTTATACGTCTGCCTGTTTTCAGAGTACTACTGGCATGCTCCTTAATGTAAAATATGTAATGAAAACAGATATACCATAGTTTACTTTGATCACTACTGGTTACAATAATGAGAAACACAAGCACACCAGTTCTGTAAATATAGTGTAAAATAAACTCTGGATTATTTAATACATCTATGCTCAGAGCAATTATGGTGTGCAAAGTATATTAAATCACAGCAACCAATCATATTTCACATTTTATCATTCAAGTTCAATTTAAAGAACTAAAGATGACTGCTGGCTGATAAGTATGGGTTACTGCACTTTATAAACTTGCCTTATTAAATATTTTATTTTTTATGATCATATGAGTTTCAAAATGTGCATTTCTACATACATTGAAATATAGTTATCCGCTCATGCTCCATCAGGATGTAGATCTGTAGAATAAGCTGTGGTGCGTTTTCCAGATATGTTTTAAAGCACTTCAACATACTGAGGTCTGTCATAGCATCAACTGCTCTCTTCTTGGTCTCCGCACAATTCTTTTTTTGAGGGTCATAACTGACTTGGAACCCATATTTTATAACATGCATATATCTAGAAGTACAATAGGAAATATATGAATATAATTATATTAATATTCTACATGTAAACTGTATTTATAGTATGTGGATGTGTTTTTAGATCAGACATGCGAAAAGTTGACAGTAACACAGAGCAGTGAGTTTATGGTTAAAAAAAACTATAAGAAGTTTCTACAAAAAGACTACCACCTACCTAATTCTGATTTAAGCCAATATTTGCAAGTCAAACATTATGTTTCCATCACTGCTTACCTTTTGGGGCGAGATATACGGTATTTACGTCATTTGAATCCAAATGCAAAGAAAACCCACATGCCCCAGAACCAACTTCCCCTTTCGATGGCACTCTGTAGTCTAAATGTATTTCAAAGCTCCTTAAAGTAGAAACCCGGCCCAAAATCAAACTAAGCTTAAACCTTAAGGGTGCTCCGGTCCTGTCACATGATTGGGTCCCAGCGCTAGTTTTAGTGTAGAGGAGGCACAATTCGACAATGGATGACCCATAGTAAGTCTGTGTGTGAAGTCACTGCCCAGGCTCTGCAGTTCTTATCGCTGCTTTCTCCTTTGACCAGACTTCTACTTTCAATTTGTACGAAAATGGGAACTGGACTTGGGAACAGAGTTGGAACATAACTGGGCCCACATTTGGGATGCCACTAAATCAAGACTACACTGGACATTCTGGACATTAAGAACTTAACAGTTAAGCTGCAAGGCACTATGCCCAAATGGCTGGCAATCACGAGTCAGAAATTTCCTACCAACCCACTTTAGCCACCCTCTCTCATTAAACTATCATGTATGTAATCTACTCTCTTGATTCTCGATTTATGATTATTTCTCTCCTTTCATCCCCCCACTATCTTTCTATATCTGAGCCCCTTTCTGTTTTACGCTTTCTATTCCTTTTATATTGGTTCCACTTGACACTACTGCCATTACCCTCACCCTTTATGTACCGTTTTTCGTTTACAAGATATTTTTCAAAAAATGCCTAAATATTCAACCTCTGTATTTTTTTTTAAATTTTTGAATTTAAAAAAATGACAAGGAAAAAGTATAAGAAGAGACCCATCACCAAATCCGTTTCTTTACATCCATCCTAAACCATGTTCTATTACATGCTTGTCTACTAATCGATGAAGACTCCTTTAGCCTATTTGGTCAGTGGGCAAACACAAGCAAATGACGAACATAAGTTGGAGTAGAACCAGGTGGACCAGTAGGCCTTAATATCAAGAATAAAGGAATGTCCACACATTTTAGTGTGTGCTAGATGTAGGATAGGTTTTTGAAGTCTAAGGTTTGTTAGTATAGGTAAATCTAGTTAGCTCAGGGCTAAGACTGAGCTGTGAATCTGGGTCAGGGTTCAGTGAGTCAGGGCTGGATAACTCATCCCAACAGCACTTCTGGTGCCTCCTCCTGGGCTAGAAGGTTGTAGAAACATCTATAGCTAGTGGGTGGATGTTAGGAGGGGCTGCCTCGAATATTTATGAGGGCCTCGAACAATCCCCAGTAGAGGGCTGGCAGGGGGCAAGGATTACCTCAAATATGCATGGGCCATTCCAGCAGGGGCCTCTAGGTGCATGATAGAGATTTAGTGCTGAGGAGACTGTCGGTAACTCTCTGGAGTACCCCCTAGTCTGGGCGGCTGACCTTGGGCCAGGGCTCGGGTGCTGAAAGGATTCTGCCACAACACATGGGGAAGCCCTTCCTGGAGGCACAGGAACAAGTGAGAGGACAGTTTGAGTAGAGCAGCACTACTGGGGACTTACAAGGGGGGAGACTGCCACATGTAGCCAGTTTTCCCTGAAGACAACGGTGTGTCAAATCTTCATCCCTTCCCTGGGAGATTTCCTGCAGAGTCAGCTGGGTGGGCTGGAGAGGATCAGTCTGGAGAACTGTGGAGGAAAGTTAGCCTGGAGGGCTAGTGAAAGGGGCAGCTGCAGCCAGGTGGGTTGGCAGTGCCTGAAAAGGTGGTACTTGGACCAGTAGCCACAGGAGGGAAAGTACAAACTGATCACTGAATAGTACTGCTACTCAACAAGGGGCTTTGAGTTCCTGCCTGAAAAGGGCCATTGCTAAATCTGCCTGTCAGATCCACTAACAGTGATCTAGCTGGAGACTGCAAGCAAGTGTAGTGCAGGAGAAGTGTCAAGGAGACTGTATATAAACTGAAGATGCCCCTAAAGTTATTGCCAAGGTTTTTTTGCTGAAGTCAAGTGGGCATCCCATAACCTCCCATCCCTATCCAAGTTATTACCCCAAATAAAAACAACAAACAACAAAGTCACGGACTGTTTTCTGTGTCTGCAGTGCCTGTGAAAATTCAGTGTGCCTGGCTGTGCAGGGTGGGAGATCCCAGTTTATCTGCAGCACTTAAGGGGGTGCGCTACATATATAATATATTTTCTGCACTTTACTGTAGCTTTTCAAAGATGGCCACAACATCTAACATCACATTGATATACAGTATTAACATAATTCTTTGTCGCGGAACACAATACACAAGAGCAGACTTTCTGTAGCTGTCATTTAGGTGTTGAATGCCAGCACATAACTTGTAAGCCATCTCCCCCTTGTACCACCTTTCTCCGTAGGAGCAGCAGAGTGTTGGGATCACTTCCTAATGTATACTAAGGCCACAGCATTCAGTTTCCATCACCAAGCATAAACAAGGTGCCCTCATACCAGTCTCTCCCAGTGTCCCATTCTATAGCTCCCAGTTGACACACTCATTCCCAGGTGTACTAGTACTCACTTCAGAGGACTCTTAGCCTGGCCTAAACAGCCTTTTGAATCCCACTTACAGCCCACAGTAGACCATAAAAGAGTCAGGGCAACTACAGCAGGTCCTTCTGGATGTTGAACTACCTCACTTGGAGTTGCAGCCCTGTTTAGAGCCTGTGGCAGTAGCTGGTTACAAATGAATAGCTCTAGGTTGTTTGGCTCCTATACCCCATCTCCTAAGGCTTCTCCCACCTTGACACTTATATGGGCATTAACACCTATTACATATATTACATCACTAGAGGAAGGTTTTCTCTAAAGGGGGCTTAACTCCCAATTACATAAAGTAAAACCTTGGATTGCGAGCATAATTCGGTCCGGAAACATGCTTGTAATCCAAAGCACTTGTAAATCAAAGCAAATTTCCCCATAAGAAATAATGGAAACTCAGATGATTCATTCCACAACCATTTAGGTCTTTCAGTTTATAGTCCATATAAAAATCTTATGGCAATGGAACCATAAAATATCCATCCACAAATGGAAGCCTCAAAGAGAGGATTAGCAGCAAAATCCAGCAGGAGCTACAGAGTATAAAAGATAAGAGAGGTGCCTCTAAGTGTAGCAATATGGTTACATTTAATGAAGGTACAACATTTAGCAACTCACATAGTTGATGATTAAAAGAGGCACATCTAAGTATGCAGGCATCCAGGGTAAAGCTATCCATATAGACCGTCCTCCTCACTGCCGGCTCTCACCGCTGTCAGTCTGCAATAGTGACCAGGAAGACTACTCTGCAGTAGAACGATCTGAAAGCAAGGCTTGAACTGCTCGTGGAGCGCAGTGTGGAAGGGATGACATTGATGGCGGTGCGGTGGATGGTCTATGTGGACAGCTTTACCCCAGATGTCTGCATACTTAGATGTGCTTAGATTAATCATCAACCATGTGAGTTGCTAAATGTTGTACCTTCATTAAATGTAACCATATTGCTACACTTAGAGGCGCCTCTCTTCTCTTTTATACTCAGTTGTGACATGACGCTACTTGTATATCAAGACATCGCTTGTTTATCAAGACAAAATTTATTTAAAAATTTTGTTTGTCTTGCAAAACGCTCTCAAACCAAGTGACTCTCAAACCAAGGTTTTACTGTAATCCCCTTTGTCACACTATATTGGAACAGAGCCACCTAGTAGCAAGGTGCAAGGCCCATTATGCAGCAGTTTATGTAGCTGCGATGAGGAGTAGAGATTCTGTTCTCTACTTCTTATCACAGCACAGTGCAAAGAAGTCAGTGATTGCAATACAAGTGACCAGTTTTAATAAGGTGTGATGAAAGCACTCAACTGGCTATGCAAATGGTCTCCTTCCTGCTTCCTCCTTCCTGCTACTTCATAAGGAAGTAGAGGAATTATGTCCCCTGCTTCCTCTTTCACTGCTCAGCAGTTCCTGCAAAAGTTAGAGCAGAATTTATATACTGTATATACAGTACATGCACAGAGGCAGAAAACAATGCTGCTTTTGCAGGCATTATTTTTTTATGCCTCTGAATACACAGATCTATTATAGCCAATCTGTCCTTGCACATTGTGGCTTTAGATTCATATTTTAAAGCAGCATTTATGTGTAGCCATAAATATAGTTGGTTACAACTATCAAAGAAATGTTTTGATATAAATAAAAACAGTTATTCATGGATGGTACAGTCTCGATAGGTCTTTTATATTTATTTATTTTTGTAACTGTTTTATTTTTTTACATTTTTTAACTATTTTTTTCTCGTGAGATCATGGGCACAAATCTCTCTTCTCGCTTTTACTAAGAATCGTGGCCATCCACTGCATATTTCATTCACTGCTCAACTTAGTTAAAAACTGTCTCTCTTCTGAGAGCTTTATGCGCTGTGATTTGCTGCGATGTGTAAAGGCAGATTGTACTTTAATAAAAAGGATGTGTCTGTAAGTGTTTTGTATGCAACTGAGGCAATCTTTATTTCCTTAAGTCAGACCTGGGCATTTTATGGCTCCTGGGTCACATCTGGTCCTTTGGTTGTCCCTGTCCAGCCCGCGATGCCTCCACTGTTAGCATGTCTCTCCCTACTGAGGAGGCTGTGTATCCATGTGACTAGGAGGAACTGGAAGGAGAAAGCCTGAGGAGCTGATAGGCAAATGTGTTGCCTAGGAAACATCCTGATGCTCTCCCACCATTCTTCTACCTGGCTCTTCCCATAAGCACCAGAACCAAGCCTGCAAGCTGTGAACCCCAGGAGCTGTGCACCTGTTCTTCACTCCAGCATCTGCACAAATCCCGGCTGTACCAGGGATCTTGGGCTGTCTCCTTCCAGCTTGCAGCTTTGCCAGTTATCTCCCTAAGCGTGTCAGATGCTCAGAATGGCAGATCAGTTAAAGTGTTACTAAACCCACAACAGTAAAATCAGTCTGCATATGCAGTAAAGCAGGCTTGTTATACTCACTGTGGAACCTAAGGGGTTGCATTATGTAAAAAGGCTGTTTGATCTTGTCTTCTCTGATCCTCCCCTTTTCCACTGTCCCCAATCCATCTCCTGATAGAACAAAGGCTAGAGGACAAGCTGCACTTGCTCAGTTTGGTGTGTATTGCTAGAGAGTTTCTTTTTTCTTGGGGGAGTGCATGTGGTCAGCACAGGGCCAATCAGCGCTGTCCAGTCAGGGGTCCTGCAGCCTTATAGGACAGTCAGAGTAGAATGAAAACTCCTGCTACAAGCTTTAACCAGACACTGATAGACTTCACAAGATTGCTGCTGATGAGAAAAGGTATTTGGCAGTTTAGATTTACTAAAACGATTGCATTTCCATGTTCTTTGTGAGACCATATATAGTGAATGCAGGGTCCTGGGTTTAGTAACACTTTAATTAACCCCTGTGCTTGTCAACTCCCTCACTGCTGACATTTCTTCACCACAGCTTCTAATATTTGTGAGCGTGCACACGATTTCATGAGCAGTTGTACCTATTATTCCTAGTGCCAGGAGTTTGTTTTTTATATGTCTATGTACATACAGACCTTCTCAGGTCCAAATTTAATAGTGAGCAGAATTAAGTTCAGCCTAGGGCCCCTTTCACACGAGAGGTCTAATCGGGTCTGGCTGTCCATTTTTCAGCTGGACCCAGTAGGACCCTCCATTCTCCTCTATGGGTAGTCAGATGTAAATGGACTTGTGCCTGCTTACAACCGACTACCTCCGATACTATCTGGCAAAAACTAACAAAAAGGAAGGGGGATCCATTCCCCTCCGTTTCGCCGGATCTAAACAGAGGGAAGTCAGTTGTAAATGGACAGCTGGCCCGTTTACATCCAACTGCCATTAGGGCAGACCTGTCATCCAGCACTCTCCTCATTAGGGGATCTGTCTGCTGATCCCCAGCTGAGCAAAAATCAGATCCAGCCCATGTGAAAGGGCCCTCCACAACAGTCCCAGTTTCTCATGTGGCCCCTTGGGAAAATTAATTACTCAGCCCTGCTCTAAGTAAATAACAGCTGAACAAGGGAGTTCAGAAGATGGACCCCAATATTCTGCCACAGATAAGAAGGTTAACTAACTTACCTTACAAATGCTCCAAGCAGGAAGATGTGAAGGAATAAGATCCCTTTTAGTTTACAAAAACTGTCCCCCTGATTGTCATCTTTAAACCACGTGTAACTAAAGGCTTGTATTATCAGAGTAGACACAAGAACAAAGAATATGGTCAGCAGGCCAAATACAGGGTGCCCTTGCTGGAAGTATTTGAATGTAATCCACAAATCTATTCCAATGTCAAAAAAGAAGGAAAGTGCTCCAAAGATAGTCATGAAAAAGTTCCATTTTGTAAAGCTCATGGTCCAGCATCCAGGAAGGATTGTGTTATACCATTTTTCTAAGAATCCCATAAATACCGGTAATTCCAAATCAAACTGATTTTGTTAACAATTTTAATTTTACAGGTCCATGTTGTTCAGGTTTAACTAATGTTTTCAATACTGAAATTAAATAACTTGCATATCTTTTTGCAGAAATATTGGATCATGTTGGAGATTGGGTTTTCACAGTTTACGACACATCTATGAATTTTCCATGCTTAGTTGACCAAATGCTGCATACATTTACTGGCAGTCTGAAATGAAAAATTAATTAATATTATTTTCTAATACAACTGTAATCTTAGCATAGTAAATATATGTAGCAACTTGTACACAAGCACCAGAATGGAGCACTCAGCATGTGAACCTGCTATGCCTAATACCTCTGAGGTTTTCAGGACAGAAGAGCCTCAAGCACAATAGACACAGTTCATGAAATGTAAGTACCATCGCTTGTGCTGATTTATTTTGTTTCATTTACCTAAACTAAAGCCGCCATACATGGATCAAAATTGTATGGGCAGGCTCATGGGCGTAGCATCAGGGGTCTCAGGGGTTGCATTTGTGACCCCGCCCCTAGCTCCAGGGGGCCCACAGCTCTGTTCCCTGCTGTCGTATTACATTTGATTTCCTCCACAAAATCTCAGACCTGGAGTCCAGCTCCAATCCGCCTTGTGTCCCCCGGTACCCCAGCCAAGTTCTATAATCCAGTAATCAGCTTCCAGTTGTTTGCCCTCTCCCCTGTTATTAGTAGGATGGGGGGAGGGGGCGAGGTCATGTCATTACTAGGATGGGGGGGCGAAGTCATGTCATTACTAGGATGGGGGAAGGGGGCAAGGTCGTGTGATTACTAGAATGGTTTCTACAAAAAAAAAAAAAATTTAATTATCCTCTCAATATGTACATAAATCTCTGAAATAAATCTTTAGCCACTTGGAGTATCTTGGCGCTTAACTGGAGTATCATGGTGCGCAGTGGAAGGGGCGGGTAGTAGTGGGGGGCCCCAGGACCACTTTGGCATCGGGGCCCACAAGTTTCAAGCTACGCTTCTGGGCAGGCTTGTTGTACAGAAGTCGATCTACCGATCGATTCCACACAAACTATAGCCAGCGATGCTGATCAATGTTTTCTGATTAAAGTGAAGTCTTCCTGTTATCAGAATAAAAAGGCTCAGCAGGAGTGCATGTGTGGCTGGGGGAACCAGGTCATTTTTTTTAGTTTAACCCACTATTTGAAAGAAAAAAATGACTTAGGTAAAGGTGGGATGGTCTAAAAAACGGCATTGTTGATGGTAATCTGATACACTGAGAACACCAGTTGCTGAGCCATGTGAATGTGCAGGCTCACTATTCCCCACGCCACCCATTGTAGGCGTTCTATAGGATAGAATCCGATAGAGGGACATTGCAAAGATGTAGAATCATGCAACAAGAGTCTCCAGTCCTAGCCAGAAGCACATAAGGAAGTTCTGTAAAATCCAGGTTCACCAGCTCATGCAGAGCTCAGTTTAAGGTAAAGTGAGAGGATCTTCTGACTTTAGCAGTTGTCACCTGACTGAATTCAATGTTTGCCTGGAGCTGCTTTAGACTGCGCACAAAAATATGTAACTTAGGAAAAAGAAAGTGAACCGCAAATATTTCAGACAAAAGGCAACGCTGTCCACCCACAATCTGAGTGTTTTAACCCCTGATTCACATTCATCCCTTATGACACCATTGCTTTCTGTCCTCAGGTTTGTGCAGTCTTTATAGTATTACAAAACTATCAGTATTACAAAACTAAAATTTCCTCCGTGGAGTTCCTGTCTATAAGATATCTCCTTTGACTCTCTGGTGCTACTTCAATATGCATGAGCCTGCCTTGCTTGTGGGACACATACGCAGTATTACTTTTAGGGTTTAATACTACTTTAAGCTAGGCTAGAATCGTTTTTACACTTTACAATAAAACAGTAGAACTGCAAAGAGAAATATTCCAGAGTAGCCAATATGAATGAATCATGTACAGTACTACTCTGCCTTCAGTAGGAAGATGCAGATTGATTTCTACTATGCCCTTTGTGCCATTCATTGAATACAGTTTTAAAGTATAACTCTGCTGTTCAAGTACAGTGCATTTGGAAAGTATTTACAGCGCTTCACTTTTTCCACGTTTTGTTATATTACAGCCTTATTCCAAAATGGATTAAATTTATTATTTTCCTCAAAATTCTACAAACAATACCCCATAATGACAACGTGAAATAAGTTGGTTTGAAATCTTTGCAAATTTATGAAAAATAAAAAAACCCATGTACATAAGTATTGAGCAAAGGCTGTGAATACTTTGTTGAAGCACCTTTGGCACCAATTACAGCCTCAAGTCTTTTTGAGTATGATGCTACAAGCTTGGCACACCTATTTTTGGGCAGTTTCTCCCATTCTTCTTTGCAGGACCTCTCAAGCTCCATTAGGTTGGATGGGGAGCGTCGGTGCACAGCCATTTTCAGACCTCTCCAGAGATGTTCAGTCGGGTTCCAGTCTGGGCTCTGGCTGGGCCACTCAAGGCCATTCACAGAGTTGTCCCGTAGCCACTCCTTTGTTATCTTGGCTGTGTGCTTAGGGTCATTGTTTTGTTGAAAGATGAACCTTCACCCCAGTCTGAGGTCCAGAAGTAGATTTTCATCAAGGATGTCTCTGTACATTGCTGCACTCATCCTGACTAGTCTCCCAGTTCCTGACGCTGAAAAACATCCCCACAGCATGCTGCTGCCACCACCATGCTTCACTGTAGGGATGGTATTGGCCAGATGATGAGCAGTGCCTGGTTTCCTCCAGACATGACACTTGCCATTCAGGCCAAAGAGTTCAATCTTTGTTTCATCAGACCAGAGAAATTTGTTTCTCATTGTCTGAGAGTTCTTCAGGTGCCTTTTGGCAAACTCCAGGTGGGCTGTCATGTGCCTTTTTCCGAGGAGTGGCTTCTGTCTGGCCACTATACTATACAGGTTTGATTGGTGGAGTGCTGCAGAGATGGTTGTTTTTCTGGAAGGTTGTGGTGGTTCCAAACTTCTTTCATTTACGGATGATGGAGGCCACTGTGCTCATTGGGACCATCAATGCTGCAGGAATTTTTTTTGTACCCTTCCCCAGATCTGTGCCTCAATACAATTCTGTCTCGGAAGTCTACAGACAATTCCTTGGACTTCGTGGCTAGGTTTGTGCTCTGACATGCACTATTAACTGTGGGACTTTATATAGACAGGTGTGTGCCTTTCCAAATCATGTCCAATCAACTGAATTTAGCAAAGGTGAACTTCAATCAAGTTGTAGAAACAGCTCAAGGATGATCAGTGGAAACAGGATGCACCTGAGCACAATTTTGAGTGTCATGGCAAAGGCTGTAAATATTTATGTGATTTTTTATTTTTAATAAATTTGCTAAGATTTCAAACAAACTTCTCTCATGTTGTCATTATGGGGTATTGTAGAATTTTGAGGAAAATAATGAATTTAATCCATTTTGGAATAAGGCTGTAACATAACAAAATGTGGAAAAAGTGAAGCACTGTGAATACTTTCCGAATGCACTGTATATATTGGCTACAGTATTTCCTTAAAGCCCAACTCCAGGAAAATGTAAACTTATCCTCTGCAGTGAGCCCATGCCTGCTCTGCAAGGGTTAAAGTGGTAGTAAACTCCTTTGCTTATCTTTTACCTACAGGTAAGCCTATAATAAAGCTTACCTGTAGGTACTGTGAATACTTCTTAAACCTGCACCATTTAGGAGATATTTACTTGTATAGCAGCCAGTGATGTCATCAGTGTATACACACTGCGCTCTCAATGGAAAGCATGTGACGTAGGGTTGCCATCTTTTCTTCAAGTCAAACCCAAACACTTTAGCAGCGCACAGCAATTTTTTTTTTATAGTATAACCGTATATACTATACATATATTTTGCAATTAAATAACATTTCTAATCATATGAAGTTAATCACAAGATTCCCCCTTTTATGTCAGAGTCCACAGAGTTCCCCTTTTACATCAGAATCCGCAGAGTTCTTTTTTTTAATGATATGGGGGTTCCCTCCATACCAGACCCTTTTCTGAAGATGCAGCCCAGCAGGTCAGGAAAGGGAGGGGAGGAGCGATCAACAGCTGATGACTCATCGGTTGTTAAGGAAGTGGCGGCCGACTTCCCAGCCTGCTCCTTAGCAACCAGCTATACACAGTGTAATAAAGTGAAAAAAAATGCAACAAAAAATGCAACACTTGCGCTTCTGGTGCGGCTCCATTGAAGTCTATTTCACGCAAAACTCAATCTGCTGCAGGAAGAAAAGTCCCCAACCCTTTCCAAAAACACACCGGCTGAAAAACGCATAGATGTGAACGTGTACCATAGGAAACCATGTTAAAATGGACTGTTTCTGTAAAATGTAAAACACGCAAAAAAAGCGCATAGGTGTGAATGTAGAGTCAATATAAAAGCTGCAGAAAAAACATGTAGTGCGTTTTTAACGTGATTTTGCCACAATTTGCATTTTGCGCTTTTAAAGTGGTAGCAAACCATGGAAAAAATGTAATAAAAAAAAAAAAAAAACAACCTGCAAGACAATAGCATAATGTGCTAGTATGCATCGCATACTAGCACATTATGAAATACTTACCTTAGAACGAAGCCCCCTCAGCGACACCTGTTCACTGCTGAGGGGGCTGACATGTTCCCCCGGCGGTTCTTTCAGGTTCTCAGGCTCCGGTGCTGTGAGTGGCCGGAGCCACAATGACCTCACTCCCGAACATGTCAGCGGGAGCCCTCTGTTCCGGCAAGGAGCTCTGAATTTCCGGCTCGATACGTTGAACTTTCCGAGCGCATGCGCGGCTGCATGCAGGGTGAATATCTCCTAAACCATGCAGGTTTAGGAGATATTAATTTTAATAAGGCTTACCTGTAGGTAAAAATAAGAAAGCGGGGTATACAACTGCTTTAAATCTGCCCCAAAACAAATTTGCCTAAAAAAAAAAAAAAAAAATAATATCATTAAAAAAAAAAAAATGCAAAATGCATCACATCCGAGCACTCTGTCGCCTGAAGAAAAACGCTGTTCAAAAAAGTACATGAGCTTCTTTTTGGCAGATTACAAGTGTTTTTGGCCCCATAGACTTCAATAGAAACGCCTGACTTGAGCGTTTTACGAGCGTTTTGTCACTCGTTTTCTGTCCAAACAGCAGCTCTCCTCCCCTACTTTTCTTTTCCTCTACTCCCCCTGGTGGCTAAACAAAAACGCCTGAAGCTGTGAAACGCTTTTAAAATGCTTTAAAAACGCTTGTAAAAAGCTGCAAAAACGCTTAAAAAATGCCAGTAAATTGCTACGCTCAGGTGTGAATGAAGCCTAAAGTACTGTAGAAGTAAAGGCACATTATTTTTTTTTTATTTTTTTTTTTTTATTTTGGATAGACTAAGGAAAGGTTATAACTTCTGTCAGATTTTTTTTGCCATCTGTATCCCATTTGGGAGATTTCCCTTCACCTTCTGTCCCATAGCCAAAACAGGAAGTAAGGAAATTCCTGATTGACACCAAAACTGGTGTCACCACTGGAACATTTCCATTGTATTCCTGTTCTGGTGACAACCCAAAATTTGGGATTTTCATTCACATTCACTAATAGTAAACAGGACAAATAGAGAGAGGGTGAATCTCCCTAACAGGAACACAGACAGCAATAAAAACGTAAAAAAAAAAAAAAACACAGTTGTTCTATTCTCTATCTGCTCTATCCAAAACAAAAAATAAAAACCTTTTGCCTTCAGTTATACTTTAAGATGATACAGGTTTCTGAATCATATATTGGTCATTATAAGACAGTAAGCCCCCATCAACATCGGCGCGATTTGACATGTCAAATCACAGCCTATTGCTACGGCACTGGTCCATCCGGTGCAACCGCTGACTTTGCAGCGCCGCACCGATTTCCAAAAGTAGTTCCTGCACTACTTTTGACGATATTGGGAGCAATTTTAATACACATCTGTACAGACCCGAACAGATGTCTTTCAAATTGCCCCACCCCACCCGAACGCCCACTGAAATGCGGGATTGAAATCGTGCAAGCTCAGCTGAACTCGCATGATTTCAAACCCGCATTCAGTGTGAACGAGGGCTAAATGTTGTCTGTTGACAGCAGTCTGTGTGTAAATTGAAATGTGAATGACATAGAACTGTGTAACCACTGAGCAGGCAATATGGCTCCCAATAAATGTTGACGTTTTCATTAGGCACAATGGATAACTACAACACCTAAGGCTGGGTTCACATGTGCGACTGAGGTTTGCAGTCCGGGGTCCGGTGCGTTTTTGTTCACCGGTTCAGGTGCGATTCAGGGGCAAATTTTTGCCTGAATTCGCACCTGAACCAGTCCCAAAAACGCACAGGGCCCTTTTTGAAACTGCACTGTGGCCACCCTGGACATGTGTGAACCGGCTCCATCGAGAGCCAGTCACATTCACATGTCATGCGGATTGGATGCAGTATAAAACGCATCCAATTCACATATATGTGAACCCAGCCTTAAGCAGCATATGTACAACAGGCAGGTAACAAATACTTCCAGCTAGTTAAGTTGGGCACAGATGGGTCTAATATAAGAGTATCAATATACTCTGACAGGAGGAGTACCCACTGTCAGATTACAATAACACAGAAAGGAGGATTCCTTCATCTACCTCACTTGTGTGGATGGGGGAATCAGTTCAGTTTTTTCATTGAGGCTGGGTTCACTCTATGTGCGGCATGGGGCACAGCAGGGGGTCCGGTGCATCCCCGTTCACCATTCCAGGTCCAAATGGTTGCCTGAAAAGACGCACAGGACCCTTCTGCTGTGTGCTCCAAGGCCACCCCAGACATGTGTGAACCGGCTCCATAGAGACGGTCACACTCTCCTGTCATGCAAATTGGATGCAGGGAATCCCACATCCAATTCACATAAGTGTGAACCCAGCCTTAGCCTGCTGGCTGATCAAAACACTGGTCAGTCTTAGCCAATTATCACCACACCCTGCGGGCAAGTATTCTGTAAAAACTGAAAGTAGTTTCAATGCCATACTTGGTTCCCTTGGCAAATCTAGTGATAGTAAGTATATATAACAGGAATTAAATTAAACAGATATAGTAGAATACAATAAATGTGTAAAACCCTCATAAGGTGTTCTTACCTTGCAAGTTAATATTTGATCCGTAGCAGAAGTAATGAATTCCTAGGTAACACATCCATAGACTCAAGTGAAACTTGTACTCCGTCCTCCTCCTAGAAGAAGGGAGTGTATGCTGTGTACACTCATGTCACAATGAAGGAAGTGCACTGACAATGGGCAGGTCTGCTTGCTTGCTTTCGTTTTGCATTAATAGTCTCTCAGGTAACCACTACGATGAAAGGTTACACCTAAAGCCTCGTACACATGATCGGATTTTCCGCAGACAAAAACGTCAGACTTTTGTCCAAAGGGCGTTGGCCAGGAACTTGTCTTGCATACAAACGGCAAGGAATTGTTGGCCAACAAACACAAATGTAGTGACATACTATGTGGTTTTTCAGCTCTTTAGCACCACACTTTGGGCTCCTTCTGCTAATTTCGTGTTAGTAGAAGTTTGGTGAGTGTTGATTCGCGCTTTTCATTTTGCACTTTTCAGTTTGTGCTTTTCAGTTCGTTTCTGAACGGCCGTTTGTCAACCAGCTATGTTGCGGAATCAGAGGAGATAACGTGTTATTTATTATTGGCCTTGGATTTATTGCTTTGACCCAAGTCCAGACCAGAAACAGGAGGATTTCTTGGACCAAAAATTGGTTGCTTTATTATTCGTGACCAATTATGTCATATGCCTTTGCTGCGGGAGCTCCAGGAGAATAATCCAGATGATTTTCGGAATTATCTCCGGATGATAGACCCCTGCTTTCACCAACTCTTGGCATTGTTGACCCCCTATATCGGGGTTTCTCAACCTTTTTACTGTTGGGGAACCCCTGGCAAAATGTCTGAGATCTCGGGGAACCCCTGAAATAATGTTCAGATCTACAGCTCATGGAACATCGGTGTGATCAGTGAGCTGTGTATAACAATTATTTTAAGAAATAGCATTAAATAATAGAAAAAAAGTATTAAAAAAACTTACCCATTTATTGTGAAACTTGTACAGTTTTTTTTTCTGCACAGATGCTCAGTTCTGGGTTTAACTGGAGATAAACAGTGTACAGGGGGCAGCAGGGCAGAGCACAGGAGGTCAGGAGGACACAATACAGGGGGGACAGCAGGGCACATTATGGGGCACATCAAGCGGCACACAGCAGAACATGGGGCATACAACAGAACATGGGACACAAGGGGCATACAGCAGAGTACAGGGAACATTACAGGACTTATAGCAGAGCATTGGGCACACCATGGGGCTCACAGCAGAACATTGGGCACACAACAGAACATGGGGCACATAATAAGGGCACACAGCAGAACATGGGGTACACAGCAGAAAACGGGGAACATCATGGGGCACACAGCAGAAAATGGGGCACATCAAGGGACAAACAGCAAGGCACATTACAGGGCTCACAGCAGGGCATGGGGCACATTAAAGGGCACATGGCACATTACAGGGCTCACAGCAGGGTATGGGGCACATTAAGGGACACACAGCGGGATATGGGGCATACAACAGGACACATCAAGGGACACACAGCAGAACATGGAGCATATCAAAGAGCACATAGCAAGACATGGGGCATACAGCAGAACATGGGGCACAAGGGCCATACAGCAGGGCACACAGCAGAACATTGGGCGCATCAAAGGGCACACAGCAGGACATGGGGCACATCTTGGGGCATAAGTCAGAACATGGGGCACAAGGGGCATACAGCAGGACACAATGTAGAACATGGGGCACATGAAGGGACACACAGCAGGGCACGTGCCACATTACAGGGCTCACAGCAGGGCATTGGACACATTAAGGGACACACAGCAGGACACAGGGCACATTATGGGGCACACAGCAGTACATGGGGCACACAGCAGAACATGGGGCACACTGCAGAAAATGGGGCACAACATGGAGCACACAGCAGAAAATGGGGCACACAGCAGGACATAGGGCACACAGCAGGACATGGGGCCCACACAGCAGGACACAGGGCACATTATGGGGCTCATAGCAGGACACAGGGCACTTTACGGGGCTCACAGCAGGGCATAGGGCAGATTATGGGGCACACAGCAGGGCACATGGCACATTACGGGGCACACAGCAGGACATGGGGCACATTACGGGGCTCATATCAGGATATGGGGCACATTACGGGGCTCATATCAGGATATGGGGCACATTATGGGGCTCATTACAGGACATGGGGCACACGACAGGGCACATCACAGGCTCATAGCAGGGCATGGGGCATATAGCAGGGCACATCACAGGCTCACAGTAGGGCATGGGGCACACAGCAGGGCACATCACAGGCTCACAGTAGGGCACACAGCAGGGCATATCACAGTCTCACAGCAGGGCATGGGGCACACGGCAGGGCATGGGACACATGTCAGAGCACAGCACAGACTCACAGCAGGGCATTGAGCACACGGCAGGGCACATCACAGGCACAAGGCAGGGCACATCACAGGCACATGGCAGGGCATGGGGCACACGGCAGAGCACATCACAGGCACACGGCAGGGCATGGGGCACATCACAGGCACATGGCAGGGCATGGGGCACATCACAGGGCATGGGGACATCACAGGGCATGGGGCACATCGCAGGGAATGGGCACATTACAGGGCATGGGGCACATCATAGGGATTGGGGCTAATCACAGGGCAGGGCATGGGGCACATCACAGGGCACATAGCAGGGCATGGGGCACATCACAGGGCATGCGGCACATCACAAGCTCGCAGTCACAGCAGGGCATGGGTCACACTGGTACACTGTTGTAGACATTTCAAATGCAGAGTAGTGCGGGAAGCGGCTGGAATAAGTCTTCTTTCTCATATCGCGCTGCTCCCCGACAGCCCCTCCTCTCTTCTCGTCCATCCCAGGTGATGTCACAAGCTGTTGGGGTGGATTGGTGGAAAGGAGGGGCCGGCGGGGAGCAGTGCGATATGAGAGAGAACTTATTACAGACGCCTCCTGCGATACTCTGCATGTGTTAATGGAGACCCGATCTACCCATTAGCTCTCTGTGATAGACTGGTAGATCGCCGCGGAACTCCTGGGGACTTCTTGCGGAACCCCGGTTGAAAAACACCGCCCTATATTAAGAAGCAGGACAAATGCATGAGGCTTTTATTTTATTTTTTGGTTGAATAATGATTTGGTATATTTTCTATATTTTTGGATGCATAGAATGCACTTTTTGGTTAAGTTCTATTGGCAGATAGCGTGTCTAATTTTATTTGTTTTCTTTTTTTAAATGCACAATAAAAAAATTGTGTAGAATAATACTTGTGTTTTACTTTAAATGACAGTTTGGGAGTAGGCAGTTACATTTTAAAAAATACAATGTAAAATTGAAAAGGGACACCAACATAGTTGTACCTTTGATCTTAAAAACTACAGGATAATGGTGGTGTGGTAACTTGCACAAAAAAAAAAAAAAAAAACACCACACACCACACAACAAGGATGTGTACAACAGAAAATCCGACAACAGACATTTGGCCGTGGAAAATTTTAAAGCCTGCCATCCAACATTTGTCTGCAGAAAATCCGACAACAATTGTCCGATGTAGCGTACAAAAGGTTTGATTTTCTGCCAACAGCCTGTCATCACACAATTCCGGAAAAGTTTAATTTTTTGTAGCTACTAAAAGGACTTCATGTCATGGTTCAATAAAAGCAAAATATATAAAATGGAGACCTAAAGTGACACTAAACTCTGGTTTAGAAAAAAAATCCATTCAAGTATATATGATTAGGTGAAATCTCGCTTACAGTTCTTTACTGTAAGAGCGGCAAGCATGTGGAATTCCCTTCCACAGGCGGTGGTCTCAGCGGGGAGCATCGATAGTTTCAAAAAACTATTAGATAAGCACCTGAAAGACCGCAACATACAGGGACATACAATGTAATACTGGCATATAATCACACATAGGTTGGACTTGATGAACTTGTGTCTTTTTTCAACCTCACCTACTATGTAACTATATATAATAAATAAAAAAGTTTTTATTACAGAAATAGTAAAAATGACAGACTGGGGATAATACCCCTTAAAAACATAGGTATGCTCCTCTACATATTGTTCAGACCATGAATAATACCCCTGAAGGTAGAGTTTCTTTCCCTCATATAGTGTCATGCATGCATATATCCATAGTAAATAACTCAGATAGTACATTTAGTATATAACAACACTCATTAAAGCAGGAAAGAAAAACTCATACCGACGCGTTTCGCCTGTGTTTACTTTCTCAAGGATTCAGGGGATGTATATGGTTGGAACAACTGGAAAAACTACAAAAAAAAAAAAACAAAAAAAAAACACATATGATATAGAATTATATAAATGGTTAACATATTGCATTTCTATTTCATTATTTATTCAACCACTAACTTACATTTAAAATAAGAACAATATGTCACAGATCAGCTGCGGAGATGATCTGTGTCTCACCTTTACTGCTGTAGGCCGGCTGGCACCTGTTGTTCCATTAGCTGTGTTCTGCTCTGTGCACTCTACAGATATGGGTGCCGCCGTGACAAAGAGCTAAGCGAATGTCAAGAGAGATGCACATAATATTCCCACAGACCCAATCAGTGATGCTGGAAAGTGCGTGGGTGCGGACAAATGGACCAAATGAGCGAGGGGAGGGCCTTCCCCCTAGGTCGCAAAACCAACCCTGGGAGTGGGGATCAGTAAGGGGGAACGTAAAGTTGCATAGTCAGAGCCCAAAAGCAATGCTGGTGAAAAATAAATAAAAACAAAACATAACTGTATGTTTGTTTAAATCCTATGTGTCAGTACAGTGCAGTACAACACTGCACTGAAGATTAAAGCTGACAAAATCCAACAGAGCACAAAAGCAGCAATAAAGGCTCTACCTAATAAGTATACAGGTATACACATATCCATTAGCACGTATGCAGTAACATTTAGGAGGTACGTGCTAATGGATACATGTATACCTGTATACTTACTGGGTAGAGCCTATATTGTTGCTTTTGCTAGATGTGCTCTGTTGGATTCTGTCAGCATTAGGCTGGGTTCACACTGACAACGGTTGTGGCTGACAGCAGGGGTCCGGTGTGTCCCTGTTCTCCATTGCAGGGATGAATCAGGCACGAATTTTTGCCTGAAATGGAGTCAAAGACGCACAGGACCCTTGTGCAATTCGCTCCGCAGCCGCTTCGGAGATCTGTGAACTGGCTCCATAGAGAGCTAGTCACAATCTCCTGTCATGCGAATTGGATGCGGGAAAACTCACATCCAATTCGCACTAGTGCGAACCCAGCCTCAATCTTCTGTGTTGTACTGCACTGTACTGACACAGAATTTAAACAAACATGCAGTTATGTTTTGTTTTTATTAATTGTTTACCAGCATTGCTTTTGGGCTCTGACTGCGCATTTCTACGCTTCCTTGCTTACTGCTCCCCGCTCCCGGGGTTGGTTTTGCGACCTAGGGGGAAGGCCCTCCCCTCGCTCATTTGGTCCGTTTGTCCTCACCCGCGCACTTTCCAGCATCTCTGATTGGGTCATTGGGAATATATATATCCCTTGACATTCGCTTAGCTCTTTGTTCTTATATTAAATGTAAGTTAGCAGTTGAATAAATAAGGAAATAGAAATGTACAATGTTAGCCATTTATGTGATTATATAATATATGTGTGTTTTTGTATTTTTTCCAGTTGTTCCAACCATATACATCCCCTGAATCCTTGAGAAAGCCGACACAGGAGAAACATGTTTGAATGAGTTGTTCTTTCCTGCTTTAATGAGTGTTATATACCAAAATGTACTATGATCTGAGTTTTTTGCTATGAATATATGTATGCATGACACTATATGGGGGAAACGATATTAGAAATCAAACAAGAACAGGAGGTTGGGATTTTGAACAAAGCACAAGGTTTGCAAAATAGTAATTTGATGAAATATAAAAGGTTTATTATTTCATTAACATTGTTTGATTCATGTAAAAAAAAAAAAAAAAAAGTGTACAAACTTGGTCTCAATGTCTGGTTGAAAAAAGTTAACATGATACTAACACAGGTAGCAATAAATATCACAGGGTTACAATTCCATAATTCATCAAAATATATATATTTATTACACACATAATTTGTATGAAAAATGCCTGCCTGGCCCATGGCCTGATGAATCCCTATCATAATGGTAAAAAGCACATACCACATAAAATCTCATAAAAAATATCTAGAACACAGCAAATGTAGGCTCTACGCGTTTCATAGCTGTAGCCACTCTTCAGGAGCAAGCGCGTGAACACAGTTACCAGGAAGCCCAAGTTGTGTCATAAAACTGCAAAGTGAAGGCGAGTAAAGCCTGTGTCCACAGCTGTATGTAGACATCATGTGAACAAAGATCCCTCCTTCTCTTTACCCTTACAAACAGAAGATACCCAAGCTCAATCACACAATTAAAAAATACTTGCCGAGATTCAGTGCTCAGGCTGGGGGATCCCCACTCTCCTGTTCATGCATCCAAAGCAGAAATGTAGCCGGAAACTCGACAACTTCTTAGTGTAATCCTTTATTTGGTTACATCATATACACAGGATCAATGCTGACATGTTTCGGCTATTACAGACTTGCTCACCCTTGTCTTGTGATTCCTCTCAACAAATTCAGTATCTGCTTCCCCCAGAGTTTTTGTTTGATGAATTGAAAAATATCTAGAAGAGTTCAGAAAAAGGGCAAAAGTAAAGTAAAAAGGAATGCTTGGGTTTCCCGTAACTGGTAAAACCTGCTTGTGCGGTTATAACCTCCGTCAAATGTTTCCTGTATCTGCTGATGAGACTTACAATAGTTAGATGGAATTTTAGAGCATTAATCTACGTATATAAGTGTAGCGCTACTCCAGTTGGAGCCGCAGGATTACTGTCCAGGTCTTCACAAAACTTCTGCCGCGCAGCCAGGTACACAACAGGCTCATTAACTCTTGATTCAAGCACCAGTCTAGGGATGTTGTTTTTGTGGTTTTTATTTTTGGAGAACCTGGATAGGTTTGAGCGAAGTGGTGGGATACTCCAATGATAAGAAATATGTACAACTTGAGGACTTGGACTTGGACTTCCTTTTTGAGCAAGCTATAATGAAGTTTGGGCTTGAAACAAACAGTAGACTTCAGCATAAGTAGTATTAGTTAGAACCACAAGAGCAGAGTCCCTTTAAATTGGAAATTATCTGGGTCATTGTTGGGTCATTATTTTGGTGAACAGATCTTTATTAAGAATGGCAGTCTCTGTCAGTCCCCAAACTTTACGTGTTTTTTAATACAGATATCTACCTTCAAACTCCATTTTTGAAAGATATTTTTATTAAGTTTTGAAGAAAATACAAAACAGCTCCAGAGAGTCCTGGCAAAAAAATAAAGAAATAAGATACAGTAGTATCTCGGATTGTGAGTAACGCAGTTAATGAGCATTTGGCAATATGAGCTATTATTTTTTTTAAATCCTGACTCGGTTTGCGAATGCTGTCTCGCAAGACGAGCAGGATTCAAGCCTCTGCAGTGTACAGTACCGCATTTGGTCAGAGGTGGGGGGGCGCAGGTAACACTCAGAGCCATTCGGATGCACTCGGAAACACTCCGTTCCTGTTTCCGAGCCTTTCCGAGTGCATCCAAGCGGTCTCTGAGTATTTCTGAGTCTCTCCGGCGCCCCTCCACCTCTGGCCACATGCAGTACTGTATACAATAGAAGTCAATGTGGAATGAATTATCTTTGTTTCCATTGACTTTTATGGGGTAACTCGCTTTGATATGTGAATGCTTTGGATTACAAGCATTCTCCTGGAACAGATTATGCTTGTAGTCTAAGGTTCCACTGTATCAACAATAACAGTCTCTTACACCTAGACACAGATATACAGAGGCAATATAACTGCTAATACAGAAGGGGTGACACAGATATCAGGCTGAGTTCACATATGTGTGGCTGCGGTTTCCAGCCTGGGGTCTTGTGTGTTCCTGTGAACCGGTTCAGGTGCGATTCAGGTCTGAATTTTTGCCTGAATTTGCACCTGAACCGGACCCAAAAATGCACAGGACCATTTTAGAATTCACACTGCGGCCGCCCCGGACATGTGTGAACCGGCTCTATTGAGAGCTGGTCACACTCGCATGTCATGCGAATCGGATGCGATGAAAAACTGCATCCAATTCACACATATGCGAACCCTGCCTCAAAAACTTTAAAGCGGTTGTAAACCTCTCTTTTTGGCTGCGTCCATTGACACAGACAGCAACACTCGGCCCTGCCTCCCGCTCCCATGTCACAGAATTTGATTGACAGCAGTAGGAGCCAATGGCTCCTGCTGCTATCAATCTGTCCAATGAGGAGGGAGAGAAACAGCAGCTGTAGCCACTGCACTCATGCACAATGCTGGACCGCTGCATAGAAAGCATTAAGGTGAAAAACCTTAAGGCTTTAAAACCACTTTAATACAGAATATGCCATGCAGAAAGATAAATTTATGTTACAATGTTAGAAATGGAGAAGCTATAATGAGAGGACTCTCAATCCAGGGGTTCCAAACTTTATCAAAGGTTAACATATATAATAGGAGTAAGGATGAGCTCTGGCGTGTTCGCGCACTCCACATGCAGAGCCCGCCAGGAAGTCGGCACTGCGCTGCGCTAATCACAAGCAGTGAGACATTGTCCTGATGTGCGGCTGCAGAGATCGGGAAAAGTCTCACTGCCTGTGATTAGCGCAGCGCCATGTCGACCTCCTGGCGGGCTCTGCGCGTGGGGTGTGCAAACACACAGCCTCAAAAACAGTGAATAATTCTATCTTTGGAGGAGATAACAGATTTAGTATAGTAGTGTTCGAATTCAGACCAAACTTGATCATCAAAGGGAAGATCTGACAAGGTCTATTTAAACTGGGCTTGTGAGTATCTAGATCTGGACACAGCACAAAGTCTGGAGTAATAGTCAGAGACCAATCTATTAGGGCCTGAGGTTCAAAGCCTATTTTTAATGTCATCTCAATAATTGGCATTAAACTGTAGTAGGATTAGAATTGTAAAATGTTGGGTTTCCGATAAGTTTCAGCAAAATAAATACCTGAGGGTCTGTTTACACCATACGTATTTGACTGCGTTGGGCAAGGTTGTCCAATGCATAGGCAAGGCAATTTGGCATGAGTCCTTTGAGCCCAGTTCACACCACTGCGTTACACTGGTGTAGCTAAAAAAAAGAGGACTCAAGCTACTCTTTTTCAGTGCAGTGTGTTGCAAAACAGTACCCACTGCATTAGATGAAGAGAATGTCACTTTGTGTCATTTCAAAAAAATTGAAAAACGTAAACAGCGTGTATCATTCATGATTCATCAGCACTTCCCCTCACAGCACACACCAGTGGCTGTTGTATAATGCAGCCGCTGATGTGGATAACCACCAGCACGGTTTTAACCCCTAGTACAAACAATAAAGAAAATAAAGGGAGTTCAAGAATGATCACCAGGTGTATGCACAACAGTATATATGATCAGCTTCTTCAGGACTTTATTTTAGGAAAAATACATATTACATACCAGTATCCATCAATTATAAAAAAAAATACAGATATATTTAAAAATATATATCATAAACAGTGGGTATGGCAGTTACTACAATTTGCCTCTGTCTGTACAATTTGTCCATATGTTATCACGGATACAATAGAATATAATAGACACATCTCTCTGCAAAAAAAAAAAAAAAAAACTACAAAAAATGGTATATAGTAAACCATACATACCCTTATATTGGACAACATATAGAGTGCACTAGCTATGTCATCCCAGGCTGTGGGGAGGCTTGAGAGAAACACAGCAGGGGGGAAAGAATAACCCAGGAGAGACCAGATGGCCAACCACCTACAGCAGTGGTTCTCAACTCCTGTCCTCATGACCCACTAAGGCTCCATTCACACTAGCGCGTTTTTTGATGCATTTTGCATTTTGCAGAAATGCACGGGAATTTTTTAACATGGGTTCCTATGGAACATGTTCACATCAATGCTTTTTTGTATCTCTGCGTTTTTGGAAAGGGTCGGGGACTTTTTTTCATGCAAAAAGCAGCGTTTTGCATGTAATGGTTTTCAATGGACAAGCATCAAAAACGCAAGTGCACCGTTTTTGCAGCGTTTTTGATGCGTTTTTGGTGCGTTTTTGCCGTTTTTTTTTTTTTTTTTTTTTATTTTTTTTTTTGTAATTTTTTTTTAAGACTGTAAAAAAAAAAAGAAAAAAAAAAAAAAAACGCAAAACGCAAATCGCGGCAAAAACGCGGCAAAAACGCGGCTCAAAAACGTGGCAAGCATGAAAAAAAACCCTCCAAAAACGCTCAAAAGCAACATGCATAGGTGTGAATCGAGCCTGAGACAGGCCAGATTTTAAGTATTACTTTGGGGAGATGCAGACTAGAATACTGCAATCACTGAGCAGCAAATGATATCACCTGTGATGTATTTTGGTTATCTTGCAAACCTGGCCTTTTAGGCCCCTTTCACACGATCGGACCGTTCAGGTCCACCTGTCAGTTTTGACGGCGGACCTGAACGGGCGATCCATGTTAGCCTATGGAGCGTCGGATGTCAGCGGAGACATGTCCGCTGACATCCGACCCCGTCCGATCCGCTAAAAGCAGACGTATGGCTCTACGTCCAGATCCGTCGCTGGCGGATCGGATCGGGTGAGATCTGACGAAAACGGACACGCTGTCCGTTTTCATCCGATCCCTCCATAGGCGGCAGCGGCGCCTGACAAGCCCCTCCCCGCTCAGTGAGCAGAGAGGGACCTGTCATCCGCCGGCTCAGCGGAGATCAACGGACAGATCTCCCGCTGAGCCGGCGGACCGAGGGGGGCTCCGTAGAAACGGACCCGCCTCGTGTGAAAGGGGCCTTAGTGAGTCCTGAGGACAGGAGTTGAGAACCACTGACCTACAGCTATAATACAAATACATAAAAGTTCCAGGACTATATTTAATAGCATGGAAACAGAGGAGAAAGACAGAGGCAGATTTCCTATAGTGAACATATATCTCAAACCCCCCAATCAAGTAACAATATCTTAAAGTAGAACTATAAGCAAAACTTTTTTTTTTTCATTTTGGATAGAACAAGGGAGGATTATAACTGTTGCCAGATTTTTTTTTCCACCATCTGTGTCCCATTGCGGAGATTTACCCTATTTTCCTGTCCCAAAGCCAAACAGGAAGTGACTGTAAATACCTACAAATTAAGGGAATTCTTTGAGGACCCCCAGGTCTACAGAATTAGTGTCCCCATTAGAAGATTTCCTCTCTATTACTTTACTGGAGACAACCCAAAATTTGGGATTTTCCTTACTTTTGCTTTCAATGTATCTGGTGCAGGAAATGGTGTCAGAGCCATATCCATAGCAATGCTTTTTGTAAGAGCGTGGACCAGTGTCGCCAACCTACCAGATTGAAATTTACTGGCACAACCCCCAAAATTTACTGGCACCACCAAGTTTTTACTGGCATTTCACAAAATTTCCAAAATTACATTTTTAGGTGTAAATTTCAGTATTTAGGCTACAAACAGGTATGCTAGGCAAATAGCAATGTGATTTAAGGTAGATATTAAGGTAAAAAAACATATTTTTGTTATTTTCGACATAATAAGGAATTATCTAGTCCAATCACCTCCTGCCTCCATCACCTGTCACCATTACTCCCTGCCTCCAACACCCCCTGCCAGACTGCCTCCATCCCCCTCTGCCACCAACACCACCTGCTCCAGTCCACCCCCCCTCTGCCACCATCCCCCTCTGCCACCATCATACCATGTCTCCACCCCCCTCTGCCTCCATCACACCCTGCCTCCATCCCCCTCTGCCACTATCTCCCTCTGCCACCATCACCACCTGCCACCATCACCCCCTGCCACAATCCCCCTCTGCCACCATCATATCCTGCCTCCACCCCCCTCTGCCACCATCACCCCCTGCCAGACTGCCTCCACCCCCCTGTGCCACCAACACCACCTGCTCCAGTCCATCCCCCTCTGCCACCAACACCACCTGCTCCAGTCCATCCCCCTCTGCCACCATCCCCTTCTGCCACCGCTCCCCTCTGCCACCATCATACCATGTCTCCACCCCCCCCTCTGCCACCATCACTCCCTGCCTCCATCCCCCTCTGCCACCAACACCACCTGCTCCAGTCCATCCCCCTCTGCCACCATCCCCTTCTGCCACCATCATACCATGTCTCCACCCCCCCCTCTGCCACCATCACTCCCTGCCTCCATCCCCCTCTGCCACCAACACCACCTGCTCCAGTCCATCCCCCTCTGCCACCATCCCCTTCTGCCACCATCATACCATGTCTCCACCCCCCCCCCTCTGCCACCATCACACCCTGCCTCCATCCCCCTCTGCCACCATCACCCCCTGACACCATCACCCCCTGACACCATCCCCCCTCTGACAGACTGCCTCCATCACACCCTGCCTCCATCCCCCTCTGCTTCCATCCCCCTCTGCCTCCATCCCCCTCTGCCACCAACACCACCTGCTCCAGTCCATCCCCCTCTGCCACCATCCCCTTCTGCCACCGACCCCCTCTGCCACCATCATACCATGTCTCCACCCCCCCCCCCCCCTGCCACCATCACTCCCTGCCACAATCCCCCTCTGCCAGACTGCCTCCATCCCCCTCTGCCACCAACACCACCTGCTCCAGTCCATCCCCCTCTGCCACCATCCCCTTCTGCCACCGACCCCCTCTGCCACCATCATACCATGTCTCACCCCCCCCCTCTGCCACCATCACACCCTGCCTCCATCCCCCTCTGCCACCATCACCCCCTGGCACCATCCCCCCTCTGCCAGACTGCCTCCATCACACCCTGCCTCCATCCCCCTCTGCTTCCATCCCCCTCTGCCATCATCCCCCTCTGCCACCATCACCCTCTGCCACAATCCCCCTCTGCCACCATCATACCCTGCCTCCACCCCCCTCTGCCACCATCACCCTCTGCCAGACTGCCTCCACCCCCCTCTGCCTCCACCCCCCTCTGCCACCAACACGACCTGCTCCAGTCCATCCCCCTCTGCCACCATCACCTTCTGTCACCGTCGGCTGGGCTGTCACTCTGTCCCAGACTCCCCCCGGTTCCCGTAGACTCTGGATTGCCTGGTCCTGGATGCAGGGCTCCCCTCCATTCCGCCGGCGCATGCTGCTCAGCCTCCGAGACCTGCTGCTCCAGTCCAGTGCTCCAGATTAGTGTTACAGATTTTAAATGTTGGCGCGCCTGGTGGCGGGATGTGCTAATACATCACTCGCCTTGCCACCAGTAAAGCGCGCCAGCGCCGCTCAGACTCCGTGAGATCCGCCCCCCCGCCGGCCGAATAGAGGATCTGCTCGGCAAGCTCCGGAACTGCGCATGCGCAGTTCCAAGCCGGACCGATCACGGCTATTTTTTACTGGCACATTCCCGCTACTACGGACATTTACGGGCGGGGAAAAAAGTGCCCGTTTTTACGGGTTGCCTGTAAAAATACGGGCGGTTGGCAACACTGGCGTGGACGCTGCCATTTAGAACTCCCCCATTGTGATGTGGCTGTGTGTTTGCACCTCCCCATTGCTTAGGATAAAGTTCAGGTGGCATGGAGTGCGTGGCTGGGCTCCTTATTGAAGCAATCCGCTCACTCCTCTAGTGCACAGGGCAGTGATGACGTTGGACGTATAGCGACATGACATCACCCACATCCAAGGCTTTGGCATGTTAAGTTTGGGATCCACCCAGAACCCTGGACCAGCAGCTGGCTCAGTGCTGCTGGGTGACTGAGACTGCCACTTCCGCCCCCTCCACAGCCCATGAGTGCTAGAGGGGCAGAGCAGAGAATTTTCAGCTTTCAGCACTGTCACACTTTCAATAACAATTGCACGGTCATGCAATGCTGTACCCAAATGAATTTTTTTATCATTTTTCCACACAAATAGAACTTTATTTTGGTGGTATTTAATCGCCGCTGTGTTTTTTATTGTTTGCTAAAAAAAAAAAAAAAAAAAACTAAAAAAAGTCTGGAAATTTTGAAGAAAAAAAAGTTTTCTTTAGTTTCTGTCAGAAAATTTTGCAAACAGGTCATTTTTCTCCTTCACTGATGTACGCTGATGAGGCAGCACTGATGGGGTGGCACTGATGAGGAGGTACTAATATGAAGCACTGATGTGCACTGATAGGCGGCACTGATGGGCACTGATAGGTGGCACTAATAGGCAGCATTGATGGCCACGGATAGGTGGCACTGATGGGCGGTACTGATGAGCAGGCACTGAAAGGCAGCACTGACTGGCATCACTGATGGGCACAGAATGGCCTCACTGATGGGCATAGATTGGTGTCATTTATGGGCACAGACTGCTGGGCACTGTTGGGCTGCACTGATAATCTTGGGAGTAAATATGTCCTGTGGTCCCACACCTCCCCAGCACCAGGGACCGGCCTCAGCAATGACAACCCCTTCACAAATTGGGGGGGGGGGGGGCGAGCTGGTGCTGTCTGCTACGTCTGAGGGGTGGTGTATAGCCTGTTACCTCTGGGAAGGGAAGGGCTTTGGGGGGTTGCCTTCTGTCTGTTGGGTGGTTTGCAGACTGTTACCTCCAGGGGAGGGAGGGGGGTGTTGCCTTTTATCTGTGGGAAGGGAGGGGCTGTAGGATGACCACATTTGCAAACTGCTATTCAGGGACCCCCCCTTCCCAAAAATCAGTTTGTGCTGTAACAAATCACAGCACAGCCGGGGCAGGTGCGCGCTCTACCCAGAAGCACTGATCACGCCCCCAAAAAGGCCGCTGCATCGCCACTTCACTCACTGACAGTACTTGTCCTGGCCGGCCGAGACCCATTTTACCTTGTTCCAACGCTTGGCTCTACACTGCCCTGCAGAGATTGGACACAGGAAGCAGGATTTATGATTTTTCCAATCACAAGCAGGGGGGTGGGGATTGTGCCTCTACAGACATTCCCGTCCAGAACAAGTACTGTCAGTGAGTAAAGCAGCGATGTGGAGGTCTTTTTTGGGGGCATCAGATCAGCCCAGGTGTGGGAGGGGGGGTGACTGTGTCAGTTTCATTCTGGGACACTGTATTGTCCTGGAATGAAGGTGCCCGGGACAGACCTGCAAAATGCGGGACTGTCCCGGGTAATCCGGGACATGTGGTCACCCTAAGGGGGTGGTGTGTGCAGCCTGTCACCTCCCTTATGTAAGCAAGGCCTGTCAACTCCAGGGGACAGGTATGTTTGCAACCTGTCACCTGGAGGGTGGGTATGTGTTGGCACAACTGGTCATCTCTGGAGGGTGTGGGCGTGTGCAGACTGTCACCTCCAGGCTGGCCCTGCTCTCTTCCCTCTTCTTCTTCTCCCCCTTTCTCTCCATAGGTAAGGTCACCACAGAGAGGTAAGGGAGTAGTGGTGCCAGGAGAGGGGGAGCGGGCGCCCTCTGCTGGTGGGAGGGAGGCAGGGCAGGTTGTGCTGGCTAGCTTGCCTGCTGCTCACCCCTGCCATGCGGCCCGGCCCCCAACAGGCTGCAGACCGGCACTGGTCCACAGCCCAGGTGTTGAGGACCCCTGGTTTAGGAGATATGGACTTGCGAAGGCCGCCGGAGACATCATGGCATACCCGTGCCATTCCTTTAGAGCCATGTGCCGTGAACAGCAGCTCCCGCGGCTTGTCCAATCAAAGGACCAGAGCCCGCCAACTGGAAGACTGGGTGAAGATGGGAGCCCTGTTGGCAGTGACAGCGCGCAGCTGGAGAGCTCTGTTTTAAGGTAAGTTTCACATAATGTGTTAGTATGCGATCCATACTAGCACATTATAACATTGCCTTGTAGGTTTAAAAAAAAAAAAATAAATTGCTTTAAAGTGGTTGTACACTCTGTACTGCCACTTGTACCTACAGATAAGCCTATAATAAGGCTTACCTGTAGGTACTGTGAATACCTCTTAAACTTGCACAGTGATATCATGACATCATCAGCACATGTGCTCTGAAGGTCCGGCTTACAGTGCCGGACCTTCAGAGCCCATGCCGGAAAACAGTGGCTCCCATGCGCATGCGCGGGAGTGATGTCATTGCTCCCCCACCTACTCATGGAGGCTGCAAACCCGGAAGACCGGGGGAAGATGTCAGCTGTCTTAGCGGTGACATCGTGGCACGGGAGAGCTTTGTTCTTAGGTAAGATTCTCATAATGTGCTAGTATGCAATGCATACTAGCACATGATATTGCCTTGCAGGAATTTTTTTTTTTTTAAGCACCAGTTGTTTGCAACCCCTTTAAGGCGGTGTGGCAAGGGGTGTGTCCAATGCCTATATACTTTTGCTGCTTGCAGGACTTTTTCTAACGTCCTGCAAGCACACTGCCCAGGTTTGAAAGCACATGAATGGGAGGCAGTTTTCAGAGGCTATTTCTAGCGCTGAAAACTGCCTCAGTGTGAAAGGGGTCTAAGAGAAATTCCCAAAACATGGCTTTTTGGGGTATTTGAGGACTGAAGTTGAGAACCACTGCCCTAGATAAGAATGAGCAGATAATCCTTGTACTACAGAGGGGTACCCAAAGCATTAGTTCAGCTCTAACAAGCATGAGCACACATAGAATCACCACAGGTGTGTGCACCCTAAAGCTCAAACACACACCTGTGTGTGTAAATATATATAACACAGTTTACTATGCTTCAGTTATGTATGAACACAGTGAGTGATCTGTACCGATCACTCACTGTGTTCATTCACAAAGGGAAGGGGCGAGTAAATGACATAGTGGTCCCTACATGGGGTGGCAAGGATGTGCCCAACCACAGCTGACACCCCTGTGCAGGGCTGGTGCAAGAACTTTTGACACCCTAGGCAAAATCTCATTTTGCAGACCCCATTGGCTCCACCCCTGACTGCACCCCCTTTGTCCTGCCCATGTGAAAGGAGGTGGCACTATACAGGAATCATCGACTCTGCTTCCTCTAGTGCTGGTTCCAGTGCTGCACTGCGCCTCTAATTACACTACCGGTCAGACGGAGCAACTGCCTGAGACTGAGTTAGTTACATGCTGCAGCCTGCAGAGCATGCAGATGCGAGGAAAACCAGTGTCCGGGCGCCCCTAGGCAGCAGTGCGCCCTAGGCGGTTGCCTAGTTTGCCTAGTGGTAGCACCGGCCCTGCCCCTGTGCGCACGCCTATGAGAATCCCAGATTGAATGATTCCTCCTTCCTGTAGATCTGCAGAGTACAGTCCAGAGGTGACAGCCTGATCCACACACATAAGAATTATTATCAGTCCCCCATATATACACAGTACACAGTGACATGTCCATGTGATCACATCACCATCACATGCCGCCAGACAGCTGACACTGTGCAGCAGTGACGGGGTTAAGTGTCTGACCCGCCCCTTAGGTCGGAGACCCCGCCCCCCTGCGCTGTGAGCCGCCATTGTTCCGGAGTCCAGGGCTGATCAGTAGAATGGCGCTGTCCTCTCTGCCCCGTGTGGAGCAATTGTCCTCCCGGGTGATCCGGGTGTTGGGGTGTAACCCGGGCCCCATGACCCTGCAGGGTACCAACACCTACTTGGTGGGCACCGGGCGAAGGTAAACGGAGACGTGTGATGAATAGAGCGCCCCTAGCGGACACATGGTGTAACACATAACACAGCCTAGGACACCTGTAACCACCTGTGTGTGTGTGGAAGTTGCTGGGGGGGGGTGTGGGGGCTGTGCCCCCAAATATGTGTGAGCCAATAGGAGATGTATGTGTGTATTGTCTTCACTGCTGAGGGGGTGAGGCTGGCATGTCATATGACATTGTACAGGGGGTGTACTACAGTAATGTACAGGGGAGGGGGTGACAATATATGGGGGAAATAGTGTACAGGAGGGTCCTGTGCATATGAGGTGGACAAGTATATGGTTGTATAGTGTATGGGGGGGGGGGACAATTATAGGATGCAGTGTATAGGAGGGAATCAGTATACGTAGGAGAAGGGGGTGCAGTGTATAGGTGGTAAATAGTGTATACGGGGGGGGGGGGGGACATTGTACAGGGGTTCAGTATATGTGGGGTAGGGGAGGAGTAATATACAGAGATGTAGTGTATGGGGGTACAGTGTATAAGGGGGAAGTAGCGTGAAGTGTATGGGAGGTGCATTGTATAGGGGGAAGTAGTGTATGGGAGGTGCATTGTATAGGGGGAAGTAGTGTATGGGGGGGGGGTGTTTGCATTGTACAGGGGGTTCAGTATATGAGGTAGTAGTGTATGAGAGGGGGGGAGTAGTATACAGTGATGTAGTGTATGGGAGGTGCATTGTACATAGGGGTACAGTGTATAAGGGGGGGGGGGGGCGCATGTGCATTGTACAAGAAGAAAGTGGTTTGCGGGGGGTGCAGTGTAAAGGGGGATGCAATGTACAAGGGGGGAAGTAGTTTATGGGGGGGTGTATAGGGATGTAGTGTGCAGGTGGTAAGTAGTGTAAATAAGGGTGGAGGAGAGTAGTGTACAAGATACAAATTCAGTATATGAAGCACTTCCCACGAATGAACATTAAACTCGATCTTATGGAGCTGTGTAAAACTATAAATCTTATGTTGCCCATACTTGTAGCAATGTAAAATGCTTGCAGCCAGCTTACAATATACATGATGACAGAACAGATCAATGCAATGTAATGCCAAAAGTTCGTATTGAAATTGAAAGAACTGAAACATTTGGCTATAGAGTGACACATCAATTTAGCTATTTTTGATAGCTGGTTAAATTGTGACGTTATGCGTTAAAGTGCATAGAATTGAATGAACTGTCATTTTGTGACACTTCAATAAAGTAAAAGTAAACAGTGCAATGTGTTGTAACAATGCATCACAGTCTAGACCAGGGGTAGGAAACTGGTGCCACAAGCGAAGCCTCTTTTGCTGGCACTCGCCTCCCTCCCCATCAGCAGAGCAGCGCAGGGAAGTGTCAGGGAGACACTAATGCATTCCAATTTCAGGATTCCTCACACCGGACCTGCACAACGGGAAAGGCACTGTGCTCCCACACATTGTAAAAGATGGGAAACATTGTTTGGTTCTCTAACTTTGCTGTAGCTGCGATCATCAGCTTTTGTGATGGGGAAGAGATTGGATGCAGTTCTGCTGGGGGGGGGGGGGGGTCCCTGCCAGTATTCAGTGCAATGAAAATAACGCCACACTTTTTCTCAGCTGCGGGGGGCCAACTTATGATCCTGCACACAGGCCCATTGCTTTCAGAAAATGCCCCTGAACTGAGCTCATCATTGCGCATCCATTCCAGATGCTTGTATGTGACATCACATACGAGCACGTGGGCTGGATGTGAGAGTTGGATCAGCAGGATGAGTGTGCCAGGACAGATAGATGTGTCTCATCTCTGCTTCCATTCACCACTTTGCATATCACACATGTCATAGATGAGAAGATGGTACAGTGGTGGGGCAGATGAGCAGGAGGTACAGTGTGGGGAAAGATGAGAAGGGGGTTCAGCGGTGGGATAGAAAAGCAGGGGGATACAGTGAAGGGGCAGATGAGCAGGGGGGATCAGTGCTGGGCCAGATGAGAAGGGGGTTACAGTGGTGGGAAAGATGAGCAGGGGGTGTTCAGTGTTGGGGCTGAGGAGGAAGGAGGTACATTGGTAGGACAGATGAGCAGGGGGCTACAGCAGTGGGGGAGAGGAGCAGGGGGGTACAGTGATGGAACAGATATGCAAGAGGTACAGCGGTGGGGCAGATGAGCAGATAAGTTCAGTGTTAGGACAGATGAGAAGATGGTTCAGCAGTGAGACAGAAGAGCATGTGGGTACGGCGTTGGAGCAGATGTGAAGGGAGGTACAGTGGTGGGGCAGATGAGAAAGGGGGAACATTGGTGGGGCAGATGAGCAGGGGGTTACAGTGGTGGGGCAGATGAGCAGGAGGTTACAGTGGTGGGGCAGATGAGCAGGGGGTTACAGTGGTGGGGCAGATGTGCAGGGGGTTACAGTGGTTGGGCAGATGAGCAGGGGGTTACAGTGGTGGGGCAGATTTGCAGGGGGAACGGTGATCTGAAGTGTGGAGTTGCAGGAATTGGGGCTGATCTGGGGCGTGAGCGTGCAGGATGTTAATTTCTCACTACTAAAGCAGTTTACAGCATTTACTTTATAAAAAATCCTTTTCGCGATTGAATGTGTGAAGTTTAAATTTTTTTGATATAAAATCACGCTCAATTTCTTTGAAAACATTTTTCGGTACACTGTGCTCAAAAGATTGCCTACCCCTGCTCTAGACCAGGGGTGTCAAACTCAAATTCATCATGAGTCACATCAGCATTATGGTTGTCTTCAAAGGGCTAGTTGTATCCCTAAGACTATATACATTTATCCAGAGCTTTTTTTCTAACAGAATAGGTTACATGTAATAAATACCAGGAGTGTGTTATGTGCGGAGTTCAGGGATGCGCTGTTTACAGTGTTCAGTTTCAGGGTTTCCTATGCACAGAGTACAAAGATCAGGGGTGCACTACTAACAGAGTGCAGGGTTCAGGGGTGCGCTATGTATTGAGTTCAATGTTGAGAAGTGCGCTACATACAGAGTGCAGGATTCAGCTCTCTTTTACAGGTTGTCCACATCTTACTAATCATTATTATACAGGATTTATATAGCGCCAAAAGTTTACGCATCGCTTTACAATATAAAAGGGAGACAATACGGTTATAATACAATAAAATACAAGAGGATTAAGAGGGCCCTGCTCAGAAGAGCTTACAATCTAATAGGGTGGGGCAGGTGGTACAAAAGGTTGTAACTGTGGGGAAAGAGCTGATGGAAGTGGTAAAAGATTAGTTGGAGATGTGATAGGCTTCCCTGAAGGGATGAGTTTTCAGGGATCGCCTGAAGGTAGCAAGAGTAGGGGATAACCGGACAGGTTGAGGTAGCGAGTTCCAGAGGATGGGAGAGGCTCTGGAGAAATCCTGGAGATAAGCATGGGAGGAGACGAGAGAGCTTGAGAGTAGGAGGTCTTGAGAAGAGCGGATAGGATGATTTGGGTGATATTTGGAGACAAGATTAGTGATGTAGCTCGGGGCAGAGTTGTGAATGGCTTTGTATGTTGTGGTTAGTATTTTTAATTTAATTTGCTGGATGATTGAGAGCCAGTGTAGTGAGTGCAGGGCCACATGTGTTTGACACATGTGCTCTAGACAACACACACAAGTGTGCATGTGTTATAGTATGCAGGCTGATGTGATTGCACACATCATACCCAATATAACGTCTACTTGTTTTTGTAGGAGAATACTTATAGATACGGGAGAGCCTTCTATTCCAGAATATATCAGCAATTTGAAGCAAGTACTTAATAAATCCAGCATGGCGATCCAGGAAATAATTGTGACTCACTGGCACCATGACCATTCTGGTGGTATAACAGATATATGCAGAGATATCATAAATGGTAGGTACAAGATCTTTCTCAAAATGTTTTGAGTGGTGAGGGATTAGAATCTCTGTCAGGTTCTTATTGATGTATGTGTCTGACTGAAAGTGATTGAAAAGTCCAAAACTTTGAGTGGTCACCAAAGGAGACAGAGAGGCCCTTTCCCTGACTTTAGAGATTTTATCTTACTTCCTATTGTCTCTACAGAACAGGAAGTGAAGAGAAATGGCACTAATGGGACACAAAAAAAAACTGACAGAGATTTTAATTATTCCCTAATCTATCCAAAATTACTCTTAAAGTGTTACTAAACCCAGGACTCTGCATTCCCCATATCTGGTCTCCCACAGTACACAGAACATGGAAATATAAACTGCTAAATACCTTTTCTCATCAGTAGTTAGAGCAGTCTTATGACTTTTATCAGTGTCGAGTTAAAGCTTGTAGGAGGAGTTTTCATTCTCCCCTGTCCCATGAGGCTGCAGGAACCCTGACCCTCTGTCTGGACAGTGCTGATTGGCCCTGTGCTGATCACATGCACTCTCCCACCACACCAAACTGAGCATGTGCAGCTTGCCCCCTAACCTCTGTGCTATCAGCAGATAGATTGGGGACTGTGGAAGAAGGGGAGGAACAGAGAAGACAGGATCAAACAGCATTTTTACACAACGCAGAGCATTAACCCCTTAGGTTCCACAGTGAATATAACAAGCATGCTTTACTGCATATACAGATTGATTTTACTGTTGTGGGTTTAGTAACACTTTAAGTGGTAATATAAGAATAATTACACTCTCCCCCAAAAAATATGATATAGCTTATGTAACTACACCAGACAGTTTTTATTGTAATGTTAGAGGATAAGTTCACTTTTTGGGAACATGTTACATATTCCACCGTTTTTCTTTTACTAAGATTTTTTTAAAGTTTTTCAGTATAACAAGAGAAATAAGGCAGTACAGAGTTCCACCCATTTTTAATTTGGCCACTAAGGCCTGATTCACACCTATGCAGTTACAGTTTGCGTATTGCAGGTGCATTTTGCGTTTTTCAATACACATTTTTGATCCATTAAAGTCTATGGAACCAAAAACCAGAAGAAAGTCCCTGGCCCTTTCCATAAAATGCAGAGATGTGAACTACATCCATATGAAGCCATTTTAAATGAACTGTAGTGTGTTTCTGCAAAACTGAAAATGCACTTAAAAATGAATAAGTGTGAACCAGGCCTTAACATGTTCCCAGTGCTGCAGCGTCTCCCCGATCCGTTGCCTGTAGTGACAGCGAGCCGGGGATCTTCTTGACAATTTTGCTGTCACAATTTTTTTAAAAAGTCAAAGTTCTGTGAATGGGAGAACTACAAGTACCAACAGCCCTTGCGACTGTCGGCTTGTTGTTCTCAATGAACTACCAGGGTGCTGTTGAGCTCTCTAGGTAGTTCATTGATGCTACATGTCAGAGTGTAACTGCCTGTCTGTACGTGATACAAGCACACAGCTTACACAGACAGTCTTTAGGAGTCTTCCATTGTACCCACAACCTGCTGATCGCAGGTGCAATGGTATTATCTGCATTAAGGTAAAAAAACCTTGAGTGCAGCATTACCTTCAGACTCTCCGAACCCCCCCCCCCCCGCCTGATTTTGATCCAGCAATGTGCGTGAGAGCAGAGGCTCTCTGGGCTCTCCATCCTCATTGGACAGAGAGGAAGCACAGGGGGAGCTATTGGCTGCTGTCAAGCACAACCAGTGAGGAGAGAGAGGGGGGGCAGCTCTGCGTATCAATGGACACACTGTGCTAGCTCGGGAGCAAGCACAGGCGAGTGCCCCTGTAGTGACCTGCTTGCTATGGGGGTACTCAATGGGGGAGGAGTGCAGGCGGGGAACCCAAGAAAAGGAGAAACCATTACACAGAGCAGGTAAGTATAACATGTTTGTCATTTAAAAAAAAAAACCTGAATGTTTACAATCACTTTAACGTTACCTTTGCTTCCAATTCATAGTTTCCTAATGCTGCCAAAATTGTGAATGTCCAGTCTTTAATATCTAGCAATTTGGGGGTGTTTGTACTGGGAGAGTTCTGGTTCCTGGTATATTTTTTTGGTGTTTGTACTGGGAGAGTTCTCGTTCCTGGTATATATATATATATATATATATATATATATATATATATATATATATATATATATATATATATTTTTTTATTTTTTTTTTTATAGCAAATTACTATTAATTGCTCATAGAGTGTATCTTATTTAAATATAAACCAAAAGGTTGTCATTCTTTAGTTGTTCTATACGTAGAATCATTTTATGAAAGTAGTTAATAGTTGTTCTTGTCATAGACTCTGGTGTTTGCGTTAGTAAACTTCCGAGGAATCCACATGAAGAAGAGGTCATCGGCACAGGAGAGCAAAAGTACAAATATCTGAAAGATGGAGATATGATAGCGACTGAGGGAGCTACACTGAAGTAAGTGCACTGACATTTACAAGATATTAACGGTTTACAATGCAGAAAAAAACTACTACTGCTACTTCAGAATCTTTTTCAGATACCACACACACCCCTACCAGAAATTGGGAGGGTTACTAGGCCAGAGAAAGCAATAGGAGAAGTGTCAGAAGTTCTAAACCTTTTGTGTGTTATCCATTCCGTGTATGACTCTCAGCAATTCCGTGTGCCCTCTCTCTTCACCTTTCCCGATCTTGTACTGCTTCTATTGGTTGTTATATGTTTTCGCTGGTGTTGGCTTTTATGGTATCTAACCATCATGTTCTTTGGTGGCCTGGCTCTCTTTTGACACTAATCAATTTAAGAATAATTGCCTTCTCCAGTGAGTTCAATCTCATGACATGTTTGAAATAGGTGAGCCCAAATTTTATATTGCCATCCAGTACAATATCTCTGCTGTACATGAAATGCTCGGGGACTTTTCCAGCATCATAGCTCAATCACCTCAATTTTCCCCATGTCTGTTTTTTTTATGGTCTAACTTTAACAAATGTAGGTTTGTATGAGGAAGACAATTACGGTTGCATTTGGTTGCGATTTTTCCATATTCGGTTCATGCTCATCATTGTTGTGCAACTTGGGTGCAATGCAACACTTTATTTCTAGCCTACAAAGACCATTTGGTCAATCTTCAGTCCCAGGAAAATGAAATCCTACATACATTCTCCTCACTATTAGTTGCTGTTTTGATGTATCCATTTCTTGTAACGGTCAAAATCTTGGTCTTTCTGATTTTCAAGAAGAGGTCAAACTTCTCGCTTTGTTCTTTGATACGTTTGATCAGACCTTGTAAGCCTTCATCGGTTTCTGCAGGAGGATTGCGTAATCGGTGTTTCAATTATTATTATTAAAGTCGAACTAAACCCTTTAATGCCATCTTGGCCTCTGTTTGATCTTCAACTGCCATGATGCTGCACATGCGATCAGATATGACTCCAACCATTGGATGGTTTGACAGTTTGGAGAGCACAACCAAGGTGCCAGTTACATTCCCAGGACCTGCCAGAATGTAACTGTTTTTTGAAACTGTTAAATCGATGGGCTTAGTTCCATTTTTAATGTTACTTTATGCAATCCATTTTTTTTGTTAATTTATCCAGACAAACTAACATAGAAACGTATATGGAAAAGGACAAAATACTCCCAGGGGCCTATACGCAGCTTGCAAGTAATAAAATACTTGTTTTGTATAAAAATATTATTTTATTTTAAATTGATATAAAACATCCTCATCAAATAAAGAACAATATCAAATAGCAAAAAAAGGAGAAGGGGAGATACATAAACAAAGAGGGACAACAACAAGAGCTCTGGTGTACACAATTTTTTTCATAATGGATGTCCAATATGACATTGACAGTAAGCAATACATAAACAATATATTGCTTTCAAAGATAACTCCAACGCTTTTCAATCTTAATGTTATATTCGATCTTCTTCAGGGAGGTATGAACATCTATAACATATCAATACATAATATTAATAGTCATCATAATAATCGTTCAAAGAAGACCTGTATAAACAGGAATCCAGGATACCAAAAGGTAATACCTTTGATATAAAAAAGGATGTTTATGGCCAGAGCAGGAACAGAAGACACATCATACCAGGGAGTTCTCATGGTGGTCAACCATCGAAGGAGTGGGCAGGGAGTCCAATTCTGTCTACAAGAGGTCACACATGATTAGACATGCGGGGGTGGTGGAGGGAGGCACAGGTGCATACATGATGTACATGATATCTAGAGATAAATAAGCTTAATTTGTACATTATATTGGTTCAAATTAAAGGTTTTGCTAAGGGAACGACTCCTAGGTCTAATGCTTCATCTGGGAAATATAAATTCCCAACAAATGTGTACCTGTGCCTATATTCCTATTTATAGGAGTTAATGACATGGAATACAACTTTCTTTATATAGATATATAAGTGTAGTTACCTTGTTTTACCATATGTGGGTCTCAGATACAATATATCGGTCTATCCGACAGGTCAAAACAATGGTCAGGTTGTATATTCATCACAAGATTGATGGTGTTCACAGTGCCTCACCGTTATGGTATCCACATGCTGCATTGGAGGAAACATATGTGTGTATGTGTAAATAAATGAATTGACCAATTGGGACAACTGTCACAAGCCCAATGATCAACAAGCCATATTACAAAAAAGTGTATAATAATCTACTGACTGGGGGCTGTCTTTCACCACATGATCCTATCCTACAACTGTCCAATGTGTTTTCCGCTAACATAGAAACAACCCACCAGAGCATGTCTGGGCAAGAAATACAGTTGGCAAACCATTAACAAGAAAATAGAAGTGCAGCTTCATAATTGACAAAATATGTGACAGCAGGTAATCACAAATATCACAAACATAAGAGCCCTTTCACATTGAGCTGCGGGCCTCATTAGCGGTAAAGCGCTGCTTTTAACACCTGCTAGCGGCCAAAGAAAGGGTTAAATGCGCCCAAAAAGCACTGCTACTGAAACGCTTTGCAGGCACTTCGGCAGCGGTGCCCATTTATGTTAATGGGTAGGGGTGGTGGAGGAGTGGTGTATACACCGCTCCTCCCCCACTCCAAAGATGCTGCTTGCAGGACTTTTTCTAACGTCCTGCAAGCGCACCGCTCCAGTGTAAAAGCACTCAGGCTTTCACACTGGGGCTGCAGGGAGGCGTTTTTCAGGCGCTTTACAGGCGCTATGTTTAGCCCTTTAGTGCCTGAAAAACGCCTTAGTGTGAAAGGGGTCTAATAGAGCAGGTAGGAGCTTGTTAAATCACCAGGAGGCCAAATGTGACCATATAATGTCAAATTGACATTGGAAAGATAATGGGTATACCTCTCAAAGCCAATGCATCTGTTCTGTTCACAAATCTACTTGTCCACTGGGGGAGGGATTGAGGAAATCCATTTTAAAGCTATTATTTTATGAGCCACAAGGATCCAAGAATGACAAGTGATGTGTTTTCATTAGGGGAAAACAATCAGAATATCCCAGGATACATGTTTGAAGATCAGCCAGCAGGTTTTTACCAAAGACTCCATTAAAAGTCAAAATCAAACCCTCCCAATACCTCTGAAGTTTGGGGCAACACCACAGGAGATAGATCAGGGTTTAGGTTAATGCATCTGTAACAGCTGGAATCACGGTGTAGGCTAATTCTATGCAAAAATTAGCAAATTTCCTCCAATCTTTACTCCAATTTTTTATTCTTCAAACTCCATCTTCCTCCTAATCATTTTTGTGCTAAACCTTACCCACACTAATAACTCTGCTCATGGGAGGGCATGCTAGGCTCTGTGTGAATTGTGACAGCATTGACTGGCCCTTCATACCCAGAATTACTAGATACTTTCTTTCAGCTGCCAGTGCTGAATGGAGCATCAGGGGTGCGAAGAAAAGGTAAGCATATGCTGCTGAAGATAAGAGGGTAAAAACAAACATTTTGCTTTGGCATAAGGCGCACACATATGTAAAGTAAAGATAGGCACATATTAGGAGGTATCGTTTTAGCTGTAGAAAATGGGAATCTTGAGCTGGCTATGCACGGTTTAACTATTAAACTGTGGGTGGCCACGCCGACATCACCTAGATTTAAAACATTTTTAATTGAACAGCTGAAGGTGCTAGGTGGAAAAAAGTCAGCTGAACAGTGTCTGCAGCCAATCAGCATCTTTAAAAAAATGCCCACCGAAAGAACACGGAACAGTGTGTGTACAAAAAGAAAAGAGCATACACTAGAATTAAGTTGTTACTGCATCTGAAGATACTTTATTGTTTTCACTGGAGTGCCTTGTAAATTCCATTAATTTATAATGAGGCTTACTCAGGTGCTGCCATGCAGAGTGATTATGTGCAAAATGCCGTTACCAGTGTCAACCAGTCGGAATTCAGTGTGTTGCCATCAGGCCTATTAAGAGATGAGATAAGGGCAATTTATTGTATAAAATTTCATTATTTTACTACTTTATTCAATATGCTGATAAAAATTGGTTTTCCTGTAAAATTCTGAATTAATCCTCTGCACACTGCTGTACACACATTTCAAGCAAACTTTTGCGTGAAAACAGGGATTTTTGGTTTGCAAATATTGCAATACATGTTCAAGCTGTCCAACTGCATCAAAGTATACTCTCTCTTTGGCCAGTCCCTACTCTACTCTGCAAAATACCAAATACACAATTGCTTGTGGCATAGTTTAATGAATGTTGCCAGCGTGGGGCAGACACATACACACTATACTGTATATGCAAAAGGGGTGTGATTTTTTTTTTTTTTTTTTTTCCTATAGAGTCCTGTACACACCTGGACATACAGATGACCACATGGCACTGGTGTTATTGGAAGAAAATGCAATCTTCAGTGGGGACTGTATTCTTGGAGAAGGAACAGCAGTGTTTGAGGAGCTGTATGATTACATGAAGTCTTTAGAAAGGCTATTAGACGTCAAGGCTGACAAGATATACCCAGGTATAACATCTAGTAGTATGTAAAGCATACAATCGTCTACAGTGTCAGTTAGGATATTAATAGCTGTGAAGAGTACAACCAGTAAGATTTTCTCATTTACTGAGGAATATGAAGTTCATAACTGACTGGATTCTGCGAGTAGCTACGTTTTACATTTTTATGTGCAAAAATATTTTCATTCTTGAGTGGACAGCTTTCTACACAAGCCTACTGCATATTCAATCATTAAAATATACATAAAGCCAAAACTTTTTCTTTAAAGGATAAGTTCTCTTTTTGCAGGTAAAAAAAAATGTGCATTTATTATTTTTTGTAGTAGGTGCCTGTAAAGCATTTCACCAGCAATCAGCAGATCACTGATGCCATGCAGGTCGCCTGCAAACTGTCAGTGTATCTGCTTGCCCGTACATCCTGTACGGGTAAGCTAGCTCATACTCCCTGACAGGAAGACTCAATGAATGACCACAGCGCAGTGGTAGTTCGTTAAGAACTACAAGCTGACAGCCACTAAGGCTTGTAATGTTGGGGCTTGTAGTTCATTCAGACACACACAGCTGGGTGTGTGTCTGAATGATGCGGCCGTGTGGGCGGAGCCCAGTGCAGCCACGCTGTTTTTTAACCACTACGCATCCGCGCTATGGCCGAATGACGGCCACATCGCGGACCTGAATTCCATATGACGGCCTCCCCTGTGCAAGTTCCCTGCGCGCGCCCTGTGATCACCGAGTCACTGAGACTCGGCTGATCACCGATCCGAGTAAGGGGCCGGTCCCAGCCCCTTACCATGTGATCAGCTGTCAGCCAATGACAGCTGATCACATGATGTAAACAAAAGATCGGTAATCGTTTTTTTTTTTTTTTTTTTTCACTCACGCTGACAGCGCGAGTAAAAAAAAAAGCAGATCACAGGCTCGGATGTCAGGGACATCGGTCCCCAAGTGGAAGAGGCACATCTGCCTCATCAGTGCCACCTAACAGTGCCCACAGTGCCACCTAACAGTGCCCACAGTGCCACCTAACAGTGCCCACAAGTGCCACCTAACAGTGCCCACAAGTGCCACCTATCAATGCCAACAAGTGCCACCTATCAATGCCCACCTGTAGTGCCAATCAGTGCCACCTGGCAGTGCTGCCCATCACTGCCACCCATCAGTGCCCATCACTGCCGCCTATCAGTGCCCATCACTGCCGCCTCATCAGCATACATCAATGAAGGAGAAAAATGACCCGTTTTAAATTTTTTATAACAAAATATAAAAAAATAAAACAATTTTTTTTTTTTTTTAATTCAGATTTTTACATTTTTTTAACAAAAAGTAAAAACCCCAGAGGTAATCAAATACCACCAAAAGAAAGCTCTATTTGTGGTGAAAAAATGATAAAAATTTCATTTGGGTACAGTGTTGTACGACCGCGCAATTGTCATTCAAAGTGCGTCAGCGCTGAAAGCTAAAAATTGGTCTGGATAGGAGGGGGGTTTAAGTGCCTTGTAAGCAAGTGGTTAAACAGTAACAGCTAGTACAGGGAACTCCCCGTTAGGGCTGGGAGATTTTCTTTAAAAAAAAAATCGATTCATGATTCGAGTTTTTTTTTTTTGGACACCGCGCCGGTCCTGAGGCGCTGCGGGCATGAGTTTTTAGGCGAGGCCGCAGCTTCGGCCTAGTCCGCAGCGTCCGGCCTCGCGGACTAGGCCAAAGCCGCGGCCTCACCTAAAGGCTCCTGCCCGCAGCTCCTCAGGACCGGCGCGGTGTCAGCGCCAGTCCTGGGGAGCTGCAGGCAGGAGTTTTTAGGCGAGGCCGCGGCTTCGGCCTAGTCCGCGGCGTCCGGCCAAAGCCGCGGACTAGGCCGAAGCCGCGGCCTCGCGTAAAAACTCATGCCCGCAGCGCCTCAGGACCGGCGTGGTGAAAAAAGATCTAAAAAAAATCCATTTGCTTAAATTTTGAATCGATTTGACCTCTCAACTCGATTCAAGATTTAAATCGATTTTTTTCCCCAGCCCTACTCCCCGTACTGCTGTCACAGGGAGGGGGGGCAGCGGGTGGCCGGTTCAGCACTGGGAGCATGTTACATGTTCCACCCGAATATTGGGTGGAACATGTAACACGTTCCCAAAGGTGAACTTATCCTTTAAAGTTAGTGTAAAGCCTCGAAATCTTCTGCATTAAGGTGAAAAACCTTCTGTACTGCAGCTCCCCCCCAGACCCCCATCCCCCTCCTATTCTTACCTGAACCCGATCCGATCCAGCAATGTGCACGAGCACAGCGGCTCCAGCCACTGTCCTTCTCCTCATTGGACAGATTGATAGCAGCAGGAGCCATTTATCTCCCGCTGCTGTCAATCAAATCCAGTGACATGGGGGCGAGGCTAGGACCCGCTGTCTGTGTCAATGGACACAGCAGTGGGACTCGGGAGCGTGCCTGCACGGGTGCCCCCAGGGAAAATTGGCTTTCCGTGGGGGCACCTGTTGAAGAGGAGGGGCTTGGAGCACCAGTGGGGCACCCCATAAGAAGAGGATCGGGGCTGCTCTGTGTAAAAGGATTGCACAGAGCAGGTAGGTATAAGCATGTTTGTTAATTTACAACCCCTTTAAGTTGTGGATAGAGCAGGGAAGGGTTAGAATCCGTTTTAGGTTTTTACTGCTGTCTGTGTCTGCACTGGGGAGGTTCACCCTTTTTTGTGTCCTGGCAACCATTTGTCATCTGGACTGAAATTGATGGGACCTTCAAAATTTTCAGTTGTCACCAGAACAGTGGGAAGAGGGAAAATTTGGAAACGGGGACTTTTGTTCTGGGGACAGCTGTCTCAGGAAGAATTTCCTAATGTTAGAGGAATTTCCTCTTGCTTCCTGCTGTGTCTATGGGAAAGGAAGTGAAGGGCATTCTCGCCAATGGGACAACAAGGAAAAAATGAAAGCAAGTGGAGATTACTGGAGTAGTGTGTCTACTTCAGGGATTACTAGCTTCCAGGGGCATCGGCAAGGTATTGCATATGCATAGTTACATTGATCCAAGCTGGACCAATATAACTATGTATACTGCATTTATTTATGTCTTTTATATCTGCTTAGAGTTCAGCTTTCATTTCCTTGTTTGTAAAAAATATATTGTACAGTACATAAATGCAGTGTAACACTTTACTTTTTATGGTAAATTAGTCCTTTGGAATATCATTGTTATATGATATTTGGATCACAGCTGGACACCGTGTTTCTTCACTTGCAGGTCATGGCCCTGTGATTCAAGAGGCAAGAGCCAAAATTCGGGAGTATATTACTCACAGACAGGCTCGAGAACAACAAATTTTGCAGGTTTTGCAAGAGAACTCTGGGAAATCAATGACTGCCACAGAACTTGTTAAAATTGTGTACAAGGTAAGATGACAAAGAAAAGCTCTTCTACAAAAAGAAAGGGATAAATGTTTGTATTAAATGGTATAATGAAAACACATGGTGTGGTCAAATCATTGTACACACACGTTAAGATATCTCTGGCCACACACGTTAAGATATCTCTCCTTCAACCTCAACGACTAAAAGAGAGAAATAAATACATTTCCCCATCCATTCTAAACAGCATGCATGAAGGAATCTCCCCTCTGCTGGCTATTGTCTTCTGACAGGTGTTGTTCCTGTGGCTGTCAGAATACCTGAACAGTGACAGCATCTGATTAGCTGCAGTCAATTTTCTGCCTAGCTCCTGAGATATTCAGATCAAAGTTTGTCAAGCAGGGAGGTGCAGACAAGGCTATTCAGCAGGAATCGGCCAAACTTTAAGCCATGTATGGCCAGCATTACAGTCAAGTGTTATATGTTTTGTTCTGACAAACATTGATGCACATTTGTTTTGAGTGATATTTAATTTCACTGAAGTCAGAACTCATAATCTGTATCCTTTTTGCAGATCAGCAACTTAGAATGTAGTTAAAAAGGAGCTTCACTCTAGAAAAAAAAATTCAAAGTCAGCAGCTACAAATACTGTTTGTGCTAACCATAGGTGTGTGCAGCCTATTGCATTAGGGTGTGCACCCCAAAGCTCAAACACACATGTCTTTCTCTGCAGCCTTAGCTGCACTGGACAGTGAATGAATGGGAAGTGCTCTGTGCTGAGCGGCTTCCTCTTCATTCACAAGCTGAAGCATAGTAAACAGTTTACTATGCTTCAGTTGTGAATGAACACAGTGAGTGAGTGTGTTCACTAGAAAGAGAAGGGGCCGGTAAATTACATATTTTTACTAGCCCCACTTCCCCACTCTCCATCCTGAAACATCAGCTGGGGGGGTGGGGGAGAAGTGAAGCCACCAGCACTGTGGGGCGGAGGCCAACATGGGGAGAAGCCGGGGCGGTAGGGGGAGGTCGGCAATGCACGTAGTGATTAGGGTGTGCGCAGGCACACCTGGCACACCCCCTGCGCACGCCTATGCTGCTGACATTTAATAAACATACACATCTTACCTATCCAGTATTCCAGCACTGTCCACACCCGGGACCATTCTTCGCTGGTCTTTGGGTCCACGGCACGTCTGTCTTGGATGTGGGAAGCCGGCAGTGACTTCCTCATGCTTCACAGCCGGCTTCCCAATGTGAATGTGCAAGTAGCACTGAACTTTTTTAATGGACCCGCAGCATCTGTTACCTTTTGACATGTCCCAAAAGGTTGTGGGAGGTGGAGGGGGCAAACTTCCGCTTGGATCGCCTAGGTGATCTGAGAGGAAGTGGATACCTGACAAAACTAGGTTCCACTCCCTGGAAAAAATTAATAAATTTAAACTTCCAAAAGTGGGAGAGGAGGGGGAAGCAGAAGAAATTGTAGGAGCATGACAGTAACATTTTTAAAAGAAAAGTTTAACAATAGCAGCATCTGTATTTCCTCAAGAGGTTTCTTTTACCTCCCAGTGCTTCTTAGTAGTCTATATTAGAAGCACCCCCTTAATCCCCCTCCCATTCTTTCCTTTTTTTCTTCTTCAGTAAGTCAGTCTTGTTATGAGTAGATGTATGCATCAACTCAATGAGACCACTAGGGGGCACACTCTGCTTGTGTTTGTAAAGACAATCTGCCACAACTATTCCTTTCTGGTCATATTTTCTGACCAGTATGCTGGGTTGTTCTTTTTGTAAGCAAATGTTTGACAAAGCTACCATGTTTCCCACAGGATACGCCAGAATATTTACATGCAGCTGCAGAATTCAACCTTACTCATCATCTACAGAAACTAAAGCGAGAAGGAAAAATAGGTGAGTTTAATATATTCCTAATATGAGAAAAACTATTGTTTGATATTTAGACTGCAGTAACATAGGGGAATGCAAATTCAGCAGAAAGCTGTTGTGCGGTTGTGCGCTGTAAATCATGATGCTTTTGGATGTGTATGCCAGACATTGCTATTGATGTGGCTGCAGTACTGATTATATTGTAGTCATAGGAAACTATTTTTTACTAATGCAAATCGGCAGCTATTGCCCACAATAGCATCGTCCAAATCAGTGTGGCGCCGCAACCGATTCCTAAAAGTAGTTTCTGTACTACTTTTGGCGACTTCGGGGGGCGATTTGAATAGACATCTGTGCATGAACCCACACAGATGTCTGTCAAATTGCCCCCTGAAGTCAGACTACATTGCCAGTTTAAATAACTCACATGATTTCTAACCCACATCAGTGTGAACCTGGGCTTGAAGCCCAGTTGCAGGGCCCAGGTACCAGAGTTTGAATTGCAGGGCCCAGTGTACTTTGTAATCTAACAGACCTGGTCAGACACAACCACTCTCTTGCTTAGGTATTTACAAAATATTTTAAGCAATTTCCTAGAGACCGGCATGCATTAATGGTCATACAACACTATGGGGGACATTTACTAAAACCAGTGTACACAGAATCTGGTGCAGTTTTGCATAGTAACCAATCAGCTACCAAATTCAGCTTGTTCAATTAAGCTTTGACAATAAAACCTGGAAGCTGATTGGTTTCTATGCCGAGTGTGCACCAGTTTTAATAAATCTCCTTTTATATGTGTCTCTTTTAGACTAAGCTTGGTGTATGGAAAGATACAAAATTATTAAAGTGATAATAAAGTCTTTGTTATTTTTAACAAAAAAAAAAAAAAAAACATGTTGTACTTGCCTACTCTGTGTAATGGTTTTGCACAGAGCAGCACAGATCCTCCCATTTTTCGGGTACCTGTTCGGTGCTCCTGGCCCCTCCCTCCTGTTGAGTGCCCCCACAGCAAGCAGCTTGCTATGGGAGCACACGAGCCGCAGCTCCCTGTGTCCATTTAGACACGGAGCCGCAGCCTGGCACCCAGCCCCATCTCTCTCCTCATTGGCTCACTGACTTTGACAGCAGCAGGAGCCAATGGCACTTCGCTGCTGTCTCAGCCAATGAGGAGGGAGAGTCCGGGCAGCCGAGACTCTCGTGCAACATCGCTGGATTGACTGGGGGCTCAGGTAAGTATTTGGGGGTTGAGGGGGGCTGCTGCACACTGAAGATTTTTCATCTTAATGCATAGAATGCATAAAAATAAAAAACCTTCTGCCTTTACAACCACTTTAAGCACTTTCATACATTGGGCAATTGGATTTTAACTTCTCTGATTAGTAACATGCTGATTTCTGTCAGTTTGGAGAAATTATCTACAAATGCTCATGTAGTGAACAGTAAAACCAAGTATCGCTGTGTGACAAAAATCTGTAGCATATAATGAACCTTTATTTCAGCATGCTAGAAAACAGAGGGATTTAACGGGAAACTTTCTGAGAGTATTTTAAACAAAACACCCTATTTTGGCTCTTTTCACTACCACATAAGTGATCAGACGATTGTAGAGCTTCACAGATCACTTTTACTAAACAGCCAATCACTGGCTGAAAAAAATGACATCATTTAAAGTGGTTCGAAAGGCAGAAGTTTTTTTTTATCTTAAAGGGTAAGTTCACCTTTACAGAAAAATCTGTAAGGTGAACTTACACTGGACCCCCTCCCCACCCCCCCAGTCCCGCTGACCTGGAGATTAGCGATCACCCGCTAGTAGACCTAGTAGATTTTCTGTAAAGGTAAACTTACACTTTAATGCATTCTATGCATTAAGATAAAAAAAAAAAACCTTCTGTGTGCAGCAGCCCACCTCAGCCCCCCTAATATTTAGCTCCATCTCGATCCAGTGCTGTTGCAGGAGACCTGAGGCTGTCCGGGACTCTTCCTCCTGATTGGCTGAGACACAGAGGCAAGCGCCATTGCTCCCGCCGCTGTCAATCAAAGTCAGTGAGTCAATGAGGTGAGAAAGGGGGCAGGGCCGAGCCACAACTCTGTGTCTGAATGGACACGGCAGGGGCTCGGCTCGGGTGCCCCCATAGCAAGCTGCTTGCTGTGGGGGCACTCAACAGGAGACTGGGGCCAGGAGCACCAACGAGGGACCCGGGAAGAGGAGGCTCTGGGCTGCTCTGTGCAAAACCAATGCACGGAGCAGATAAGTATAACATGTTTGTTATTTTTAAATGAAAAAAATCAAGAATTTAATATACGTCATATTTCGGAGGTTTTAAAGAAAATAAAGCAGAGCAGGGATTTTATTAAAAGAGTATATCAAATAAAAGCTGTATATGTGCTTTAAAACTTATGATAAAAATATTTAGGTATGCAAATAAGTCATATAGTTATTGTCAAGTTACCCAACCCATGCTGATTCTCTGGTCATGAAAAGGCTAAAGCGCTAGAATTCAGGTATGCATTGTCAGGGATATTCTTGGATTTTCAGTTCCTTAAAGCTGAACTAACTTATTTTTCCTTCGAAGGTCTGATGTCCCTCACCGGCATCTTCTACCTAGCTTTGTCCGGGTGATGGCCTGTGGCCATTTTCATTGGCCGGCATGAGATGATGTCACTCCTGGAATGCGCAGGAGTTCAGTCATCCCGCCATACAGGATCCATGATGGAATGTAAACTAAGCTCTGCTTGCTTAGTTCAGTGTACATTCCAAGGAAGACTGTGAGCAGGTGGGTAGGTTTAATTTAATGCAGAAGAGATATTGCATGTCTCTTCTGCAATAAAGAGCCCGCCTGCTCACAACCTATAAAAGTAAGACTTTAGTTCTGCTTTAACAGACCCAGAACTATGAGCTGCCTTTGACATATATAAAGGCCTGTGATATAAATAGCTGGATTCATCCTTTTACTGCAGAACAGAGGAGATTAGAAATGTTGCCTAAAAATTAAATTTACAAGAAATTCCTCTATATTTCTACTTGGTGCTCCCAATTACTTGCAGTAATGGCAAATTCTATTTCTCCATGCTGGAGACAGGTATACTTGTATATTGCCAGTAATGTGTTGGTGACTTGGTCATACAAATGCATACATTGGTAACAGGAGCTGATTGATAGATAGATATAATCTCCTTGTCCAATGTCTAAGCAATGCTATGAGATGCTACACTACACTTGCTTGGGATACACATAAAGTTAGCTCTGAACTTGGAAGTTCCTGTGACCGAGTATTACAAACCTCCAATAGCCTGTAAAAACAGAGAGGCGGCAAATACAGTGGACTGGTTTTTTAACTTCATACTCATTTCCACTAATGAAGTAAGATACCTATGGATTGTATCTGCAACCTCTCTGTTCTTAGAAACCTATTTGTGCTGTTGTTAGAAATAAACAAAGCTTGTTAATTTTATGGATGCAGACATTCTGTACATTGATCCAGCATCGCCACTGTGGATTCTCAATTTTCTTTTTTTGTGTATTTTTGGTAGCCCTACAATCATTTCTGGCAGTGAAACTTTTAAAGGGTCATTAAACCCAGACTGAAAAACTCTCATAATATAAACTCTCACTGGTCCCCAAAAAGTGTCATTTGGGGTCAGATTTTTCTTCCGCAGTGTCGCAGTTACCAAAAATATGTAGAAGAATATGTATCCGCCTAAACTGATGAATAAATGTGGTGATCAAATGCCACCAATAGAAAGCTCTATTTGTGGGGAAAAAAAAGATGTCCATTTTGTTTGGATACAGCGTCGCACGACCGCACAATTGTCATTAAGGGGGCAAATCCTTCTGGGGCTGAAGTTCTTAAAGAGCACCTGTCATTTCAGATCCATCATGGCAGCGCCTGTTGGTGGCATCCACTCACCTGCTGCCACCACGTCCCTCACCTTGTTGTTTCACTTCCGCATCGCCAGCCGTCCCATTAAAGTGAACAGGACTGTCGGTGAGTCAACAGCGGGACAGAGATGACAGTTGCTCTTTAAAAATAGTGATTTAAATCAAGCCTTTTTTACTAGTGATTTAAATTGACTTGATTTAAATCAAATCCACCCTGGTAGGCCAGAACAGGCTCACACTGTAGAGAGCATACATCAGCAGAGTAATAGAAACCCCTCCCAAAGATTTTTCCCTGCAGATGCCAAAGAACAGGAAAAGATCGTGTGATCACGGAACAGTGCTGCAGGTAAAGGGTACTTGGAGGATTTAGAAAAAAAAAAAAAAAATATATATATATATATATATATATATATACATATATATATATATATAGGCATGATTTATGTGAATGAGTTATGGCAATTAACACTTCTCTGATTTGTATCACTTTAAAGCGGAGTTCCACCCAAAATAAGGCTTTTCTGCCCCCCTCCATCCCCGTCCCCCACGGTGAGATCACTCGGAGGTTCAGCCCCTCCCCTCCTTCCCCCACCGCCGGGCCATTCAGAAAGGGCAGCACGCTTTGCACATGCGCAGTAGGGAACCGACTGTGAAGCCGCAAGTCCAGTTTCCCCTATAGGCAATGGCGACGGCAGCAACCGAGACCTGATGGAAAAACCGGCTGGGGTGCCGACATCGTTGGATTCCAGGACAAGTAAGTGTCCTAATATTAAAAGTCAGCAACTACAGTATGTGTAGCTGCTGACTTTACATTTTTTGCTGGGGGGGTGGAACTCCGCACTAAATATATAGACTATGTTAAAAAAAAAAAAGGTTGGGTTGTTAAATCCAATAGCACCTTCTTGTTGATGTTTGTTTCAGATAGTCTAGCATAAAAATACATTTTTTTCCCACTGTATCAAAAAGAAAAGTTTTGGGCTACACATTAAAACATCATCTGATTATTCTAATTGGATGACTTTTCGGATCATATTGTATATTGCAGATATCTGAATAATGGTCATGTTTGTTTATTTGCAGTACAAGAAAAGGGTCCTAAAGTCCAGTGGAAAAGTCACTTGTGATTGTTAATCGAGGAAACAATTTTGTTGAATCTTTATAAGGAATACACTGCATGGGTGGATCGAGGATCACTGAATAAGATGGCTCACAGTAGAATCAGCCAACCCGACGCCAAATCATTACACTTGCAGCTGTGTAATTTTATAAATTTCATTTTTAATTGGGGTTTCTTTTTATTACTAAAATAAGCATCTTCTTTATCAATGAATAAAAAAAAAAAAAAAAAATCACGTAGCGCCATTTACTCTATGAGCTCATACCTGACATAACATTGTCCATGGGGTGTACATCCTGTTTTTTCTGTCTTCACCAGCATTTTGGTATGTACAAATGTGCTTGTGCACCTAGTTAAAGCTGCTGACAGCATAAGAGCACAAGTATCCTCAACATAAAGTACTATCTTGCTGGCATGAAAGGAGTAAGATTTAAAGTGATTGTAAAGGTTCTTGTTTGTTTTTAAGGTAGGTATACTTACCTGATCTGTGCAAGGATTTTGCACAGAGTGGCCCCTGATCATCCCTTTCTGGGGTCCCCCGGCGGCGCTCCTGGCCCCTCCTCCTCCATGGGGGCACTTGTGGGGCATGCTCCCAAGTCCTCTGCTGTGTCCATTGACACAGACAGCAGGACTCTGCCCTGCCCCCAGCTCCCACGTTACTGGATTTGATTGACAGCAGCGGGAGCCAATGGCTTCTGCTACAATTAATCTGTCCAATGAGAACTGGAGACAGCGGCTGGAGCTGCTGGGCTCCTGCTCGTTTCTGGAACGATTGGGTAAAAAAAGGGGGGGCTCTGGGGGGCAGCTGCACCACAGAAGGTTTTTCACCTTAATGCATAGAAGGCATTAAGGTGAAATACCTTGGGACATTGCATCTCCTTTAAGATTTAAAAGTTCTTGCCCTCCCCAAAGCTCTTCTTTTTTACAGCATGCTGCCACCTGCCTCTGTACCTAGAGTGGCTATAGATGGATCGAAATTGGCCCAGTTTAGCAGGTTCTGGCCAACCTTTAATCCATCTATGGCTGTTCATGTTCGAGAGGAGTCGATCTAATGTTCAAGTCCTCTCAAACTGGGCTGTTGGAAATTTTTCATTCAGTCATCAGTATATTTTGAAAGCAATGAAGTCTCTGCTGTCACATTACGATAGCGTAGCAGGGAGGATCCCTTTATCCTATGTTTCTCAACTCCAGTCCTCAAGTACCCCCAAAAGGTCATGTTTTCAGGATTTCCCTCAGATGTGGTAATTACTAAGGCAGTGAAACTCATAAAACCACCTGTGCAAAATAATGGAGGGCCTGAAAACATGACCTGTTGGGGGTACTTGAGCACTGGAGTCGAGAAACATTGCCTTAATCCTTGCCTTAGTCCTTGAATGTGTGGATAGGAGAATCCTTTGTTATTTATTTTTTTTGATCACCCTGCTGGCTGATCAAAAAAATAAAAAATTATCCATCTATGCCCAGTTTTACCATTTCTTGCTCTTACCTCTACTGACTACAATTAGAAGTGAACAAAACACCATGCTTTTATAACTCTGTTGAGTGAGGGGAAGGGTTATCCCATTCCTTATTTTGCCCCCTTGTTCAAGCAGCTAAATATGAGCATTGTGTATATTTATGTATGTTGCTGCTATTTTACGTATGTTAACATTTTGATGATTCATTGAAATACATAAGCAGTGTTTGTTTGGCTTTCATTTTCATAAATTCATACCAACATATTAGGTTGTAAATTACATTGGTTATTTAATTTACTCCAGGAAAAACAGATTTCTGTCTAACTTGCCTTAATTTGCCTTTCTTATACTGAAATTTTTGTGGTTGTCATTTTGAACTTGCTGAAATAAATGTATAGCTATAGAAAAAAAATGGGAACAATACAAAAATGCATTTCTCTGATGTTTTCTCAAACAGTTTTTAGGCGATAAGATCAACTGAAAGCTTATACCCAAATTGATGAATTCAGAGTAATCCGTTACAGAAAATAATGAAAATACCATGTTGGTTAAGCAGGCCATAGATTATACAATTTGTGGTGGAAGGAAAGAAAATTGCTTGATTTCCCCAAAGTCAGTGTTGATGGGGGAATCCATCCCACAGCACTATTGTGTTCTGTCAGTCGGCAGCCTGCCTTGTCTTCAGGACACAATGATCACTTCCGCCCTGCTACAGAGATTGGCAGTGATCGCATGGACAAAGAATCAGGCTGGATTGGATTCAGTACAAGCAACTTGTCAGATTTTTTTTTCATGCGATCACTGCAGGCAGCTATAGCAGCTAGCAGTAATGGTTCGACTTCAGGACAACCAGCCCTCCCATTGATGGACCGAATCTCGGCTGGTCCCTGCTGAACCAGCGGAGATTCAATCCATCTATGGTCAGCTTTAAAGTAAATCATTAGATCAAACCGACGCAGCTATGTAAGAGGAATGACAATTAGACTGTGCTTTTTTTCTGAAAACACATCAAAGATGCAGCATGCAGGACTTTGATGCGCTTTCATGAAAATTTGTGGTATAATAGAAGTCTAAGGGAGTACACCTAAAACTGCATGTAAAATGTGGATAAATCACACTGCACCAGTGGCGGAATTACCAGGGTCACAACAGTTGCACTTGCGACCGGGCCCTGGCATTCTGCCACTGTCGGGGGGGGGGGGTCAGCGGGGTTGCTATTCGCACGGCTCTGAGCTGAGATTGTCTCTCTTACAGCTCAGAGCCAGTGTTCTATGGAATACTGCCTCCCGTCCTTCTTTCCCCCTCTATCCTCTCTTGCACGGGATGAGAGAGGAGACAGCTGGTCTGCTCATTCTCCCCCCACCGCTCTCCTGTGTGTGCTCTGCGGGAAGTCAAATGTGAAGCTAAGAAGTTCACACTTCCCGCAGAGCACAAAGGAGGAGAGAGTCAGGGAGAATGAGCAGACCAGCTGTCTCCTCTCTCATCCCGTGTGAGAGAGGACAGAGGGGGAAAGGAGGACGGAAGGCAGTATTCCATAGAACACCGGCTCTGAGCTGTATGAGAGAGACTATCTCAGCTCAAAGCTGTGCTGAGCAGACAGGCGGCATTCATGAGCACTGATAGGTGGGATTGATGAGCACTGATAGGTGGCACTAATGGGCACTGATAGGTGGGATTGATGAGCACTGATAGGTGGCACTAATGGACACTGATAGGTGGGATTGATGAGCGTTGGTGGGCACTGCTAGGTGGGATTGATGAGCACTGATAGGTGGCACTAATGTTCACTGATAGGTGGGGTTGATGAGCACTGGTGGGCACTGATAGGTGGGATTGATGAACACTGGTGGGCAGTAATAGGTGGGACTGATGAGCACTGATAGGTGGGATTGATGAGCACTGATAGGTGGCACTGATAGGTGGGATTGATGAGCACTAATAGGTGGCACTGATAGACAGCACTGATGAGCACTGATGGGCAGCACTGATAAGCTGCACAGGTAGGTGGCATTGATGAGCAATGATAGGTGGCACTGATAAGAAGCATTGATGAGCGCTGATAGGTGACACTGATGGGCGGCATTGATGAGCACTGATAGGTGACACTGATAGGCAGCATTAATGGACGGTGATAGAAGGCATTGGGCACTAATATGCAGTACTGATAAGTGGCACTGATGGACACCATTGAGGTGGCATTGATGAGCACTGATGGGCAGTATTGATAAGCGATAATAGGCGGAACTGATGGGTGGCATTGATGAGCACTGTTGGGCTGCACTGATGATCAGGGCACTAATTATCAGTGTAAACAATCTACTGACATTGTTGCCTTTCTTTTCCTCAGACAGACACAGCGTGGAAGGAAAGGGCTGCCGATAACCAGCAAGTCTGTTTACATGTGATTGCGCTGGATGCACCTCCCGGGGACACGTGGGAGGCAGGGTTCTGGTAGGATGTCCATGGGCGCCCTCCCAAAATTGGAAGGCCGGGGCTCAGATGGAAGGGGGGCTCAGGGGGGCCCATCATGGTGTCTTACACCAGAGCCCTGAGGGTTCTAGTTACACCTCTGCGCTGCACCCAAGCCGCGGGGCACCTGTGTGAACCTGCTGTACAGTGTAAGAAAAAATTGTATTCAATTGCAAGACAGCATACTGTGTATAATTGAGCAAAGTAAAAATTATGGTCTTTGGGGGATAATCTGAAGCAGGAATTCAGAGAGAGTAGAATACATACATATATAAAAAAAATACAAGGCTTTGGCTCTGATGTAAGCAGTAATAAGCAAAGAGGAGCAGGCAGGTCCTCCAGATTTCATGATTTGACGAAGTCTGGGTATGTCACGGCTGTAGTGCAGCAAATTTTAACCCCCTGTGCATTTTTTTTTTCTTTTTATATGCGCTCTAGGCAAATAGCTAAAAAAAAGAAAACGCATTGGAAATACTTACTTTTTGTGTACTGTATTACCCATCATAGGATGTGTTGCTTTGCTTAGCTAGGCTAGACACCCTTGCCAAAAAGCTCAGCCAGGTCTAGCATACCCTTCACTCCTCACAGACTGCATACGGCTCACTCTTCACAGACTGTATAGTTGTTGATCAAAAGCCCAACCTAAGGGCCCTTTGACACGGGCTGAAAATGGGCAGGCGGACCTAATCGGACTCTCCAGTCTCCCCTGAGCTTGAAAATGGGCAATACTTTATTCATTGTGCGGTAAAACGTTTGTATATCCGGAGCCACATCGTTTTTCCATTGTAACAGTATTCATTTCCTGGCATAGAACAACAATATACATACAAGGGTACGAGCATGAGTCCTGTGGATAAAGTTATTTAACACACCAAGTAAACCCACTTCAGGAGTATGAGGTACAGGTAAATATAAAGTGTTGTCAAAAAAAGAAAATAAGGCCTTCCAATATACTGACAAGGCAGGGCAGGACCAAAACATGTGTAAGTACTCCGCGTCCGTATTCCCACATCTGGGACAGGAGGATGCAGAGTCAAAGCCCATGCGGGCCAATCTGGCAGGAGTGTAATGCAGCTGGTATATAAATTTGAACTGTGTATAGCGATCATTAGAACTTATAAGGTCCTGGAAGCAGATTTCTGAGGCCTCCTCCCACCCCTACTCGGACAGCCCAGGAATCAGAACCTCCCATTTTCGTTGAGTCAGCTGGAAGGGATTGACCCCAGCAGACTGAAAACGTGAATAAACTGTCATAACCAGTTTCTCAATATTTGGATAGGACAACACCTCCAAAAGGTGATTATGAGAGCTTCTGGGACAAACCGGCAAACTGTGCCTGGATGGCATGACGTTACAAAAGATATTTAAAAAGAATTTGTTAGTCGCTCCACACCTGGCCTTCAACTCATCAAAGGAAGCAAAAATCTTATGAACAAAAATGTGAAAGATATGGGTGATCCCTAGTCATGTCCACCACGGAGTCCGGGTGGCCCAGGAAATTGGGATTTTGCCACAGAGGAGCGTTAGGAGATACCCCTCCCGAAGTTGTCAACGCTCTAGTACCCTCAGGCCGGGCAAACCAGCTAACCTCTATCTGAAAGCAACTGTCATGGTTATGCAATAGAGTTTTCTCTGTCAGCTTACCTGTCTCCATGTGTTCATCTTTAAAGACCGGCTGCCTCTCACCTGACTGGTTTTATAACCTCTCCTCTAAGCATGGCCCCACCCCAGGCCCTATCAGGGAACCCTATATTAACCTGTACACTGCAAGCCAGCAGTGCTGATCAACCATTGTGTGTTAGCCTCCGTGTGTACTTGCTGTGTTTCCTACGTCTGATTCCTGCTACCGATTTTGGCCTGTTCTCGTCTCTCCCTGTCTGCTTGTTACCCTGACCTTTGGCGTGTTATGTTTATCCTTGTCTGCTAGTAGCCCTGACCTTTGGCTTACCCCTTACTTCCCTGTCGTTCCAGCCTGCTGCCTCCTTCCTCTTCTCCTGTAGTCTATGGTGAGCGTGAGCTGTGAGACCCTGGGGGCCGCGACCTGGAGCCAGACTGCAGCGCAGTCCATCTTCACCACTAGAGGCTCTGGTGAACACCCGCTGGCTCTTATGCCCTGTACACACGGTCGGATTTTCCGACGGAAAATGTGTGATAGGACCTTGTCGGAAATTCCGACCGTGTGTGGGCTCCATCACACATTTTCCATCGGAATTTCCGACACACAAAGTTTGAGAGCTTGCTATAAAATTTTCCAACAACAAAATCCATTGTCGGAAATTCCGATCGTGTGTACACTAATCCGACGCACAAAGTGCCACGCATGCTCAGAATAAATGAAAGCTATTGGCTACTGCCCCGTTTATAGTCTCGACGTACGTGTTTTACGTCACCGCGTTTAGAACGATCGGATTTTCTAACAAGTTTGAGCCAACATCCGTCGGAAAAAATCCATGGATTTTGTTGTCGGAATGTCCGACCATGTGTACAGGGCATTAGACTCCGCGCCCTGGGGAATCTATGCTCTAGCTCCCACTGGCATCCATGTTAGTTATCCTGTAGACCTGCTTCCTGAACCTTCCAGGGTTCAATCCACAGCAGTCAGTCCTAGGGTCCACTACCTTAACGGTGCACTTCTGACTCCTACAAAGTGCATCTGTCACCTGGTCCCAGGTGACCTGACAGTTTGATCAGCCATGGACCCGGCTGATGTGCTGCTACCCGCAGATGATCCGTTGCAGGGCTTAGTTTGCAGACTTGAGACCCAGGAATCGCATCAGACCCAAGTGATGCGATTCCTTCAGGATTTGGCATCCCGTTTTGAACAGGTTCAGGCCTCATTAGGACCCCCGGTTCAAAAACCTCAACCGCTATCTGCTGCTGCACCTATCATACCAGACGCAGCCACACATTCATTACAACTGCCAGCTCCGGCCTGTTTCTCTGGGGACTCCAAGGCTTGCAGGGGGTTCCTTAGCCAGTGCATGATTCATTTTGAACTTCAGCCCCAAAACTTCCTGTCCGATCAGGCGAAAGTAGCCTATATTATATCCTTCCTGTCCAGGCGAGGAGCTAGCTTGGGCTGCCCCTCTGTGGGAACTGAATGATCCAGTGGCTTCTAGCCTGTCTGAATCTTTTTCGGAATATCTTCGAGGAACTGGGGCGTGTCTCCTCAGCGGCTAGCGCTCTTTTACGTCTCTGTCAAGAGTCCGCTTCTGTGGGACAGTATGCTCTTCAGCTCCGTATCCCCACAGCTGAATTGAGCTGGAATAATGAGGCCCTAGTTGCAGCCTTTTTATATGGCCTCTGATAGAGTGAAGTATGAATTAGCAGGAAGATCCCTTCCTGCTGATCTGGACGGTGTCATCACCTTGTGTAACCAGATCGATATTCGCTTTCAGGAGAGGGCCCTGGAAAAAAGATGCCAGCACTCCCCAGTCCTTAGGTAGCTTGAGCTTCCAGTCCCTTCTCTTCGATCCGAGGAGCACCCCCCGCCCACTGAGGAACCTATGCAGCTGGGCTGGACCAAGTTGTCTCCTGAAGAACACGCTAGGCGCAGAACTCTGGGCCTGTGCCTCTATTGTGGGGCCAAAGGTCATTTTCGTGATACTTGTTCTCTTTGTCCGGAAAAACGATCGGGGCTAATACATCTGGAAGGTGGAGTATTAGACCCTGAAGTATCACCTTCACCTTCTCGTCTTCTTCTTTCTGTGTTCCTTCATGTCGGCGCTTCCTCTCGTTCGGTCTCAGCACATCTGGATTCCGGAGTCGCTGGCAATTTCATGGATTGGGAAACTGCATCTTCCATGAGACTTACCCTTTTGCCCCTTTCAATGCCATTGGTGGTCTTGGCGATTGATAGCACTGTTCTCGCAGGGGGTCCTATCCGCTTCCAGACCCTTCCTGTTAAGATGTCGGTAGGGACACTCCACCAGGAGTTGATATCCTTCCTTGTCTTGCCTAAAGCTTCATCTCCTATCATATTAGGTCTTCCTTGGTTACGGTTCCATTCTCCACACATTGACTGGACTGCTGGACAGATCCTGGCTTGGGGTTCCTCCTGTTCCTCTTCCTGCCTACTCAAGGTTACCCCAAAAGAGAAACTTCCTGTTGCCACCATCCCAGTATCTTCTGCTCTTCCCGCTGCATATAGCGATTTCTGGAATGTCTCCTGCAATAGTCGGGCTGAGGCACTCTCTGGGTCATGTGGCACTCTGGATGAGGAGCCCACCTGTGAACTTGAGCCGATCATTCACTCCAGTTTGCATGGTCATTTACCTTTGCCTGTTCCTGGACCCCCTTGGATGCACACCCAGGCTGACTCGTCTACCAGTTCCACAGTTGCTACGCCCTGTGATGCGATTCTGGTGGTCGCTGCACCTGGCAATGCTGTTCAGTCGGCCTCTGCGCCAGTTCAGCCTATGCCCAGTGAAGCTATCCAGCTTGACTTCTGTGACACATCACTTTCTAACCAACCTGGTCTCAGGGATCCACTGACTTCTGCCCAGTCTGATGATCCTGTGTTGGATGTCCAGCTCATCTTTAAGGGTCTGGGGGACCCTGCTCAGACTCCTGATGGTCTTCTTATGCCTTTACCCATTCCTAAGAAGCCTTTAGCCCTCAATAAGTCCTTTCGTCCTCTCCCTACCTCGTTTCGGTCTCTGAGGATAATCTTAAGTACTAGGTTAGTCAAATTCTCGATTCCCGGCGCTGTAGAGGCATTCTTCAGTACCTCGTACATTGGGAAGGGTTTGGTCCTGAGGAGAGGTCTTGGATCACTGCATCTGAGATCTTTGCGCCTCGTCTGTTGAGGAGGTTTCATCTGTAGTTTCCCTTTAAGCCAGGGCCCAGGCGGGGGAGGGGGGCCTCATAAGAGGGGGGGTACTGTCATGGTTATGCAATAGAATTTTCTCTGTCAGCTTACCTGTCTCCATGTGTTCATCTCTAAAGACCAGCTGCCTCTCACCTGACTGGTTTTATAACCTCTCCTCTAAGCATGGCCCCACCCCAGGCCCTATCAGGGAACCCTATATTAACCTGTGCACTGCAAGCCAGCAGTGCTGATCAACCATTGTGTGTTAGCCTCCGTGTACGTCTGATTCCTGTTACCGACTTTGGCCTGTTCTCGACTCTCCCTGTCTGCTTGTTACCCTGACCTTTGGCGTGTTATGTTTATCCTTGTCTGCTAGTCGCCCTGACCTTTGGCTTACTCCTCACTTCCCTGTCGTTCCAGCCTGCTGCCTGCTGCCGAGACCTGGAGCCAGACTGCAGCGCAGTCCATCCTCACCACTAGAGGCTCTGGTGAACACCCGCTGGCTCTTAGACTCTGCGCCCTGGGGAATCTATGCTCTAGCTCCCACTGGGATCCATGTTAGTTATCCTGTAGACCTGCTTCCTGAACTTTCCAGGGTTCAATCCGCAGCAGTCAGTCCTGGGGTCCACTACCTTCTGACTCCTACAGAGTGCATCTGTCACCTGGTCCCAGGCGACCTGACAGCAACGTTTAGGTATCAACCTGTGTAGTGCATCTACAGCTGAGGCCCTAGAACCATAGAGTGCAGTCAGCAGAGTCGTGGAGGGAGATGAAGAGGTCTCCAGGAACTATTCATAGACGTAGGTAAGTTGTGATTCCAAAAAATAGTGTCTTATGTCGCGTACACACGATAGGAAATTCGGCCAGCAAAAGACCGATGAGAGCTTTTGGTCGGAAAATGCAACCATGTGTATGCTCCATCGGACTTTTGCTGGCGGAATTCCCGCCAGCAAAAGATTGAGAGCAGGTTCTCAATTTTTCAGTCGGAAAAAGTTCCTATCTGAAAATGCGATTGTCTGTACAATTTCCGACGCAAAATTCCTACGCATGCTCGGAAACAATTCCACACATGCTCGGAAGCATTGAAATTCATTTTGTCAGCTCGTCGTGGTGTTGTACGTAACCGCGTTCTTGGCGGTCGAATGTTCAGAGAACCGTGTGTATGCAAGGCAAGCTTGAGCGGAATTCCGTCAGAAAAACCATCCAAGTTTTTTCCGACGGAAAATCTGCTCGTGTGTATGCGGTATTAGATTTGGACAAGCCAATCTGCCATCTGCTTTGGCAGCTTGAAGAGATGCTTTTGCAATACGTGGACGTGCCCCCTGCCAGAGGAAGGTGGACAAAATCAAGTCTAATTTTTTTTTAAAGTTTTTGTAACAAAGAAAATGGGGATGCACGAAAAACATATAAAAATTTAGGTAGGTATATCATTTTAAAAAAGTTCACACGGCCGATCAGATTGAGAGGCAAGGAAGTCCAGGTGCGGAGCCTCGTCTCCATGTGTGTTATAATTGGAGTTATGTTAAGGGATTCATAAGTAGACAGATCTGCATTTATTTGGATCCCGAGATACTTAAATATGGGCTGAATGACCAGTTTGGAGCGAGTTAGATATGTGTAATTGAGTTTAGGGCCAATGGGAAACGCAACATATTTTTCCCAACCGACCCATAGCCCAGAGACCTTTCCGAATTCCTCCACAACCCCAATTAATGACACAAAGGACTGCTCCGAGCCATCTAGGTAAATTAATTTTTCAGCATAGAAAGAGATCTTTTCCATTTGCTCACCACCGTCGCTGACTGTCGCACTGCCAGAGCAAGAGGCTCTATGGCCAGTGCAAATAAAAGCAGCAAGAGCAGGCAGCCCTGTCTTGTACCCCTCTGTAAAGAAAAAACATCAGATATGTCCTTGTTGGTGCATACCCTGGCCCTAGAGTTAGTGTAGAGCAGGTGAACCAAATTGATGTAGTGAAGGCTAAAACACATCCGATGCATGGTTTCCCAAAGGAAAGAGTAATTAACAGTGTCAAAAGCCTTCAGCACATCCAAAGATAACACCAGTCCGCTTTTTTGGTCAGTGGCCGCCCTGTGAACATGTAAATACAGACGCCGAATATTATCGTATGTGCTCTTACCAGGCATGAATCATGTTTGGTCCTGATGGACAAGGTGAAGAATAACCTTCTGTAGTCTTATAGCTAGGAGTTTGGCCAGAACTTTAACATCACTATTCAATAGTGAGATTGGATGATAGGACCCGCATAATAGTTTGTCTTTGTCATGTTTGGGGAGTACAACGATCAAAGCTTCGCACATAGAGGCGGGAAGCTCCCCTACCTCCAATGCAGCTTTAAACAGAGAATGTAGTTTTTTTACAAGGTCTTCCACATGCTTGTGCTTGTACCAATCTGCGGGTAGACCGTCTAACCCCGGAGTCTTGTTTGGAGGGAGAGAATATATGGCCTCTGTAATTTCTTCAAAGATTAGGGGTTTATCCAAAATAAGTCTGTGGGAGTCCTCCAAATTTGGAAAATTGGATGGATTCAAAGAAGCCCGCCAACTCAAGCTCAGCAGGGGGTGCCGGAGCCGAGTATAAGTGTTCATAAAAGGACCTAAACTTCTGGTTAGTTATCGAAGGATCCAAAGAGACTGATCCATCATGGAGTTTAATTTGTGATATAGACCTATCAGTGTATGCTGTACGAGAAAGATATGCCAGCAATTTGCCATTTTTTCCACTGTGTTCATGTAACTTAGCTGACAAATATAGTTGTTGTTTTTGAGTGGTATTCATCCTTTGGAGATCAAGGGCTTTATATGTCCCCACCAATACCCCACGGGAATACAGTACATTGGGACCTAGCTGCTTCTAAGAGAAACTCAAAAGTACGGAGGGTAGCCTGGGTGGATTTCCTATGTTTGGCGATATTGGAGATGTAAAAGCCCCGCACAGTCGCCTTAAAGGCATCCCAAGTGGGGCCCATGGGGGAGGACCCCGCATTGTCCCTTCAGTAATGGGACATATCCTGATGTATGGGGTCCTGCAGATCAGGAGTGGTTATCCAGAGTGAACTGAGCTTCCACAGCTGGAATGAGGGCCTATGCCCCAAAAGCAGCTCTACTGAAAGGGCAGAGTGGTCTGATATTGTTTGCGCTATTAATGAGACTGCGTGAATAAAGGAGGCTAGATCTGATGTCACCAGGGCGTAATCTAACCTGGAAAGAGCGCGGTAGGTCTGGGATTGACAAGAGTACACCCTAGCCAGGGGATTCCTCTGTCGCCATAGGTCAACATACCCAAAAGAAGCACACCACTGACCAAACAACTTAGATTCGTAATGAAGAGGCTTCCAGCGGTCCAGACTTGGGTCAAGCACTGAGTTAAAGTCTCCGATGATGAGGGTTGCAATTTTTGGTAAGGTTGACAAGTGAACACTCACTTAGGCACCGCATATATTGTACAGAGGAGAAAAATATATTGAACCTTTGGTTTCGAAACAACCCTCTCACAGGAGAAGAGTAGTCCTTTTGTGTATTAATATTGACACACCCCGGGCATAATTAGAATAGGTGGCATGATATCCGCACAGTACCCAATGTTTTTATGAGAGCAAGGACCTTGGACCCCAGTAAATGTGTCTCCTGCAGGCACAGGATATGCGGTTTATGTACCTTGAGGAAATCAAACAATGAGGCCCTTTTAAACTTGGAATTTAACCCCCGCACATTCCAGGAGATGCCTTAGACATGGAGTAAGGAAAATGATATGAAACCTTAGAATATTAAGGGCTAGCAGCCCCTTGGACTGATCGTAGGCCCCCACATGGCTGCAATCACACCGGGAGGAGGAGGAAAGGCAAAAAGGGAATCACATACAAACATATGACACACATACCAGCAAACATATCAGCAGACACTCGAGCAATTTGAAAGGAGGACATTTGAAATAAAAACCTCTACCCAAGTTTGACCCCTGCCCGGCTACAAAAAAAAAAACAAGGAGCAGGCCTAAACCCCAAACAGCTAATAAAGGAAGGGGACCTGGCTTATACCGGCCGAAATCAATGAACAAATGTTAGATCAGTCAGTGATCAAAAATGAAAGTAACCTTAGCAGCATAGTCTCCCTCGTGGAGATCTATATCCTCTTGTCAGAGCAAAAAATCTTGAGTACCTGTCTCTGTAACGATTCTTGAAGCTGTAAGTGAAAAAAGTAGGGGTAGGATTCACTACCAAAAGGAGAGCCCAGTTCAGGTGCCAGATGCCTGGTCAGACAAATGACCAGGTTGTTGCAGGGATTCAAACCAGGAGAGAGCATTCACTAGGGTTTGAAAGAAATGCACCTGACCTTGGTAAACGACCCGCAATGTGGCAGGAAATAACATGGAGTATTGAATGGCTTTTCCCCGCAGCAGCTGCTTGACATGTTGGTATTTGGCCCTTGATGCATAAGCGGCAGGGGGACTAATCGGGGAAGAGGGACACCGTCACGTTGTTGATCTTGAGGCTCCCTTTCAGGCGAGCAGCGCGTAGGATGGCCTGTCCCGGTAGTTGAGTATATGGATAACCATGGTGCGGGGAGGGTTACCTTTAGGGAGCGGTCTGCCAGGAACTCTATGGGCTCTTTCCAGGACAAAGCAGGGGGACAGGAAGTCTTTCCCAAATTCCTGGGTAACCAACATTCCAGGAAGGATACCGGGTCAAACCCCTCGACCTGCTCAGGGAGGCCCACCAGTCGCAGATTGTTTCTGCGCAGGCGGTTTTCCAAATCGTCCACCTTATCTTCCAGTGATCTGATTTGGTGGCACAGGTTTTAAGACCAGGCATGACAGGGTAAACAGTGTCCTCCAGATCACTAATGCACCGCTCCGGGTCAGAGACCCGATCCCGGATCTTGTGCATGTCCTGGTGCATTATTGTTATGTCTAGTTTAAGTTCCTCCATCTTGCCCATAAGATCTGAATGATTTACCTAGATAATTTTGAGAACATCCAGCAGAGTAGGCTCCGGGTCTTCTTCCATGTCATCCTCGCTGGGGGAGGTCTGGGATAGCAGCGCCGGTGGAACGGGGGTCCCAAGAGAGGGTGGTGAAGAGGGGTTCGGCTCTTCTCCAAACAATTCTGGTGTGGATGCAAGGGATGCATGTGGAGCGGCAGCCATCTTGTCCGGAGCACGTGGTGAAAATCATTTTGGCCGGGGGCTGCTTTTTCTTGCGATTTCCCATCCACTAAATGCACAGAGCCTTCACCAAGCAGCCAGGTAGAAAATCAGCCGAGATACAGAGGCAGGTACAAAGGATTGCACAGGATTAAGCAGAGGTGATCACGGAGCTGCTAAGAAAGACGTAAGCTCACATGGTGCATTAGGCCACACAACCACCTGTAGCTTTAGCAATTATCTCACAGCACTGTGCAGTCTGATTTTTGTGTTCAGATATAGGCTTTATATGCAAATGAAAAAACGTAAAATTGACCATTCAGTCTAGGTTCGCATCTGTACGGGTCCTGCATGCTGTGTTTGCGTGAGTGCAGCAGCCTGGAGATCAGGTTGAAGCGGGTCAGATTGGCTTCCAAAAAGGTATGTATACTCATTTTTTTCTTTACAGGGATAGAGAGGTTAGTGTTAGATCCCTGGTGTCTATAGATTCTGATTTTAGATTTTGCATGGACTTCCACTTTAAGTTTTTGTTGTTTTTTTTGGATTGCATTACTGTATCACTGTGTTATCTCAAGCAATAAAAAGATTATTGCAGAATAAACATTCTTTTAGCAGAAATGTAAACATTGCTCTGGTCTAAAAGGGAAATACAGGTATAAAAGCTAAAGTGGTTCAATTTTTTTTTTTTTTATTTAAAAAAAAAGAAGGGGGTATGCAGCACAAATATACCAGCCTGAAGCAACAAGCACACAATTTGGTCTACCCATAGCAAGAGGGTTGCTTGATGGACACAGGGACTGATAACATGCAGGGAGGACTGGCATGTCGTGGTCCTCTTGCTTTGGTAGTAAATAGCCTTGGAACATCAGTTTTTTTTTCCTGCAGGGGGAATGTTAACTAAATACATACAATAAAAAGAAATGACAAAGATCATTGGATCTGAACTTCAGGAACAGGATTGCAGGAACCTATTAGGCAAACTACTACGTGATAAGGTATGTTTTTACCTATTTGTGTTTAGTGATATTTCCATACTTTACTAATTTGCTTTGGTGGATGGTGGGGAGGGGGTCACACAACCTTATAAGGAAAAATGTTCCTCCTTTCCTTGAAGGTGACGCATCCACCTTCAAATTGTGTCATGTGGAAACAAGGAGGTGAGTCTTATCTTAATACAACATGCAGAATTAAACCTGGCACAGATGTATAAAAGATAAAGATGGACCCTTGCTTTTAGAGACCTTTCTCTCTAGCCAGTGTAATACACCCTTTACACCTTCCTGTTTGCAGGAAAGAAATGTGCTTGATTCCCCCATCAACATAGACAGTGTTCATGGGGGAATCCCTCCTGCTGAGCTATTGTCTTCTATAGCAGCCGCTTGCAATAATCTCATGTAAAATCAACTTGGGTACATTTAGCCTGCCCATACATGGTTTGAATCTCAGACAATCCCTGCTGAACTGGCCAAGATTCCGACCATCTATGGCCGGCTTAAGGCTAACCACACATGTTAAGATTTCTCTTGTTCAGCCTACGATTTCCCCATCAAGACCAAACACAGTAGATGGAGGAATCACCCCTGCCAGCTATTGTATTCTGATGGCCACTGCTCCCACAACTGTCAGAGCCTTTGTTATAATATTCTATGCTATTCTTTATTGATTGGTTACAGTTACTGTTTGGCCAAGAATTTTCCATCTGGTTCCTTTAATTTTTAGACCAAAGATTGTCAAGCCAGGCAGTGTCATCAGGTCCACCCATGGCTTGAATTTTGGCCAGTGGAAGTACTGTAATTCTATCAAAGCAGAGGCTATGAAAACTAGAGGTGCTGTAACAAAAAAGCTTTCTTAACCTGACAGCTTGAATTGGCTTCTAAGCGCAACAAATCAAAATTTTATGTCATCCCTTCTGCTTGAATGGAAAAAAAAGACTAATGTATGGGCTGCCTGAAGCAATATTGGGCAGTATCGACATTCAGCCGTGTGTATGGCAGCCGATCTGACAGAAGGCGGCCGAATGTCTGGCTTCTGTCGAAGAGGCATGGCCAAAAAGCTCTCAGCTAATGGTTGGAAGAGCTGACCGGTGTGTTCTGGCGGGGGGCCATCCCCCTGTCAGAACACAATAGCTCAGTAGGGAGATCACTGTACTAACATTCGATAGTTCATGTAGGATCTCCTCCCAAGCTCTTCAGTTTTTTTCATTCAGCCCATTGGGTTGAATGAAAAAAAAAACTGATAGTGTGCATTGTGATACATATAACACTATCTTATACTGTATGTTGTAAGTTAATCTCTTATATCTCCTTTTGTTCACATTTTGTTGTCACTTGTTTTAGGCATGCAAGAGATGATTCCATGGGCTGAAGGAAAAAAAATCACTGACTATGTTGATGGGGGAATCCCTCCCACAGCACTATTGTATTCTGCTGGCAGAGAGCCTTCCCAGCCGGCAGAACACAATGATTACCCAATCTTACCTAAGAGCTTTACGAGGTTTGATAGCAAGATTTGTCTGGGGTGGTAAAAAGCCACATATCTCCTATGCAGTCCTGAGTAGGGGAAAAAAAAAGGGGGGGGGGGGCTAGGGTTCGGAGAAGAGATGGGTCAATATAGAACACTATTTGAGCAACACTGAACTAAGTCATATTATTTGGAATCCCCCAAAATATAGAGCACTGGGCACTAATACGGCGGTATTGACACGTAACACTCTTAAATTTTGGGACCAGATTCACACACAGAATAAGTGGACACACAATTCACCTTTGATTTACATGAAAGACAACATATTTTTTGAGCCTGGGATGAGGGAGGTGGGGGGGAATTGGATAAAAGATGATTGCATTCAACTAAAAAATTTTATCAGCAAGGGGGAAATACGCACGTTTGCCGATTTGAAGGCTGAATCTGAGTTTTGGGTGATGGATGGGTGGAGGTACGTCCAGCTTTCGCACTTCAAAAATAGGTTACCGAAACCACTCAGAAGTTAGGAGGAGTATAGACCATTCGAGCAGCTCTGTGTGAGGGAGCAATCGGGTGGTTCTATCGTTCAAATTTACAGGATTCTGGGGGCTAGGGGGGAGCTGGAGGTACCTCCAAACATCAAGAATTGGGAGCAGGAGTTAGGGTCACAATGCAGTAAATCCACGTTAGAGAAGATATTGAAGATGGTACACTATTCAGGCACTTGATACTAAGAGAACTGAAATAAATTTTAAATGTCTTGCAGGATGGTACGCCACCCCAGACAAATTAAGTAAATTCGATAGTACTAAATCTGAGACATGTTGGAGAGGGTGCGCTTGTTTGGGAACAATGGCCCATATTTGGTGGGAATGCCCCATTATTAAAACATTCTGGAAAAAAATCATAACACTGATTAAGGAAATTACAGAGGAAGCAATTTTAGAGGATCCATGGGTGTGTTTATTCCATGGTACGGAGGAGTCGGTGAAGAGATACCAATCTTCTATTGTCCCTATATTGTTGGACGCAGCCAAGAAGCAGATTGCAATGAAATGGCTCAATCCGGCAAGTCCAAACACCCGAGACTGGTTTTTCTATATAAATGAAATCTACAATGTCGAGAGTATGGACAGTAGGGGATTGGTATCTGAGGAGGGGGATGAACGGGTAGACAAATGGGCAGTATGGCAAAAATTTAATAATACTTGGAGATATCTGGAGGAGATCCTAAGTGTTGTATGAGGGCTGGAGATCCGGGAGCGACTGGCAGGAGCAACGGTGCAGGCTGTTCTATCTGTAACCATCTGCAGGAGAGGGGGGGTGGGCGGTTAGGGGGGTGGGTTTTAGGGAGATTGATATTAATACGATGTAATTTGGTAAATTTGATTTATGCTTGTAGGGTATGGTTTTGTATTGATAAAATATTAAATAAAGAATTAAAAAAAAAAAAAGGAAGAGCTGACCGGTGTGTTCTGGCGGGGGGCCATCCCCCTGTCAGAACACAATAGTTCAGTAGGGAGATCACTGTGCTAACATTCGATAGTTCATGTAGGATCTCCTCCCAAGCTCTTCAGTTTTTTTCATTCAGCCCATTGGGTTGAACGAAAAAAAAAAACTGATAGTTTGCATTGTGATACATATAACACTATCTTATACTGTATGTTGTAAGTTAATTTATATCTCCTTTTGTTCACATTTTGTTATCACTTGTTTTAGGCATGCAAGAGATGATTCCATGGGCTGAAGGAAAGAAAATCGCTGACTATGTTGATGGGGGAATCCCTCCCACAGCGCTATTGTATTCTGCTGGCAGAGAGCCTTCCCAGCCGGCAGAACACAATGATTACTGCTATTAGCTATAGCCTCCCGCAATAATCGCATGTGAAAAATCTGACAGGCTGATTGTACCTGGGTACAACCAGCCTGCCCATAGATGGATGGAATCTCACCCACCCCCTGCTGAACTGTCAGTTACATTGTGACAGGGTTTCATCTTTATCAGTGTCAGCAGCTGTTGTTATGAAACAAATCCACATGAAACAACCAGTGCTATGGGATCACTGTCACAGTAACAGATACATCTGAGATGAGTCTTCCTATCAGCACATGCTGCAGTTTCCCTTTGTGCAGAAACTTTTACAAAACTTGACAAGTTGCAAAACAAGTGCTGAAAACCAATAGCTGTCTGGTTTCAAAAGCAATAGTTTATCTAAAATGCACAGCAACCTTTGGAAAAAATTATTCTGCAATGCTAATCCAACTAAAACCTCAAAATAAAGTGACAATACAGTATCTCACAAAAGTAAGTACACCCCTCACATTTTTGTAAATATTTTATTATATCTTTTCATGTGACAACACTGAAGAAATAACACTTTGGTTACAATGTAAAGTAGTGAGTGTACAGCTTGTATAACAGTGTCAATTTGCTGTCCCCTCAAAATAACTCAACACACAGCCATTAATGTCTAAACGGCTGGCAACAAAAGTGAGTACACCCCTCAGTGAAAATGTCCAAATTGGGCCCAAAGTGTCAATATTTTGTATGGCCTCCATTATTTTCCAGCACTGCCTTAACTCTCTTGAGCATGGAGTTCACCAGAGCTTCACAGGTTGCCAATGGAGTCGTCTTCCACTACTCCATGATGACGTCACGGAGCTGGTGGATGTTAGGGACCTTGCGTTCCTCCACCTTCTATTTGAGGATGCCCCACAGATGATCAATAGGGTTTAGGTCTGAAGACATGCTTGGCCAGTCCATCACCTTTACCCTCAGCTTATTTATCAAGGCAGTGGTCTTCTTGGAGGTGTATTTGGAGTCGTTATCATGTTGGAATACTGTCCTGTGGCCCAGTCTCCGAAGGGAGGGGATCATGCTCTGCTTCAGTATGTCACAGTACATGTTGGCATTCATGGTTCCCTCAATGAACTGTAGCTCCCCAGTGCTGGCAGCACTCATGCAGCTCCAGACCATGACACTCCCACCACCATGCTTGACTGTAGGCAAGACACACTTGTCTTTGTACTACTCACCTGTTTGTCGCCACACATGCTTGACACCATCTGAACCAAATAAGTTTATCTTGGTCTCATCAGACCACAGGACATGGCTCCAGTAACCCATGTCTTAGTCTGCTTGTCTTCAGTAAACTGTTTGCGGGCTTTCTTGTGCATCATCTTTAGAAGAGACTTCCTTCTGGGATGACAGCCATGCAGACCAATTGGATGCAGTGTGTGGCGTATGGTCTGAGCACGCACAGGCTGACACCCCACCTCTTCAACCTCTGCAGCAATGCTTGCAGCACTCATACTTCTATTTCCCAAAAACAACCTCTGGATATGATGCTGAGTACGTGCACTCAACTTCTTTGGTCGACCATGGCGAGGCCTGTTCTGAGTAAAACCTGTCCTATTAAACTGCTGTATGGTCTTGGCTACCGTGCTGCAGCTCAGTTAACAGGGTCTTGGCAATCTTCTTATACCTAGGCCATCTTTATGTAGAGCAACAATTCTTTTTTTCATATCCTCAGTTCTTTTCCATGTGGTGCCATGTTGAACTTCCAGTGATCAGTATGAGAGAGTGAGAGCGATAACACCAAATTGAACACACCTGCTCCCCATTCACACCTGATACCTTGTAACACTAACGGGTCGCATGACACCGAGGAGGGAAAATGGCTAACTGGCCCCAATTTGGACATTTTCACATAGGGGTGTACTCACTTTTGTTGCCAGCGGTTTAGACATTATTGGCTGTGTGTTGAGTTAATTTGAGGGGGCAGCAAATTTACACTGTTATACAAGCTGTACACTCCCTACTTTCCATTGTAGCAAAGTGTCATTTCTTCAGTGTTTTCACATGAAAAGATATAATAAAATATTTACAAAAATGTGAAGGGTGTACTCAATTTTGTGAGATACTGTAGATGATCAACATAAAGTATAAACACCCTTCAGGGGTGCAAACACCCTGTCACATGCTAACTGTGAATCATGTACAGTGTAAACATACACTTATAGAAAATCTCAAATATCATAAAATAAGTGACACACATATATATAATATATACAGGCACAATATAAAAGTGCACCATCCAAAATAAGTGAATGTACCAAAGATGAGTGAATCACTCGAACATACTTAAAGTGTTTGTTAACCTAAAAAAAAAAAAAAAAAAGAAGAAGGATCCTGTTTCTTTAAAGCGTGTTATACAGCACAGTGCTTGTGCTGTGTCATTTGGCCCTTTCTGTCACCTAAAAAAACATGGCTGATCCTGCCTGGTTCTGCCCTCCCCCCTGTAAACTGACCACGGTTTATCATGGCTGCTGAGCCCTGACACCGTGGTCAGTTTACGTGCCTCTTTTATCTGCAGCTCTCCTGTCTCTCCTCTGTCCTCTCTCCCCCCTCCCCTCCCTGCCTGTCAGCTCGTGTGTAAGCGGTGTCCTCCCCGCCCCTTCCCTACTGCTGCCATACTATGCCTACTAACTTTCAATACTAATTAGTATGCCCTCTGTTATGTCAGGTTAAATTGTTTAGTGTCCTTGTGTTTTAAAAATGATGCGGCGCATTACCTTACTGTAGACTGCCGCTGAGTGGTTGTGTGACCACCCGAGGCTCTCCTCCTCTCCTCCTGGTGATGTCAGAGGGAACCTAAATCCCTCCCTCTGTAGCCCTCGGAGTGGGGCAGGAGAGCACTGGGACATCAGCTGACTGACAGTGGCACTGCAAAATAAGGTATTGCGCCGCATCATTTTTAAAAAACAATGGCACTGAACGATTTAACCTGATATAACAGAGGGCATACTAGTTAGTAATGAAAGTGACTTTACAACCACTTTAAGCCTGGTACACACTATGAGTCCAGTTGGTCCAGCACTCCTCCTAGGCGTCCAATAGGATTGCCTGTCCTTTCAGCCAATTGGGTGACCGGTGTCAAAACCGGCTTCCCGATTGGCCGGGAGGAGGATCAGTGTTACAACAGCGATTATTCATTCGCTGTTGTAAAACACCTGGGTGGGATCGGATCGCACTTTCTGCGACCCGATCCCACCCTATATTGAAGCCTATTAGAGCCTCTGGCTCTAATTGGTGCTTCAAAAAAACAGCCCCCCCCACATTGGAATCCATGCGCCCGTGGCCTGAAAGGGGCCGGACGCATGGATGGGGGGGCGGCGCCTGTGCGCCCTTAATAGGCAGGCCGCCCCTGATCATAACAGTCAAGATAAATGACAGTCCCAAACACACTATATTAGTCCCAAATAGCGCATTAATCTTTACCAGCAGATGTAAGGTAAACCAGATTCCCAATACTAGAAAACCAGTGCGGGCTTAAGCTCATAATTGTGCACGTGCGCATTGCTCACATGCTAATACTTCTAGGCAAAGAGGCAATAGATTTACTATTCCGGTTCATCGTGCTCGCATTTGTACGTGCACTTGAACACATACATGTGCACATGCACATAGGACTTAGTGTACATTCTTGGCGCCCAGAGGCCTATTTAAACTGGCCTGTCACCAGGAGCAGTTGCTGAATGGTCTTCAGATTGTACCTGTATTCCTGTGACCTGATCCATTGAACCTGCTTACCTGAGTATGACCCGGCTTTCTCCTGGACTTTGCCTTTGCTCCTGCATTAATCTTGTTCATCTGATCTCTCTGACCTCTGCATGTTTACTGGATTCGTCTTTGCCTGCTGATTCTGTACTGCACTGCCAGGCTTTTACCGAACTTGGCCTGCTTCCTGGACTTGCTCTGCCTACTGACTTGGTCCCTTGTTACCCAGCTGCCGCAACTCGCTGAGAAAATAAATGGGGGATTATTTGAACACCCCAAACCTGCACAAATAGTGAAAAGTGTAAACAGATATTAATAATAATAAAATATTAATAATAATACCAATAATAATGGTGATAATGAGAGCAGCTTGTTGTAAATAAAATAAACGTAAGTGTAAAGAATTAATTAAAGAATTAATTTGAATCGCGCTCTCTCTCAAAGTGAAAAGACCTGAAATAATTATAAAGTGCAAGTGCAAAAAAGTGCATCAAACAATGTCAGCAAACACAATCATAAAGTATATGAGAAAAGTAAAGTCCAAAAAGACAACATCTAATAAGTGTCCAGTACAATTCAATTCGATTAAGTGCATGTGAATCTTCTTTATCCTGGTGAACAATGAGGAGTGACTGTAGATCTTCCACCACCATCACCTGCCACACACATAGCTCCCAACTGTCCCTGATTTTGAGGGACTGTCCCTGATTTGGAGAAATGTCCCTCTGTCCCTCATTCCTCCTCATTTGCCCCTCATTTTGGTCTGATCTATATAGTTGTATATCAAATGCACGTTTTATCTATCAAAAGGTGTTTTCCAGCACTAAATCTTTCATCTGATTTCTAAATTGCTGCATTTGTAAATTCCAAAAGCCAATATAAAGGAATACTAGTGGTAAAAAAAAGCACTTGTGGGTTTAACCAATCTTGTTTTTTGTACAATTCTCCTTTAAGGGGACGTGGCCAGGGGTGTGTCCTATGCCTGCATACTTTTGCTGATAGGTGTCTCTCATTCCCATCTCAAAAAGTTGGGAGGCATGCACACATCCTACTCACCAGAATTCTATGACACCCATTACAGGTAGTCAAAAGCGCTTGAAGATTATGCCAATAAGGGGGTTCTCACAACCACAACACCGGTCCAAACAGATGTCCAATCATCAGTGGCAAGATAAAAAGAAGAGAAGGGCTTCCATGAAGTATGTAACAATTTGTCCGCAGCTCTGCCCTGGCCGTTACTCGTTACTCATGGATAACCTGTAAGTATGGGTGAATGTTTTATCATTCCCCCTTCTCCTTCTTTTGGTATGATCAATATAATCAATGCTCACCTCTCAATCTTCTAGACATCCCTATAGCGTCTGCTCCTGATGAGTGACCATTAGTCACAAAATGCGCCGAGCTATAGACGCAACAATTATGGACATACATCCAGTTGTTTGAACCAAAAATGCTGCTACTATACGTTTACAGTCAGTGATCATTTTATCTTTTATGTATGGGATGTCCTATATTAATTGTATTTTATGTCTATGTATTTGTATTTGTTACTATCAATCATGCAATTTACTCCAGAAGGTTTGCAGGTTGACAATGTGTATCTGTGACATTGACATATTGTATCACATGTTGTAATCATGGAATAAACTATAAATTATTATATTATTTACCTTATCTCCTTGCTCTCCAGCTGCATGCTTCATACAAAGTCCCAAACCCTTCCTTTTCTTTTTTTGCCGCGCAAAACCCGGGATGGAGGTACCTCTGATACTACTTCAGGCCTCATATAAAGTTCCAACTCTCTCCTCTTATACAGTATGTCACGATTTATTCAAAGGTTTAAAAGCTAAAAACACAAGTATCAAGCACAGCTAAGCATCCATGTACAAGCAAACGCTGTTTGCTCTCCAGCTGCGTTGCAATGGGCGGAAGTGACGCAACTCGCTGCCTGCATACCGGCTCTACTACAATCTCCTGCTCTGGTGCCAAGCTGCTTCAGTATTCTGTTCTTAGAACTGCGACCTCCAGCTTCATCCACCTAAGGGCGGACTTCACCAGCTACTCTGGCACCCATGCCACTCCGTGCCCTCTGTCTCCACCTTCAGGAGTGTTTGGCAGGAGGTGCAAGAGAGGCCTCCACAACATTCCAGTCATCACCAGGTACGTGATAGCAGGCACCAGTGGTTCTTCAAATAACAAAGTTTGACTGTGCGCCCCCACCAGCATGCATGTTCACCTCATATACAGACCCATTCATAGGTCCAATCATGTTTTATAAATGAAACATCCATGGTGGTCTATCCGATTGCCTCAGGGGAAGATGGATCCCATATGTAGAAAAATTCCAGCAGTCAAAGACACAAATAAAGGGGCTTCCGTAGTGCAGAAAATGTATAAAGTCCAAATAAAAAAATTAAAAAGGCACCCACAATGTGTATCAGGATCATAAGCTCAATAAGACATCAAAAAGATGTGCCAAGATGGTCGACTTCTGGCTTGGACTGAAAGTGACGTCACCCAGCTTCCACTCCGAATGCGTTGTGTTTGGAGTCAGTCACGATTCACTCATCTTTGGCACACTCACCTATTTTGGATGGTGCACTTTTATATTGTGCCAGTATATATTTTATATATGGGTGTCACTTATTTTATAATATTTGAGATTTATTAGTGTATGTTGACACTTTATTTGATTCATCACATTTATCACATATACTATTTTTAGTGGGGTTAGCACCTCTGTCTGGCATTTATCAAATTTTTTTTGTTTTTGGGGCCTTTTGGTGAGTTATTCATGAGATTGACCACTATCTCTATATTTATAGCGTGGGCTCAAACGCTTGTGTAGCACCCCTGAAAGTTTTCACAGAGAGGCACACAGTATGGCCCAGCGTTTTAGAAACCGGGGGTATGGTGCAGCTCTAGTTAATAGAGCACTTGACAAAGCCAGCACCATCCCTAGACATACATTATTACAAGATAAACTTCACATTAGCCCCCCTTCCATTAACATCCCAGTATTTTCTACACCGTACAGTGCAGAATTCAACCAAATTAGGAAAATTGTCACCAAATACCTTCCCATCTTATACAACGATGCTGCATTTAACAATATACTGTCCAAAGGGATTAAAGTGGTCTCCCGCAGGGCTCCCACCCTGGGGAATTCACTTTCACCCAGTCTAGTAGTATCTGAACAAAGGAAGGCCAACTGGTTGAATTTTAAGGGTAACTACAAATGTGGCAAAAAAGGATGTAATTACTGTAGTCACATAAAAAAGGGCAAGCAGGTTCAATCTTGTACAAATGGCAAAGTTTTTAATATCGCCTCATTCATAAACTGCAACACCCAGTTTATAATATATGTGATTACTTGTGATATTTGCCAGATCCAGTATGTCGGGCGGACAACACGCCGCCTCAGGGACCGTCTATATGACCATTTATACGATATTGAGAAGGACAGATTAACTAACGTAGCAAAACATTGGATTTTTGCACACCAGAAAGACGTTACAAGTCTCCATATCCAAGGTATAGAGAAAATTGGCACTCCCACTAGGGGAGGAGACAGGTTCCAACTGCTTTGCAAACGCGAAGTTTATTGGATATTCTCTTTAAATACGAGAATTCCCTTGGGCCTCAATTTTGAATGGGATGTTTCCTATTTTTATGAGTAACTTTCCTATACTGCTTGAACATGGTCACAACACCTACACTATCATGAGTCCTTATAAAGAACATTTCATGTTTATTTTTTAAGTTTTGTCAGCCATTTTCTATTTTCTTTTGTTTTGTGTTCCGGTCAGATGGTGCCAAAATAGGAGTTTTTTCCATCTACTGACCATTGGGGCCCATGTACAAACATACCCAATCTTATACATGAATATATAATATTTACCACCTTGATTGGTATATATGCCCGACAAGTTCCCCTACTCTGCATACTCAGTATAGTAACTATGGCAGAGCAGGAATTCGGGAACTATGGCCAATAATAGATGTTTGCAAAAGGTTACATTAACAATAGCAATATACAATATCTTTTATTGTTTCGCGATATCCATCATGTTCGGGTGTTTTATATACCTGACTAAAGTACAAGCTAATTTTACCTGAGGATGCATATCGCGACAACATTGAGATAAATAGTTTTATTCCATCTCGTTTTTCACACATTTTTGTGTTATTATATCTACCTTTTCCTCGTTTTCTTTTGATAATTACTCATGATTTGTATCATGAGGTTTCACAATTTTATTTCATTATTATTACTTTTATTCTAGCTCATTCTTCATCACATAGATATATATGGAAATTTTCATTGTCCTATACATCTTTCTAGTTGTGTAGGAAACACCTGATATATATATTAGGTTTTTACGCAATATGTCTTCACACTTTTTCACTTTATTTTATTTCATTCATTTTATTTATTTTCATTCATTCACATTTTGTACACCTTGTTGTCCATATATATATATTTTTTTTTGGACATCTTGGGATCAAAATTCAGATATATTAAGCTTATTTATATGTACACAAGCTGACATACATTGTATCGTTTGTGTTCAGTGCTTATTTTGCGAGTGTAATGTTGCAATATGAATATGTAGTTGTTTCTCTTTAGAATGCAGCATTATAACATTTCTTCTCATCGTCTTTATAGATTGGATTCACGCCGATCATTATATGCCTGTTTTCATCTGTTACATCTGTTACATTTGCCGGTGTCAATATATGAGCATTGTATTAGTGGACTCATAAGATGTATCATTCTAATATGTTTTGTTTGGAGGTCGTGACATTTGCTGACACACATATACTGAGACATGCTTTTATATGAGCCACCCGAGATGGATCACAAACTAACATATTTTTAACTTAATTGTCTGTCCGGATAATTTTTACAATCCCAGTCTGGTAACATTTTCGTCCAGCCTGGAGTATCTTACTTGTTTTTTATTTGTCCTTTTTTGTGACCCCTTAAACTCAGGTGACTGGCCGAGACCACCCCCAACTTTATTACCATCATTTAGAATTCCATCTAGACATTTAGTGTAACATAGATCAGCGGCGCTCTATTATTTTGAACACCGCTGCTTCACTCCTGAAATTCCACACACACCCTGCTCACGGCCAGGTTCATCATTTAGAATCACTACGCTATAAGTCAGTCTACTGGGACCCTACATATATCACTGCCATTTGACCAGATCAGGGCAACCCTGATCAGCGTGATTTTATGCCTCCGTATCCCAGCCTATAGTACCTTACTTGTTTTTCATTTATCCCTTTTTGTGACCCCTTAAATTTAGGTGACTGGCCGAGATCTCTACCAACTTTATTACCATCATTATAATTCCATCTAGACATTTAGTGTGATACAGATTAGCGGTGTTCTATTACCTTGAACACAGCTGCTTCATTCCTGAAATTCCACACACACCCTGCTCTCGGCCAGGCTCATCATTTAGAATCACTACGTTACAAGTCAGTCTACTGGGACCCTGCATATATCACTGCCATTTGACCAGATCAGGGCAACCCTTATCAGCGTGATTTTATGTCTTAGAATCCCACAGTTTATTTCTAATATTATAGGGCCCTATATGTACCTTGTTATCAACCGCGGGCATATCACGCATTATTTCAGGTCACATTGCTCTATATTTCACCTGTATTATTCTGGCTTATTATAGAGAGTTTCATCCACTTCACCGGCATATTACAGAGAGCTTCATCATATTTATATATTTTGTTCACATATAGTTTTGTTACATTCATTCTTCACATTTACTTTGCACGTTGTCTGAATATTTTTATTAATATATTTTCTTTTTTTTAATGAGAAATATTTTTTACACAATTTTTTCCTTTCACCTAATAGTAATTCTTTTTTTGATACTTATCACCTTTTATATATACACGTTATAGAAGTATATTCATTATTATATACACGTTTATTGATAGGATTCACCATATATATATACACACATATATATTTTTTGCCTACACATGTGCATATACACATCTTTTTTCACCTTCTTTGTCATCTATTTACATGTCACGGTTTTGAAAACATTTCTCAATCAGTCAACACACCAAATAGCCAGCAGATGCCAAGACCTCATTAAATCGGCTTCCAGCTGAGACTCAATGACCATCTAATTGGGCAATCATGTGATACCCCATTGAGCTATATAAGAGTTTGTCTTTTTAATATTTGTTAGCTATGAGTAAGCACTCAGTCCTGAGTGCGAAACGCGTCAGCTTATCTGTACTTTCTGCATGACAGTCTTGTTATTTTGATGATCCCATTTTTTCAATAAAGTGAAAATTTTTTGACTACATCCGGTGTGCGGCATCCGAATCTTCTCCTCCATTCAAGCCTCCTCATATAAAGTTCCAACTCTCTCCACTTATACAGTATGTCACGATTTATTCAAAGGTTTAAAAGCTAAAAACACAAGTATCAAGCACAGCTAAGCATCCATGTACAAGCAAACGCTGTTTGCTCTCCAGCTGCGTTGCAATGGGCGGAAGTGACGCAACTCGCTGCCTGCATACCGGCTCTACTACAATCTCCTGCTCTGGTGCCAAGCTGCTTCAGTATTCTGTTCTTAGAACTGCGACCTCCAGCTTCATCCACCTAAGGGCGGACTTCACCAGCTACTCTGGCACCCATGCCACTCCGTGCCCTCTGTCTCCACCTTCAGGAGTGTTTGGCAGGAGGTGCAAGAGAGGCCTCCACAACATTCCAGTCATCACCAGGTACGTGATAGCAGGCACCAGTGGTTCTTCAAATAACAAAGTTTGACTGTGCGCCCCCACCAGCATGTATGTTCACCTCATATACAGACCCATTCATAGGTCCAATCATGTTTTATAAATGAAACATCCATGGTGGTCTATCCGATTGCCTCAGGGGAAGATGGATCCCATATGTAGAAAAATTCCAGCAGTCAAAGACACAAATAAAGGGGCTTCCGTAGTGCAGAAAATGTATAAAGTCCAAATAAAAAAATTAAAAAGGCACCCACAATGTGTATCAGGATCATAAGCTCAATAAGACATCAAAAAGATGTGCCAAGATGGTCGACTTCTGGCTTGGACTGAAAGTGACGTCACCCAGCATCCACTCCGAATGCGTTGTGTTTGGAGTCAGTCACGATTCACTCATCTTTGGCACACTCACCTATTTTGGATGGTGCACTTTTATATTGTGCCAGTATATATTTTATATATGGGTGTCACTTATTTTATAATATTTGAAATTTATTAGTGTATGTTGACACTTTATTTGATTCATCACATTTATCACATATACTATTTTTAGTGGGGTTAGCACCTCTGTCTGGCATTTATCAAATTTTTTTTTGTTTTTGGGGCCTTTTGGTGAGTTATTCATGAGATTGACCACTATCTCTATATTTATAGCGTGTTGGTTTATACACACAATCATTTGTCAGTAAAGGGGTTATCCCCTCTGTATGGTGTTTATTGTTTTTTCTTTTTTTTTTTTGTTATTATTGTCACTGTATTGGGAGGTTTTAGTTGGATTATCAGTGCAGCATCATTTGCATTTACATCACTGTGTTGTAAAGGGGCACTGAAATGTAAAGGTAATGGCAATGTAAATGAGCACCGGAATGTAAAGGGAGGCTGTAATGTGAAGGGGAACTGAGGTCACCGGGACTGCTTTAAAGGGGGAACTGTGATGTAAAGGGGAGTGGGACTGTGATGTAAAGTGGGACATTGAACACTGATGTAAAGGGGGGGGGGGGCTGTGATGTTAAGGGGATTGTGATATGAAGGGGAAACTGAGGACACTGATGTAACGAGGGTACTTAGGTGTAAAGGGGGCTAGGATGTGAAGGGTAGTCTGAAGACACTGATGTACAGGGGACACTGTAATGTAAAAAGTGGAAGTATAGTGAAAATTTTACTGAACCCATCACTACAACCTCAGAATCCTACTGTATATCATGAAAAATAGATTATTGATATGTCTCCCCTCTGACCTTTATTTATTACAGCTACTTACAGTATATAGCACTGACAATTTATGCAGCACTTTACATATAGTATATATTGTACATTCACATCAGTCCCTGCACTCAAGGAGCTTACATCCACGTCCTTAACAACGGATGAGTCATCATCAGCCGTCAACGGACTTCCCCGCTGACAGCTAAATGTAAAGAAAAGAATTGGCGGAAAAAGAAAAGAAAGAAAAAAAAAAGACCCTTTGAGTCTAGTATGGATTTGGAGCCCCCCCATGCCAAAATGTAAAAAAATGGCGTGGGGTCCCCCCCAAAATCCATACCAGACCCTTATCCGAGCATGCAGCCCGGCAGGTCAGGAAAGGGATGGGACGAGGGAGCGCCCCCCCCTTGAATCACATGCCCTCAACATGGGGGGGTGGGTGCTCTGCGACCCCCACCCCAAAGCACCTTGCCTCCATGTTGATGGGGACAAGGGCCTCTTCCCGACAACCCCTGCCTGGTGGTTGTTGGGGTCTGCGGGTGGGGGGTTTATCGGAATCTGGAAGCCCCCTTTAACAAAGGGGCCCCCAGATCCCGGCCCCCCCTAATGTGAATGAGTATGGGATACATTGTACCCCTAACCATTCACCAAAACAAAAGTAGTGTGAAAATAAAGTAGACAGTTTTTGACAAGTCTTTTATTACAAATATCTTCTTCTTCCTCCGGTTTTCTTGCATCTTCTCCAGTATCTTCCTCCTTCGGGCTTCTCCTTCTCCCTCTTCTTATTTCGCTCTTATTCTTCTTTGTCCGGTGTACTTCTTCCTCTGCCGCCGTTCACGCTGAGGACCCTCCTCCGATGCTGCATCCCGCTGATCTGTCCGCACAGATGTCAAGCATTTCTTAGATAACGGCGGGGCATGGCCATCAAAGGCCCCGTCCCCTTGTGACCTTCTGACGTCACGGACCCATCATGCCCGGGCGGTGACATCACAGAGCCCCCCCTGCCCCAAAGTACCCACCTCCCATTTTGAGGGCATGCGGTCTGATATGGTTCGGAGGGGGTGCTTGCTCGTTACCTCCCTTTCCTGACCTGCTGGGCTGCATGCTCGGATAAGGGTCTGGTATGGATTTTGGGGGGGACCCCACGCCATTTTTTTCATGATTTTTTATTAGCCGGCAATTCTTTTTTTTACATTCAGTTGTCAGCGGGGAAGCCTACTGACAGCTGATGACTCATCAGTTGTTAAAGACACAGTGGACGGCTTCCCAGCCCCTCCTTATCAACCAGCTATATGCAGTGTAAAAAAAACGCAAATCGCAGCAAAATCGCTGTAAAATGCGGCATGCACCGCAAAAAGCACTGCAGAAATGCTCAAAAGCAACATGCATAGATATGAATCGAGCCTAATGGCCCGTACACGCGATCCGAATATCATACGAAAACGGTCGTCCGAGGAAGAATCGGACGATATTCGGATCGTGTGTACACTACTTTCGACAGCTGATCACGACCGCTCATCCATTATTATTCGATCGGACATACACAAAAATTTCCCTCGTACAATTCCAGATCGTTGGATTTTAGTGTAGTCAGTATAGTTGTCATCCGAAAATACAATACAAATATGTAATGTTATGTAAATTATATTTGTGTAAGCATAAAGGGAAGCAATATGATGAACTGATGAACTGCCGTCACTATGGGAACCCGGAAGCCATCCGACACTTAAATACAGAGACTATGGCATCTCGGGGATATCCTTGAGAAAGTCATGTGGTCTGTGACGTAATGCGTGGGAGGAGCCAGTGACGTAAACTGCTGCTACGGCTGAATAGTATGACAGCAGCGGCTCTCTGAAAGAGCTGTGTTCACAGCGGCTGATTGCAACCTTTGTGCCGAACGTAGACCAGGCTTTGTGAGTGCATCGTATGGTGCTTATTTCTCTCTGGGTTGATTGGTTCACTGCGCAATGATACATTTATTTTTGTTTTGCATATCCATCTCCTGCTGAGTTGAACAGTAGCAAAATAATACGTATTTCATCACTTCTTTATTTGGGAAAGAAATTGAATACAAAAGTTCCGAAGCTTGAAGTTGTTACAAAGGACTGTTAATTGTCACATAATTTAACCCTATAATGATAGAGGAACTGTTGGACTATTAATAATCTTTTATCCTATATAGAGGAATTGTGATTTATATTTATATATTATTTCTTCATCTTTAATATGGATGGCCCGTGCAAAATAGTACTAGTATCTATCACGAGCTAATTTATGCTATCTTTTTAACTGTTAATTGACAAACACTAATTGGATTTATTTTGAGTATTTATCACAAGCAATTTATGCTATTTTTATGTGAATCATGTGATTGATTTTTACCGGCATTTTTTTCACGTTGTGTATGCATATGGTTATTATGTGATTGACTTTCATTGGCAATTTTTTTCACACAATTTCAACACTGTTCCAGTACATATATCACCTATATTAATTCTATGCTACTATGCATGGTCATTCACACATATTTGAGCATAAGGTTGAGTGCTGTGCACTGACTGAGGAGCAATTAGAGCGCATCAATATTTACCATGTTTACAAATACATTACAACACATGACATCACTTCCGATTTTTTTTGTCTGTCATTTCTACTTGCGACTATTAAGCGAGAACGGTCGTACGATCGGTCTTACGATATTCGGAACGTGTGTACGAGGCATAAGTCCGCATGCATCTCTTCTGATATGGGGTTAGGTTATTTATCTTTTTTTTTTTTTTTTTACTGGAGATGAGAAAGCAGAGAAAGTGATTTATTTGATAGTACCTGAATTTTTCAGAGTGGCATATTTTGTTTCTCTAGACAGTGGGGGTTATTTACGAAAGGCAAATCCACTTTGCACTACAAGTGCACTTGGAAGTGCAGTCGTTCTAAATCTAAGGGGTAGATCTGAAATGAGTGGAAGCTCTGCTGATTTTATCATCCAATCATGTGCAAGCTAAAATGCTGTTTTTTATTGTGTTTTTGCATAGCAAGACCACTTTCTGTTATCTCACATATATATTATTATTCTTATTATAGCCAAATTTACCACCCTAAACTCCTCCCACAGCTTTTACACTACATAGACAGTAATACACCGAAACGCGCGGATTGTTCCTGATTGGTGTGCTATTACTTTGTGGAATGTTTCGCCGAATGGTTCACGAAATTGGTCCCATAGGAATGAATGGCGAAATGTTCAAAACTAGAGTGGGAGGTGAAAAAAGCTGACAACCCCATGATCAGCTAAAACATTATGACCACGCCATAATTAGCCAAAACCCCATGATCAGTCAAAACATTATTATTTAATTTTTGATCAGTCAAAATATTATTATTTAATTTTTGAAAAAAAAATTATTATTGAAAAAAAATAATTTTTTGAAAAAAAGAAATAATTTTTAAAAAAAATAATAATTTTTGAAAAAAAATCATTTTTGAAAAAAAAATCATTTCTGAGAAAAAAAATCATTTTTAAAAAAATAAATAATTTTTGAAAAAAAAATCATTTTTAAAAAGAAAAAAAATCATTTTTGAAAAAAAAAATAATTTTTGAAAAAAAAAAAAAAATCATTTTTGAAAAAAATGTTCAGCTAATGGGACTTCTTCAACTTTTTTACTACTGTTTATACTTTTTAAAATACTAAGCTTTTTAACACTTTTTACAGTTACTCCAGCCACTCCAACCACACAACAGTTACTCCAGCCACTCCACCCAGTTACTCCGCCCACTCCAGTTGTAGACTACTGTAGATGGAGGCAAGAACACTTCACACAATTTCCCCAGAAATTGTAGCTTTTCTAGTTTTGCTTGCTGTATTTTCCCTCGGATCTACAGCGACTTTACTTTCAAGTGCACTTGCAGTGCAAAGTGGATTTTCCTTTAGTAAATAACCCCCAGTGTGTTAGCGACTCCAGGCCCTGAAAAGTGAAATATTGACCTATATGATAATATCCTTCTATTTATTTTACACAAAAAAGAAAATTCAGAAATGGAACTTCAGATAGCAATAGAAAGCCCAACAGTGAATCACTGTTTTCAAAAAATAAAAAAAATCCCCATTGCAAGGCAATGGCATCACTCACATATTATTAGATTGTAAGCTGTTATGAGCAGGGCCTTCTTAACCCTCTTGTATTTTATTGTATTGTGACTGTACTGTCTTTTATATTGTAAAGCGCTGCACAAACTGTTGGTGATATATAAATCCTGTAAAATAACAATACTAGCACATTATGAAATACTTATCTTAGTACGAAGTCCTCCATCTTCCCCTAGTCTTCCTTTCCAGGTTTGTGGGCTCTGGATGTATGATTGGCAAGGGCCACAATGATGTCACTCTCGCACGCATGCATGCTATGGCTCTGAGCTCTGAAGGTCCAGCCCGGTATGCTGGACCTTCAGAGAGCAAGCGCCGGTGATGTCACCAGCTGCATCCAGTGTGAAAACCTCCTGAACATTGCAAATTTAAGAGATATTCACTGTACCTACAGATAAGTCTTATTATAGGCTTACCTGTAGGTACAAGTTAAAAAAATGAGTTTACTATCACTTTAAGTAGTTAGCAATGAACCCGGTGAGGACTGTAGTAAGGTTTGTACCTGGCCACTAGCATACTTTAGTTATGGATTACTCGCCCTGAAGCTTCAGGTTAGCCTACTAATCATTGGTTTCAGTTGGGTTGAAATATCAAAAGAGCTGCTCAACACTCAGGGCACTCTACTAACCTAGTAAAATGTTCAGTCACACCTGACTGAATAAAACCTTGAAAATTGGTCAATAAAGATGGGAAGAATGAGCACTACCAACCTTCTCCATTTTATTTTTACTCTCTGAGAGATTGTACAGTCACCAAGAGAGAACTCCCTTTTTAATTACTTTGAGGATTAAACCCCAGGAGCTTTCAATTATAGCAAATTAAATCTAGAAGAGTAGGGATGAGCTTTGAGTTCGAGTCGAACTCATGTTGGACTCGAACATCGGCTGTTTGCAAGTTCGCCGAACAGCTGACAATTTGAGGTGTTCGCGGTAAATTCAACAGCTGTGGAACACCCTTTAAAAGTCTATGAGAGAAATCAAAAGTGATCATTTTAAAGGCTTATATGCATGCTATTGTCATAAAAAGTGTTTGGGGACCTGGGTCCTGCCCCAGGCGACATGTATCAATGCAAAAAGAAGTTTTAAAAACGGCCGTTTTTTCGGGAGCAGTGTTTTTAATAATGCTTAAAGTGAAACAATAAAAGTGTAATATTCCTTTATATTTCGTACCTGGGGGTTGTCTATAGTATGCCTGTAAAGGGGCGCATGTTTCCCGTGTTTAGAACAGTCTGACAGCAAAATGACATTTCAAAGGAAAAAAAGTAATTTAAAAGTACTCGTGGCTATATGAATTGTCGGTCCAACAATACACATAAAGGTTCATTGATAAAAACGGCATGGGATTTCCCCACAGGGGAACCCCAAACCATAATTTATAAAAAAAATGGCGTGGGGGTCCCCCTAAATTCCATACCAGGCCCTTCAGGTCTGGTATGGATATTAAGAGGAACCCCATGCCAAAATAAAAAAAAAAATGGCGTGGGGTCCCCCCAAAAATCCATACCAGACTCTTATCTGAGCACGCAACCTGGCAGGCAGCAGGAAAAGAGGGGGGACAAGAGAGCGCCTCCCCTCCTGAACCGTACCAGGCCACATGCCCTCAACATTGGGAGGGTGCTTTGGGGTCCCCCAAAGCACCTTGTCCCCATGTTGATGAGGACATGGGCCTCATCCCCACAACCCTTGCTCGGTGGTTGTGGAGGTCTGCGGGCGGGGGGCTTATCGGAATCTGGAAGCCCCTTTTAACAAGGGGACCCCCAGATCCCGGCCCCCCCTGTGTGAAATGGTAAGGGGGTACAAAAGTACTGAGAACACCAGAGCAAGAAGCAGAGGATCAGAGGAAGAACCAGAAGAAGAAGAAGATGGAGGAAGAAACCGAAGGATGATAGAAGAAAGAAGATAGAAGAAAGAGGATGGAAAGAAGAAGCATTTAAATAAAGGAATTGTCAAAAACTGTCTCTTGTCATTTTTAACATTTTTGACACTTTTTTTGTGAAATGGTAGGGGTACTTTTGTACCCCCTTACCATTTCCCAGGGGGGGGCTGGGATCTGGGGGTCCTCTTGTTAAAGTGGGCTTCCAGATTCCGATAAGCCTCCCACCCACAGACCCCCACAACCACGGGGCAAGGGTTGTGGGGATGAGGCCCTTGTCCTCATCAACATGGGGACAAGGTGCTTTGGGGGGACCCCAAAGCACCCTCCCAATGTTGAGGGCATGTGGCCTGCTCTCTCATCCCCCCTCTTTTCCTGCGGCCTGCCAGGTTGCGTGCTCGGATAAGGGTCTGGTATGGATTTTTGGGGGGACCCCACGCCATATTTTTTTTTTTTGGCACGGGGTTCCCCTTAAAATCCATACCAGACCTGAAGGGTCTGGTATGGATTTTGAGGGGGACCCCACGCCTTTTTTTTTTTTTAATTTTGGTGCGGGGGTTCCCCTTAATATCCATACCAGACCTGAAGGGCCTGGTATGGAATTTAGGGGGATCCCATGCCATTTTTCTTTTAAATTTTGGTTCGGGGTTCCCCTGTGGGGAAATCCCATGCGGTTTTTATCAATGAAAGGACCGACAATTCATATAGCTGCGAGTACTTTTAAATGACTTTTTTTCCTTTGAAATGTCATTTTGCTGTCAGACTGTTCTAAACATGGGAAACATGCGCCCCTTTACAGGCTATACTATAGACACCCCCCAGGTACGAAATTTTAAGGAATATTACACTTTTATTGTTTCACTTTAAGCATTATTAAATCACTGCTCCCAAAAAATCGTCCGTTTTTAAAACTTTTTTTTGCATTGATCCATGTCGCCTGGGGCAGGACCCAGGTCCCCAAACACTTTTCATGACAATAACTTGCATATAAGCCTTTAAAATGAGCACTTTTGATTATTCATGTTCGAGTCCCATAAACTTTAACGGTGTTCGCGTGTTTGAACAATTTTTTTGCCTGTTCGCATGTTCTGGTGCGAACCGAACAGGGGGGTGTTCGGCTCATCCCTATAGAAGAGATAATTTACACCCCATAACAGTGTCATCCCTCATTACAAAATAGTACTTATGATGTTCTAGTTGTGACTGAGCACATGTCTTTGGCCAATTACACAATAAAAATTTATAATTCCAAGTATGTACTTTTTTCACCTGAGGACAGAGTTCATATATTAAAAATTAAGATGGTACACCTGCGCTATGGTAATATACTAAATAGTGCTAATTATGTGGATAAATAATAATAGATTCTAATTTTTGTGTGAATATTAGTGCTGCTGCTATGGTATGGTATAGGGTTAATTAAACTTAAAGTGACTGTAAAGCTTCATGTTTAAAAAAATAATTACAAACATGTCATACTTACCTCCACTGTGCAGTTCGTTTTGCACAGTGTGGCAGGATGCATTAAGGTGAAAAAACACGAGGGTTTACAACCCTTTTAATAGTTGGATATAATGAGAGACCAAGTACTGCTCTTACTATGAATTGCAATGTGCTCAGAAACAAATAAATAAATAAAATCTAAACAATTCATAAATTCTATATTCAGCAAAAAAGTCTTCTGAAGATGCCCTATGGGTGGGGCGAAACGCGTCAAATAGGAACAGACAGTGTCATATGTGTGGTGTTCGGAGCGAACGCCGAGGTGGAGAAACGACCCATGCTTGTCTTCTGAGCTGCATTTTTCTGAATAAAGTCAAAACATCATTATGCCTTGGAGATCTCTTTATAATTTTTCAGTACACACTGCAACTGCATTTGATCACACCATTGGAGGAAACAAGAGAGATGAGATGTCACTCACTACACCAAGATATTACAATTGAGATGCCTTTTTGACTCTAATGCCGCGTACACACGGTCGGACTTTCTGACGGGAGATTTTCGATGTGAGCTTGTTGTCAGAAAGTCCGACCGTGTGTATGCTCCATCGAACATTTTGCTGTCGGAATTTCCGCCCACAAATGTTTGAGGGCAGGTTCTCAAATTTTCCGCCAACTTCACTTTGTTGTCGGAAAGTCCGAGCGTGTGTACACAAGTCCATTGCACAAAAGTTCATGCATGCTCGGAATCAAGCAGAAGAGCCACACTGGCTATTGAACTTCATTTTTCTCGGCTCGTTGTACGTCTTGTACGTCACCGCGTTCCCACGTTTGTAATTGTTGGCCAACATTTGTGTGACTGTGTCTATGCAAGACAAGTTTGAGCCAACATCCTTTGGAAAAAAATCCACACTTTCCGATCCGATCCTGTGTACGCGGCATAAGAGACGGTGAGTGAGGAGTGCAGGCGGAGAGCACGGAGGAGTGAAATTGCACTTTAAGAGACTTGTCTACAGGAGCTCTTTGTTTTTTGGATAATGGACTTTTTTTTATTAGGATTGGTTGCATAAGCACTTTATTCAGCACTGCTCACTTTTTTGCTGTATGTAGAATTTATGAATTGTTTAGATTTGATTTATTTAGTCGTTTCTGAGCACATTGCAATTTAGAGAAAATATTGGGCGGTATCGGCCGGTTCAAAAGAAATCAGCCAACATTTGGCCAGTGTGTACAACAGCTGGTCCGACAGAAGGCGGCCAGCTACCGTCGACTGCAAAAGGTCTGCCTATCGACATCCAATCAGCGCTGTCAGCCAATGGCTGAGCGGTGTGTTCTGGCAGGGGGGCCGTCCCCCTGTCAGTCAGAGCACAATAGCTCAGCGGGGGGGGGGGATTGCTGTACTAACATACTAACATTGGATTGTTAGTACAGGATCTCCTCCTGAGCTTGTCAGTTTTTTTTTTTTCGTTCAGCCCGCTGGGTTGAATGAAAAAAAAAACTGATAGTATGTATTATTTTTTTTTATTTTTTGCATGCTAGTCTCATATCATAAATGAGAGGGTTTACTAAAGAAACGAAAGTTCTCGTACGACAGAATAAAAATTCGGAAGTGATGTAATGTGTTGTGCTGATTAAATGAAAATCATACGATCTGGTATCATACGAGAAAATTTTTTGTGCTTGTCTCGTTGGATAATTTCACATGAACTGCCATGATCAGCTCTCAAAAGTTGTGTACTAACAATACGATTATCGTACAATCAATTCTAAAGCAAAATTTTTAGTATGATTCTCTGATTGTGTGTTCAGGCCATTAAGGCAGTGTTTCTCAACCTTTTTTTAGTCAAGGCACCTTTTAAAATGATGCACAATCTCAAGGCACCCCATTCAAAAATTTTAAATAAAGTAATGGTTTTACATAATGCAGTGGCATCGGCACGCATCGGACACCCAGCATTTGGGATGATTTATTTAATATACCTTTGCACACTGGTACTGACTAGTATTCCAGTGTTTCTCTTCTCCCTCAGTTTCTCTCCCTCATTCAGCTATGGTGACCCCAGTGCAGACGGAGAAGGGCAAACAAAACAAGGACATCCTCAGGTGCTCAATGTCTTCCTTATCAATTTATGACATCATCATTTATTAGAATCCCAGCAGCTGTCTCGCACGGTTGCAATGCAGGCAAGATCCACCTGCCAGCTTGCTGACAATTTTGGGCAATTTGAAGCATTTTTTTTTGCATTTTGCCAAGGCACCTCTGAAGATCCCAGAAGGCACCCTAGTTGAAAAAGGCTGCATTAAGGACTTGTAAATTATCAAATTAGAGACACTCCCTGACTACAGATCCTATTTTTGTAACTCCTAGAGTAAACTAAAAAAGGCCCTTAAGTACCAGATCCTTAAATGCCCAAGGTAAAACTAGCCGACATCTTGCTCACCACCGAAAACAGGCAGTACAGGATCATCTTATGATAAAGAAGGATGTGTCTTAGGCAACTCAAGTAAACACCATTGCTATTGAACATTATACAATTAAAAAACAAGTTGCGTGCCATGGTAACAGATTAAATGACTTACAGAGACACCCATTCTAAGGCTTCAAAGAGAACTAAAAAGAATAATAAACTGACGAGCGGGACAACCTTGTGGACCATACCTCTACCTTTCAACCCTTTTTCTTCTTTCTCTTTCCTTTTCTCCACCTTACGATTAAAGCTCATTATCAGAATTTATTTGACCTATATACACTCTACTTGTAAACAATATGTATAGTAGGTATAAATCATTTAAATACCTACAAAAGTAACTAAGGAAATGATATATATCTTTAATTTAGGTTTACGTGAACCCAATGTTTAATATTTGAAATTTCATGATATTTACCTATATAAACCCCACTGTAAAACAATGAGCTTACTTTATAGATCCTTGTAAACTTACTTTATGTATCTTTATAACATTGTATACTCAATAAACTTCTTTTGACAAGGAAAAAAACAAGTTGCGTAAGTCAAGCTTGTGATATAGGATACCAAAAAAAAGGTAGAACAGATTAAACTTTTTTTTTTTTTTTTAATAACATTACTGAAGAATTACATACTGAATAGTTAAATACATGCAACTCATCACAAAACTACATATCATCAATTTGGTAATTTCCACAGGTTTTTGAGTCTTATTCTGCACCAGAAGCACACGTGTACCACCACTATGCATCTAATACTTGATTTACCAACAGGTTCTGGCAAATACCTCCTGCACAGAAGGCTGAGCAAGACAGCTTTTGCTATAGTAAACCATTCACCCTACTAGACAATCCATACTCTGCTGGCTAAGTCCCCATTTAGATTTGGAAAGGTGTACAAACTGCAATAACACTGTGTCATTGAAATAGGTTTCCAGTGAGTGTTATTTTTGGCAGGTTATTAAACAACTTGATGGTTGACTAGATTAAATATTAACTGATGTTCTTCAGCTTATTCATGGAGTATAATCTTACTGTACTGCTCCAAATTAATATGAGGTAAAACATTTTATTAAAGTGAACCTGTCACAAATCCAGGGCCAGATTTACCATTAGGCAGAGTATGCAGCAGAAGCAAATAAGCAACTTTTTATTGTATAGTCATTAGCCATGTGATTTTGTCTTTATCAGTAGAAGTACAGTAATTGAGTAAATGTTGTCACAATATAGTAAGCCATATTAGGACCAACAAATCAAGAAAATGTAAAAACAGTTAATCCTATTGGAGAGTGGGTTTTGTGGGCACCAAGGGGCCCATTTTTCTAAATCCGACTTTGCACAAAACTGAGCAATTTCAACTAAGCACAGCCTTTAAAATATATACTGAAAGGCTACCCATAGTAAAATTGCATGTTAAAAAGATCAGTGGATCCACGAATATAAGTAGCTGAATTTATATGTACATCCCTGTTTTTCCTAATAAAAGTTTCACCTCCTGAACCTATGGGTGGCCTCCTTGACCAACAGGTAAATATTATAATATATATTAATTTATCATACGATAACAAAAGTAGGTTTGGGAGAACAGGAGGGGGCATTCAGATAAGACCAGACAAATGATTGTTAATTGCCAATCCTGCTGCAGAAATTTTCAATTCAGTCTATAACATTGGAGTGAGTTTTACACTTACTTAAAAGGTCAAAACTTTTGGGATAGTAAAGACTGTTGCAAACAATATTGTGGTAAGGTTTCATACTGTTTTCACATTATCTGTTCCACGTGGTTGCTTGGATGCTCTATGTCTGATGATGCTGCCATATGTTGGTTTACCATATGTTCTTTAGGCTGCATTCACACCTCTGCATTTTGAATGAATTGCAGCAAATCTGCCCCTTGATTCAAAACGCCGAGGTGTGAATGCAGCCTAAAGAACACAAGTACCCAGGTGAATGACAAATTGCAGAACGCACATTTGAGATGCCATTGATTTGAATGGCACCTAAAATCACGGTGCGGTTCTGCCGTGATTGTCGAGGAATAAATCCACTGTAATCCCAGCAAACTGCATGGCGTGAAGCTTGTTGCCCAAAAAATGTTCAGGAGCTACTCTTAGGAGATATGCTTCACACGATGCGGTTTTGCCGCGATTGCAGCATGATTTATCGTGCAACAATCGCAGGAGAGCTGCACTACGATTTTAGGTACCATTCGAGTATGGCATCTCAGATGTGCAATTTGTCATTCATACCTGGACACTTTGAAATCGCGGGCAGAATCATGGCAAATCTGCCCTTGATTCAAAACCCAGAGGTGTGAATGCAGCTTAACAGGCCCAATAACTTTAATTTGGATTACTATGCAATTACACATAATATTGCAATATAATATATTTTGTTTGTTTTTACATTATGTAAACCCAAATCCAAATATGTAATATATTGCAGATTACTGGTGCTTGGTGAAACTTTTTTCAAGTTTCTTTATTTTCACCTGGTAATCCTGCAGGTAACACACTTTCTTCCCAGGGTGGGTACGTCACTTCTCCACTGTATCTCTGGATGGAGCCAGGGTTTTCAACCTAGGCTGCTCCTGATATGGACTCCAAACTTGTCCGTATCTCTTCATCTCCCTTACAAGGGTGCAGGACAATTGGTCCTTCACAGGACATAGATAAGAAGAAAGATATTCTTTGGCTCACAGGAAGTGACAAGGACACTGCACTTCTGGCAAGACCAACAGGTGTTTTCTGTATTTGCTAAAAAAAGGATCTTAGCTTGAAATAAAGAAAACTAATACAACATCACATCTAAAGTCTGTAACCCGCAATATATTACATTTTTGTTCTTGGGTTTCATTATTGTTTATAGATAAAGCTTTTTATCCCCTTTTTATCCAAACTCCTTGAACGTCTGGTCTACAACCGACTAAGCGTCCACCTTGCTGATAATAGCCTTCTTGATCCCCTTCGGTCTGGATTTCGTCCTCAACACTCCACAGAAACTGCTCTCCTAAAACTAACAAACAATCTAATCAAACAATAACAGCCAAAACCAATGGACACTATTCTGTACTCCTACTCCTTGACCTCTCTGCTGCCTTTGATACAGTTGACCACCCCCTCCTCCTCAAAAAACTCCACGCCTTTGGTCTCCATGACTGTACTCTTCGCTGGTTCTCTTCCTACTTATCCAACCGCACCTTTGGCGTTTCTTACAACTCTACTTCCTCCTCTCTTCTTCCTTTCTCTGTTGGGGTCCCCCAAGGTTCTGTTCTTGGACCTCTCCTATTTTCAGTCTACACCTCCTCCCTGGGTCAGCTGATAGCCTCCCATGGCTTCCAATACCACCCACCTCTACGCTGACGACACCCAAATGTATTTCTCTACCCCTCAGCTCACTCCCCCCCCGACTCCTCACGTATCACTAATTTACTATCAGACATATCAGTCTGGACATCACACCACTTCCTCAAGCTCTATCTATCCAAAACCAAACTTATAATTCTTCCTCCCCCATGTGCCCCTTCCCCTGATCCCTCTGTCAAAATCGATGGCACAACTATAAGCCCATCCCCTCATACCAAGGTTCTAGGTGTAGTCCTGGACTCTGAACCCTCCTTTAGGCCCCACGTCCAATCACTGTCCAGATCTTGCCGCCTCAACCTCCGCAACATCTCCAAAATACGCTCCTTTCTAACCAATGACACAACAAAGCTCTAAATTCACTCGCTGGTCATCTCTCGTCTCAACAACTGCAACTCCCTTCTCACTCCCCTCTACATAGTCTATCACCCCTTCAATCCTCATGAATGCTGCAGCCAGACTCATCCACTTTACCAATCGCTCTGTGTCTGCTACTCCTCTCTGTCAATCCCTCCACTGGCTCCCGCTCACCCAACAAATTAATTTCAAAAGACTAACAACTACTTACAAAGCCATCCACAATTTAGCCCCCAGCTACATCACTAGCCTAGTCTCTAAATACCAACCTACTTGTTCTCTTCGTTCCTCTGAAGATCTCTTGCTCTCTAGCTCCCTCGTCACCTCCTCCCATGCTCACCTCCAGGACTTTTCCAGAGCCTCTCCAATCCTATGGAATGCCTTACCCCAATCTGTCTGATTATCTCCTACTCTATTACTTTTTAGACAATCCTTGAAACCCTTCACTTCAGGGAAGCCTACCTTACCCATACCTAACAACTGTATTTTCATTTTCTCCATCAGCTCATCCCCCACAGTTATTACATTTTGTTCCACTTGACCCTTCCTTCTAGAATGTAAGCTCTAATGTACTGTCTGCCCCCATGTTTCAAAGCACTGCATAAACTATTGGCGCTATATACAGTAAATCCTGTATAATAATAATAAAGCAGAGCACACGACTTTATGACTTTATTTACAGGAATGCTTTCATCTGCAACTAGCTCAGCAGCAAGATATCATTCACTTTTTAAAAACGGTTTTAGAATTGTTGACAAACCACATACACTTTTCACAAACCAAATATGCAACTGTTGTCTCACAAGCTACTTGAAGCTTGATCATATCAGCTGAGAACCCATCCTTTGTGTGACAAGCATTCAGACAAGGTGAATTTGTTTCTGCTTTGTGTTTTCAGAGTACAATGGTTCCCAGCATGTCTTACAATAGAGGAGAATTCAATAGTGTGCAGATTAGGCGAAAATGTTATAATGATAAAGTTGAATAAATATAAATAGATAAAAAATTCTCCTCACTGCTATGTTAACAAATAAATACATTTTTTTTTTGTAATCAGATACTTTTTTATTTAAATTTTTTCAACCAGTTCCCACCCATACCAATTCTGGCATTCTCTCTTATGTGTAAATATCATTTTTTTGCTAGAAAATTCTTCAGAACCCTTAAACCTTATATATTTTTATTTTAGCAGAGACCTTAGAGAATAAAACGGTGGTTGTTGCAATGTGTTATGTCACACGGTATTTGCGCAGCAATTTTTCAAAGGCAATTTTTTGTGAAAATATACACTTAATGAATTTTATTGCAAAAAAACACAATATGTAACCTAATTTTTTTTGTGAAAAAAGATGATGTTATGCGGAGTAAACAGATACCTAACATGTCACACTTTAAAATTGCACACACTCGTGGAATGGCGCTAAACTTCACTACTTAAAACTCTCCATAGGCTACGCTTTAAAAATGTTTACAAGTTACCAGTTTAGAGTTACAAAGGAGGTCTAGTGCTAGAATTTTTCTCAGTATAATGGTGATACCTTACATGTGTGGTGCGAACGCCATTTACATATGGGGGTCGCAACCTACTATGCGTTCGCTTCTGTGTGCGAGCACGAGGGGACGGGGCGCTTTAAAAAATGTGTTATTTTTGTTAATTTTTTTATTTTACACTGTCCTTTGAATGTTTTTTTTTATCACTTTTATTTCTGTTACAAGAAATGTAAACTTCCAATAGGAATAAGGCATGACAGGTCTCCTTTATGGAGACATCTGGGGTCAATAAGACCCCATATATCTCCACTACCCTGGAAAGCATGAGATAAAAAAAAGAACATCGATCTCTGCTTTCCAGGGAAAAAACTGTCAGTGTTTACATCTGCCAGACCTGGAAGTGACATCATGACGTCACTTCCGGCCTCCCAGGGTCATAGAGATGGCTCCTCTCCTTCTGCCTGTAAAGGTAGTCCAGAGACTAAACAGCTACTAGTAAGGGAATCGCCAGCTAAAAACAAAGATATCTGGATGATGTCTGTAGCTGCATGACGTCCTATGGGCGGGAAGTGGTTTTAAAGGTTTTTTTTCCAGACAAACAATACATAGAAACAGTCCTCCTGGGCATGTCTGGAGAGAAATAGTTGAAAAAAACTGTTAAAGCAAAAATAGACCTCTACAAAAAAAACTGAAGTTGGGCCCTGGGAGCTTTAGTCATATTGGGGGTCATTTACTATAGAGCTGCGGCTCTAATTAGCGCTAATTAGTGCTAAAACGGTGTTCACTATAGCGGTGGTGAGAAAATACTCCCAAAATCAAATTTACTATAGTTCCCTGAAACCAAATAGTGCCCAAACCCTTACTCTGCTAAAACCTGGAGTAGTGCACATGGAAATAATGTTTAGAGCATGATATAATTGCCTATATGGTACTGAAATATGCGGCATATTATTTAAAGATAATCTGCTTTTAAACTGTGTGAAAAAGTGATTTCCACACTGAAATATCTTTAAAAGCCTGAGAAGTGAAAAATTCCCCGTTTTGGACAACTAGGTGCCAACACAACTGAGCATGCTCAGACCTGAAAATAACTCTCATTTTAACTCAAGTGTCTTTTTTACCCGACGCTATAGTAAATACCAAAATGAGAGCTAATTAGAGAGCATTTTTTAGAAGTGAAAATCTGCTCTATTCTAGTCCAAATCAAGTTTCAGCCATTGATTCTAATGGAACAATTCTAACTCTCACAAAAAAACCTTTTAACCACTTCAATACAGGGCACTTAGACACCTTCCTGCCCAGGCCAATTTTCAGCTTTCAGCACTGTCGCAATTTGAATGACAATTACGCGGTCATGCTACACTGTACCCAAACAATTTTTTTATCATTTTGTTCCCACAAATAGAGCTTTCTTTTGGTGGTATTTGATCACTCCTGCGTTTTTTATTTTTTTGCGCAACAAATAAAAAAAAAACGAATTTAAAAAAAAAAAAAACATGTTTTTCTTTGTTTCTATTAAAAATGTTTGTATGTTTTCTTCTTCAATGACGGGCACTGATACGGCGGCACTGATGGGCACCGATGAGGTGGCACAAGGAGGTGGTACTGATGAGGTGGCACTGACGGGCACTGATGGGCATTGATAGGTGGCACTGATGGTACTGATGGGTGGCATTGGTATGCGGCACTGATGGGCACTCATAGGTGGCACCGATGGGCACTCATAGGCAGCACTGATGGGCACTCATAGGTGGCATTGATGGGTACTTATGGGTGGCACTGATGGGTACTTATGGGTGGCACTGATAGGTGGCACAGATGGGCACTGATGGGTGGCACTGATGACACTGATTGGTGGCACTGATGCCCCTAAGGGTGGCATTGCTGGGCATCACTGCAATATACTGGTGCCAATCAGTGCCCATTTGTGGGCACTAATTGGTACAGATTGGGCACATTGGGCACATGTGGATGGCCATGGGGTACATACCTGGCCATCCACATGTTGCCCCTCTCCCTGGTGGTCCTAGTGGCGATCCCTGGTGGTCCAGTGTGGTCATCTGAGGGGGGCTGCGCTGATAAACAACCAGCACAGACCCCCCTGTCAGGAGAGCCACCGATCAGCTGTCCTCTACTCGCATCTGTCCGATCAGCGGCTCTTCCTATTGACATCGTGATCAGCCGTGATTGGACACGGCTGATCATGTGGTAAAGAGCCTCCGCCGGAGGCTCTTTACCAAGATCGGTGTAGCGGTGTGTCAGACTGACACACACCGTTCCACCGATCGCCGTGATGCGCTCCCCCGCGGGCGCGCGGCGGCATGTTATCCTGCTGGACGTCATATGATGCCCAGTCAGGATAACTGAACCACCGCCCGGCCGTCATCTGCTATGGGCCGGGCGGGAAGTGGTTAATGTTGAGATGAAATGTATCTTTCTCTGAAATAAATTTTCCTTTGCAACATTGTTGCTTCTACTTAAAATATTTTGTTTTTAAGAATACTAGAATGTGGAATGTTTTGATTTTTTGGTAAAATATATTTTTCTCTGTCACTTTCACTTGTTACTCTCCATCTCACAACAATCTTTACCCCAAACTCACACAGGTGTCTTTATAATACACAAACAATACCATTGCTGATACAAATTTAAAATGAATCACAATTTTTTGTGCTTTTTATTGTTTCCAAATTTTCATAATTTGAGCCCAAAAAATGTGATATGTGTACCAACATCAGAAATCAAAATGTAATTCCCCAAAATTTGAGGGTAATATTCTACTCTCACCCACAAAAAAACACCAAATATCACAGAATAAATCAAGAAGAATAACTCTTGAGTAATGTACTTCCATCACCTGTATGTCCAAAGACATGCAGTATTTATGTGTTTTTATGTGTATTTATGTGTATTTATGTGTAGGAGGCTTTCACATGTGGCAGCTCTGTAGTTTAGAGGTTAGACCTTCTGCTTAGTATCCCTGAGTGTCTGGGTTCAAATCCCAACCATGTTGCTTCATGTAGAGAAGTTGTCTCATCTCCCAGGTCCTATAACTATGTCTAAATGTAGTATTTATGTGTAGGGGGGTTCCACCACCATTGTAAGTCTTTTCCAGATACACTATTTAGCCAAAAGTATTGGGACGCCTGCCTTTACACACACATGAACTTTAATGGCAGCCCAGTCTTAGTCCGTAGGGTTAAAATTTGATTTGACCCACCCTTTGCAGCTAGAACAGCTTCTGGGAAGGCTGTCCACAAGGTTTAGTGTGTCTATGGGAATGTTTGATCATTCCTCCAGAAGTGCATTTGTGAGGCCAGGCACTGATGTTGGATGAGAAGGCCTGGCTCGCAGTCTCTACTCTAATTCAGCCAAAGGGTGTTCTAGCAGGTTGAGGCCAGGACTCTGTGCAGGCCAGTCAAGTTTCTCCACCCCAAACTTGCTCATCCATGTCTTTATGGACCTTGCTTTGTGCACTGGTGTGCAGTCATGTTGGAACAGGAAGGGGCTTTCCCCAAACTGTTCCCACAAAGTTGGGAGCATGAAATTGTCCAAAATGTCTTGGTATGCTGATGCCCTAAGAGTTCCCTTAACTGGAACTAAGAGGTCAAGCCCAACCCCTGAAAAACAACCCCACACCAAATCATTTAGACCAGTGCACAAAGCAAGGTCCATAAAGACATGGATGAGTGATTTTGGGATGGAGGAACTTGACTGGCCTGGACAGAGTCCTGACCTCAACACAACAGAATACCTTGGGGATGAATTAGAGAGGAGACTGTAGGTCAGGCCTTCTCATCCAACATCAGTGCCTGACCTCACAAATGCACTTGGAAGAATGGTCAAACATTCCCATAGACACACTCCTAAACCTTGTGGACAGCCTTCCCAGAAGAGTTGAAGCTGTTATAGCTGCAAAGGGTGGGCCAAATGAGTTTTGAACCCAACACTAATACTGGGATGCCATTACAGTTCATGTGCGTTTAAAGGCAGGCATCCCAATACTTAGGCCAATATATTGTATATTGCTTGTGACATTGAGAATGGCTATGGACTTAGGGCTGGTTCACATCACAGAGATGCAGAGAACATGTGTGGGGCTGCCTGGTGGCTAAGTGGGTAGCAGTTCTGTCTGGCAGCAGCTGGGATGTTGGTTCAATTCCCCAACATGCTAATCCTTGTGTTGAAGTTTATATGTTCTCCCTGTGTGGGGTTTCTTACCACAATCCAAAGACATGCTGGCAAATTATTTGTCTCCTGTCGAAATAGGTTCTAATGTAAGAAAGTTAATTTTGGACTTTATATTGGAAGCTCATTGCAGCTAGGGACTGATGTTAATGTTTATTAGCTCTAATCATGCCCAGGGACTTGGACATTTCAAATTTTAGGGTTTACACTGCACAGGTACATATGCTTAGAAAACTGTTGCTTTGTTTATGTGGATGCAAATGGACTTTGATCTTTGGCCTGTAGTTGGAGATTTGATGCATATAGCCAAGGGCTAACAGAGTTGCGAATAGTATTATGTGTTCCTGCCTGCTCATCAGGTGCAATCATTTTAGACCAGGGATCCTAAAACTACGGCCCTCCAGCTGTTGCAGAACTACACATCCCATGAGGCATTGTAAAACTCTGACATTCACAGACATGACTAGGCATGATGGGAATTGTAGTTCCTGAACACCTGGAGGGCCACAGTTTGAAGACCCCTGCTTTAGACATACGTGAAGAGATAGATTGAAAGATACTGGTGGGAGCGTACTTCTATTGGGTGTGTCAGTGTGCTAACAATACAACCTCTCTTATATAAAGGGCTGCAGTGGGGGGGTTCGTTTGGAAGCATCTGCTGACCTTCTACCCTTTTTGATCTTGTTTAATCGTGTACACAGAAATGCAGCTTCCAGCAGAATATGGTCACCAATGTATGTGTGGATTGTGGGCTGGTGGTGGGTGTTTTGAAGAAGTCTTTTGTAATATTATGTTGGAATGCTTTGTAAGAATGACTGTTAAGTATGTTTCTATAATCTTGCAGATAAAAATGTGATGTGTTGCCCGCTATACACTGAAATTAAAGCTGTGTCCACTCTAAGGTTTTGTCAGATTTTAGATTGTAAGCTCCTATGAGCAGGGCCCTTAAAATCCCATTGCTAAATATAGCACCATATATCCTGTCCAATTTTTTTTGAAGCTAGTAAATGAATGTACACTTTTTTTTTTCTCTGCTGGTAAAATAAAAGTACATTATTGAACTTTGTGCTGTTTTTTTTTTTATTTTTTTCTTCTACTTTTCTTTCTCTTTAGTTTTTGTGGGTGCTGGTTTTGGGAAAGTGCAATATCTCATATTTTATTTCAATATGTATTTGTGCACCAAAAAAACTAATCTCTTTGCCCTGGTTCACATTGATGCTACTTGAAATCGCACTACTTCACTTGAAGTAGCGCGATTTCAAAGTAGCAAGGTCAGCGTGATTTCAGGTGTGACTTGATAGACATCCGTGTGGCTTCATACACATGTCTATTGAAGTCGCACCTGAAAGTGGCAAAAGTAGTGCAGGAACTACTTTAGCAAATTGGTGCGGCGCCACAAAATCAGTGTCACATCGATTGGAACAGTGCCATTGCTGCCAATAGTCATGCGATTTGATCTCTCAAAATGCATGACAAATCACTCCAATGTAAACCTAGGCTTCTGCACACCTGCGAGTAAATGATAATGGTGGAATCTTTCAGCAGAACATGCGAACAGACAAAAAATTTGTGTGAACACCGTTAAATTCTATGGGACAAGAACATGACTAAGCAAAAGTGCTAATTTTAAAGGTTAATATGCAAGTTATTGTCATAAAAAGTGTTTGGGGACCCGGGTCCTGCCCCAGGGGACATGTATCAATGCAAAAAAAGTTTTAAAAATGGCAGTTTTTTTGGGAGCAGTGATTTTAATAATGCTTAACCACTTCCTTACCAGGCCAATTCTGACATTTTTCTCCTACATGTAAAAATCATCATTTTTTTGGTAGAAAATTACATAGAACCCCCAAACATTATATATTTTTTTTAGCAAAGACCCTAGAGAATACAATGGCGGTTGTTGCAACTTTTTATCTCACACGGTATTTGCGCAGGAATTTTTCGAACGTGTTTTTTTGGGAAAAAAACAGTTTTGTGTTTTAAAAAAAAAACAAAACAGTAAAGTTAGCCCAATGTTTTTGCATATTGTGAAAGATGAAGTTACGCCGAGTAAATAGATACCTAACATGTCACGCTTCAAATTTGCACACGCTCGTAGAATGGCGCCAATGTTCGGTACTTAAAAATCCCCTTAGGCGACGCTTGAAATTTTTTTACTGGTTACATGTTTTGAGTTACAGAGGAGGTCTAGTGACAAAATGATTGCTCTCGCTCCAACGTTCGCGGTGATAACAGGGCCCCTCGTAGGCTCGCTTCGCTCGCCACGCTTCGGGCACGGCCTCACTTCGCTCGGCATATTTTTATTCTACCTCTATGTCCACTTGGATGGTGGGGCTTGAACCTGGACTCAAGGCAGAATGTAGTGCGCAGGCACCGTGTAGAGCTGACGATCAGCTGTTCAACCTCGGAGACTTTTGGCAGCTCCATAGTCGTTCATGCGCAGTACAGGGGGGTCCTTATCCGCCGGGGGAACTTTCTTGGCAAGACACCGGCTATTAATGAATTGTCGGTCCCGACAACACATGAAAGTTCATTGATAAAAACGGCCTAGGATTCCCCCACAGTCCATTACCAGGCTCTTTGGGTCTGGTATGAATATTAAGGGGAACCCCAAACCAAAATTAAAAAAAAAAATGCGTGGGGGTCCCCCCAAATTTCATACCAGGCCCTTCAGGTCTATTATGGATATTAAGGGGAACCTCGCACCAAAATGAAAAAAAAAAAAGGCATGGGGGTCCCCCTAAAAATCCATACCAGACCCTTATCCGAGCACGCAACCTGGCAGGTTGCAGGAAAAGAGGTGGGGGCGAGAGAGCGCCCCCCCCTCCTGAACAGTACCAGGCCACATGCCCTCATCTGGGGGTCCCCTTGTTAAAGGGAGCTTCCAGATTCCGATAAGCCCCCCGCCCGCAGACCCCAACAACCACCGGGCAAGGGTTGTGGGGATGATGCCCTTGTCCCCATCAACATGGGGACATCCTCCCCATGTTGAGGGCATGTGGCCTGGTACGGTTCAGGGGGGGCGCTCTCTCGTCCCCCCTCTTTTCCTGCGGCCTGCCAGGTTGCATGCTCGGATAAGGGTCTGGTATGGATTTTTAGGGGGGCCCCCACGCCTTTTTTTTTTAATTTTGGCGCGGGGTTCCCATTAAAATCCATACCAGACCTAAAGTGTCTGGTATGGATTTTGAGGGGGACCCCCACGCCATTTTTTTTAAAAATTTTGGCGCGGGGCTCCCCTTAATATCCATACCAGACCTGAAGGGCCTGGTTTGGAATTTGGGAGGACCCCCATGCCATTTTTTTAAATTATTTTGGTTCAGGTTTCCCCTTAATATTCATACCAGACCCAAAGGGCCTAGTAATGCACTGTGGGGGATCCCAGGCTGTTTTTATCAATTAATTTTTATGTGTATTGTCGGGACCATCAATTCATTAATAGCGCTAGTACTTTTAAATTACTTTTTTTTCCTTTGAAATGTCATTTTGCTGTCAGACTGTTCTAAACACAGGAAACATGCGCCACTTTACAGGCATACTATAGACACCCCCCAGCTACAAAATTTAAAGGAATATTACATTTTTATTGTTTCACTCTAAGCATTATTAACCAGTTACCAACTGGTCCATAGCCAAATGACAGCTGCAGGGCGGTTGGATAACTCTGGGAGCACGTACTATGACGTGATCCCAGAAAACCGCTCCCGCGCGCCCCCTGGGGTGCGCACACGGGAACATCCCTGACCGCCGGGTCCAGAGGACCTGGCGCATCACGGATCACGGTTAAGGGCCGCTGATCGTGGCCGTTTACCATGTGATCACTCCGTCAAATGATGGAGCGATCACATTTAAACAAACCGGTGTCATGTCATGACGCCGGTTCCTCCCTCCCCTCTCTGTACCGATCGGTACAGAGGGGGAGAGATCGGATGGCAGCAGCATTGTGGGCTGGATGTGTAGTGCCCACAGCGCTGCTCTGTGACATGTGCAGTCACAGCCATGGATCCATCCATCCATGCTCAGCCATCCCTCCATGCTCAGCATTACCCTGCACTACTCTGCAGTTCCCTGTGCAATACTCTGCAATACCCCGCAATACTCTTCAATACTCTGCAATACCCCGCAATACTCTGCAATACCCCGCAATACTCTGCAATATTCTGCAATACCCTGCAATACTCTGCAATATTCTGCAATACCCTGCAATACCCTGCAATACCCCGCAATACCCCGCAATACTCTGCAATACCCTGCAATACCCCGCACTATTCTGGCATACCCAGCCATACTCTGCAATACTCGGTGATACCCAGCCATACTTTGCCATACCCAGCCATACCCAGATATGCTCAGCTATGCACAGCCATACTCTGCCATACTCAGCCATACTCAGCTGTACTCGGCCTCTGTATATGGCCAGGCTGTGGAAGTCTCACACATGTGGTATCGCCGTACTCGGGGTGTCATTTTTAGTATGTACATGCTACGTGTTAGAAATATTGTATAAATGGACAACTTTGTGTTAATTAAAAAAAATGTGTTTTAACCACTTCCCCGTCATACGACATCCTTGACTTTGTGCAGGGAAATCTGAATGATGCCCGCAGCTACAGGCATCATTCAGATATCAGCTTTTGCAGCCAGCGATTCCCTACACCATAAGAATGATCATAGCGGCTGTTCCACTGCTTGATCGTTCTTACGGGAGGTGAGAGGGGACTCCCCCCCTCCCACCGCCCTCAGGTGCTTCTACTGACTCACCGTAACGATCGAAGCCAGGATTGTTTTTTTTTTTTTTTTTTTAATTTCAGGCTTCCCAGCCTAGAGGTGAGATGTGGGGTCTTATTGACCCCATATCTCACTGTAAAGAGGACCTGTCATGCCACATTCCTATTTCAAGGATGTTTAAATTCCTTGTAATAGGAATAAAAGTGATCAAAAAATTTATTTTTTGGACAAAAGCATCAAACTAATATAAATAAAGTAAAATGAACAATAAAAAAAAAAAAAAAAAATATTTCCCCATGTCCCCGTGTGCTCGCATGCAGAAGCGAACGCATACGTAAGTCCCACCCACATATGAAAATGGTGTTCAAACCACACATGTGAGGTATCGCTGCGATCGGTAGACTGAGAGCAATAATTTTGGCCCCAGACCTATATAATGTTTTGGGGTTCTATGTAATTTTCTAGCAAATAAATGATGATTTTTACATGTAGGAGAGAAATGTCAGAATTGGCCTGGGCACTCCAGAACGCCTCAAGGTGCTCCCTGCATGTTGGGCCTCTGTATGTGGCCACGCTGTGTAAAAGCCTCACACATGTGGTATCGTCGTACTTGGGAGTAATAGCAGAATGTGTTTTGGGGTGTATTTTGTGGTATGCATATGCTGTGTGTGAGAAATAACCTGCTAATATGACAGTGAAAAAAAAAGAAAAATAAAATCTTGATTTTGCAAAGAATTGTGGGAAAAATGACAACTTCAAAAAACTCATCATGCATCTTTCTAAATACCTTGGAATGTCTTCTTTCCAAAAAGGGGTCATTTGGGGGGTATTTGTACTTTTCTGGCATGTTAGGGTCTTCAGACTTCAGGTGTGATCAATTTTCAGATATTGGCACCATAGCTTTTGGACTCTGTAACTTTCACAAAGACAAAATAATATCCACCGATTTGGGTTATTTTTACCAAAGATATGTAGCAGTATAAATTTTGGCCAAAATATATGAAGAAAAATTACTAATTTGCAAAATTTTATAACAGAAACGAAGAAAAATGCATTTTTTTACAGAATTTTCGGTCTTTTTTCTTTTATAGCGCAAAAAATAAAGAACCCAACGGTGATTAAATACCACCAAAAGAAAGCTCTATTTGTGTGAAAAAAAGGACAAAAATTTCATATGGGTACAGTGTTGCATGACTGAGTAATTATCATTCAAAATGTGAGAGCCCCGAAAGCTGAAAATTGGTCTGGTTATTAAGGGGGTTTAAGTGTCCAGTGGTCAAGTGGTTAAAATCACTGCTCCCGAAAAAACGTCCGTTTTAAAAAATTTTTTTTGCATTGATTCATGTCCCCTGGGGCAGGATCCGGGACTCCAAACACTTTTTATGGCAAAGAACTTGCATATAAGCCTTCAGTGCGAACTTTGGATTTTGCAGGTTCGAGCCCCATTGACTTCCACTATTCCAGCATATGTGATCTGACAGGCATTATTGCCGGCAATAGCGCTGCTTTCCATTTGCATTAGTGCTGAGTTTCTGAGAGTTGAAGTCTTTCTGGCCTTTTTTGAGAGCTATTTTTTGGTACTGTAGGATAATTTTTTGGCGCTATAGTAAATGACCCTCATTGTGTTAGTAAACACAGCACATTAGAATATTATGGCATACTTACCTGGTCAGTGATTCCCTCCAGAGCTGCACTGTCAGCACTCCTGTCAGTCACAGGCACTGCCAACTTCTCCTGGTCTTTCTTCAGGGTTCTGACTCCTTAGCCACTTGGTTGGCTGGGCCATGATGATGCCTCTCCCATGCATGCGTACCAGAGTCACATCATCATTGCACAGAACCATGCTGTAAATGTACGCTGAGCTGTGCATGCGTGGCTTGGTGTAAACAAACGCTGACAAGCTGGGAGATGGGTTTATGGCACAGGAGACAGGGTCTTTTATGTCCTAAAAATCCTACCTATCAATGTTATTTATTAATTTATAAATTTAATTAATATATTACTATTTATGTTATTTATTTTTATTTATTTTTTAGATTTCATTCAACTTTACAACAAAACAGAGGTACAGCTCCATAACTGACAAGATATATCACAGCAAGTTCGCACAAGTATGACAAACATAATAGGTCAAAAAGGGACATTTTAAACAGAGTAGTTAAAGAGGATCTTCACTCAGAAATTTTCGTCTGAACAGTCCATACCGCCTCTCGAAATCGGTGTACTAATGAACAGAAAGTTTAACATTCCTTCCGAATACAGATATTTGAGTCCAAATTTCTAATAGTGTTTACTAGGCTAAAGCCCCATACACACGATAGGACTTTGTACAAACTTTCCTGTGGATTTTTGTACAAAGGGCGTTGGCCATAAGTTTGTATTGCATACAGACGGCAGGACTTTTCCAGCCAACTTTCACCAAATCACGTGGTTTTTCAGTTCTTTACCACCACCCTTTGGTCCACTTCTGTATTGCTGTCTGATATTGTGTCAATCTCGCCGCTTTTATTATGTCATCCTATGACCACGCCCCCTTATGACCTCACAGTCCCAGCATGCCCCGGGACTGTGATGTCATAGGGGCGGGGTCACCGCCTATATAAGTCATAGCGGAGCGCTCAGACAGCATTACAGCCGGAGAGAGTGTCGTGTCAACATCTGAAGAAGAGAAGAGGGGAGAAGATGACGCAGAAGTCCGGGCCACCGCCAGCAAAAAAGCGCCAAAAGAGCAGAAGATAGCAGAGGAGCCCGGCAGAAGAACCAGAGAGCGGGAGAAGAGGCCAAACACCGGGAGAAGAACCGAACATCGGGAGAAGAGGCCGGAGAGACCCCCGAAGCTGCCTAATAAATTACTTTAAAAACCTGTGTAGTGTGTTTTTTTTATTGACACTTTTTTCCCTAGGTGAATGGGTAAGGGTACGATGTATCCATGCTCATTCACATGGGGGGGCTGGGATCTGGGGGCCCCCTTATTAAAGGGGGCTCCCGGATTCCGATAAGCCCCCCTGCCTGCAGACCCCGACAACCAACAGCCAGGGTTGTCGGGAAGAGGCCCTTGCCCTCATCAACATGGGGACAAGGTGCTTTGGGGTGGGGGGGCCGCAGGACGCCCCCCTCCCCCAAAGCACCCACCCCCCATGTTGAGGGCATGCGTCCTGGTACGGCTCAGGAGGGGGGCGCTCGCTTGTCCCCACCCCTTTTCCTGACCGGCCGGGTTGCGTGCTCGGATAAGGGTCTGGCATGGATTTTGGGTGGGCCCCCATGCTGTTTTTTCGGCGTAGGGGGTTCCCTTAAAATCCATACCAGACCTAAGGGCCTGATATGCCCCCAGAGGGGAATTCCCTCTCGCGCTCGCCGCAATAGTAAAATGTGTTTTTCCTAATGCAGCCAGCGAGAGATGTACCCTGCTGTTGAGAACCAGCGCAAAACATTCTCGCGGCTGCGTACTGTAGTTTGCACAAAAGTACAATGCTTTTGTGTACATGCGATCGGACTTTGCTCCATCTGACTTTTGTTGCAGGAAAGTTTGTCCGTTCGCACAGCCAACAAAAGCCCGATGGAAACAGAAAAAGTTTGTCCGATGGAGCGTACACACGGTCGGATGTTGCTCCAAAACAGCTAATTTGCATGTTTGTTGTCAAAAAGTCTGATCGTGTGTACGGGCCTTAAAACCTCTGAAACTGATCTCCCATGTGATACAAATGTTGAGTAGGAGCAGGGCACCATTAGACAGTTGGCATAGGGGCACAAAAAGTATAAATCTAGCTCCTACTTCCATACTCCTACATGCACTCCTCTCCTTTTGTTCCTGGGGAAACTTCTGCCCAACAGCCTAAAGCTAAGGCTACTATGATCACTTGCAAGGAGGATATTTAACTCTTTGTTGACAAGTCTTTCATTTTCACTGCTTTGATTTCTACAAGCCATTGTCAAAGAGCTTTTAAATCTCTTGCTAACCAGCAGGCATGTACTGGCCATCGGGACTACCGGGTGGGCCAATGGCTCAGTGGGATGGTTTGAGTAACAGCCTGGCACGGCCCGCACAGCCATTACTTTGAACACTGCTGTACTGCAGGGGTGGACTGACCTATCTGGACTGTGGGGCCCCATGACAGGCTCTGCAACACTAGCACTGGAAGTGGCTGCAATAGGACCTCTCACAGCGTGCTGTTCCCCGTCGGCCCCTCCTTCCCTCCTGTCCAACCCAGGTGCTTGTACATGACATCATCTGGGACAGACGAGAAGAGCCAGGGGGCCGGCAGAGAGCAGCGCACCTTGAGAGGTCTTATTGCAGGCATTGGGGGAGGCTGTGTACTATTGCCATCACTGGGGAGGGGAGAGCAGAGGCCAGTACAGATGCTGGGGGCCCGGGCCCCAACAGGGTCACAGGAGGCCCCATGATACTCTCCTGTTCCCCCCCACACTGTCCTCCACCCCCCACGCTGTCCCCCTCTGTCCTCCACCCCCCATGGTGTCCCCCTGTGTTCTCCACCCCCCACTGTGTCCTTCACCCCCCACTGTGTCCAACTGTGTACAGAAACAACCACCCCCTCCTCCGTGGTGTCCCCCTGTGTCCACCACCCACGCTGTCCCTCTGTGTCCTCCACCCCCCCAACAGTATGCTGTTTTTGTGCGTGTTTGCAAAATTAAATTGGGACAGTCCGGATGAAGTCCAGGGCCAAATTTTTGTCCCAGTCCAGCCCTGTTAACCAGCAATTAAAATTGCCTATGTAGCACCAGTCTTTAATTAAACCTAGACGTAACTGTACAAGTCTACATGAATGCCCTCCTTACATTTCACAATATAAAGCAAAAGTTAAAAAAAAAAAAAAAAGATATAATTATGTTAGTCAGTCATTGTCATCACTTACTCAGCCTGTACATTGTAACTTTTTGGCAGCTCTCAAGGTGAGAGACAGCCTCAGGGGGCTAATTTGTGTAAGACAACACACAAATATAAAGATCATTATTTTGCAACAAGGATTTGAATGATCATTTTAATCCCAAAAGTACATACTGCCTGTGGATAATGCATGACCAAAGATTGCGCTGTCCTTGGGAGAAAGCGACATGTGAACACTCTTGTGGGAGCACTGTGGTCTCTGCGATGTAATAAATACCTGGAAGAGTTATGCCCTGTACACACGGTCGGATTGTCCAATGGTAAAAGTGCGATCGGATTGTGTTGATGGAAATTCCGATTGTGTGTGGGCTCCAGCTGACTTTTTCCGTCTGAATTTCTGACACACAAAGTTTGAGAGCAAGCTATAAAATTTTCCGACAACAAAATCCGATCGGTTAAATTCCGATCGCGTGTACACAAATCCGACGCACAAAGTGCCACGCATGCTCAGAATAAATTAAGAGACGCAAGCTATTGGCTACTGCCCCATTTATAGTCCCGACGTACGTGTTTTACGTCACCGCGTTCAGAACGATCAGATTTTCCGACAACTTTGTGTGACCGTGTGTATGCAAGACAAGTTTGAGCCAACATCCGTCGGAAAAAATCCATGGATTTTGTTGTCGGAATGTCCGATCAATGTCCGACCGTGTGTACAGGGCATTACACTCTCGTAGAATGTGTGCACATGAAAAAAAAATACATCAGACATTAGGTCCGCTTTAATAATTTCAGACTGCTTATTATAGCCTTTCAGGACAAGAAAAAGGGGACCAAGCTAGAAAATGAACAGGAATATCAGCTTCAACCTATTTCCAGCCCAATGATTTGTGTTAAAATAAAAGGTGAAGCAAAAAAAAAGTAATTCATTCAAGGTGCTTTTCAGTTTTCTGCTACTTATAGAAACCTCCAATACAATAAAATATTACAGCAGTATTATTGCGTACAGCATTTGGCTCCTTTCCTGAATAAGCAGAAGGCAAAAAGTGAAATATGTTGTGTTGCAAAGGGAATTTTGGTGGGATGGGGGGCTATAATTGAGGCAGATTTACAGAGCATATCAACAGTACATCATAAAGGAACTGTAGTCTTTTTAAAGGAGAACTGCCATCAGATATACAATACATGTGAAAGAAACCAATTAACTGTAAACATGATTATCACATAGCTCCCAACTGTCCATTATTTCGCCGGACTGTCCCTGATTTGGAACAAAGTCCCTCTGTCCCTCTTTCCTCCTCATTTGTCCCTCATTTTGGTCTGATCTGTATAGTTGTATAGAAAATGCACTTTTTAACTTTCAAAAAGTGTTCCCAGTGCTAAACCTTTCATCCATTTTCTAAATTGCTGCTTTTGTAAATTTCAAAAGCCAGTATAAAGGAATAGTACAGGTTAAAAAAAAAGGATTAACAATTTTTTTTTTTATAATTCTCCTTTAAAGGGGCATGACAGGGGGTGTGTCCTATGCCTACATACTTTTGCTAATATGTGTGCCTCGTTCCCATCTCTAAAAGTTGGGAGATAAGTGATCAGTGTGTGTTTTTATATTACAAACCTTGCTTCCATATATAGTTTGTAATCATCTATGTACACTGGGGTATCAATATTTACTTTGTTTCATATGCAGCCTATATGTACTGCAGGGCCGTTCCTTCCATGATACCAGTTGATGCGGCTTCCTCGGGTGGCCTGGAAGGAACTGTGGAGTGCAAATCTGAGGCCAGAGCAACCACACAGATACGCTGGTCTCAGCACAGTTCAGTAAGTCTTTGTTCCGCTTTAAGCAGATTCAGCATCAATGAGCACAGCGCTCAACCTGTGTGACATGTGCAGTGGCAGGGCAGAGACACTCTTAACAGGCTCAGCGTTCCTGAGTTGACCACGTGTGTGTGTATGCAAACATCCACATGCAGTGTTACTGCCGTCCAAGGTGACCATATTTCCATGGTGGGGATGAAAAAAATGTCCGCCTGCCCCTGCCAAATCCCTGGCTTGCTGTATACAGTAGCACCTGGACCTTCCTAATTCATTGCAAGCCTACCAGACAAGGTACGTCTATCTGGGAGTTATGAAACAGACATTTTTTTTTATACTCATAGCTATAAAGTGGTCGTTTTTCTACCCAAAATATTTCATGTGATTTTCTAGGAACTGGCTGCAAACATTAAATTTATTCTAACTGGAGATGCAACGCTTGGCGACATGATAGCAATCTACAAATACCTCAATGGGGATCCCAGCATAGGAAAAATCTATTCCGGTCCAGGACATGTATGAGGACATGGGGCCACACATTGAGACTGGAGGAGAAGCGGTTCACTGTCACTGTCAGGGTTCTTCACTATCAGGACAATAATGATGTGGAACTCTCTCTCTTCTCCTTCGGGAAGTATGGATATTTTTAAAAGACTCTTGGATGTATATCTTAAAAAACACAACATACAGGGATATGGGAAATAATTATAGACACTGACACACGTACACCTACACAGGTTAAACTGGATGGACTATTGTCTTTTATCAGCCTTACCTACTATGTAACACTGACATTTACTCTGTTGATTCATGTATGAACTTTTAATGAGGATCAGCTACAACAGGCATTTTGACACTCTTGTAAGGACACTATGCGGTTGATTTACTAAAACTGGAGAGTGCAAAATCTGGTGCAGCTGTGCATGGTAGCCAATCAGCTTCTAACTTCAGCTTGTTCAATTAGGCTTTGACAAAAGAACCTGGAAGCTGATTGGTTTGTATGCAGAGCTGCACCTGATTTTGCACTCTGCAGTTTTAGTAAATCAACCCCTATATCTAGCACACATTTGCAAAACGTTTAAAAATATTTTAAAGGTCAGCTCCAGACAAAATATTTAATTTTATGCTGGACAGAGCAGAGAAGGGTTAGAGCTTCTTCAAGGTTTTTATAGTTGTGTCCATATTGGGGAGCATTCCCTTCACTTTGTCTCTGGGCAAAAAGTGATGGAAAATCTCCCTGATTGTGATAGCAACAAAAACGCAATTTAGTTTTATTAACTACTTCAATACAGGGCACCCTTCCTGCCCAGGTCATTTTTCAGCTTTCAGCACTGTCACACTTTGAATGACAATTGCACGGTCATGCTACACTGTAACCTTGTGAAATTTTTATCATTTTCTTCACACAAATAGAGCTTTCTTTTGGTGGCATTTAATCACTTCTGAGTTTTTTTATTTTTTCCTAAAAAAAAAAAAAAAAGACTGAAATTTTTGAAAAAAATAAAAGTTTTTCTTAGTTTCTGTCAGTAAATTTTGTAAATAAGTAATTTTTCTCCTTCACTGATGGGTGCTGATGGTCACTGATAGGCTGCTCTGATGGGCACTGATGAGGTGGTACTTATGGGCACTGATGAGGCGGCACTTATGGGCACTGATTAGGTGGCAGTGATGAGGAGGCACAAATGTGCCACACTTATGGGCACTGATATGTGGCACTGATGAGCACTGATAGGTGGCACTGATGGGCTCAGATAGGCGGCACTGGTGGGCACAGATAGGTGGCATTGGTGAGCACAGATAGGCGGCACTGATGGACGGCACTGATGGGTGGCACTGATGGGTATTGATGGGTGGCATTGATGGGCAGCAGTGATAGGTATTGATGGGCAGCAGTGATATCCAGCACTGACTGGCATCACTGATGGGTACTGTTTGCTGGCACTGGTGGGCACTCACTGCTGGCCCTGGTGAGCACTTACTGCTGGCACTGGTGGGCACACTGCTGGCACTGGTGGGCACTCACTTCTGGCTCTGTGGGCGCTTTATTGTAATCAGGGCACTGATTATCAGTGCCCTATTTACATGCCTAGATGTCCTCTGTGAGGAGATGACGCTGATTGGCTCTCCTCGCCTCACACTCTGTCAGTGTGAGGCGAGGAGAGCCGATTACCGGCATCTCCATGTTTACATGTGACCGGCTGCGATTGGATACAATCGTTCACATGGTTAAAGAGACGCGGCCGCGGCTCTTTATAGAGATCGGGGTTGCGCCGTGTCCTAGCAATGTATACTAGCACATTATGATATTGCCTCGCAGGGTGAAACTTTTTTTTTTTTTTTTTTACTTTACTACCACTTTAAGATGAGCTTCTGGGGAGGCACAGAGATAAAAACTTTTTATACTTTATATGTTGTTGAGAAAGCTTGGTGTCTCTTTCTGACACCTGGCAAAATGGACCTGCAGATCTTGTAAACAGTGAAATTCTATCTCCCAGGGTGCTGGACATTATCTACATTTAAAAAAAAAAAACATAACATTAATTAAGACAATTTTCCACTCTGTCCAAAGGTAAACATAAAAACTTTTGGCTGAACTTTAGCTTTAGGCCTTGTTCACATGGGCCTACTACCGTGTTTCCCCAAAAATAAGACCTAGCGTTATTTTCCAGGAGGGCTGCAATATAAGCCCTAAACTGAAAATAAGCCCTAGTGTAAAATCCTATCATTTACTCTATTACTGTAGTATATAATGTACAATGTGTGTGTTTCTGTAAAATAATTGTCCCAAATACCTTTGCTACAGCACCGCCCAGCTCTCAGCTGATCTCCCGCTTCTCTCCTCCTGTTCTCTTAGCTGTCAGTGGGGGATCTCAACCCTCCTCCGCAGTGCTGGGAGTGGGGAAGAGAGCTCCAGTGGGTCACGGAGAGCAGAGCAGCGCTATAATGAAGGTATTTGGCACAATTATATTACAGAAACACACACATTGTACATTATATACTACTGTAATAGAGTGGATTATAGGATTTTACAAGCATTTTAACTCGGTTCACATTGGGGAGTCCTGGCAGGCAGGGAGTGAGAGGGGGGAGAGAAGACAGCACATTATATGGTAAGACCTACCACGAAAATAAGCCCTACTGTGTCTTTTGTAGCCAAAATTAATATAAGACCTGGGCTTATTTTGGGGGGAAACGTGGTACATTGCACACCCAAGCGTGCAAGGGCTATGTTTGACCACACAGAAATACACAGATGTTCCATGCATCTTTGTGCTGGTATACACAATTATGTCAAGAAGCAGTGGTGACACAGCCGCTGCTCCCAATTCAACAGCCATGCAGGTGCACAGCCCCAAATGCAAATTATGTGCTTTCAGAGCTATGCACCCGCACCCAAAAAGTTGTCAAATTGGGAGCAGCGGCTGTGTCTGTGCAGCGGCTGTGTCCCAGTTGATATGAACAGGACTTCCTGCACAGCCCTTGCACGGGGTATGCTGTAGTATACCCATATGAGCAAGGCCTTACACAGCTTTCTTGAAGCCCTTTAGAGTGCATCTGAAGACATGGATGTCACCTTGAGTAAAGGATCCAGTGTGACCCTGAAACATTGGTGGATTGGTGGATTATATGCTTATTATTATATATAATATAAAAATTTTTATAGCGCAACACTTTACAATATAAAGGGGAACAGTACAGTTACAATACAGTTACAATACAGTTCAATATAGGAGGACTAGGAGGGCCCTGTTCCTGAAGCTAACAATCTAAAAGGGGAGGGGGAATTGGTACAAATAGTAATAGCTGTGGAGGATGAGCTGATGGAGTTAGTCAAAGTACAGTTTTATTATTTATTACAGGTACTTATATAGTGCTGTCACTTTACGCAGCACTTTACACATATATATCGTACATTCACATCAGTCCCTGCCCTCAAGGAGCTTACAATCTAAGGTCCCTAACTCACATTCATACATACAGTACATATACTAGGGCCAATTAAGACAGTTAACCTACCAGCATGTCTTTGGAGTGTGGGAGGACACTGGAGTACACGGAGGAAACCCATGTAGGCACAGGGAGAACATGCAAACTCCAGGAAGGTAGTGCCGTGCTTGGGATTCGAACCAACAAGTCTAGTGCCGCCAGATGGAAGTGCTAACCACTTAGCACTGTGAAGTTTCCTGAACAGATGAATTTTCAGGGATCGCCTAAGGGTGTGCAGAGCGCGAATTAACCATCAGATTTTGGTAGGGAGTCCCAGAGGAGAGGTTCTGAAAAGTCCTGGCGCCAAGTATGGGAGGAAGTGACAAGGGAGCTGGAGGTCTTGGGAAGAGCGGTGTGGACAATCTGGGCACTATGCCAAGATGAGGTTGGTGATATAACTCAGGACAGAGTTGTGGATAGCTTTGTATGTTGTTGTTAGCATTTGAATTTTATACAGTATGTTGCACTAGTAGAAGCCAGTGGAAGGATTGGCAGAGAGGGGTGACAGCTGCAGATTGGTTCATGGGTCTAGCAGCAGCAATCAGGATAGACTGAAAGTTCGGGTAGCCTGCGTAGAGGTAGGCTAGTGAGAAGTGAGTTCCAATCGAGGCAGGTGATAACCAAAGAGTGAATGAGTTGTTTTGTGGTGTCATTAGTAAAGAAGGAGCGAATTTTGAAAATGTTAATAGACGAAAATGGCAAGATTGAGCTAGTGATTAGATATTGGGCCCGAAGGTGAGTTTGAAGCCTAGGTTTGTACATAGCACCCTGACATGTGTTAAGGGACTGATGGTTGTGCTATTGATCTCAATGCTAAATTTAAGCGGGAGGATCGGGGAGGAGAAAATATTACAAGCTCAGACAGATTGAGTATGAAGAAGTGGTGTGACATCCATACTGATAATTAACTCTGTAAATTAGTGATGTGTAAGGAGATTGAGGGAGTGAGCTGAGAAGTGGGACGTAGATTTGGGTGTCATCAGTGAATAGGTGTTATTAGAAGCTGTGGGTGGTTATCAATTAGCCAAGGGAAGAGGTGTAGAGAGAGAATAGAAGCATCCTAAGGACAGAGTCTTCAGTCATGCACAGTAGGTTAGTATTTGAAAGATGACTGGAGTCAGTGGATATCAGAAGGAGCAGAGAAGATATGATGACAGATGATGAGGATAATGAGATGTTTTCCTGTTAAAAGTGCCACACACACTTAACCCAGAAAATGGCCCTTTGTTCAAAACTGGTCATGCCTGCCCCTTGCAAATATGCACTTTATCTCCATGCATTTTATAATTACCCCTTAAATCTTTGAAACGCTGAGGTTCATTTTTGGTGTGCTGGCTATTTATTCCAACAGGCTGTAATATGGTATCACCGTCAGCCATGACCCGCTGAATATGGCACATAAGGTATGGTGCTTTCTAGATTTGACAGCTGCAGCAAAAAATCTGACAGGGGCATTCTCTATTTTATCCAAAAGTAAAGGTATTGGCTTGACATACTCTTAAAGGAAATATTTCATAAGAGAAAGACAGGAGCTTCAGTGGAAATACTAGTTTCCTAGATGTCAGGCTAACTCTTGGGCTCTGATATTTTCACTAATCCAGGATAAATATACATCAGAAGCTTTCTCTTGAATTGCTGTTCTAGGTCAGAAATTCAGAACCGATTAAAGTCAGAGACAGTGAGGCATCTAGCATTTTCAGATGGCAAATATGTGTGTAACATGTAATATGGTCCAAAAGATGGAGTTAGCCTTTAAACATGGATTTAAGGATTTACAATGCATGTTCCCTGCACTGTTCTGTAAATGGTTGCTGAACATGATGGTCTACAGACTAGTGAATGCAAAAAAAGGATTATAAGATTGTCAGATGTACTGGGCCTGACTTATCTTATTTAGTACTAACCAATGTATTCCTTACTACATTCTAAATGATGGTTTTTATTAGTTGAATCAATTTAACAACATATTGTAATATAGAATAGTCACTTAAATAGAGCCAGTGTACATATTCGCCAGCACACCATGGATCGACAACCTTCGTCCAAAGGTTTCTTTTATTGAAAGAGATCACATAACAGAAATAAGTGCAATGTTTCAAAGGCACGCAGGGCCCATTCATCAGGCATGCGACATATGACTTAAATACAGCCGTCAGTTCTTGTGTCATTATAAAAAGAATGATATGAACAAAAGCCATACAGTAATATAGATACAAAAACTTTCCCAGTGAAGAGTGCACATGGTCACACACATACAGTAGAAATAAGATGCATACAGAAAAAGAGCTTTGTTCGAATGAGCTGAAAGGAAATCTTGTGATTTTGCCAGTTGGGTTCCTGCATTGTCAATGTCACCTGTCACACAGGCTTCCAATTTAGACATACAGCACACACACATGGTCCATTGATATCACCATCAGAAACATACAACATAGAGACCTTTTCACTAAGATCAAGTATTGTATGTGTTTTTATCGGTGTCCAGGAGTCATTCTGTTCTTATGGTTGGGATGGCTGGCTGTATAGTATCCCTGCTGGTATGATAGGGGTCCTGAGGAATCTTCCCTGTGGTTGGGAGAATTCCCTGGTGGAGGATTCCAAAGAGCCCATTGCCTCCTGATTTGGGCAGTGCTATCCGGTCTGGCCAGGGACTGGGAAGGCAGAGAAGTCGCAGTGTTAAGCCCCCTCTGGCAGTGGCATCCCAGAGGTGCTCTGAGTGAGTATCACTATGGGTGTGGGACCCCATCATGACAAAGGGCACTCGGCCACAACACCACAGCTTTTTTTTTTGCACAATGCCTCATGGACCTGGCCTTTTGGTGAAGACCTAATTTTGTTACCAGGCTGTAAGGCCTAGCCATTTTTTGCACATTACTACTTTTTATTCATTTTTCTTTGGGTCTGTCACTTTCACTTTTTTGTGTGTCACCTTTCACTCAGGATTTAGGGTGTGGGTCTTTGAGCCTAACCTGAAGTCTAGGGGCGGGATGTGTGGCCATCAGGTTCCTTTCTCTACTACCTTGGGGGGGTTTCTCTTTGCGAGAGCCTCCCACCCAGAGCTTGTTGGTGAGCTTCAGCTGATGATGGAGAGCGGGGTCCATCAGGCCTTTTGGCTAGGTGGACCTAAGTGTACTCTACCCCCATCAGGAGTCTTGTGGGTATTCAGGGAAAGGTCTTCCTCTTTTGGAGGGGACCATTTGACACACCCTTGTGTACTTTTATGTGTGTTTGTTCACATGCAATTTTTTGGTTTACTTTGATGTTTATGTTTTGCACACTGCACTGCGGGCTCAAAAAAAAAGTAGTACATAGAGGTGACAAGGCCAGGGATAGAGGTACATAGAGGTGACAGGGGGTGGGGATAGGAGTACACAGAGGTGACAGGGGGTTGGATAGAGGTAAATAGAGGTGACAAGGGGCGGGGATAGACGTAAATAAAGCTGAAAGGGGCAGGGATAGAGGTAAATAAAGGTGAAAGGGGGCGGGGATAGAGGTGAGGGTGGGGTGGGGTTAGGGGTACATAGAGATGACAGGTGGCGGGATAGAGGTACAAAGAGCTAACAGGGAGCAGAATAGAGGTAAATAGAGGTGGCAGGATAGAGGTCAGGGGGGTGGGGATACGGGAACATAGAGGTGACAGGGGCTGGGATAGCGATACATAAAGGTGACAGGGAGTGGGATAGGGGTACATAGAGATGACAGAGGGTGGAATAGAGGTGACATGAGGTGGCATAGGGGTATATAGAGGTGACAGAGGGTCAGGGTAAGGATACATAGAGGTGACAGGGGGTGGGATGGAGGTACATAGAGGTGACAGGCAGTGGGATAGAGGTACATAGAGGTGACAGGGGGTGGGATAGAGGTACATAGAGGTTACAGGGGGTGGGACAGAGGTAGATAGAGGTGATGGGGGTTGTAAATAGAGGTACATAGAGGTGACAGAGGGTGGGATAGAGGTACATAGAGGTAAAAGAGGGAGGGGACAGAGGTGACAGGGGGCAGGGATAAAGGCACATAGAGGTGACAGGGGGTGGGGATAGTGGTACATAGAGGTGACAGGGGTTGGATAGAGGTACATAGAGGTGACAGGGGGTAGGATAAAGGTACATAGAGATGAGAGGGGTCAGGATAGGGATACATAGAGGAGACAGTGGGTGGGGTAGGGGTACATAGAGGTGATAGGGGCAGGATAGAGGTACATAGAGGTACATAGAGGTGACAGGGGGTGGGGATAGTGGTACATAGAGGTGACAGGGGTTGGATAGAGGTACATAGAGGTGACAGGGGGTAGGATAAAGGTACATAGAAGTTACAGGGGGTGGGATAGAGATACAGTATCTCACAAAAGTGAGTACACCCCTCACATTTTTGTAAATATTTTATTATATCTTTTCATGTAACAACACTGAAGAAATGACACTTTGCAACAATGTAAAGTAGTGAGTGTACAGCTTGTATAACAGTGTAAATTTTCTGTCCCCTCACAATAACCCAACACACAGCCATTAATTTCTAAACCGCTAGCAACAAAAGTGAGTACACCCCAAAGTGAAAATGCCTTAACCCTCTTAGGCACGGAGTTCACCAGAGCTTCACAGGTTGCCACTGGAGTCCTCTTCCACTCCTCCATGATGACATCACGGAGCTGGTGGATGTTAGTGACCTTGCGCTCCTCCACCTTCCATTGAGGATGCCCCAGAGATGCTCAACAGGGTATAGGTCTGGGGACCTGCTTGGAAAGTCCATCCCCTTTACCCTCAGCTTCTTTAGCAAGGCAGTAGTCATCTTGGAGGTGTGTTTATGGTCGTTATCATGTTGGCATACTGACCTGCGGCCCAGTCTCCGAAGGGAGGGGATCATGCTCTGCTTCAGTATGTCACAGTACATGTTGGCATTCATGGTTTCCTCAATGAACTTTAGCTCCCCAGTGGCGGCAGTACTCATGCAGCTACAGACCATGACACTCCCACCACCATGCTTGACTGTAGGCAAGAAACACTTGTCTTTGTACTCTTCACCTGGTTGCCGCCACACATGCTTGACACCATCTGAACCAAATAAGTATCTTAGTCTCATCAGACCACAGGACATGGTTCCAGTAATCCATGTCCTTAGTCTGCTTGTCTTCAGCAAGCTGTTTGTGGGCTTTCTTGTGCATCATCTTTAGAAGAGGCTTCCTTCTGGGATGAAATAGAAGTCATATAGGCATAGGGGGTGGGGTAGGGGTACATAGAGGAGACAGGTGGTGGCATAGAGATACATAGAGGTTACAGGGGGTGGCATAGGGGTACATAGAGGTGACAGGGGTGGGATAAAGGTACAAAGAGGTGACATGGGATGGGATAGAAGTACATAGAGGTGACAGGGGGTGGGGTAGGGGTACATAGAAGTGACATGGGGTGGGATAGTGGTACATAGAGGTAACAGGAGGTAGCTTAGGAGTACATAGAGGTGACGGGGTGTGGGGTAGGGGTACATAGAGGTGACATGGCGTGGGATAGGGGTACATAGAGGTAACAGGGGGTTGGGTAGGGGTAGATAGAGGTGACATGGAGTGGGATGGGGTACACAGAGGTAACAGGGAGTGGCATAGGGTTACATAGAAGTGACGGGGGAGGAGATAGAAGTACATGGAGGTAAAAGAGGGAAGGGACAGAGGTGACAGGGGGCAGGGATGCAGGTGCAGAGAGGTGACATGGGGTAGGATAGGAGCAGGGCTTTTTTTCAGCGGGACCGCGGGGGAACGCAGTTCCGGCACCTCCACCACTGAATGTATGTAATGGCAAGGAGTGCTGGGTTGTGCTACAGTGTCTATTGATGCTGGCTGCTGATGGATCTATTGTTTCTGGAGGGGATCTATTTCTGCAGAAAGGTTGATTGCTGCTGTGGAGGTCTATTGTTGCTGGTGGGGGATCTATTGTGGCTGGGGAGGGGACAGAGGTGACAGGGGGCAGGGATTGAGGTGCAAAGAGATGACAGGGGGTGGGATAAGAGTACATAGTGGTGACAAGGGATGGGGTAGGGGTATCTCGAGGTGACAGGTGGTGGGATAGAGGTACATAGAGGTGACAGGGGGTGGGGTAGAGGTACATAGAGGTGACAGGGGGTGGGATAGGGGTACATAGAGGTGACAGGGGGTGGGATAGGGGTACATAGAGGTGACAGGGGATGGGGTAGGGATACACAGAGGTGACAGTGGGTGGGATTAGGGTACATAGAGGTGACATGGGGTGGGGTAGGGGTACATAAAAAAGACAAGGGGTAGGATAGGGGTACATAAAGGTGACATGGGGTGGGATAGGGGTATAGAGGTGACAGGTGGTGGGATAGAGGTACATAGAGCCGACCGGGGGTGGGATAGAGGTACATAGAGGTGACAGGGGATGGGGTAGGGATACACAGAGGTGACAGTGGGTGGGATAGGGGTACATAGAGGTGACAGGTGGTGGGATTAGGGTACATAGAGGTGACATGGGGTGGGGTAGGGGTATCTAGAGGTGACAGGTGGTGGGATAGAGGTACATAGAGGTGACAGGGGGTGGGGTAGGGGTACATAGAGGTGACAGTGGGTGGGATAGAGGTACATAGGGGTGACAGGGGGTGGGATAGGGGTACATAGAGGTGACATGGGGTGGGATAGGGGTACATAGAGGTGGCAGGTGGTGGGATAAGGGTACATAGAGGTGACACGGGGTGGGATAAGGGTACATAGAGGTGACACAGGGTGGGGTAGGGGAATCTAGAGGTGACAGGTGGTAGGATAGAGGCACATAGAAGTGACAGGGGGTGGGGTAGGGGTACATAGAGGTGACAGGGGGTGGGATAGGGGTACATAGAGGTGACATGGGGTGGGATAGGGGTACATAGAGGTGACATGGGGTGGGATAGGGGTACATAGAGGTGACGGGGAGGGAAAAGGGTACATAGAGGTGGCACAGGGTGGAGTAGGGGTACATAGAGGTGACAGGTGGTGGAATAGCGGTATATAGAGGCGACAGGGGGTGGGATAAGGGTACATAGAGGTGACATGGGGTGGGGTAGGGGTACATAGAGGTGACAAGGGGTAGGACAGGGGTACATAGAGGTGACATGGGGTTGGATAAGGATACATAGAGGTGACAGGGGGTGGGGTAGGGGTACATAGAGGTGACAAGCAGTGGGATAGAGGTACACAGAGGTGACAGGGGGTGGCATAGGGGTACATAGAGGTGACATGGGGTGGGATAGGGGTACATAGAGGTGACAGGTGGTGGAATAGCGGTACATAGAGGTGACAGGTGGTGGAATAGCGGTACATAGAGGTGATAGGGGGTGGGGTAGGGGTACATAGAGGTGACAGGGGGTGGGATAAGGGTACATAAAGGTGACATGGGGTGGGGTAGGGGTATCTAGAGGTGACAGGTGGTGGGATAGAGGTACATAGAGGTGACAGGGGGTGGGGTAGGGGTACATAGAGGTGACAGTGGGTGGGATAGAGGTACATAGAGGTGACAGGGGGTGGGATAGGGGTACATAGAGGTGACATGGGGTGGGATAGAGGTACATAGAGGTAGCAGGTGGTGGGATTAGGGTACATAGAGGTGACATGGGGTGGGATAGGGGTACATAGAGGTGACGGGGTGGGAAAAGGGTACATAGAGGTGACACGGGGTGGGGTAGGGGTATCCAGAGGTGACAGGTGGTGGAATAGCGGTACATAGAGGTGACAGAGGGTGGAATAAGGGTACATAGAGGTGACATGGGGTGGGGTAGGGGTACACAGAGGTGACAAGGGGTAGGATAGGGGTACATAGAGGTGACATGGGGTGGGATAGTGGTATAGAGGTGACAGGTGTTGGGATAGAGGTACATAGAGCTGACAGGGGGTGGGATAGAGGTACATAAAGGTGACAGGGGATTGGGTAGGGATACACAGAGGTGACAGCGGGTTGGATAGGGGTTCATAGAGGTGACAGGTGGTGGGATAGAGGTACATAGAGGTGACAGGGGGTGGGGTAGGGGTGCATAGAGGTGACAGTGGGTGGGATAGAAGTACATAGAGGTGGCAGGGGGTGGGATAGGGGTACATAGAGGTGACATGGGGTGGGATAGGGGTACATAGAGGTGGCAGGTGGTGGGATTAGGGTACATAGAGGTTACAGGGGGTGGGATAAGGGTACATAGAGGTGACACGGGGTGGGGTAGGGGTATCTAGAGGTGACAGGTGGTGGGATAGAGGCACATAGAAGTGACAGGGGGTGGGATAGGGGTACATAGAGCCGACCGGGGGTGGGATAGAGGTACATAGAGGTGACAGGGGATGGGGTAGGGATACACAGAGGTGACAGTGGGTGGGATAGGGGTACATAGAGGTGACAGGTGGTGGGATTAGGGTACATAGAGGTGACATGGGGTGGGGTAGGGGTATCTAGAGGTGACAGGTGGTGGGATAGAGGTACATAGAGGTGACAGGGGGTGGGGTAGGGGTACATAGAGGTGACAGTGGGTGGGATAGAGGTACATAGGGGTGACAGGGGGTGGGATAGGGGTACATAGAGGTGACATGGGGTGGGATAGGGGTACATAGAGGTGGCAGGTGGTGGGATAAGGGTACATAGAGGTGACACGGGGTGGGATAAGGGTACATAGAGGTGACACAGGGTGGGGTAGGGGAATCTAGAGGTGACAGGTGGTAGGATAGAGGCACATAGAAGTGACAGGGGGTGGGGTAGGGGTACATAGAGGTGACAGGGGGTGGGATAGGGGTACATAGAGGTGACATGGGGTGGGATAGGGGTACATAGAGGTGACATGGGGTGGGATAGGGGTACATAGAGGTGACGGGGAGGGAAAAGGGTACATAGAGGTGGCACAGGGTGGAGTAGGGGTACATAGAGGTGACAGGTGGTGGAATAGCGGTATATAGAGGCGACAGGGGGTGGGATAAGGGTACATAGAGGTGACATGGGGTGGGGTAGGGGTACATAGAGGTGACAAGGGGTAGGACAGGGGTACATAGAGGTGACATGGGGTTGGATAAGGATACATAGAGGTGACAGGGGGTGGGGTAGGGGTACATAGAGGTGACAAGCAGTGGGATAGAGGTACACAGAGGTGACAGGGGGTGGCATAGGGGTACATAGAGGTGACATGGGGTGGGATAGGGGTACATAGAGGTGACAGGTGGTGGAATAGCGGTACATAGAGGTGACAGGTGGTGGAATAGCGGTACATAGAGGTGATAGGGGGTGGGGTAGGGGTACATAGAGGTGACAGGGGGTGGGATAAGGGTACATAAAGGTGACATGGGGTGGGGTAGGGGTATCTAGAAGTGACAGGTGGTGGGATAGAGGTACATAGAGGTGACAGGGGGTGGGGTAGGGGTACATAGAGGTGACAGTGGGTGGGATAGAGGTACATAGAGGTGACAGGGGGTGGGATAGGGGTACATAGAGGTGACATGGGGTGGGATAGAGGTACATAGAGGTAGCAGGTGGTGGGATTAGGGTACATAGAGGTGACATGGGGTGGGATAGGGGTACATAGAGGTGACGGGGTGGGAAAAGGGTACATAGAGGTGACACGGGGTGGGGTAGGGGTATCCAGAGGTGACAGGTGGTGGAATAGCGGTACATAGAGGTGACAGAGGGTGGAATAAGGGTACATAGAGGTGACATGGGGTGGGGTAGGGGTACACAGAGGTGACAAGGGGTAGGATAGGGGTACATAGAGGTGACATGGGGTGGGATAGTGGTATAGAGGTGACAGGTGTTGGGATAGAGGTACATAGAGCTGACAGGGGGTGGGATAGAGGTACATAAAGGTGACAGGGGATTGGGTAGGGATACACAGAGGTGACAGCGGGTTGGATAGGGGTTCATAGAGGTGACAGGTGGTGGGATAGAGGTACATAGAGGTGACAGGGGGTGGGGTAGGGGTGCATAGAGGTGACAGTGGGTGGGATAGAAGTACATAGAGGTGGCAGGGGGTGGGATAGGGGTACATAGAGGTGACATGGGGTGGGATAGGGGTACATAGAGGTGGCAGGTGGTGGGATTAGGGTACATAGAGGTTACAGGGGGTGGGATAAGGGTACATAGAGGTGACACGGGGTGGGGTAGGGGTATCTAGAGGTGACAGGTGGTGGGATAGAGGCACATAGAAGTGACAGGGGGTGGGATAGGGGTACATAGAGGTGACATGGGGTGGGATAGGGGTACATAGAGGTGACATGGGGTGGGATAGAGGTACACAGAGGCGACAGGGGGTGGGATAGGGGTACATAGAGGTGACATGGGGTGGGATAGGGGTACATAGAGGTGACGGGGTGGGATAAGGGTACATAGAGGTGACACGGGGTGGGGTAGGGTATCTAGAGGTGACAGGTGGTGGAATAGCGGTACACAGAGGCGACAGGGGGTGGGATAAGGGTACATAGAGGTGACATGGGGTGGGGTAGGGGTACATAGAGGTGACAGGGGGTGGGATAGGGGTACATAGAGGTGACATGGGGTGGGATAGGGGTACATGGAGGTGGCAGGTGGTGGGATCAGGGTACATAGAGGTGACAGGGGGTGGGATAAGGGTACATAGAGGTGACACGGGGTGGGGTAGGGGTATCTAGAGGTGACAGGTGGTGGGATAGAGGCACATAGAAGTGACAGGGGGTGGGGTAGGGGTACATAGAAGTGACAGGGGGTGAGATAGGGGTACATAGAGGTGACATGGGGTGGGATAGGGGTACACAGAGGTGACATGGTGTGGGATAGAGGTACATAGAGGTGACAGGGCGTGGGATAGGGGTACATAGAGGTGACATGGGGTGGGATAGGGGTACATAGAGGTGACGGGGTGGGAAAAGGGTACATAGAGGTGATACGGGGTGGGGTAGGGTATCTAGAGGTGACAGGTGGTGGAATAGCGGTACATAGAGGCGACAGGGGGTGGGATAAGGGTACATAGAGGTGACATGGGGTGGGGTAGGGGTACATAGAGGTGACAAGGGGTAGGATAGGGGTACATAGAGGTGACATGGGGTTGGATAGGGATACATAAAGGTGACAGGGGGTGGGGTAGGGGTACATAGAGGTGACAAGGGGTGGGATAGAGGTACATAGAGGTGACATGGGGTGGGATAGGGGTACATAGAGGTGACAGGTGGTGGAATAGCGGTACACAGAGGTGACAGGTGGTGGAATAGCGGTACATAGAGGTGACACAGGGTGGGATAGGGGTGCATAGAGGTGACACAGGGTGGGATAGGGGTACATAGAGGTGACATGGGATGGGCTAGGGGTACATAGAGGTGACAAGGGGTAGGATAGGGGTACATAGAGGTGACATGGGGTTGGATAGGGGTACATAGAGGTGACATGGGGTGGGACAGGGGTACATAGAGGTGACATGGGGTTGGATAGGGGTACATAGAGGTGACAGGTGGTGTGATAGAAATACATAGAGCTGACAGGGGGTGGGATAAAGGTAGATAGAGGTGACAGGGGGGTGGGGTAGGGGTACATAGAGGTGACACGGGGTGAGGTAGGGGTATCTAGAGGTGATAGGTGGTGGGATAGAGGTACAATGAGGTGACAGGGGGTGGGATAAGAGTACATAGAGGTGACAATGGGTGGGATAGGGGTACATAGAGTTGACATGGGGTGGGATAGGGGTACATAGAGGTGACACAGGGTGGGATAGGGGTACATAGAGGTGACATGGGGTGGGCTAGGGGTACATAGAGGTGACAAGGGGTAGGATAGGGGTACATAGAGGTGACATGGGTTGGAAAAGGGATACATAGAGGTGACAGGGGGTGGGATAAGGGTACATAGAGGTGACATGGATTGGGGTAGGGGTACATAGTACATAGAGGTGACAGGGGGTGGGGTAGGGGTACATAGAGGTGACAGTGGGTGGGATAGGGGTACATAGAGGTGACAGGTGGTGGGATTAGGGTAAATAGAGGTGACACAGGGTGAGGTAGGGGTATCTAGAGGTGATAGGTGGTAGGATAGAGGTGCAATGAGGTGACAGGGGGTGGGATAAGGGTACATAGAGGTAACAGGGGGTGGGATAGGGCTACATAGAGGTGACAGGTGGTGGGACAGAGGTACATAGAGGTGACAGGGGGTGGGGTAGGGGTACATAGAGATGACAGGTGGTGGGATAGAGGTACATAGAGGTGACAAGTGGTGGGATTAGGGTACATAGAGGTGACAGGGGGTGGGGAAGGGGTACATAGAGGTGACAATGGGTGGGATAGGGGTACATAGAGTTGACATGGGGTGGGATAGGGGTACATAAAGGCGACAGGGGGTGGGATTAGGGTACATAGAGGTGACATGGGGTGGGGTAGGGGTATCTAGAGGTGACAGGTGGTGGGATAGAGGTACATAGAGGTGACAGGGTGTGGGGTAGGGGTACATAGAGGTGACAGTGGGTGGGATAGAGGTACATAGAGGTGACAGGGGGCGGGATAGGGGTACATAGAGGTGACATGGGGTGGGATAGGGGTACACAGAGGTGGCAGGTGGTGGGATTAGAGTACATAGAGGTGACAGGGGGTGGGATAAGGGTACATAGAGGTGACACGGGGTGGGGTAGGGGTATCTAGAGGTGACATGTGGTGGGATAGAGGCACATAGAAGTGACAGGGGGTGGGGTAGGGGTACATAGAGGTGACATGGGGTGGGATAGGGGTACATAGAGGTGACATGGGGTGGGATAGAGGTACACAGAGGTGACAGGGGGTGGGACAGGGGTACATAGAGGTGACATGGGTTGGGATAGGGGTACATAGAGGTGACGGGGTGGGATAAGGGTACATAGAGGTCACACGGGGTGGGGTAGGGGTACATAGAGGTGACAAGGGGTAGGATAGGGGTACATAGAGGTGACATGGGGTTGGATAGGGATACATAGAGGTGACAGGGGGTGGGGTTGGGGTACATAGAGGTGACAAGGGGTGGGATAGAGGTACATAAAGATGACAGGGGGTGGGATAGGGGTACATAGAGGTGACATGGGGTGGGATAGGGGGTACATAGAGGTGACAGGGGGTGGGATAGGGGTACATAGAGGTGACATGGGGTGGGATAGGGGTACATAGAGGTGACAGGGGGTGGGATAAGGGTACATAGAGGTGACAGTGGGTGGGGTAAGAGTACATAGAGGTGACAGTGGGTGGGGTAAGGGTACATAGAGGTGACATGGGGTGGGGTAGGGGTACATAGAGCTGACAAGGGGTAGGATAGGGGTACATAGAGGTGACATGGGGTTGGATAGGGGTACATAGAGGCGACAGGGTGTGGGGTAGGGGTACATAGAAGTGACAAGGGGTAGGATAGGGGTACATAGAGGTGACATGGGGTGGGATAGGGATACATAGAGGTGACAGGTAGTGGGATAGAAGTACATAGAGCTGACAGGGGGTGGGATAGAGGTAGATAGAGGTGACAGAGGATGGGGTAGGGGTACACAGAGGTGACAGGGGGTGGGATAGGGGTACATAGAGGTGACAGGTGGTGGGATTAGGGTAAATAGAGGTGACACGGGGTGAGGTAGGGGTATCTAGAGGTGATAGGTGGTGGGATAGAGGTGCAATGAGGTGACAAGGGGTGGGATAAGGGTACATAGAGGTAACAGGGGGTGGGATAGGGCTACATAGAGGTGATAGGTGGTGGGATAGAGGTACATAGAGGTGACAGGGGGTTGGATAAGGATACATAGAGGTGACATGGGGTGGGGTAGGGGTACATAGAGGTGACAAGGGGTAGGATAGGGGTACATAGAGGTGACATGGGGTTGGATAGGGGTACATAGAGGTGACAGGTGGTGGGATAGAAGTACATAAAGGTGACAGGTGGTGGGATAGGGATACATAGAGGTGACAGGTGGTGGGATAGCAGTACATAGAGCTGACAGGGGGTGGGATAAAGGTAGATAGAGGTGACAGGGGGTGGGGTAGGGGTACATAGAGGTGACAGTGGGTGGGATAGGGGTACATAGAGGTGACAGGTGGTGGAATTAGGGTAAATAGAGGTGACACGGGGTGAGGTAGGGGTATCTAGAGGTGATAAGTGGTGGGATAGAGGTGCAATGAGGTGACAGGGGGTGGGATAAGGGTACATAGAGGTAACAGGGGGTGGGATAGGGCTACATAGAGGTGACAGGTGGTGGGATAGAGGTACATAGAGGTGGCAGGGGGTGGGGTAGGGGTATATAGAGATGACAGGTGGTGGGATAGAGGTACATAGAGGTGACAGGGGGTGGGGTAGAGGTACATAGAGGTGTCAAGGGGTAGGATAGGGGTACATAGAGGTGACATGGGGTGGGATGGGGGTACATAGAGGTGACAGGTGGTGGGATAGAAGTCCATAGAGCTGACAGGGGGTGGGATAGAGGTACATAGAGGTGACAGGGGGTGGGGTAGGGGTATATAGAGATGACAGGTGGTGGGATAGGGGTACATAGAGGCGACAGGGGGAGGGATAGAAGTACATAGAGCTGGCAGGGGGTGGGATAAAGGTAGATAGAGGTGACAGGGGGTGGGGTAGGGGTACATAGAGGCGAATCGGGGTGGGGTGGGGGTATCTAGAGGTGATAGGTGGTGGGATAGAGGTACATAGAGATGACAGGGGGTGGGATAAGTGTACATAGAGGTGACAGGGGGTGGGATAGGACTACATAGAGGTGACAGGAGGTGAGGTAGGGGTACATAGAGGTGACAGTGGGTGGGATAGAGGTATATAGAAGTGATAGATGGTGGGATTAGGGTACATAGAGGTGACAGGGGGTGGGATAGGGGTACATAGAGGTGACATGGGGTAGGATAGGGGTACAAAGAGGTGACAGGGGGTGGGATAGGGGTATTTAGATGTGACAGGGGAGGAGATAGAAGTACATGGAGGTAAAAGAGGAAGGGGACAGAGGTGACAGGGGGCAAGGACAGAGGCGCAGAGAGGTGCCAATCAGAGGTGACTGTACACAGTGTGTATTTTCTAGGATAAAGAAGGTCCAGCATGATGATGTCTGACACATGCTGGGATTGGTGTTGTAATCTGGTGTAGGCCCGGGCACATCTCACCATCCAGGTACTCATATTTGGCTACAGTGCATGTCTAATGAGTAGGGCCCTCTGATCCCTCCTGTATTGAATTGTATTGTAACTGTACTGTTAGTGCTATATAAATCCTGTATAATAATAATAATGGGTGCTACTGGAAACTATTGATTCCATTTCATTGCAATGTACTAGGTATGACAGTATTGGCCCCACTCCTTGTCCTACCCTAACCTTAATCTCCCAAACTTTTAAGAGCTCCTAGGTTTGCTGCAGAGAGCCCACTGCTTCCACATTGAGGGTCCCTCTCTGCAGCATGCTGGCAGAGAACAGGCTATGGCCGGCAGACTTTGCATACATTTAGTTTGGAATGTATAGTTGGGTTGGGTTGTCTCCACACACTGTGCACATGTGGCAGCACCAGAAGGCTGCGATCAGACCACAGCAGACATCATTTCTAGTCTATAGAAGACCTTTAGTAGGACGCCCTATACACGGTGCCCCAGCACAGCACACAGTGAAAGGAACACACAGCTACGTGACAGAACAGGCAACCAACCACGGACAACCACATCCTTACTGGACCACACAAACCCCGCCCTCTATGTCCAGAACACACTCCATAGCGCGACGTCTCACTATCTTGGGACGTGACGACCTAAAACGCCATTTTTATTGCGGGCAGACTGCATTTGTGAACAATAAAGTACTGGCAGCAAAGTTATTACAACTTGTTTTATAGAGAAGTCTACCATGAGATATTGCATCACTAATGTGTATGAAATAGGAGATACAATTATGAAGACTAGTATTTAGATATGTAACCCATACTACAGTATACACACAAATGTTCAGCAATTTATCACAGGCTATGGCTGCAAGTATTGTGTCATTACTGTGGTGTGTACACATCCCTGAAGGCTGGGACTTGTGTCCGCACAGAATCTGGAGAAGTCAATGTTGGTAGCATGGACAGGTGTGAGAGTTTTCCAGTAACAAACATGGCGCGGTAAACACGTTGGGTCGGTGGTCACGGGAAGCCTTTCAGGGCGAAGCTCCTCCCTTGTGTGCTGACGTGGTGAGAGCAGTGAGTGTGTACGGCGTCATCCCAGGCGGAGGAGGAGGAGGCAGAGCTCCGTCTGTGCCCTGCTGAGTGCGAGAGACAGGCGCCATCCGTCATCATGGGCATCCGCAAGAAGAGCAGCAAGACCCCGCCGGTGCTGAGCCATGAGTTCATCATCCAGAACCATGCCGACATCGTCTCCTGCCTGGCCATGCTCTTCCTGCTCGGGCTCATGTTCGAGGTGAGAGAGGGGCCTGGGAGGTAAACATATGGGGCGGCATGTCCTGTACCCACAGGGCTGCCAGTCTAGGGGGGCCCCCATACCCAGGAGTACTGCCAGTCTAGGGCCCCCCCCCATACCCAGGAGTACTGCCAGTCAGGGGCCCCATACCCAGGAGTACTGCCAGTCTAGCCCCCCCCCATACCCAGGAGTACTGCCAGTCTGGGGCCCCATACCCAGGAGTACTGCCAGTCTAGCCCCCCCCCCATACCCAGGAGTACTGCCAGTCTGGGGCCCCATACCCAGGAGTACTGCCAGTCTGGGGCCCCATACCCAGGAGTACTGCCAGTCAGGGGCCCCATACCCAGGAGTACTGCCAGTCAGGGGCCCCATACCCAGGAGTACTGCCAGTCAGGGGCCCCATACCCAGGAGTACTGCCAGTCAGGGGCCCCATACCCAGGAGTACTGCCAGTCAGGGGCCCCATACCCAGGAGTACTGCCAGTCAGGGGCCCCATACCCAGGAGTACTGCCAGTCAGGGGCCCCATACCCAGGAGTACTGCCAGTCTGGGGCCCCATACCCAGGATTACTGCCAGTCTGGGGCCCCATACCCAGGATTACTGCCAGTCTGGGGCCCCATACCCAGGAGTACTGCCAGTCTAGGGGGGCCTCCATACCCAGGAGTACTGCCAGTCTAGGGGGGCCTCCATACCCAGGAGTACTGCCAGTCTAGGGGGGCCTCCATACCCAGGAGTACTGCCAGTCTAGGGGGGCCTCCATACCCAGGAGTACTGCCAGTCTAGGGGGGCCTCCATACCCAGGAGTTCTGTCAGTCTGGGGGGGCCCATACCCAGGAGTTCTGTCAGTCTGGGGGCCCCCCCCCATACCCAGGAGTACTGTCAGTCTGCCCCCCCCTCCAGCTGTACTGCCTGTCTAAGGGTGCCACTATACCCAGGAGTACTGCCAGTCTGGGCCCCCCCATACCCAGGAATACTGCTAGTCTGGGGCCCCCCCATACCCAGGTGTACTGCCAGTCTGGGGTCCCCCCCATACCCAGGAGTACTGCCAGTCTGGCCCCCCCCCCATACCCAGGAGTACTGCCAGTCTGGGGCCCCCCCCATACCCAGGAGTACTGCCAGTCTGGGCCCCCCCCCATACCCAGGAGTACTGCCAGTCTGGGCCCCCCCCATACCCAGGAGTACTGCCAGTCTGGGGGCCCCCCCATACCCAGGTGTACTGCCAGTCTGGGGTCCCCCCCATACCCAGGTGTACTGCCAGTCTGGGGTCCCCCCCATACCCAGGAGTACTGCCAGTCTGGGGTCCCCCCCATACCCAGGAGTACTGCCAGTCTGGGGTCCCCCCCATACCCAGGAGTACTGCCAGTCTGGGGTCCCCCCCATACCCAGGAGTACTGCCAGTCTGGGGTCCCCCCCATACCCAGGAGTACTGCCAGTCTGGGGTCCCGCCCATACCCAGGAGTACTGCCAGTCAGGGGCCCCATACCCAGGAGTACTGCCAGTCTAGCCCCCCCCCCCCCATACCCAGGAGTACTGCCAGTCTAGGGCCCCCCCCCCCATACCCAGGAGTACTGCCAGTCAGGGGCCCCATACCCAGGAGTACTGCCAGTCTAGCCCCCCCCCCCATACCCAGGAGTACTGCCAGTCTGGGGCCCCATACCCAGGAGTACTGCCAGTCTAGCCCCCCCCCATACCCAGGAGTACTGCCAGTCTGGGGCCCCATACCCAGGAGTACTGCCAGTCTGGGGCCCCATACCCAGGAGTACTGCCAGTCAGGGGCCCCATACCCAGGAGTACTGCCAGTCAGGGGCCCCATACCCAGGAGTACTGCCAGTCAGGGGCCCCATACCCAGGAGTACTGCCAGTCAGGGGCCCCATACCCAGGAGTACTGCCAGTCAGGGGCCCCATACCCAGGAGTACTGCCAGTCAGGGGCCCCATACCCAGGAGTACTGCCAGTCTGGGGCCCCATACCCAGGATTACTGCCAGTCTGGGGCCCCATACCCAGGATTACTGCCAGTCTGGGGCCCCATACCCAGGAGTACTGCCAGTCTGGGGCCTCCATACCCAGGAGTACTGCCAGTCTAGGGGGGCCTCCATACCCAGGAGTACTGCCAGTCTAGGGGGGCCTCCATACCCAGGAGTACTGCCAGTCTAGGGGGGCCTCCATACCCAGGAGTACTGCCAGTCTAGGGGGGCCTCCATACCCAGGAGTTCTGTCAGTCTAGGGGGGCCTCCATACCCAGGAGTTCTGTCAGTCTGGGGGCCCCCCCCATACCCAGGAGTACTGTCAGTCTGCCCCCCCCTCCAGCTGTACTGCCTGTCTAAGGGTGCCACTATACCCAGGAGTACTGCCAGTCTGGGCCCCCCCATACCCAGGAATACTGCTAGTCTGGGGCCCCCCCATACCCAGGTGTACTGCCAGTCTGGGGTCCCCCCCATACCCAGGAGTACTGCCAGTCTGGCCCCCCCCCATACCCAGGAGTACTGCCAGTCTGGGGCCCCCCCCATACCCAGGAGTACTGCCAGTCTGGGCCCCCCCCCATACCCAGGAGTACTGCCAGTCTGGGGGCCCCCCCATACCCAGGAGTACTGCCAGTCTGGGGGCCCCCCCATACCCAGGTGTACTGCCAGTCTGGGGTCCCCCCCATACCCAGGAGTACTGCCAGTCTGGGGTCCCCCCCATACCCAGGAGTACTGCCAGTCTGGGGTCCCCCCCATACCCAGGAGTACTGCCAGTCTGGGGTCCCCCCCATACCCAGGAGTACTGCCAGTCTGGGGTCCCGCCCATACCCAGGAGTACTGCCAGTCTGGGGTCCCGCCCATACCCAGGAGTACTGCCAGTCTGGGGTCCCCCCCATACCCAGGAGTACTGCCAGTCTGGGGTCCCCCCCATACCCAGGAGTACTGCCAGTCTGGGGTCCCCCCCATACCCAGGAGTACTGCCAGTCTGGGCCCCCCCCATACCCAGGAGTACTGCCAGTCTGGGCCCCCCCCATACCCAGGAGTACTGCCAGTCTGGGCCCCCCCCATACCCAGGAGTACTGCCAGTCTGGGCCCCCCCCATACCCAGGAGTACTGCCAGTCTGGGCCCCCCCCATACCCAGGAGTACTGCCAGTCTGGGCCCCCCCCATACCCAGGAGTACTGCCAGTCTGGGCCCCCCCCATACCCAGGAGTACTGCCAGTCTGGGCCCCCCCCATACCCAGGAGTACCCCCCCCCCATACCCAGGAGTACTGCCAGTCTGGGCCCCCCCCCCCCATACCCAGGAGTACTGCCATTCTGGGCCCCCCCCATACCCAGGAGTACTGCCAGTCTGGGCCCCCCCCCATACCCAGGAGTACTGCCAGTCTGGGCCCCCCCCCCATACCCAGGAGTACTGCCAGTCTGGGCCCCCCCCCCCATACCCAGGAGTACTGCCAGTCTGGGCCCCCCCCCCATACCCAGGAGTACTGCCAGTCTGGGCCCCCCCCCATACCCAGGAGTACTGCCAGTCTGGGCCCCCCCCATACCCAGGAGTACTGCCAGTCTGGGCCCCCCCCCATACCCAGGAGTACTGCCAGTCTGGGCCCCCCCCCATACCCAGGAGTACTGCCAGTCTGGGCCCCCCCCCATACCCAGGAGTACTGCCAGTCTGGGCCCCCCCCCATACCCAGGAGTGCTGCCAGTCTGGGCCCCCCCATACCCAGGAGTACTGCCAGTCTGGGCCCCCCCCATACCCAGGAGTACTGCCAGTCTGGGCCCCCCCCCCCATACCCAGGAGTACTGCCAGTCTGGGCCCCCCCCCCCATACCCAGGAGTACTGTCAGTCTGGGGGGGGGCCCCCCATACCCAGGAGTACTGTCAGTCTGGGGGGGGGGCCCCATACCCAGGAGTACTGTCAGTCTGCCCCCCCCCCCATACCCAGGAGTACTGCCAGTCTGCCCCCCCCCCCCATACCCAGGAGTACTGCCAGTCTGCCCCCCCCCCCATACCCAGGAGTACTGCCAGTCTGAATATTATTATACAGGATTTATATAGCACCAACAGTTTACTCAGCTCTTTACACAGCATAAGGAATCCTGCCAGCCTGGGGTGTCCCCTGTATATAGTCATATTGTCCCACAATGCCAGCTGTTGGCAGTGTGTACTAATAGGCAGCACCATGGCTACTTGTAGATGTCATTTCTTCTGATATCCGTGACAACTGATTGTCAGTGGTGTGAGTGGCCTGTCACTCCGGATCAGTCAGCACACTAAGGAGGATGCTGTTCTTGCCAGTTGCTCGTGCTTCCTATATACCATTGTCTTTTCACACTGATGAGGCATCCCTGAGTCTGGCTCTATCTGATGAGATGGATGTACACTGTGTGTACGATATTTTCCACTGACACAGCTGGATTAAGCAGCATCAGCTGTAATATTTAAACTGTTCTGGAGCTGCATTAGATCCTGGTCATGTGGTCGTTAGGTGAGGTCTTCAGTTTTTGTCGGTTTGATCTTTCCCTTTTCCAGAGAAAACATTGGGGTTGATTTACTAACAGGAAATCCACTTTGCACTATAAGTTGCACTTGCTTTAGATCTGAGGGGAAGATCTGAAATAAGGGGAAGCTCTGCTGATTTTATCATCCAATCATGTACAAGAAAAAATGCAGTTTTTTTATTTTCCTTGCATGTCCCCCTCAGATCTCTACAGCGACTGCACTTCCAAGTAGTGCAAAGTGGATTTGCCTTTAGTAAATGACCCCCCATTGTGTCTGATTATTCAGAGCCCACACTTGTTTAAACTTTGAACACCTTGATTTGTACACAGCCTGACTCATAGCACACTGTGCCGCCATATGCTGTGTTCAGCTTCAATCTTCTCTGCTTTGATTGGTTGTTACAAGTTTCTTTTCCAATGCTACATAGATTACAGGATGTGATGTCTTTCTCCTGTATTCCTCCAACTCTTATTAAACTTTTTGCTTTTTCTAGCAGTAGAGTTCATGCTGCCATGCCCAGTCCTCCAGTGGTGTGCTGTCTGCCGGTCTTCTTGTAGGAGCGTGTAATGCTGTTGTCACTGTGTCCTGTAATGTAATATGCCAGCTGAGCTTACACGTGTTATCCTACTCAAAACAGACACATTGCTTACGTGTTATTTCTCAGCCATCAGTCTCCAGTGTGTGAAGTGTGCACACCCCTTTTATATGCTGCAGCTGGAATGTGTACTCTGTACAGAGAAGGCCTGCTTGTCTGTATTGAAAGGCATACTTCCCATTCGGCGATATGGGTACTTTTGCGCTATCTGTAAAGTGAAATATTATGGGATGTGATAAACATAGAAGATTGTGCAGCAGAGTAATAATATCTAAAATAACCTTTCTGTGTGTGCTGAATGAGGAGCATATTTGCAGGTATTCACGATCAGTACTGTGCAGTATAACCTGTAATTCTGTGTGAGCCTTCTAGAACAGATGGTGTAACTGTATACAGTATATTGTGGTGCTGGAAAAGAATTGGTGTCCTTGTGTAATCCTGGTGTATATATTTTCTGCTTTTAAATGAACAATCCATTCTTTCCATGCTTAGTATTTTAATATGTAGGGCAGAAAGCTTTTGTTTACCATGACTATACAGTGGATTGCCATAATCGCTTTGGGCTCTTTAACAAAAATCTGTGATTTGACCATATAGGGCAAAGTAAAAGGTTCATCTTAAAGTGGGACTAAAGTCAGCAAGTACCTCCATTCCTGTGATGTTACGTCAGCGAGTTCCCTTATCGGCACCAACAGCCTCTCTCCAGCTTTTTTCAGATGCAAGGTCTTTGGCCACCTTTATTAGCTAGCACAGGTAAATCCTGCTCATACGCACACAAATTAATTCTGCCGCCAAGGTGTGCCAAGAATGTACACTAAGGCTTGGCCATACATGGTGCCAATTTCTTTCCTGCAACCACGGGTTGCTGGAAAGAAATTTGCATGATTCCCCCATCAACACAGGTAGTGCTGACAGAGGAATCAGCCATTGTCTTTTCCCAGTGGGGGTCGGGAGCAGGCAGGGGAAGCCTTCCCCGCTGGGAGAAGACAGTGATTTTCGCTATTGGAAGCGAATCCGGCAGGCTGGTTGTACACAAGCTGATCAGTCGATCAACTTGGTACATTCAGCCTGCTCATTAACTGTTCGAAGTTTAGCCAGTTCCTGCTGAACCAGCCGAGCTTTGAATCATGTATGGTTGGCCTAAGCTGCACCAGCACAACTCAGTTTGCAAAGGGGCAAGTAAGTGTGTTGTAATGTAGAAGAGTCAGCCAGCCAGCCTGCTTACAGTTGTGTTTTTTTATTTTCACTTTAATACCCCCACACATACTCCCACACCTTTCTGTTCAGCTGCCTGGAGAAAGGAAGGGGAGCTCTGTGCAAGGCTGGCCATACATTATATAATTTTCTTTTGAATTGACCAAAACCATATAATATGAGGGGTTGTAAAGTCAGAAGGTTTTTTATCTTAATGCATTAAGATAAAAAGCCTTCTGTGTGCAGCACCCCCCCTAATAACTTACTTGAGGTCCCTCTCAGTCTAGCGATGTTCACGAGTGTCTTGGCCACCTGAGATTCTCTCTCCTGATTGGCTGAGACGCAGCTGTGGCACCATTGGCTGCTGTCAATCAAAGCCAGCTAACCAATCAGGGGGGAGAGGGGGTGTGGCCGGGTCAGGGCTCCGTGTCTGAATGGACACAGGGAGCTGTGACCCAGCGCAGGTGCCCCCATAGCAAACTGTTTGCTGTGGGGGCACTGAACAGGAGGGAGGGGCCAGAAGCACAGAAGAGGGACCCGAGAAAAGGAGGATCCAGGCTGCACTGTGCAAATCCACTGCAACAGATCAAGTAAGTATAACATGTTTGTTATTTTTATAGGGGGAAAAAAAACAAGACTTTACAATCTTTTTAAACCTAAACACTTTCAATTTGTATGCAGTTAGGCAGTCCCTTAGACCCCACACTGGGGCACTTTGCAGGCACTACAGCGCTAAAAAATAGCGCCTGCAAAGCGCCCTGAAAGAGCCGCTCCTGTCTCTTCAGTGTGAAACCCCCGAGGGCTTTCACACTGGGGCGGTGCGCTGGCAGGACGGTTAAAAAAAAGTCCTGCTAGCAGCATCTTTGGAGCATGTGTATACCGCTCCTGCCCATTGAAATCAATGGGCAGCGCGGCTATACTGCCGGCAAAGCTCTTTGTGGGTGATTTTAACCCTTTTTCGGCTGCTAGCGGGGGTTAAAAGTGCCCCCGCTAGTGGCCAAATACCTCCACAAATATGACGGTAAAGCACCGCTAAAAATAGCGGCGCTTTACCGCTGCCCCCGCCCCAGTGTGAAAGGGGCCTTCTTACACTACATAGTTGGAGGTTAATCTTAAAGGAATTTGAATAAGAAAATTGTATTATGTATGGCCAGCTTTACACTACTGAGAGCTTACCACCCCAATGTGCCAATGCTGTGCCAGTCTCCAAACACCTTGGCTGCCACACAAGGAAGAGGAATGTGTCTGTGCCCCTCCACTTCCAGAAGTATCAGTTACTTTCTTTACCCCCAATGGCTTAATGGAGCAGCTGGGAGAGCAGAAAATTAAAAGAAAAGTTCGGGTTTTATATAAAAAAAAAAATTATACTGGCCTAGGTGGATTTGGCATATATCCAATGCTGCATCTGTCCCCCGCCACTTCTAAGACTGAGAATCGAGTGATCAAAGACTGCTGATCTCTCAGTTCTCAGTCCATTGAGTAGAGAGCCTGTGGTTGTCCATCACTGGCTCTCTGCTCTGCCCCACCAGCGCTCACTGGATTGCTGGGTTGTGGAGGGGGCAGGAGCCAGTTGCTCAGTCTCCCAGTGGATCGCTAAGATGCTGATCCAGCTGCCGACCCAGGCATCTGGGTGGATCCCAACTGTAAAGTCGGGATCTTTCCTGAGCCTGGACTAGCTGAGTGACGTCCGCTGAAAACAGGTCACAGAAGTACAAAACGAACTGCACTTCTGATGCCTACAGGGGAAGTATAGCCAAAATAGTTTGGCTATACTTCTGCTTTTAAAGTGAACATGTAATTTCAGCCTAGGGTTGGTTTCACATGGTCACTGGATGGAGAAGAGCATCTGATGCTTGTACACTGTGGTGTCTGCGGGCACTCACAGATGTGAGATTGCCACCCGATCTTGCAGAGAGCAGACAGTTATGGTAACTGTTATCTCACATATGGGTAATTTGTAAGGCACACGTACACATTAAATGACTGTTTCTGACTCCATCAGTTAAGTTTTAATGTTTTTTGGCATCACTAGACGCAACAGCTGCGCTTGTTTGGAAAGTGCTTTTGTTTTCCCCCTGTGATCTCCACTTAGTATGTTCACCGCTCATGGGCCTTGGTGGCCAACTTAAAGAAGAGGTCCACCCACCTCTGCAAAAATTAAAAGCCAGCAGGTACAAATACTGCAGCTGCTGACTTTTAATATGAGGACACTTACCTTGTCCCGGAGTCCAGTGATGTCGGCACTGCAGCTGTTTCCATCAGCTGTCTGGTGCCACCGCCGCCCGCTGCGGGGAAGGGAACCCAGCAGCACAGCATTACGGATTCACGGCGGGTCCCTCCTGCACATGCATGAGGGACTGCTGCGCTCTCCTACTGGCCCGGTGGAGGAGGGAGCCGAGCCGCTGACGTAATTCACCATGGCCCGGACTCCCGGTAGTGGGGACAGGATACCTATCCGCCCCCCCGAAAGGTGCCAAATGTGGCACTGGAAGGGGGGGGGGGGTGTCAAATGAGCGGAAGTTCCACTTTTGGGTGGAACTCCGCTTTAAATACCTGACAGCCTTCGGATAATGTCTGGATGTGAGACCATCTACTGTCTGGGGTTTGCCCTTAGGCTGCATTCAGACCTGAGCATTTCAAAGTCAAGCGTTTTTACCATGATTTTGCTCTGATTTTGTTCAGGTCACCATTGTAGAAGGCAGAAAAACACCTGTAATCTGCCCCAAAGAAGCTCATGTTCTTTTTTTGAGCTTAGGGCGTTTTTCAGGCGACAAAACTCTCAGATGGGAACAGGTGCCATTGAAATGAATGGGATTTTGCTTGTTGGGCGTTTTTCAGGCATTTTTTTGGGGGCATTTTAAGAGAGTTTTATGAGCTGAAAACACTCAGGTGTGAATGCAGCCTTAGTCGTACATGAGTGGATAAAATTTACATATAAAGTTTAGGTAAATTGGCGAGGGCCTAGATGTCTATACATTTGGTTGATCTAACCGATCATTATCACTGTGTGTGGGCAGCTTATAGGCAAAACTATCAACTAATTAGAGAGAATGTAGGAAAATGTGAGTCATGGAAACCATAAAATAGAACTTGGAAGTTTTTACTTCTATAACAAGGCAGTAAAGGACAATATGCTTACAATCAAACTACTAGTTCAGTGAGCTAACATATTGGCTTCAGGTCACATGGCGTATAACCGAGCTTCCACAGGAGCAACTTACAGGGATTTGTAGACGTTGGTTGTACAGGCTGGGGGTGTTCTTGGGCAATCAACATCTGTACATTCCACGGTGATTGAATTCAGGTGTCTGTGCTACCTGTGAGGTATGTTTCAGACGCTCGGTGGCTTGAATAAGCTACGAAATGTCTTCAACATTACAGAACAAGTCTAGTTGAATAATACCAAGTTCAGGGCTCAAAATTTCAAGTCCTGAGCCACTAGCCAGGCCTTAAGAGTTACTCGCCACCAGTTGCCCCACCCAACCTCTTCCCTGCCCCACCCCTAAGTCCGCCCCTAAACACGCCCTTGTAAATTATCTCATGAAATTACACTGTTAAATGTTTTAAGCAGAATTAAGTTACAAAAATAAATAACAACTTTAAAAATATTAACATAAAGCATATCCGTACCCATCAAATGCGGCCTCGCTGTGCCCATCAAATGCGGCCTCGCTGTGCCCATCAAATGCGGCCTCGCTGTGCCCATCAAATGCGGCCTCGCTGTGCCCATCAAATGCGGCCTCGCTGTGCCCGTGAATGCAGCCTCTCTGTGCCCATAGCCTCTCTGTGCCCGTGAAAGCAGGCTCTCTGTGCCCGTGAAAGCAGGCTCTCTATGCCCGTGAAAGCAGGCTCTCTGTGCCCGTGAAAGCAGGCTCTCTGTGCCCGTGAAAGCAGGCTCTCTGTGCCCGTGAAAGCAGGCTCTCTGTGCCCGTGAAAGCAGGCTCTCTGTGCCCATGAAAGCAGGCTTGACTGTGCCCCATTAATGCAACTTTTCGGTGCCCCATTAATGCAACTTTTCGGTGCCCCATTAATGCAACTTTTCAGTGCCCCATTAATGCAACTTTTCGGTGCCCCATTAATGCAACTTTTCGGTGCCCCATTAATGCAACTTTTCGGTGCCCCATTAATGCAGACTCCCCTGGATGGATCACACACACAGCGGGGATGTCCCGCTGTGTGTCACAGAGCTGGCTGGGTTTGTGTTGGGGGGGCAGTGTAACAAGGTCCCGCCCCCCCAGACCAGCTCGTTTCATAGGCGGAACACTGATATTATCACACGAGCCGGTCTAGGGGGACTAGGACCTTGTTACACCGCGCGCCCTACACAGACCCAGCCAGCTCTGTGACACACAGCAGGACATCCCCGCTGTGTGTGATACACAAGACAAGAGGAGAGAGAGAGGGAGGAAGGGGAGCGCTGCAGCCTCTGTGTCCTCCGGCTGACAGTTTCCTGGCTGATCGCTTCAGCCAGGAAACGGTCAGCCTGGTCCACCCCCGCTCCTCACTCGCCCTGCATTAAATTCCACTAGCAAATTGCGAGCAGGCAAGTGGAATTTTTGAGGGCTGACCAAGTTACTATTAGCTAGAGGCCTTTACTAGTCCTATATGCTTGTACAAAAAATGATTCCACACAAAATGTATATTACATTTTTTTGTGTATTAAACAATTTGAAAAATATATCATGAGAGTTATTGAATGCATATAAAATCACTTGTGCAGCATAGGGATCTCACACCATTGTTGGGTGGTGTCCGTCAGCGATTTACTTTTCTGTCTGGAACCAATCCTGAGACCATCTGTCATATGGATGGTGTAAATGGCCCATTCTCTACACTTGTGTAGTCCTATGATGATCTGAGCTTTGGTAATGATAAATCAATATTGACCTAAATATTTTAAGCTATGGCCTGAAAGAGCAGTTTGGAGATTCGATCTTCCAGTTCACACATCATCTGTTGTGTAAAGTACATCTACCAGCCTGGCTGGAGCCATGGAAGACGGCACATGTTCACCAGATTTGTCCACTGATCTGCGGCTTACACATAAAAAGGCCAAAGCTGAAATCACCATTTCATGGGGAAATATCTGTTCAGTTGATTTTTTTTTTTTTTTGGGCAAGTTTTTTTCACTGATTTTCACCAAGTCCTTATCCTTCAAATAACCAAAATCCTCTTTTGCAGATGACCTTGTGAGATTTATTTTTTTAAAGTTTACTTACCGGTATTTCACTCATGACAAGTGTTGGAAATGTGTATTATGTTACATTTTGTTGTCAGTGTGCTAATATTTGCTTGCCAAACCTTTTATATTTTGGAGGAGAATTTGATGCTGAAACAGGGCAACGTGCACAAATGCTTGTGAAAGTAAGACTTCCCGTCCCCGTTTGGGAACAAAGTTTAGTCAGGCTTAGCACTGCTCATCCTTTCACAGGAAGCATTGTATTTAAAGGAGAAGTTCACTTTGCAAAAAAAAAGCTTCTTTTATTTTATTTTTTTGGTAAAAAAATGTGCATTTACTATTTATTTTTGGTGCCTGGAAAGCAATGCACCAGTGATCATCAGATTGCTGATGCCATGCAGGTCTCCTGTAGACTGTGATTGTAAGCTTTCTGCCCCGTACATCAAACAGCCAAGCAGTTTCACATTGTTAGGGAGACTCGATGAACTACCACAGCGATCAACAATGCCCTGGTAGTTCATTGAAAACTACCAGCCGACAGCAGCAAAGGATGGCAGGACTTGTAGTACGTTCATACACAGAGCTCTGTGTATGAATAATGCGGCTGTGTGGGTGGAACCCTGTGCGACCGTGCTGTTTTAAAAAGTGACAGCTAGTATGGGAAACGTCTCCCCATACTGTTGCCACAGGGAGAGAGAGCAGTGGGGACATATTTCACCCTAAAAACACGCGCGACATGTAACATGTTCCCAAAGCTGAACTTTAATGGGTGTAGGCTTTCTCTGATTGGCTGAGGTGGAGAGGTGGGTGGATGATTTCACAATCTCAACCTTATCCAATCCGAGGAAGCCTTGTATTCATAAAATAAAAAGCCATCTGTGAATGGCTCAACAGTGCTTAGCAAAATTCGAATTTGTTTGGAGAGTGGGACAGGCAGTTCCCATTTCGCTACCGGAACATGGTAATTTACGGAGCTGATGCTGCATACACCTTATACAGCATTGACAGCAGCTGCCTGTGTTGTTAAGGAAATAATTCATTTGGACCACCTTGGCCCAAACCAACTAAAACATGGAGTTAGGCTTTAATTTTTGGTGATGATTACACTGCTACCATGTTCATCATATGAGGACAGCTGAGTGTGTATATATGGATCAGTAAACTAAAAGCGCGCACCGATTTTTAGGCATCTTGGCTGTGTTAATCACACAGGCTAATACTGTGAGTTATTCAAGCAAGGCTAGTTGGAGTTCCTCTTTAAGTGGAAGACACTCTAAATGTAACAGCTGTGACAGTTGTCCCTTTGCACTTAACACAAGATTATAACTGATGGGTCAGAGCACATGAAGATCATATTATGTTTCTAAAGTTAACTTTCAGTTTAGGCAAACCCTAGACTTACAGAAAAATGATGGCCACCAATGTAGGCGGCCATATAAAAATGTTATCTGCCTGGCTGTCATGCTGTCCCTCCAGCTGCTGTGTTGTCACTGATTTATAATAAGGATGGAGTCGCTGATCTCCATCTGCATACTTGCAGATCTGTATTGACTGGCAAGCATTTTCAGGAGAGCGATCAGAAATCGCAGCCTGATGTTTATCTCAGTACAGGTTTTTATCAAATCTAGGTGGACACTCCCTTCACCTAAACAGCTGTAATCAAAGAAGATTTCTCCTATATAATACAGCAAGCTACAGTTTGCCATGTGATGATGTGTCCTGCTAGTGTATATAGATTGTTTCACTTCTCTAATGCAGAACAGTGCACCAGCAAGCAGTACATTGTTTAACTGAAATGCATTACTTGATATGACTTCCTGCTACTGTAAGTTCAGTGACTCAACCTTGCTATCAGATCGCTTGGTAAGCTCAAGTCAACTAAGATTTAGCATTAGTTTAGGAATCTGACTTGAAACTAAACATCAGACAAATGGGTAACTATATGCATGGTATGGGTTTTACCTGCCAAAAGACTTGTAATCTTGTCCTGCAGATGGCACAAGAAGGTTGGTGACCAGACATTTATCATCTACAAATTATTAGCAATAGGTCACGTCCTTGGCCTCAGCCCGTGTTTAGATAGTGAAGGATAGCAGCCATCTGATGAGGTTTCCCTCTTCTCTTGTTGGCATATTCCTTTTCAGCACAGGTACAGTTCCTTCTCCCAGTCTGAGTGCTAACATATAAAGAGTGTAGTAATAGCTGATCATTGTAGAAAAATATTGGTCATATCATCATCCCAGCTTTCAAGGCTCACATAAGACCCATCATCTTAACGCATCAAAAGTGTGTATCAAACTGCATGTATCTTGGTGTGTACATAGCTTTAGATTCTTTTTGCTTTTATTATCTCAAGGTTTATTCACATCACCTGCAATGGGACTGTGATGCTGAACACAAGTCCGATGCAAAGTCAAGGAAAATGCCATGTTTTCAGTGGTGCCAGACCAGTTCACACCAATGTCCTACGTTGGTTTGCTCTGATAAAAAAAAAATAGAGCATAGTATTTTATTGCAGCTTGTTTGGAACAAGTAGTGACCTAATGCTTAAATAGGAACTGCAGTCTGCTCACATAATTTGGATTTACACAGAGGCACACCTCCAGCTCTAATAGGCTGAAATGTGTCAACTGTTTTCATCTGCCTTTTGTTCACTGTGGCTTGTCAATAAAAACGAAGATTTTTTTTTTTTTTTTTTTTCAAGAGCAACAACCGAAGTGCGGATCATTTTTCCTAAACCTCCAGCTCGGCAGCTCTTGGCCCTCTTATGACTCATCCCCTCCTGGCACTGTCTCTCTCTCTCTCTCTCTCTGTCCTAAGCCTAGGTGAATGACCAGACAAAGAAGAAGTGGGCTGTATAAGGTATTCACTGGCAGAAAAAAAAAAATTACTATCCAAAGTTAAAACAAGGGCAGAAGATTTAATAGATGAAAAATGACTGAAGGTCCGTTTTTAAGCCTGGAGGAGAAAAGCAAGCAGGAACGTGTTAGAATAACACAACACAGTGCTTTAAAAAGCCCATGGCAGTGCACATGTGTTTTGGGAGCATTAAAGCAATGCCTGTGCCTCCAGTGAATTGCTTCTCACACTAACTGATTCTGTGGCTTCTTGAACATCAGATACATTTTCCACCGCCCAAAAGGTTTTAGCTTTTAGAAAAAAGGCTTGCCGTACATCCTTCATTTTCTCTCCTTCAGCCCTCAGGCTGAAAGGATACGTTCACTTTTGTAAATGAGAAAAAGAATACACATCTTTTTGCAGGTAAAAAAAATGAGCATTTGTTTTTTTTGTTTTTTTTTGTTTTTTTTGTTTTTTTTGTTTTTGTTTTTTTTGTTTTTTTTTTTTACTGGGAGGCTGCAAAGCATTGCACCCGCGATCTGTTAATGCAATGCAGGGCTTCTGCAGACTGTCAGTGTAAGCTGTCTCCTCGTACCCCATACGGGCAGGAAGAAACCATGAACTACCTAGAGAGCTCAAAAGTATCCTGGTAGTTCATTGAGTACTACAAGCCGACAGCTGCAAAGGATGTTGCTACTTGTAGTTCATTTATTCACAGAACTGAATGAATGATGCAGCCGGGTGACTGCAAGTGTGGGTAGAAGAACCCCGGCTCACTGTCACCAGAGGTGGTAGCTCAGGGAATGGCTGCAGTAGTGGGAACATGTTGCGTGTTCCACCCTAAAAATGGGTGTAATGTGCCCAAAGGTGAATTTCTCTTTGAACAAGAAAAAATTCAATCTATTCCTCCATCCTCGACTATTGTGTTTAAAACAGCCGCCAATGCCAGTAGATGGCTAGATATCCAAACAGTGACTGCATCTGATCATGCTTCTGCATCACTGTGAGGCCAATCATTTTCTACTGGGCTAAGTCCATTTTTAAAGCGATCCGTGTGATGCTTGCAGGGCCATCCACATTTAGCACTAATTGGCCATAAATTGAGGCATGTATGGCCAGTTTAAGTCTCTTATTTGTTAAGTGAATTACCATTTACCCATTATCCTTTTGAAGTTGCTCTGCCAGACTGATGCAGTGCGACATCTGATTGATTTGGTTTACAATTGCTCATTATAAGCCATCTAACTCTTATGCCGCGTACACACGGTCGGACTTTTCGTCTACAAAAGTCCAACGGACGCCGACGGACTAAAGCTGGCTGGTAATCCGATCGTGTGTGGGCTTCTCCGGACTTTCAGCAGACTTTTTCAGCCTCAAATCCGACGGACTTTAGATTTGAAACATGCTTCAAATCTTTACGTCGTAACTACGACGGACCCCGAAATCCGCTCGTCTGTGTGCTAGTCCGACGGACAAAAACCCATGCTAGGGCAGCTATTGGCTACTGGCTATGAACTTCCTTATTTTAGTCCGGTGTACGTCATCACGTACGAATCCGTCGGACTTTTGTGTGGTCGTGTGTAGGCAAGTCCGTTCGTTAGAAAGTCTGCTGCAAGTCCGCCGAAAGTCCGCAGAAAGTCTGTCGGACAGGCTGTCGGACTTTTGTAGACGAAAAGTCCGACCGTGTGTACGCGGCATTAGGAGTGTAATTTTGTAGAGGTAAGTGCCATATCTGTGGAAGAATTCTGCGTGCCTATAAAGTGGCAGTGTGTGACTATGATAAAATTGTGCCCTGCAGGACACGATTGACAAAGAGTTTCTCTAGGTGTGTTCTGCCTCTTTCATTGCCAAAATTGCTGTTAGCTGGGTACGGCGGTTCTGCTTACTCACCTGTTTAACCAAGTGCCAAATAACTGAACTCCTCTCAGTCTACTGTCGGTGAAGCCTGTGTAAGCTGTTTTCTTCTGCATTGCAGGGTTAATTGTGCATTGTGTGCCGATGGGCACTGAAAGATCCAAAATGAAGTGTGGATGAAGGAAAGTTATGGCTTGCAGGCTTTGTGTCTGGTTTCTAGTACATGAAAAGGCTCTGGGTGGCCTGTACATGTGGGATATCGTATCTGTTCCAGTGGCTGCAGCGTGCTGTGCTGGCTCTGTGCCTAGAATTGCTCAGCGATGTTAACGTGGCAGCACAGATCTACTTGTCTCAGCAGCAGTGCTAGGAAGAAGTTTACTTCACAGGAACATAAAAACCTCAGAAATATGCATCCCTTCTGGGAGAGTTTAAGATTTATACTTGTTTTTGTGGAAATGTATAACATGGTTGCTGCTTATGAACTATCCCCTTAAATTAAAGTGTATCTAAACCCGAGAGCAAAAACGAATGCAATATTACAGATAACAAGTGGCTGCATTTGTTTTCAGCTTTCAGGTTTTGTTTTTTTTTCTTTGTTTTAGGCTGGGTTCACATTATTGCGAATTGGATGCAGGTTTCCCCGTGTCCAATTCGCATAGCATGAGACTGACCGGCTCTCTATGAAGCCGGTTCACACGTCTCCGGAGCGGCTCCGGTGCAAATTGCACAGGAGTCCTGTGCGTCTTTTGGTCCATTTCAGGTCCGAATTCAGCCCAAACTTGAACCTGAATTGGTGAGTGGAGATGCACCGGACCCCTACTGTGAGCCGCTCCAAGCTCTAGTGTGAACCCAGTCTTAAAGTGATTGTAAAGGGTTTTGTTTTTTTTTTAAATAACAAGCATGTTATTCTTGCCTGCTGTGTGCAATTATCCTCCTCTTCTGGGGTCCCCCGGTGCTCCTGCTGCCTTTGATTAACCCCCCTAGCAATCCACTTGTTAGGGGGGCTCAATCCCAAGCCGCACTATATGAGTCTGTTGAGTCACACAGTGGAGCTTGGCCCCACCCCCTGCCTCCTTGTCACTGGATTTGATTGACAGCAGCATGAGCCCAGTGAGAGCACCGCCACTAGTCTCGGGCACAGCGCTATATCAAGTTTGGCCTGAGGTGAGTATTTAGGAGGAGGAGGAGGGGAGGGGGGTAGGAGGGGAGTGCACCTAAATAGTTTTCTTTACATTAATGCAGAGAATGCATTAACCAAATCCTGCCCGGCCTGTAGTAGAATGACGGCCGGGCAGTGGTTCCATTATCTTGACTGGGCATCATTGAACGTCCAGCAGAATAATTCCGCTCGTGCACGCTCCCAGGGACGTGCAGACCAGCGATCTGTAGTGTGGTGTTGCACACCACATCTCCGATTTCGATAAAGAGCCTATGATGTAGGCTCTTTACCATGTGATCAGCTGTGTCTGATCACAGCATAACCAGGAAGTACCGGCTTTCCTCTCTTTGTGCTGACAGGGCGCGAGCAGAGGAGAGTAGATCAGCGGCTCTCCTGACAGTAACCCTGGTGATCCTGCAAATTACACCTTTTTAGCCCCATTCACCCCTGAGCGCTTTATAGCTCAAAGTTTCAAAACATCCAAAATCCCATAGTTTTCAGTTGTACCTGTTCACAGCTGAGCACAGTGTCGCTTGAGGCTCGTACCTCAAAAGTACATGAGCGGCTTCTGAGCTACAAGCTTCAAGCATTTTTGTCCCCAATAGGCTTCAGTGGAAAAATGAATGTATTGGGTGCCTTTCTTTGTTTTTCTCCCTAGTTACTAGCTTTACATTGCCTAAAACTAATATTAAAAAAAATCCTGTAAAAGATAATGACCAAAGACCGTCAGCTCAAGAATGAATACAGCCTTCTTGCCACTAGATGACAACGCCTACTCGCTGCACTGTATCTTTGGAGGAGTAGCATTGTCACTCTAGGACAAAAAGTGTGCTAAGATTATAGAACAACTCCCTTTCCTCCTTAAATTAAAAAAAAATATATATATGCAATATGAAGACAGACTGCTAACATTTTTAATTTTCAAAGCTACAGCTTTAGAGGAATGTTTAGCTCCCATGATTTAGTGCATTTTCCTTGTAGTCAGTCATTACAACATAAGAGAGAGGGAGTGGGCACAGACACAGCTGTTCATCGTAAAAAAAAAATATATATATATATATATATATATATATTTTATATTATTTATTTTTATTATGCACTTTTAACTTATACCAGTCCTTTTTCTTTCTAGATTACAGCAAAAGTGGCAGTTATGTTTGTCACATTACAGTATAATGTCACCATTCCAGTAGAAGGTAAGTTCTCTCAAACATATAATTTGCTAATTATACATTTTACACATCTGTTACATGATCATTTTGCATGTGTAAAACCTGGTTTAAAAAAAATAGATTATATGAACATAACAAATAGATTTTCTCAGCTGTTGGAATCTGACAAGCTCTGGTGGGGATTGTTTTGTCGGCTCTGGCTCTTTGTAACCTTGCGGATTTCTCCAGGTTAGCCTCTTTGCAATTTTCTTTGAATCCTTTGCAGGTTCATATCCATTGCTTAAAGTATAACGCCAGCCAAAATTTTGTAGTTTAGAGCCTCTGTCAGGTTTTTGTTGTCTGTGTCCCTGTTGCTAGGCGCTAACTATTGTCGATGGAAGAGGTGAGGAGCTGCCCGTTCTGGTGACACCTGTTAGAGGTGGAATTTCTCCTCACTTTGGGAAGACTTGTACTTCTTGTGTTTCCAGTAGGGTTGCACCGATACCGAGCATTTGCATGATTACTTGTACTCGTGCAAATGCTCTGATGCCTAATTCGATACCTGGACATTCGGGGGTGATCAGTGCAGCGGTGGGGGTACACTGATCGTCCCTGACTGTCCCTTCTGTCCTCCTGTGTGTCCCCGCCTGTGTCCCTCCCCCTCTGGTCCATCTCTGTGTCCCTCCCCCTCTGGTCCATCTCTGTGTCCCTCCCCCTCTGGTCCATCTCTGTGTCCCTCCCCCTCTGGTCCATCTCTGTGTCCCTCCCCCTCTGGTCCATCTCTGTGTCCCTCCCCCTCTGGTCCATCTCTGTGTCCCTCCCCCTCTGGTCCATCTCTGTGTCCCTCCCCCTCTGGTCCATCTCTGTGTCCCTCCCCCTCTGGTCCATCTCTGTGTCCCCCCCCTTCTGTCTTCCGGTCCCCTTTGTCCCGGATCTGTCAGGATAGAGAGCGGAGGAAGGAGCCGGTAAATCTGTAATTTACCGACTCCTTCCTTTTCTAAATGCAGAGTCAGTAACTCTGTCCATTCATAACTGAGCATTGTAAACTGTATTTACAATTCTTTCGTTTATGAATACGGCGGAGCCTCTGTCTCTTGTCTATTCATCTTCAGTGCAACTGAGGCTGCAAAGAAAGGACTGTGCAATCTGTGTCCTCAGTCCCTTTCCGTATCTCAAAGGGGAGATATCAGGGGTCCGTTTAGACCCCTGATATCTCACCAAAGCCCCTCCCCCCAACAGGGTTGATAAAGATTTTTAAAAAAGGAAAAATTTTAATAAATATTTAAAAGTAAAAATAATAATAAAAAAGACACCATCCGCTTCCTCTTCTACTCTTGGATCTCTGGCTGGCGCTTTTGGCTCCTCCCCCCTCTTAGTGCCCTCATAGCAAACTGCTTGGTCTAGGGGCACTCGTGCATGCTCACTCCCGAGCCACCCTTGTGTATTTGTGAGACACACAGAACATGGCTTGGCCCCACTCCCCCTCACTGGCTGGATGTGTGTCAACCAATGAGGAGGGCGAGGCCTGGGAGAGCCTCTGCTCTCGTGCACATTGCTGGATTGGGCTGAGGGAGGCGCTGCACACAAAGTTTTTGCAAAGAAAACATGAAGGTTAAAAAAACCTTCAGTCTTTAGAACCACTTTAAGTGGCCTGAATACCTGAGCTTTATTTAGTATAAGCCCTTGTAGTGAGCAGTCTAGGGCCAACTTTGTGAGTACTTAAAGGTTCAGGGAGCTCTCCAAACATTTCATTTCTCCAGCAGCAAAGTTCAGATCTGATCCTTTGGGACTCGTGCTCACTAGACATTTTTACAGCTTCTGTTTTTTGGCTTCAGATGTTTTTTTCTGCAATCAATAAACTCTCCTGCGTGTTATCCTAAGTGTTCATGCACAGGCTTTTATCAGCAGTTTTTGGCTGAGGCATTCTCTGGCTGGAAACCCCCCCCAGAACTAGTGGGCTTGAAGAGGTGTTTTTCAGCTGTAAAAACGTTCTAATGCTGAAAATATCTAAAAAACGCAGCTGTTCAGCGTTTGAGTGCTTTTGAGCCATAAGCTTTTGTGCGAGTATAGTTTTGCTAAATAAACTTGCGCTTATAGCGTAGCATTCTACAGCTAAAGCTACTGTCATTTATATAACCTCAAGTGTGCATGAGGCCCTGTAATCACTGTTTTAGCTTACTATGGGGAAGCTCTGCTATAGCTGTGCTCTCAAGCCTCTTTTGATTTCATGGCTGTAGATTTGAACTCAAATCTTGGAGACCATAAAGCTAAAAGCACTTTCTTGCTAAGATGATCTCTGAGACAAGGTAACTCTACTAATTATTTTAAAAAGGACCAATGTTATTATGTATATACCATACCTGGCTGATGTCCCTGGAAGCTGAAAATCACTGAGGTAGACACCACCTACCCCACTGATCTCCACTAGCTTCTCTGTCCTGCTCCGAGTGGCTGCATTGTGAACACAGGAGGTCGGCCGCTCGGCATGGGCATCATTCCGAGAACACTTTGCATTTTCTGAATGAATGCAAAGTATCCTCTGAATGAAGGCATTGGAGGCGTGTTGACATCCTGCTGTAGAGCTTTTTCGGGGAATAAGCTGTGGGAGGGTCCCAGCAGGCCCACCCAGTACAGGCTGCCAGCTGAAAACTGCAGGAGGGGGCGGATACGAGATCAGTCACCTTGCACAAGGACAGAGAGTAGCAGTGACTGGTCTTTATTACAGCAAGCTCCTGCACAGAAGCAATGTTTCACATTTGATTACTGCATAGATCTGGAAAAAAAAACAAAACACACTAAGATTCAAATAAGAATATATCTGTCATCGACAATGTTTGCTTATTTCAAAGTTCTGGTTTAACTCCCAGTACTTTATTCATCCAAGTATCAAATTAATTTGCCAAAATAATGTATCAAATTCAGTTGCCAAATAAAATGAATAAGTGTGTGATCATTATTTTTTAACATTAAAGCATTAGTGTTCCACTGCAAGACTTTATAAAAAGCACCTCAACTACCAGTACCACCACAGAGCAAGCGTCTCCAGCCACCTGCATGTCAGACCTAATTCAATTCCAGCACACCCTGAGTCTCTGGATGCCATTGTACAGTATGCATATATCCACTGGATTTCTGAAGTAAAGCTTGGCCCCTTCCCTTCCTCACTTTTTTTTTTTTTTTTTGAAAACCAGCTTCAGAAGTCAATATTAAGGCTTAAACTTAGCACACACTGGTCGATTGTCAGGCGTTTCTATAGAACCTGCTGACATTCAACCCATGTGTACTGCAGCTGGTCCGACAGAAGCCCGCCGTACTGCCGGCTTCTGCCGAAGGGGCATGACTGAAAAAGGTCTGCCGACTGGTTCCCAACCAGCGCTCTCAACCAATGGCAATTGATCAATGATATCCGCCGCCCTTTTGTTTACATGGCCAGGGATTCCCAGCCAGTAAATGATTAGGGCTGAGTGACATCACTGGTTGCTAAGGACGCAGTGGGTGCCAGCACCTGCTACTTCCTTAAAACCGTTGACGGGAAGGAAGCTGTCATCTACAGTAGAAGTAGAAATACTGATACTTTATATATTTGGCTCCCACTACATTATAAAGTCCAGCGTTCAAACACCTGAGCAGCCAAAGTTGGATCTGAACTTTGTGTTTGGATTGAACCTTAACCCCTTCCCACCTTACATGCGGCTTAACGGAAGTGAGCGTGCTCCCAGGACAGAGACTGGTCTTTTGCCAACGATCGGGACCGAGACTTTCGTGTTCCAGGTAGGGCCGAAACAACTAATCGATTAATTGACAACTAATCGATTATGAAATGAATCGATTTACTATTTTCATAATCGATTAATCGGCCAGTAACATAATGGGGTTAAAAAAGCTAAAATTAGCCCTTTATAGTACAAAAAGAACAAATAATCTCTACTGTAAATTATTACTTTCACTGTTGCACAGTAAAAAAACGAAGGACTAATTTTTTTTTTTTTTTTTAACTCCATTATGTTACTAAATGTCTTAGGCCTGGTTGCCACCCATGTGTTTTTGGTGCTTTTTGCAGAAATGCACTACAGTTCATTTAACGTTCACATCTATGCTTTTTTCAGCTGCTGTGTATTTGGTAAGGGTCAAGGACCTTTTTCAATGCAAAACTGTGCTTTTTTGGTTCAATGGAGAAGCTGCAGAAAAGCATATAATATTACAGTTCTGTTTGAAAATCTGCAAAACAGCCTAGAATTTTTTTTTTCTTTAAATAAAAAAAATTGATCTGGGTCTGATGATATTTACCAGATTCAACCTCTAATAGTATATAGAGTATATTTCTTCTGTCTGTTATTCTCAGAGAGGATTAAAGATTTTACTCCCTAACCATATAGTTGGTTATTAATATTTACCCCTGCATATAAAGATGTTTAGGAATAAATTGCCTTTTTTTAATTTTACATATTAACTAAATTATACACCACACTACTTTTTAAGGTTATTAATCGAAACAATAATCGGCCAACTAATCGATTATGAAAATAATCGTTAGTTGCAGCCCTAGTCCCAGGTCACTTGTAGCGATAGCCTCTGACTGGCTAGCACAGTGATTAGTAACTGTGAGCCCGCTCATGAACAAAGAGAAAGATGCATGGTATCTTCCTCATCTTACAGGAGAGAAAAATGTAAACAAACCAAAGCGTGTGTAAAAAAACAAAACAAAATTCTATTAAAAATAAAGAACAAAAAATTAACAAGATCAAGGTTTTACAGAGTTAGTGTTGAGATCAAGATCAGCATAATTTGGGTACAATTAAAAAAAATATATATTTTTTAAATTGGTGTCAGTGTGGTTTTAGGCAGTATTAAAAAATGTGCACCTTTATTTCTGGGCTGCACTACGGGTACAAACAACAACGAACATACATTTATGTGGTATCGCTGCAATCATCAGGAGCAAGAGAATTTTATTTTGGGTTGCTCTTTGGTGATAAGTTACGATAATAGCAAGAAATATACAGCTAAATTAAAAATAACTTTTTATTACTATTTTGGGCCCGTTCTCCTTTGCTAATAATAATAAAAAAAAAAAAATTAAAAAATAAGAAGATATCCATTACCATTTACCGCCAAATTTGCCTTGGGGGAAAAAAACAAGATATAATTCACCTGGATGCACAAAGTAGTTTTGATGATATGTACAGTTTTACTAACCCATGTCAAAGTTGCAAATTTGTGCTTAGGCATTAACATTTGTTTTACTTTTAGGTGTGAAAGGGTTAAGCTCCTCCCTAATTAATACCCATGTGATATCAATTTTTTTTTTACTTTTTCATGTAGAATATTTTTTAAATCTGTGTTATGCAGTAAACGCAACAATAAAACAATTTTTACAATTTTCGATCATAGAATGTGAACAAGTAATACACAGAAAAAATTACGATACAGTAGTCTCTCTATACATAGTATAGCAAAGACAGGTTTTCCACAAAAATTGCAAAATTGCTTGTAATTGTTGGGTGCCGATTCTGAAACTGTCACTTTCCAGTAATGTTTACTTTCTTCAATAGGTTTTTGACAACAATGCAGGCAAAAGTGCCATTCATTTTACACCCAGCAATCCGTTTAGACATCTGGAGAATGAAAACAATTAGAAATGATGAGCACATAAAAAACAATGCATGTATGGCCAGCATTTCTATAGGTTGTATAACATAAACGGATGGGGCTGGAATGCAGATCATAATGTATGTCATATTTACACTTTATGACAACATTAGAATTGCAGCTCAGTGATACCTGGAGTACAGATACTAGCCATGACTCTTGAATGTTAGTATATGCTCCCTAATGACCAGCTTTTTATAAAGCTTTTACGAAATCAGTTGCAAGCAGCAAATCCATGTTATCTTGTTATCCAAAAGAAAAGTTCCAGAATAGAAACTAGATGCAATCTGTGTGCTGTGTTCTATTTAAAGACACGGCTTGTGTTAATCCTAGTGCGATGTACCAGAACTGAACCTGAGTTTATCCACTATTGCTTTAAATAGGACTTTACATAATAACTGAGCCAAATGAATAAAGTCCTGCCAGATTATGATATTGGGATGCCTGCCTTTACACACATGAAATTTAATGGCATCCCAGTCTTAGTCCATAGAATTCAATATTGAGTTGGTCCACCCTTTGCACCTATACCAGCTTCAACTCTTCTGGGAAGGCAGTCTACAAGGTTTAGAAGTGTGTCTATGGAAATGTTTGACCATTCTTCCAGAAGAGCATTTGTGAGATCAGACACTGATGTTGGACAAGAAGGCCTGGCTCACAGTCTCTAATTCATCCCAAAGGTGTTCTATAGAGTTGGGGTCAGGACTCTGTGCAGACCAGTCAAGTTCCTCCACCCAAAACTTACTTATCCAGGTCTTTTTGGGCCAGTGCACAAAGCAAGGTCCTAATCATTTGGTGGAGGGGGATTATGGTGAGGGGTTGTTTTTCAGGGGTTGGGCTTGGCCCTTTAGTTCCAGTGAAGGGAACTCTTAAGGTGTCAGCATACCAAGACATTTTGGACAAATTTCATGCTCCCAAATTTGTGGGAACAGTTTGGGGATGGCCCCTTCCTGTTCCAACATGACTGCGCACCAGTGCACAAAGCAAGGTCCATAAAGGCATGAATGAGCAATTTTGCGGTGGAGGAACTTGACTGACCTGCACAGAGTCCTGACCTCAACCTGATAGAACAACTTTGGGATGCATTAAAGTAGGGACTGCAAGCCAGGCCTTCTCATCCACATCAGTGCCTAGCCTCACAAATGTGCTTCAGGATTGGTCAAATATTCTCATAGACACACTCCTAAACCTTGTAGACAGCCTTCCCAGAAGAGCTGAAGCTGCTATAGCTGCAAAGAGTGGGCCAACTCAATATTAACCCCTACGGCCATTAAAGTTCATGTATGTGTAAAGGCAGGCTTCCCAATACTTTTGACAATATAGTGTGTGTGTGTGTGTATGTGTGTATATATATATATATATATATATATATATATATATATATATATATAATTTCATGCAGTCCCCTTCAGCCTTCTCCTTTGCAGTCTGACTGGTCACAGCTCTTTGACATCAACCTGACCAATGCCGGACACCAAGGCCCAATCTCAACCCAAGAATATCAGACAGCAAAGGAGAGCATAAGCTGCCAAGACAGTGAGGGCTAAGGTAAGTATATCGCCTAATTTGCCATCCCCTACACAAAGCAAGCAGCCAATCCTTGTAATGGGATCCACTGCAGAGGTAAAGATTTTCCATGCCCATCCAGCCCTTCTCCAGGGATTATAAAAAAAAAACTATCCTTGCAGTGGGGCCCCTCTGCACTTCAAGGGTTATATTATGTTTAGGGGTTCCAGAAAAAGGAAAAATACTTACCTGATTCCGCCCTCCGGCGGTGTGACCAGTCCCCGCAGCCACCTCTGTAAGGCACTGCTAGATGCAGCCACACTCCTGTCATGGAACTTTGGGGAGAAGAATTTAGCGCCAGAAAATTGTGTAAGGTGAGTAATACAACGCGTTCTTCTACTCCTTAGACACAGGGCCTGTGCTACCACTAGGCAGCTGCCTAGGGCACCCAGCCACTGGTTTCCCTCTGCGTCCGCATGCTCTTCAGGCTGCAGCATGTAACTGACTCAGTCTCAGGCAGCCGCTCCGTCCGACCTATAGTGTAATTAGAGGCACAGCACTGGAGCCTGGAGGACATGTCCCGAGTCCCCCAACAGAACAGAAGCAAACATCCCCTGCTGCTGCGTGCTGCTATGATCATCAGTGACCGATCTGTCTGTCTCTCTGAGACTCTCTGGTGATCATCCCAGTACAGCCAGCTCTGCCTAATACACAATGCATTCCTTACAGCAGGGGTGCCCAACTGCTGGCACTCTGATGTGACTCGCCACCTCCTGCTCTGGGATGGTGTGTTGGCAAGCCCTGATTTTGGAGGTCCCGACTTGCCATCCCTGAGAATCAGTGTGAAGAACGGAGCCGACACTAGAGGAAGCAGAGCCTAGGCTTCCTATATAGCACCAGCTCCTGTCACATGGGCAGGACAAAGGGGGTGGAGTAATGGGCGGAGCCATGTGGGGGTGGCAAAACTGGGTTTCGTCTAGGGTGTCAAAAATCTTTGCACCAGCCCTGCCTAGACATAACAGGGCACCACTACAAAGGTATCTTTTATTTTTTTATTTTTTTTAATTTCATGAAGTTGGGGTTTAAACTTCGATTCAGAGGGAAGCAATAGTTAAGCACGTATTTTTAGAGCTGAATGCCAGGTCCAAATTGGCACAGCTCTGTGATTGTTAATACATCAGTAAATGTATTTTCATCCCTGGAGTTTAGAATCCCTTCCAATATTAAAAATGAGAATCCTTGAGTCCATCCAGCTATTGAACTTTCAGCTGTAGGACAGTAGACAGTCCCCTGGGGTTGCTGGATGGCCATAGCTCTCCCAGGACTGCTTGTGTCTGTAAACTCCTGTGTGTCTTCTGTGTTTGCACGTCTGAGTTATAATTTTACCTATGCTGGCTGTTTTAATACATTCTATCTAATCCTTGAATTAAATATATTTGGCACGTCCTTGGCTTTTGGCAGCACTTCAGATGATGTTAAATGGCAGGTGTTACATCTGTCAAGTGGTAATTTTTTATTACAGGTAAATAGCAGTACACTTATGACAGATTGATGAATATGTTATAATAATAATGTTATAACTGAGAGCATATCACAAAGATCTGTCCACTTTCTTATAGTTCTATATAGTTCTGTTTGCATCTAACTTCCTGACATAGTATAATAACCTTATGCCCTGTACACATGGTCGGATTTTCCGACAGAAAAAGTGCGATTGGATTGTGTTGTCAGAAATTCCGATCGTATGTGGGCTCCATCTGACTTTTTCCGTTGGAATTTCCGACACACAAAGTTTGAGAGCAGGCTATAAAATTTTCCGACAACAAAATTCGATCAGTTAAATATGATCGTGTGTACACAAATCCGAAGCACAAGGTGCCATGCATGCTCAGAATAAATTAAGAGACGAAAGCTATTGGCTACTGCCCCGTTTATAGTCCCGACGTACGTGTTTTACGTCACCACGTTCAGAACGATCAGATTTTCCGACAACTTTGTGCGACCGTGTGTATGCAAGACAAGTTTGAGCCAACATCCGTCGGAAAAAATCCATGGATTTTGTTGTCGGACTGTCCGATCGTGTGTACAGGGCATTACTGCAATTTCAGAAAATGACTGCCCGTTCTCTGAAATAAAAAATATGTATGTGATCTTCCTGAATAACAAATTCCAAAGAAACTTGAATTGTCCACTCCGTCTCCTTTTTCAGCTGGTCATAGCTGTACAGATGTGAGCCTGGAAAAAAGAAAAACTACTACAGTGGCACAATAGGTTTTCCCTGTTCAGCTATCTGTAATCTGCCTTGTCAATTAGCATGATGTATTTGGACAAAGTTGGACACAGACACAATATTCGGTAGTACACGGACACTGACACTGAATATAAGGTTACACAGAATGTTAAAGCTCCCTTGGCATTTTAAACCAAGCTCTCTTCAAAAGAGGGTAAATATTCCTTCCATTGACTGCTCCTCCAGATGCAAAGACTTCTTCCACCTGAATACTAAGAAACCAGCATTTCCCGAGACTGGTGATCTTCTGTGTCCCCCACAGAAGTGGTCAGTGGCTCCACCCACCAACCTCCACGTCGGTACTGTGTCCTATAATGATGTGGAAGTCAAAGGGTATCCATCACTTCCTAGCCATGTACGTGTTTCTGGTTTTAATCTCAGGACATTGATTTGGTTTGTTTCTTTGTTTTTCAGGTGTTCTAGGTGAACCAGTTTCATTCTATCACTACGGCATCAAAGACGTGTCAACGGTTTTCTTTTATATGCTTGTGGCAATAATACTACATGCTGTCATACAAGAATATGTCCTAGATGTAAGTACATTTTTTTTTTTTTTTTATTGCTTTCAAATAACTACCTTGATCATTTGATAAATAAGTGCACTTCTAATTCTGTCTGCCCATTTGTATTAGTGAAGGGACCATGTGGCTTGGTTATTATTATACAGGAATTATATAGCGCCAAAAGGTTGCGCAGCGCTTAACAAAATGAATTAGTTGGTAGTTTTTAAGCATGCAGGCAGTTCATAATAAAACCTTTTCACCAAAAATGTGCTTTCTCCTAAATAAATTAATGTCCACATGTGCAATGTAATTATCAAAAAGCGATAAGCCTTCAGGTTAAAATATGCTTTGGGGTATCCCTGTCTAGCAGTCAAGACCGGTGTGTGTCCCCCATTGCTCCACAGCATGTGATAATAACTGACCAAAAAAAAAAAGCTCTACTCCCATGATGTCCATGTTGGTTTTATTATCTGCCTTTCGCAAAATTTTTTACCCCAGAGGAACTATAAAATAATTTTGAGGTCTCGGGGAACCCCTGCCAAAATAGGTTAAAGAAGTATGGCCATACAGGAGTGCAGTTCTTTTGGCACTCCTGTGATCCATTTTCAGCTGACATTGTGCTGAAGTCCGCTGTCAGCTGATGTCAGAGCCGACTCCTAAAAGTTCCTGACCTTATGATCAGATCTGCCCAGAAGCCTGGATTGGCACCTGGCCTCAGTCTCTCAGCGATCCACTGAGAGCCTGAGCCAGACTCTCCTGTCCCCTCCACAGCCCAGAGCTCCAGTGAGCGCTGGAGAAGAATGCAGAGACCCCCAGCTCTCTGCTTAAAGCAGAGGGGAAGAACTGAGCGATCAGCCATGTTTGGTCACTCAATTCTCACTACAGAGCCGGCAGGAGACAGATACAGCATTGGATCAATGCTGCTTCCACCTATGTGAGTAATAAATGTTTTTTTCTTTGAAATCCTTAACTTCTCTTTTAAATTGGAGGTCATTTGGTGTCATGCTGCTGGCTCTGCCAACTACCATTGGATTCAAACTATGCAGCAGCATCAGATTATCAGCCACAGCCCAAATAACCTCTAGCAAACTCTGGAGGAACCCTAGGGTTTCATGGCTGATCTATCAGCATGATGTTCTGAAAGGCTGGAAACCGTGGTTTAAAGGGGGCAGCAATGGGGCAAAAAGTCTGGAGCCTGTAGTAGTAAATTTTAAAGGTTACCTTTTAACAGCCATATTAGTAGTTGGAGGAGAGTGCTTGGATTGTGTGATCACCAGAGGATTACAGCTCAGTTTACATCTGCACATTTTAGGCGATTGTGAATTAGGTACTTTGAAAAAACACATGCTGCTGGACCTAAGTGGTTTATAACAAACAAGTTAGAGTTCAGTGGTAAAGCACATAAAACATGTTGCACTGATCATGCAATGCATCTAACATGCACAGATGTGAACAGGTCCCCCTTTCTTGTTTTTTCTTTTTTAACCATTATATATTTTTAACCTTAGTGTCGCTAATCATCTGCCATCAGCTTTTTGAAAATATTTTTAACAGTTCTCACTGATTTATTCTTGAGATCTCACGTATCATTCTGAATTTTATATCGCTCAATGAGATGTTAATTTAGTTTATCTAATCAAGCTGTCTTCTTTCAGAAAATTAACAGGCGCATGCACTTCTCCAAGACAAAACACAGCAAGTTCAATGAGTCTGGGCAGCTGAGTGCTTTCTACCTTTTCTCTTGTGTATGGGGGACGAGCATCATTGTCTCAGTAAGTAAACCACTTGAATAACTGTTTCATTAAAAAAATATATATCTAAATCCATAGTCTCGGTTTTATTGTAGAACTAAAGGCAAAACTTTTTATTTTTGTTAAAGTAAGGGAGGGTTATAATCCATGTAAGGTTAATTTATGTCATCTGTGTCCCAATGAGTAGATTTCCATTCACTTCCTGTCCCATTGACAAAATAGGAAGTGAGAGAAAATCCCTCTAAAGTGAGGAAATCTCCCTATTGGACATATATGACCTGATCAATGCCTGGTGGGAGACAACCCCCTCCGCTAGAGATTACACGCATTATTCACAGGCACATAGCACTTATTCCCGCATAGACCACTTTTTCGTGCACACCTCATTACTTCCAGTCATTACGTCGGCAGGCATTCTGTCCATTCCCTGGTCGGACCACTCCCCGATTAAAATGTCATTATCTGGCCTTTGGTCTAAACCACGCCTATCACCATGGCGCTTAAATGCAGCTTTATTAAACCCCACTATATACACGGTACTCAAGAAGGAGCTTCAGGCTTATTTTCAGGAGAATTCCTCTCCTTCTATGTCCCCTGCGATAATTTGGGCAGCTCATAAGGCTACTATACGGGATAAAATCATTCAATTAGCGGCCAGGGCCAAACAAACCCGGGAACAGACGATTAAACAATTGGAAGTTGACCTTGGCAAGCTTATGCAAGAACAGCGTCTGGCTCCTCAGGTTAACATTAGACATCGGATAGATGAGGCTAGATTGGCACTGAACCTAAGTCTAACTACTCAAGCAGAAAAATGCATTTGTTGGTCGAGACATAAATATTACACTATGGGCGATAAACCAACCACTATGTTGGCTAGGAAGTTAGTACCCCGTATACTCACGTCCACTTTGCCTAAATTGAGACTGCCCACGAGACACCCCACACAAAACCCCAAAACTATCATTCAGGAATTCCACAAATTCTACACTAAACTGTACAGCAAGCCAGACCAATACTCACACACAAAGGCCGAAGCCTTTTTAGGGAGGTTCCACTGCCTCAGCTTACAAACACCCATGCGGAGCTTATGGATAAAGAATTCACAGAAGTGGAAATCAAGATGGCCATAAAAACTATTCATCCCTCTAAAGTCCCGGGCCCAGATGGATTTTCGAGTCATTATTGTAGGAAATACCAAGAAGTATTGCTCCCCCATTTGTGTGCCTATCTTAATGATCTGAGAAAAGGGTAACAATATCCCAAAACGCGACAATGCAGCATACATCCATGTTATACCAAAACCGGGAAAAGATCTTGGAGAGTGTTCCAATTACCGTCCCAGGCAGGCTTTGTCCCAGGCCGCCAGACATCAGATCAGACCCCTAGAATCATAGATCTCATTTCAGCCATCCATTCCGATTGGAACCAGACAGGGAATGCTGCTTTCGCTGGACATCCACAAGGCGTTTGATTCCCTGTCCTGGGATTATCTGCTAGACGTCTTGCCCCGTTATGGATTTGGCAAACACTTTTTGGCTATCCTTCGAATATTGTACGATATGCCAAAAGCATCATTAATGCTTAGGGGATACTCCTCCCAGCCCTTTAATATTTGTAGGGGAACTCGACAGGGGTGTCCTCTATCCCCACTGGTTTTCGTTCTAGCAATAGAACCATTAGCAATTAAGATTTGCGCCTGTCCAGATATTAAGGGTATAGAATGCCGTGACAGGGAACATAAGAGCTTGTTTTTCGCTGATGATATCCTGATGGTTTTGTCGGCACCTATCGCCTCCCTCCCCAACCTATATGAAATACTGCAACCGTTTTCAGCTATCTCAGGTCTTAAAATCAACGTTGACAAATCAAAGGCATTGAACGTCTCCCTGCAGGACTCCACCCAGAAAGTCCTCGAACAGTTCCACCAATTTCACTGGGAGCCGGTAGCTCACCTTACTTAGGAATTCATTTAACCCCTTCCTTACAAACCCTATATTCACAGTATAGACGCTTAATAGCAGACCTGTCCAGATGGCAAGTCCATCCTCCGTCGTGGTTTAGCAGACTGCACTCTATAAAAATAAATATTCTCCCAAAAATCTTGTATTTGTTTCGTACTTTACCAGTGGCGCTTAATAGGTTGGACCTGTTGTTATTTCAAAAGAAGCTTCTGTATGGGGTGACAAGAGGCCCAGGGTGAACAGGCGCTTTACACCAAAACGGAGGGGAGGTCTTGGACTCCCTGATTTGCAAAAATATTTTTATGTGGTCCAATTGGCTCAACTTACCAAATTCCACACTCAAGAACCCCAGACACCGTGGATGGCTATGGAATCATATTCCTGCTATCCCAAACCAATCTCACATAGAATGTGGATGCCGATAAGGGAAAGGCCTATGATTTTATGCCCTTCCCTCTCCTTATCCCTGGATATTTGGGACAGACTGGCAAGAACCCAAAAATTTAAATCTCCCCACAATCCATTAGCCCCCCTTTTGCGAAATGGGGACTTCACCCCCTCTACTTTTGACTGGTGGTCTAATAAGGGCTTCTTACAGATTGCAGACCTCTGTGATCATAAGGGAATGCTATCCAAAAGCTTGCTGATAGAAAAATACCTATTACCGGACTCTTTAGATATACTCAAATCTATCATTACATGCAGACCCTATCACGCAAAGGTGACCTTACAACTATGTCACCCATGGAAAATGTGTCGCCAATTTGATAAACTTCGAGGTCATATATCCGCCATATATACTATTTTGACATATGTCACTGCAAAACTGACTTATATGACCCAATGGGAACAAGATATCCAGGAAAACCTGGAACTTGAGGAATGGCATTCGTTAGCATTGGCTGCTTCCAAGTCACTGATCAATGCTTCAATAATAGAAGCTAATTATAAGGTTTTATTATGGTGGTACATGGTGCCGACCAGACTGGCCTCTTTTGTCCCCGAGGCATCTTCTAAGTGCTTTCGGAGCTGTGGTCAGGAAGGGACGGCATACCATATTTGGTGGCAATGCCCCAAAGTAAGGAGATTTTGGATCAGAGTCTATAACTTTATATATTCCCTCACTCAGATTAACCTGACCAAATCCCCGAAACATGCACTCTTAGGTTGTAAGATAGACGAAGCCTCCAAAACCCAAAGACGGCTCCTTACGTTCATATTTGTATCGGCCAAAATCATAATAGCAAAGAACTGGAAATCAGCGGCCCTACCATTTGACCAAATTAAACACAAACTTTTCTTGGCTTATTTTAAATGAAAGACTGATGGCCATTGTACAGGACAAAATGAAGCTGTTTAACAAAATTTGGGACCCATGGACCAGTTACTTGACGAATGACCCCCGGACTCTCACTGATCAGAGTGTTCCTTGTGGGGTTCAGCGCAGAGCATGGAGTCCTCGTCCCCCCCCCCCCCCTCCTGTCTTCTCTTCCCCCCTCCTGTCTCTTTTTTACGCTGAGACTGGTGTTGTCGGGCCGGGGTCCGCCACTACGCGGTTTGGGGAGGCAGGATATCCCCAAATTTCTGCTGGGGTGACCTGCTTCTCCTGGCGCGGGGGACGTGCCCTTATGCCCTTACTATATACCTGGACACACACTAACTCCTGGACCCTCTGCAGTCAGGCTTCCGCCCAGGCCATGGCACAGAAACGTCACTTCTCAAAATATGGGACGACGCCCTTGAAGCAGCAGATGACGGAGAATCATGTCTCCTGGTACTGTTAGACCTCAGTGCAGCATTTGATATAGTGGACCACAATACTCTACTTGTCCGCCTCACAGAAGTAGCAGGAGCCACAGATTCTGGTCTAAAATGATTTGCATCCTTCTTAGAGAATCGTTCTCAGACAGTGAACCTAGGAGCATTCACCTCTGAAACCCACGAACTCTCCTGTGGAGTCCCTCAGGGTTCACCCTTGTCACCAGTGCTATTCAACATCTACATCCGCCCACTCCTCAAAATCATCAGAAAATCGGACCTCTGCTTCCACTCATACGCTGATGACACCCAACTCTATTTTCGCATCACCGGACAAAAAGACCATCATCAACAACTAGAGAAATGCCTCACTTTGATAGATGACTGGATGACCATTAGCTCCCTCAAACTCAGCGGTTCAAAAACAGAACTTCTTCTCCTACACACTAACCAAAATTCCAAAACAAAGACCCCATGGACACCTCCCACCATCTTTGGACAGACCATCTCTCCAAGCACCAAAGCCAAGAGTCTCGGAGTTATCTTTGACTCAGAAATGTCAATGGATGCACAAATAGGATCATTAGTTAGCGGATCTCGCCATCTCCTCCGCCTGCTACATAGACTCATCCCAGAAGAGGACAAAGCAGCAGTAGTTGGAACAATCATCAATTCCCGACTCGACTACGCAAACTCCCTCTACATAGGATTACCCCAATATCCGCTTGCGCGCTTACAACTCATCCAAAACACGGCGGCAAGACTGCTAACAGGTAAAAAAAAAACCCTGGGAATCCATCTCCCCATCCCTGAGGAGCCTACATTGGCTAAACGTAAAGAATCGGATCACATTCAAGACCCTCTGCCTCACCCACAAATGCATACAAGGAAACGTTCCTCAATACCTTCGAGAGAAAAGAAAACACTACACACCCAATCGCAGTCTTCGATCATCTAACCAAAACCACCACCTCATTCCCAAGTACCGCTACAAATCAAAGGGAGACCGAAGATTCGCAGTCCAAGGACCAAGGCTATGGAACGCTCTTCTGACTTACATTCGCATGGAAGAAAACCATCAGGCCTTCAGGAAAAAACTCAAGACCTACCTCTTAGAAGCTGACAACACAGAACGCATCTAGCGCCTTGAGGCGATTCAGTTCGCATTTGCAGTGCTTTACAAATCATTCATTCATATAATTGTTATAAGGATAAAGGATATGGTGAGAGGCTCAACACGGATGATCCATACTATATCAGGTTGAGAGAATTTATAGATGAGATGAAGAGGCGGCGGATTTTACGTGTTTGTACTGTATGCTACTCTGTCTATGAAAACTGTATACTGTTAAAGTCAATGCCATGGACCTAACTTTTGTATGATGAAAAACTTGAATAAAAATCATTGAAAGATAAAGTGAGGAAATATCTGGTTGAAACTAGTGTTCCCATTTGGAAGATTTCTTCTATTCCTGTTCTGGGGACAACTCAAAACTTTTACTTTCAGCAATAATGGTAAACAGAGATAATAGGGTGAATCTTCCTAACAGGAGCACAGACAGCAATACAAACCTGACAGGGGTCCTAATACCTCATCATTCTATCCAAAAAAAAGTTTGCCCGAAGCAATTACAATGTGCTACAGTTAGATCCCTATATACAACTTATTTAGGATTGACAGCAATTTAAAGCTACACAAAGACAATTTAGGGGCCCAGTTATAAAGCAACTGTATGACAAATATGCTATTCTACTTTCCACTATTTTTATTATACAGGATTTATATAGCGCCAACAGTTTGCACAGCGCTTTATAATATAAGGGAGACGGTACAATTACAATACAGTTCAGTGCAGAAGGAATAGGAGTGCCCTGCTCATGGAGCTTGCAATCTTAAAGGAGGGGTAGATAGTACAAAATGTAATAGCTGCATGGGGTGATCTGACGAAGGTGACTCAAGTAAAGTTTTTTTTTTTTTTTTTAGGTAGAGGTGGGGTAGGCATCCCTGAATAAATGTTTCTATTATTAGACTAGAAAACAAACTTATTCAGTGAAGCCTTACCCCACCTCCACCTAAAATACTGTACTTGAGTCACTTCCATCAGATATCATCCCCTGCAGCTATTACATTTTGTACCATCACCCCCTCCCCTTAGATTGTAAGCTCTACTTAGTTTCATTTTTCCAGATAAGCAATATCCTTATTATTTTTGTTGCATTGTGTTTTTGAGATTGGTCCATTTGTTTCTGACCTTGGGTTGGACAACCTAAATGATGTGTGGATAAGCTTGGACTTATGCATGATACCATGTGGCTTCCTGGAAAATTTTAATGAACAAGGAAATTGATGTGTTCTTGTGTGCTAAACCATCTGCTTTTCTGACATTGGGGATCAAATTGCTCTCATAAGCAAACAATAAAGAAGGTCAGATGCACTGGAGAATCCACATAGATAATTGGCTCCAGTCATGCTGTATAAAAGCTAAAACGGTCTCGCTGTACTGAAAATGCAAAATGTTATCTGAATGGCGCTACTGCTGAGCGGGCGACCTCCTGTGTTCATTTAGAAGAAATGCAGCTGCTCGATTTAGGACCAGGAAGTCATGGTGTAGTAGCAGTGCTTACTATTGTGATTTCCAGCTTCCAGGGGAATCCCACATGCACTAATGTACAATGGACCAAGCTGAACCAATGTAAGAAAAAATTACTGACTTCACCTTTTACTAATTCTCGCCCATATGACGTCCTGTGGGGTTGAGGGAGTGGAGATACCTGGATGATGCCTGCAGCTAGAGACATCACCCAGACACCTTTTTTTTTTTCAGCCAGCAATTCCCTTCAATGTAGAAGCCATCCTAGCTCTCATGCGTTCGAGTATCCAGATATCTGATCCAGTGTAGGCGGGTTACCACAGAGCTGGCCGAGGACCAGACTGTCTCTATGACCCCAGGAGGCCGAAAGTGGTGTCACTAATTTTTTTTCTCCTAGATGGCGGAATGTGTGTGGGTGGTTTTTTTTTTTATTTATTTATTTTTTTTTTAATGCTTTTCAGGGTAGAGGAGATATCTGGGGTATTATAGACCACAGGTTTCTCCTTTAACCACCCTGGTGGTATGATTATGTCAGATTGTTGCGTCTGCGTCTCAAAGCTGTACAATTGTTTTGCATAGAAATTTGGCGTTTTATATTGTAGGCCTGTAATTCTTAGCAATAACACACTTAAATCTGTCCAAACAAGAATCTAATAGACATCCCGGGTATGATAAAGTTTGAAACACAAAATCATTCGTTATAATATAATAAATAACTATAAATAATTATAAAAAAAATAGTATAATAATAAAAAATTAATTTCCCCCATGATTCACTGTCGCTCAATTCTGCAAGTGTTCTAATTTACTATCGCTTTTTTCTAGCTGGTCTAAAACCACTTTTTAGTTGCTATGGACAATCTCAAGTTTCCAGGCAGAAAGAACAGTGTATATATGTGTGTGTGTGTATATATAGATATATCTATAGATATATATATATAGATATATATATCTATATATATCTCTATTTCTGCATGCAGGACATTGGACCAAGCACTAGGGACAAAAGGGATGTGAAATGATTTTATACAGTAATGTAATCTGTAAGATTACAGTGTACTGTATGTGTTATGAATTTTCTATGTTTTGAATTGGCCGCCGGGCTCCGCCCCTGTGCGCTGCGACGCTTGCAGGGAAAGGAGCCCGGCACACAGAGGCATTGGACTGGAGGACAGAGCCCACGGACACAGCGGAGGGACATTGCAGGATCCTGGAAACAAGGTAAGTAACCTGCACCAGGATCCTGCAATGTAATCCCGAGTGTGGCTCAGGGTTTCCGCTAATGGTACTGAAATTTAACCCCGAGCCACACTCTGGAAAACCGCCAGGGAGGTTAAATAGGACCCATCATTCCTTAATTATATCACAAGGGATGTTTACATTTCATGTGATAGGAATAAAAGTGGTAAAAAAAAATTAAAGGGACAGTGAAAAAAAAAAAAAATTAATGTTTTTTTCAGGTGTCCCATCCCCTTGTGCTCTTACTCATAGGTCACTCCAGCATATGTAAATGATGTTCGCACCACACATGTGAGGTATCCCTGCAACTGTCAGAGTGAGAGCAATATTTCTAGCGCTATACCACCTCTGTAACTCTAAACTGGTAACCTGTAAATAAATTTTAAAACGCCTATGGAAATTAAGTACTATAGTTTGGCGCCATCCCACAAGTGTTCAAAATTTTAAAGTGTGACATGTTGGCTATCTATTTACTCTGCATAACATCTTTTATATTTTATAAAAAAAATAGGTTATATATTGTGTTTTTTTATATATTATTATATTGTGCATTAAAATTCATGAAAGTGTATTTTTTCCAAAATATTTAAATTGAAAAATCGCGCAAATATCATGTGACATAAATTGCAATGATTGCCATTTTTTTCTCTAGGGTCTCTGCCAAAAAAAAAAAAACTATCTATCTATCTATCTATCTATCTATCTATCTATCTATCTATCTATCTATCTATCTATCTATCTATCTATCTATCTATCTATCTATCTATCTATCTATCTATCGTGTATGTTCTGAGTACGTTTCTAGCAAAAAAATACACATTTTTACATGTAGGAGAGAAATGTGAGAATTGGCTTAGGTGGGAACTGGTCAAAGTGAAAATACTCAGCTGACTTTATTTACCACTATTTGGTATTTTTAAATAGACAATTGAAAGTGTTTTTGTTTGAGTGTTCAAAATACCTGTTGACCCTGCGAGAAATCTTGTAAGCAGATAACTTCCTGTGCTCTTAGCTGCATTCTCATCAGTTAGCACTCTTCCCAGTTCTCTCTGTGGTCTACACAACACCCCCCCCCCCCCATTATAGAAAATAGAGGGGAGTTGTTCTGTAGCCCTGTCTAGGGTGACAACGCTGATGCATTGAGGATATAGTACAGTGAGCAGTCTTTGTAACCGTACAACAAAAAGTATTTTATTGACAGAATCACCAGGTGAAAATAAGGGGTATAACAAAAGGAAGAAAATTAATGCAGCCACTACATCAAATTACTGGTGAGCTGCTATATATTAAATTTTTGCTCTTGAGGTTTAATACACTTTTAGCAGAGGTTTACCAATTTGTGTTGTGCAGTTCACAACGGGTGTCTTAATATTATGTAGCCAAGCATCTGTACAAATGGGTGCATACAAATGGCCATTGAGCATGCAGCTTCATTAAAATGATAAGGCCCCTTACTCACGGGGCGGGCTCCATTGAATTTATCTTGCTCAGTGGGGAATCTGTCCGCTAAGCAGATGCATGGCTGGTCTTTGTCCGCTCCGCTTATGCAGAGCAGACACAGCCCGCTCTCCTCTATGGGTGGTTGGTTGTAAATGGGCCACTTGTTCCAATCTGATCAGCCAGAGGGCTAGGGAACGGATCCCCATCCGTCTGTTTTGAACGGATGGGATCGGACGTTGGCGGGTGTCAATGGACAGATGTCCAGATAGAGGAGACTGGAGGGTCCGACTGCAAAATTGACAGGCGGACCTGATTGACCCACCCGTGTTAAAGGGCCCTTAAGGACACTTCCTCCCAAAGCAAAGTGTTTTAGCATTGTGTGGTTACTGACATGTTAAGTAATATGCTGGCTTTTTATCATTGAGGACTACAGTGATGATAACTGCCTCCCCCAAATTTCTATTTCTGTGCAAATTCTGTTGTACTAACACAGGATGGTGACACCATTCCAGTTTCATTCCACATCGTACATAATAAATAATTTACCAGTATAATTGCCAGTTTGATATTTTTATTATGGATTTGTATGAGAGATGCATCCTACTTGCATTGAGTATCTGAGACATAGTGGAAGCTTCAGCTCAGTGGTACCCAATGAAAACTGGGGAATAAATGATACAAATCTGGGATACGCACATGTAATGTGTAGTGTTCGTTTGCAAGGTTCTTTTGCACTTTGCATATAATATTGGTGGAAATGAAAGGGGAAAGTCTTTTTAGCAATGCTTAAACATGTCAAAAGATATAATCCGGACTGTTTTCTTAGCAGTGTGCCATTAATCATCGAATAATATTGGCAAAGCAGTGCTGTGATGTCCTCTTCAGAATGAATAGAGCTAACTCCCTGTCATTCTGCTAAACTGAAGAGCGTGCCGTGTTTGTGGCATTAGTTGCCATAGAGACCATTTCTGAACAGTAATGTTATTTTCAGCAAAATAGCTACCTGCACAACCACTAATTAGAATGTTTGGATACTGCTTTAATGATTAAAGAATGCAGCCTAATTTACTGCAAAAAATGTTTTGTGATGCTCAGTCAACATGTAACTGTGCCGTTATTGGTAATATTTCTTATAGTTGTAATTATAGAGCTAATTGTTCTTGTCTGTTTAGGAGAATTATTTTGCAGATCCAACAAGTTTATGGAAAGGCTACCCGCACACCTACTTCCCGTAAGTAATTGGTTTGTTTTTTACGTTTAAAAAAAAAAAAAACGAAATGGCATTTCAGTTCAGCGGATTCTGGCACCTTTTGTTTGTGTTTTTTTTTTTTTGTTTTTTTTTTAAGAGACCTTCCTTCTTAACAGTGCAGGATCTTTGTTCTTGTATTGCTCAGCATTTTGGTAAAGGTAGAGTTATCGCAAGCAGTACGTCCTTTCAATGAACCCTTAAAGGATAAGTTCACTTTCGGAACATGTTACATGTTCCACCTGTTTTTATGCTTTAGCATCTGCATCTGTGATAGTGAGTCAGGGATCTTCTCCTTGTACCCACTGTCACTATTTGAAAACAGCACAGCCGTGCAGGGCTCTGTCCTCAGGGCTGCATTATTTATTTACAGTTCCTTTGAATTAATGCCTACAGGTACCATAAGCCATTGCGGCTGACCGCTTGTAGTCTTCAATGAGCTGCAAGGGCACTAGTAAGCGTCCTTGTAATCCATTGATCTTCTTGCTCCTGGGTAACTGCCTTACCCCTACAAGGTACGAGCAGACAGTGACACCTATCCTGAGACTCTGCAGGAGCTGGACATTGCACCTGTGATCTGCTGATCGTTGGTGCAATGCTCTGCAGGCTCTTTAGGAAAAAACATAAATAAATGCACATTTGTTGCCAACCACAGGATAGTACCTGGGCCTTGCATAGAAGAGCAAGGTTTTGCCTGTAACGCTTCTCTTTGAGGGCTGGACCCTAGGAACCAGGACTCTTTTTGGTCTTGCTACATTACCTAAAATTGTCCTGAGGGGTGCTATACAGGTCCGAAGGAGTGGAACCCCTATTAAGGGACCCGGGTGAAGTTTGGATCTGTCTGTTTCAGCAGTATCCTGCAGCGAGGATAAGGTAAGGGAAGAAGCCTAGGAACTGTTTAAAGTCCACCTATGCCTTTTCTTCCATATATTAAACATTGTATGCCTTAAGTCTCCTCTAGAGGGAGTAAAATTACACATACCTTGGTACATTGCTTCTCAGCAGTTCTGTGTCCTGGCTATATCAGCATGTGTGGTCCCAGCAGTCAGTGGGGGTTCTAACTGAACAGTGGGGGTACAGCAGCAGTTTTTTTTTTTTTTTTTTTTACATATTTTTTTTTTAATTTTTAAACGGCCCCTGCTAAGTAAGCCAGGTATAGATCCTGCAGATTAGGGAGCCTAACGCTCTGCTGATAAAACCTCCCTCCCCTCCCGGAGAGGTGCGGTGGCGGCTTCACATATGCTTGTTTATTAAACTTGCCTTCATTGTGAAACACTGTCCAGCAAGGGTTATGGTGACAGGCAGCGTCAGTTCTCTGCTTAAACAGTAGATTCGCCACTCTGGCTAGGTGCCAGACGCCGCTCGCAGCCTTCTCCTCTTCGGGTCTGCATTTGCCGCGGCAAATGTACCATAGTTATCAATGGAACACAAGTGCAGTAATCAGCACACTTGTAGTCCATTAACACTTCCTTCAGTACAGAGGTACTGAAAGTTGGAGGAAGAAGAGTGCAGGAGCCTGATTTTGCACCCGGGATCCACTGATCATGGGTGCAATGTTTTTGAGGCTCCTGGGGCAAAAAAAAAAAAGAATAAATACGCAATTTCTTTCTCCACACATATATGCCTTTATTGTTTTTTTTCCGTAAAGGTAGGCTTTAACTTTCCCCAAGTCTGAAAATATGCTGGCAGTAATCCTCTTTTAGTAGTACAAATGGCTCACAATCCAAGTCTAATTTTCCATATAACATGTTTTTATGCCCATGCTATCAATGCATTGAATTCGGCCGGATATTCAGATGTTTGCCTTGAGTTCAACTTTGAAACGTTTCAGTGACCTGCTGGATTATCCTGCCATGGCGAATTTATGAAAACTAGTGCAAAAGAATAGTGGATATATTCGTATAACACGCAGCTGTACCTTTGATTTATTTAACTGTCTATAGAAAGTCTTGGCTCCCATGAGCCACACCTTGCCCTAGTTTTTATGATCAGCCCCACTTCATATTTAGGAGCAACAGCAGGTAAATGCCTATAATAATGGGGTATAACTCATTTTAAACATTTGCTTTCTGTCTGTTGTATTTCTGTTAAAATAATTTGTTTTTTCCTTTTAGTGCTAATCCTTAAGCGCTGTTTGTTTTTTGGGAGGAATACTCCCTAGCAGCAGATGGGAGACTTTTTCTACCATTAGAACTTTGTCTTGTTCAGTTAGTTGTTAGGTTTCCTGTTTATGATAACAATGAAGATGTAATTGTAAAGTTTGAAAACCTTTTTAAATAAAATGTGTCCTGAAGCAAGGCCACCCATGCATGAGATAAGGTGGTCATTAGTGTAGGGACAATGTGGCTTCCTTACAAGTTGATATAAATATAGAAAGAAGGGGTCCAGCCCAACCATTTCAGGAGAAACTGTATGAACTCGACAGTCTTTCTTACCTGTTTTTCTTGATCGTGGCTCACAGATAGCACTGGAGCCCACAGACATGAGATTAAACATGATCAGATGAAGCTTGTCTCACATCTGTGTGCATGGTAAACAAAACACAGATGGAAGTTACCATTTTCTTGCTCGTATTGCATGCCCTATTCCAGGACAATTTCACTATGAACGAAATGTAACTTGGAATTGGTATGCTGTCCAGAATGGCTGCTTCTAGCAGAGGTTTCCAAGATGGTTGTTTTGTTATGGATTCCCTTTAACCACTTGCCGTCCTCCCCATAGCAGTTTTACTGCTACATTACGGGGCTCCTGTGCAGAATCATGTATATATGCGTGATTCTGCAATTCCCCCTGCAGGGGGCACGTAGGTCGCTTCTGCTGTGAATAGAAGATGCTGTGAATGGGGATCTGCTTATTTAAACAAGGGAGATCGCTGTTCTGACAGAGGGTAAGGGATGGACTCTGTGTTCCTGCAAAGCAGGCACTAGAATCCATCTCTTCCCCCAGTGAAAGCACCACACTGTTTACACAAAAATACTGGCTAGGCACACAGTTAACAATTTAATCACCCTAGATGTTTAACCCCTTCCCAGCCAGTGTCATTAGTACAGGGACATTGCATATATTTAGCACTGATCACTGTATTAGTGTCATTGGTTCCAGCAAAATGTCAAATGTCAGTGTCTGATTGTCCGCTGCAATATTGCAGTCCTGCTATAAGTCGCTCCTTGCCGCCATTACTAGTATAAAAAATAAAAATTTCATAAATATATCCCATAGTTTGTAGACACTATAACATTCGTGTGAACCAATCAGTATAAGCTTATTAAGATTTTTTTTTTCTTTTTTACCAAAAACATGTAGCAGAATACACATTGGCCTAAATTCATGAAGAATTTTTTTTTTTTTTTTTTTTAATGTGTTTTATATCAGAAAGTAAAAAATATTGTTTTTCTTTTCAAAATTGTCAGTCTTTTTTTGTTTATAGCGCAAAAAATGTAAAAACACAGAGGTGATCAAATGCAGTCAAAAGAAAGCTCTATTTGTGGGGAAAAAAAATTAAAATTTTATTTGGGTACAGTGTTGCATGACCATGCAATTGTCAGTTAAAGTAACGCAGTGTCGTAATGCAAAAAAAGCCATGGTCATAAAGGGGGGTAAATCTTTTGGATGTCGAGTGGTTAAAGTACATCTGTCCTGAGAGAAACCTCTTCTGATGTTGCTTACATTCTTTGGAAAATGTTAACTTTGCTTTTTTTGGCTTTAAAGTTTTTGAGCCACTAACACAGAGCACAACAAATAAGTGTAATTTTTTTATGGGGTTGGCTTTTAAATACATTTTTAATTTTGGGAAAATTTTTGTAAAAATGTTACTGAAACTGCTTTTTTTTTTTTTTTTTTGTCTTTACCTTCTGTTACATTTGTATGGTCTTCTAGAGCCCTTGTTCACAAGTAACGTTTCTCAGAATAGAACTAACCATGGAGCACTAGGTCCTCATGTATGTGACTGAAACAGATGTCTAGTATACACAGGCGTTTGGGATACATTGTCTATACATTTTGCCTTTTGTACATTAACCTTTGTACGCAGCAGTAAAAGCAAAGCTCAAACTGTCACACCGATCTTTGTATAACCTTTATACCTAAAAGTGGAGTGAAGAAAACTTAGATTCAAGCTGACCACCTTCCTTTGCAGAATGACAATACTTTGTATTACAGTATAGTGTACAAAAGTTTTCTTTTGTTGTCCTGTTTTACACGCTTTTATATTCATAATTTAAATATCTTTTTAATGGTTTTTATTTGCAGATTCCAGATGAAGTTTTTCTATATTTCACAACTGGCCTACTGGTTCCATGCCTTCCCTGAACTTTATTTCCAGAAAACAAAGAAGGTAAATTAGAATGTTTCCCTTTATCGTTAAGAATCAGGCCTAGTACACATGATGAGAAAATCTGATGAAAAATACCACTTGCGGAGCGACCGTCCGATCTGATCATTCGTACACAGCTTTTGAAAGTCGATCACGATAGTTCATGCTAAAATATCCGAAGGGACATGCATGAAAATTGTTCTTGTACGTTACCAGAACAAACGATTTTTGTGTAATTGGTATGGTATTTGTGTGAAAATTGTGTGACCAACCAAGACCACACATGCTCGGAAATGAAAGAATACAATACATCACTTATATACATTATAGTGCAGTGCTAAACTTAAAGTGAATAAACACCCAAAATAATACAATAATGTCAGGCAGAGATATGAACTCTGAATTCTTTACAAAAAGGTTATTTGCATATATGGAACTAAAGTAAAACACAATTCTAGTGCAAAATAAATACAGTATTCAAACCCCTTGAAATTTTCCACATTTTGTCATGTTACAACAAAAAACGTAAATGTATTTTATTGGGATTTTATGTGATAGACCAGCACAAAGTGGCACTTAATTGTGCAGTGGAAGGAAAATGATAAATGGTTTTCAATTTTTTTTTTACAAATATCTGAAAGGTGTTGCGTGCATATGTATTCAGCCCCCTTAACTCTGATACCCCTAACTAAAATCTAGTGGAACCAATTGCCTTCAGAAGTCACCTAATTAGTAAATAGAGTCCACCTGTGTGTAATTTAATATCAGTATAAATACAGCTGTTCTGTGAAGCCCTCAGAGGTTTATTATAGATCCTCAGTGAACAAACCGCATCATTAGGGCCAATGAGCATACTAGACAGGTCAAGGATAAAGTTGTGGAGAGGTTTAAAGCGGGGTTAAGTTATCAAAAAATATACCAAGCTTTGAACCTCTCACAGAGCACTGTTCAATCCATAATCTGAAAATGGAAAGCGTATATAGCACAACTGCAAACCTACCAAGACATGGCCAATCACCTAAACTGACAGGCCTGGCAAAAAGAGCATTATTCAGAGAAGCAGCCAAGAGGCCCATGGTAACTCTGGAGGAGCTTCTGAGTTCCACTGCTCAGGTGGAAGAATCTGTCCACAGGACAACTATTTGTGTGCTCCACAAATCTGGCCTTTATGGTAGAGTGGCAAGAAGAAAGTCACTGTTGAAAGAAAGCCATAAGAAGTCCCATTTTGTGAGAAGCCATGTGGGGGACACGGAAAACATGTGGAAGAAGGTGCTCTGGTCAGATGAGACCCAAATTAACCTTTTTGACCTAAAAACAAAACGCTATGTGTGGCTGAAAACTAACACTTCACATCACCCTGAACACACCATCTTACCATGGGGGTGGCAGCAGCATCATGTTGTCTGTTTCTTCAGCAGGGATAGGGAAGCTGGTCAGGGTGATCTCAGAAGAAAACCTGTTAGACCCTGCAAAAGACTTGAGACTGGGGCGGAGGTTTACCTTTCAGCAGGACAATGACCCTAAACATACAGCCAGAGCTACAGTGGAATGGTTTGGATCAAAGTATATTCACGTGTTAGAATGGCCCAGTCAAAGTCCAGACCTAAATCCAATTGAGAATCTGTGGCAAGACTCTCTCCATCCAATCTGACAGAGCTTGAGCTATTTTGCAAAGCAAAATGGGTAAAAATGTCACTCTCTAGATGTGCAAAGCTGGTAGAGACATCCCCAAAAAGACTTTCAGCTGTAATTGCAGCGAAACGTGGTTCTATGAAGTATTGACTCAAGGGGGGGGGGGGGGGGGCTGATTACAAATGCACGCCATACTTTGTCACGTATTTATTTGTAAAAAGAAAAAAAATGAAAAACATTTATTGTTTTTCTTCCACTTCACAAATATGTGCCACTTTATCTTGGTCTAGCATATAAAATACCATTTTTGGTTGTAACATGACAAAACGTGGAAGATTTCAAGGGGTATGAATACTTTTTCAAGGCACCGTATATAGTCCTGCAAATGATGGAAACACAAAATCAGTAACCCAATAAACAGAAAGATCGCTGTGAAAAGTAAGTCCCAAGAAAATTGTGGCCAGATTTCCACGTGAAGAAGTAACAAATCCACAGCTTCAACGATCAATCTGTGATTCACCACCAAACATATAGTCAACCCACTTACCAGAAAATGTGGACTCATATACTATTAGTATTGAGTCAGAAAAACTGTTGATGGATCTCCTCCATCTCTCCAATAAGGCTCAATCACACAATAGGAGGTGTTGCAGGTCTCACAGTGCTCCAGATCCGGATAGGGGGTCACCGCCCTCTCAGAGTGAACTCCCGCTTCATGGATACATGTACAGGAATAACAAGCATCCCCATATAGTGCGATTGAGCCTTATTGGAAAGATGAAGATCTTTCAACAGCTTTTTTTGACTCAATACTAATAGTATATGAGTCCACATTTTCTGGTAAGTGAGTTGGCTATATGTTTTGGTGGTGGATCACAGATTGATCGTTGCTATCTGTTTATTGGGTTACTGATTTTGTGTTTCCATCATTTGCAGGACTATATATTTTTTTGCACTATAATTGTGTTTCACTTTATTTCCATATATGTAAATAACCTTTTTTTTTTTTTTATTCCGAATTCAAATCTCTGACTGACATTATTGTATTATTTTGGGTGTTTATTCACTTTACTTTTAGCGCTGCACTATAATGTACATGATTGATTATGGACTATTTTATGTCTAGTGAAGTGCAGCAGCTATAACCGTCTAAGTGCAGTTTCTCAGATTTTTCCATTTGAATACATTACATCACTTCCAAAGTTGTAATCTGTTGTACGAGAATTTTCATAACATCAGTAACCTATTGGTTTTCGATATAAAGTTAGCATGTTAAAAAAGAAAAAAACGACCATCATTCATCCGATATTCTTATCGTGTGTACGAGGCTTTAAAAGCTAGCCAGCGGGAAGATTTATAATGCGTCTCTTTCATCCTTGTGTAGTAACTGGCTAAAATCAGATCCTATAAATGCAATTTTCAGCAAGCTTTCTTGAGGCAGGCAATCTGAGAAAAAAAAGGCTGAGGAATTGCATGCACTCTGCAACTGCTTTGTTGAGAACAGTAGGTTGTCATTGGCCTAAATGTTCTTTCTATTTCTTACTAACTTTCATGAGGGGCTCAGCATACCACACTGAGCACACTAGAACCTCACAGAGTAAAACTCTAACACAAGACTTATCTGTCAGCATGCCTGTATAGGGCTTGGTTTACATATGTGCGAATCGGATGCATTTTTAACCACATCCAATTTGCGTTCTATGTGAATTGGACTGGCTTTCAATGGAGCCAGTTCACGTGTCTTGGGCGGCCACGGTCCATTTCTGAAAAGGGTCCTGTGCGATTTTGGATCCAGTTTAGGTGTGACTTCAAGAAAAAAAATCGCACCTGAACCAGTGAATAAAACTGCTCCGGACTGCAAACCGCAGCTGGACATTTGTGAACCTAGCCTGATTACATAATACAGATATGAACGTAGTATCATTCTGTCTTCCAGATTTGTGTAAAATTATGATATGCTGATTCCCTTTAACATATTCTATGCGCTTTGTATTCTATATACTTTTTAAAACAGTTTAGATTGTGCATACATGAGCTTTCTCGCACCAATCCACATTTCGTGAGCTTTCCACCTTTGTTCTCCCTTAAGCTCCGTACACAGGGGCTGAATGTCGGGGGACATCGGCCGGTTAAAAAAAAAAAAAGACTGACATTAGGCCCGTGCCAGTCTGTTCGACAATGGCAGAGAGCGCTGACCGGGGTGTTCCGGGGGTGGGGGGGGGGGGTGGCGTCCCATCCCGCCCACCCCATCCCGTCGTCAGAACACAACAGATCAGCAGGGGAGATCGCTGTACTAACTTTTCATAGTTAGTAAAGCGGCTCCAACTGGTGTTTGACAGTTTTTTTTCGGGTTGAACGGAAAAAAAAAACTTGGTGTGTACCAGGCTTTAGTTTTAAGAATTAGATGATTTTTTAAGGTTATGGTTATGTAATGCTAAAATGAGCCCACCCTGTAGTATACTGAATGTGGCGTGCACTCTCAGGGGGTGAAGGGAATGGTGCTGGGCCCATTTTTAGCACAGAGCACACCCAGACCTACACAACAAAGGTGTACACAGTACATGACATTTGCAGCAAGGAACATGCAGGGTGTATTAAAACTGCCAAAATACCACTTTAGTATGGCTGGTGAACATTAAAAAGCTGTTTCAGTGGTCAAGCGATCGATGTCCACATACACTGAAGCATAAGACATTTACTAACTCTCTTAACTTACAGCAATATTGTTCAAATTGAATCTCTTGAAGGAACTCTTTGAAAACAGCTTTTTTAATGGTCCCTTACAATGTTGATAACGGCATGGCAAGTTTTACGATTCTTTACCCCAAGGCACAGATGCCACCTTTTATGCAGGCGCAATTGTGGCATTATGCCTGTGGGGCTTTGGAAAATGGGGAGCAAAAGCACAACACCATATGTCAGATTTTATCACTTTCTTTGATGGGCTACATAGTGATGCTGCAATATAGCCATGATCTATATGTTGCCTTCTGGATAGTCATTTTAAATTATTTGGATGTGTGCAAAGCCTTACACTTTGGATAATCCAAAGGGATAAATTCATACTCCAACATTTTTGTTAAGATTTTCTAAAACCCGGTTTATACTTGTGAACTATACCATGCACCACAGGAACACTTTCCTAGCTGAAGGTGGAGAAGCAGATTCAGGCTTTGTGTGGACGTTTAGCAGGCATGGCTATGTGTGAATTCGTACATATTCTTGAATTACAGCGTAAACATGATTAGGATGTTCACAGTGAATTCTCTGCTTTTCAGGAAGATATACCTCGTCAGCTGGTGTATATTGGACTATATCTCTTTCATATTATAGGCGCATATGTATTAAAGTAAGTATACTTATGAGTTCTATAATTTTGCTTATCTGAGGTTATCATTACTAAAGTGAAGCTGAAAGTTGTGATGATACACTGTGCAATATAAGGAAATCGGCCAGTTAAAGCAGAGCTCTAGGCTCCTTCAGAAAAAAAATAAGTCAGCAGCTACAAATACTGTAGTGCTGACTTTTAATATTAGGACACTTACCTGTCCACAAATCCAGAGGTGTCTTCACTCGAGCCAATTTTCAATCTGCTCCTGGGTGCTGCCGCCGCCATTTTGGCTGTGGGAAACAAGCAGCGCTGCACTTTGTGAATAGCCTGACGGGGGGGGCCGAACTTCTGGCTGAGGGAGAAGTGGGAGGGAGGACCTTTCAAAACCAGGTACCCGCTCCTCCCTCCCCCTGTAAGGTGCCAAATGTGGCAGTGGAGAAGGGGAGGAGGCAAACAAGCGGAGCTTTCCCTTTTCCCAGGAGCTCCGCTTTAATTCTTTGCTGCACTTAAAGTTAAACCATTATCCACGTTAAAGTACTCTCTAAAAGCAGGCATACCAAGCTGTCTGTTATGTCTTTTTTAGTTTTTTTAATTAAAAAAAAAAAAATGTAAAAAAATGTGTGAATTTACTGGCGTCAAGGGTTTGTCCTACTAGTTACCATTTCCGTGTCCATTGTGACTGTCCCTGCTGGACAGCAGGATGACAGCTTGAGGGGTGTGGCCAAATCAGGAAGGGCAGGCTGCTGAGTTCAAGTAATTTAACCACTTTAACACCAGCGTATAGACATATGACGTCCACAGATGGGATCTCCCATTTGGGGGGACGTAATATGACGGCCTCGGGTTCCCGGCCGTCTAGGGGGCGCGCGCGCCCGCCGCGTTGCTCGGGACCCGGTGCGTGTGCCCGGCGGCCGCGATGTCCGCCGGGCACCCGCGATTGCCCGTTAACCGGGCCGGACCGTGGATCTGTGTGTGTAAACACACAGATCCACGTCCTGTCAGGTGAGAGGAGAGCGATCTGTGTTCCCAGTACAGCGGAACACTGATCGGTCTCCTCCCCTTGTACGTCCCCTCCCCCTACAGTTAGAAGCATTCCCTAGGAAACACATTTAACCCCTTGTGTCCCCCTAGTGGTTAACCTCTTCTCTGCCTGTCACATTTACACAGTAATCAATGCAATTTTATAGCATTGATTGCTGTATAAATGTGAATGGTCCCAAAAATGTGTCCGATGTGTCCGCCATAATGTCACAGTCACAAAAAAGATCGCGATCGCCGCTATTACTAGTAAAAAAAATAATTTTTTTTAAAAAATGCCATAAATCTATCCCGTATTTTGTAGACGCTATAACTTTTGCGCAAACCAATCAATATACGCTTATTGCGATTTTTTTTTTTGTACCAAAAATATGTAGAAGAATACGTATCGGCCGAGACTGAGTAAAAAATTTGTTTTTTTTAAAAAAAAATTGGGATATTTATTGAAGCAAAAAGTAAAAAATATTGTGTTTTTTTTCAAAATTGTCACTCTTCTTTTGTTTATAGCGCAAAAAATAAAAACCACAGAGGTGATCAAATACCACCAAAAGAAAGCTCTATTTGTGGGGGAAAAAAAGGACATTAAATTTGTCTGGGTACAGCGTCGCACGACCGCGCAATTGTCGTTTAAAGTGCGACAGCGCTGAAAACTAAAAATTTGGTCTGGGAAGGAAGGGGGTGAAAATGCCCTGTATTGAACCGGTTAAAGGCTAAGTTCACTTTAAAATAAAAATAAAAGTTTTGCAGCATTGTGTTTTTTTTTTTAAATTGTGACAGTGGGTGTGAAGAGAAGATCCCACCCCCGCTGTTAGAATGGGAGATCGGGGAGTGTGTCGGGCTGCTGCATTAGTTAATATGGTTGTAAGATTATACTAACATGTTAATAAAGGTAAACTTATCCTTTTAAGAATGGCTTGTAAAAATCTGCATGCTGTTATGTATGCTATAGGCATGGTATGGCCAACAGGTTCACTTAGCAGGCTGTATGGAGGATTGTACATTTTTTGATTTTTATCTAACCGTGTCATTGTTGTACCTCACATGGACCAATACTAGAGAACCTCACTGCTCTCCTCTGGGTGCCCCTTTTTCTTTAGAAGAATTTTGCTGCAGCTTACTTTAGGGTAATTGGGCAGGGTACGAATATGGGAGCTACAATTGTTTACTAGCTATTGGCCTTTCACTACCAAATATGTCAATGACCTGGAACAAGTTTTCAGCCATTGAAGTCTGCAAAAAATCTGAATTCCAGGTTAGTGACCATCTTGTAAGTTGATCAGGATGACCGCCGTGAAGCCTACACTTTTGAGGAGCTATACTAAAGCAAAACCCTCAACTCCAGGAAAATCAATTGTTGCGGTTTGTTTTGCCATTTGATGGCACTCTGTCCTGCAGATTGGCCTTTCCTGATCTCCATACATGCTATAATTCAGTGTTTCAGAAAGGACTGAGGCCATTTTAACAGCATTATTGCTGGATAATAACTAGCATTTTCTGGAGAGGTCTGTAATAGCAGTCTCCAGATTATCACTTTACGTTACCTTTTAAAAGCAAAGTCCACCTTTAAAAAAAATAATAAATGCATATATGTTTGCAAGGGGAATAAAAATGTATTTCTTTTGCAAATCATCATGCAAAGCATTAAAACTTTGATCAGTAGATCGTGGATGCAATGTCAAGCTACTTCAGACTCTTTTCCTTCAGCTCTCTGTTTACACTGAGGTATGGACTCTGTTAAAGAGCTGGAGGAAGTGTCAATGAGTGGGGTGATCACTGCACTTGTGTTCCACTGAGAACTACCAGTCCATCTGCCATGGTGGCAGCGCCATTACATATCTCTGTTGGTGAAGGGGGTGGGGGGGGGGGTGGGGGGGGGGGTTTGACAGAGTCTCATTTTCACCATAAATTCGGATGTAACATAGTGGAAAGGGTGGAGTTTGCCTTTATATTAAACCTGGACCAAGCTATATGGAATCCGTGTTTTGGTGAAAATACTAGAATATTGTCTGTCAAGGCAATGGCTCCAGTATTTCTAGAAAAGTATACATGTTAGGAGTTTAGCTTCACCATCTGCATATGGTCACCATCTGACCTGATGTCCCTGGAGTGCATGTATCGGTATCGCATTTCAGACCTATGTTTGCTATTATTATGGTCACTATGAAATGTATTTTCATTTGAAGAACATCCATGCTTTTCCATACATTTTCTTTTTGTATGTTTTACAGCCTAAACCACCTTGGCCTTGTTCTGCTGGTTCTTCATTACTTCGTAGAGTTTCTGTTTCACATCTCTCGACTTTTTTACTTCAGTAATGAGAAATATCAGAAAGGGTAGGTATCAATACTAGTTCATAATTGCAATCACAAGTAAGAACGACACATGGGTAATGTTGGCATTGTACTGATAGGAACCCTGATTTATTTTTCTCTTGGGGTAGAGTTTTTTTTTTTATTTATTTTTTATTTTTTTTTTATTATACAGGTAGATGAAGTCTACACTTTAGTTCCAATTTATGACTGTCCACAAGCAGTTTTAGTGCCAGTTCACACCTGAATCACACGGGAACACAGTCCGCATGCCTGTTTGACTCAGTGCTGAAATCACACTAGATCAAATAATAGTGAATACTCTACTTTTTAAAAACCCACCACACCAAATCACATGGTACTGCGGTATATATACTGTAAATTGACACCCACAGCAAACTGCACACCCACTCTTGATGTAAACTGGCCCTAAAAGTGATTGTAAATGATTGCCTTGTAAAACAACCCTTTCAGTTTAAAGTAGAAGTGAAAGGCAAAGCATTTTTGTATAGATATAAATAAAAAAACATGTATAAATACCTTTTTCCGTTTTTTTTTTTTTTTAAATGATAACATTTCCTCTGTTTTCAGCTACATAAGAGCTGGGGGGGAGGGGGGAGCAGCAGCAGCCCACCAAGCTTCCCAGTGAATAGCTCTGCAGTGGGGGGGTATCATCAGGACCGGTCTGAGGAGAGTACACTGACCAGCTTTGTTCTCCTGCTTAGTGTGGTCAGTTTTAAATGGGAAAGCAAGGGGACTAGCAGGAACACCAGGGATTTTCACACAAAGGAAGCAATACAAAGAGAAAAGGATACTTTCTTATACAAGCACATGGTACAGCAAGCACATATCAGGAATATGAAGTGTTGAGGTAACAAACGCTTTAATGCATTTCAGCATAAACACAAACACTGTTTTCACTAAACAAAAAAAAAAAGACCTAAAATAAAAGTAAACACATTCTAGAGGAAAATCGCTGCCATTTACTACACAGTTCAAGTTCTTTTTCTTATGGGTAATTGGATAACACAGGTACCTGGTAGTACAAAAGCATTTATTTGTGGTGTAACAGACACTGTTGTTTCCTTGCTGTATTTTTTAATGTGAGTGAGGTTCACCTTATTGTTAAATCTTGTATAAAACTTAGGCCTACGTTCACACTGAGGTGCTTTACAGGCGCCATAGCGCTCAAAATAGCGCCTCTCCTGTCACTCCAGTGTGAGGTTAAAGTCCTGCAAGTAGCATCTTTGAGGCGCTCTAGGAGCGGTATATACACCCCTCCTAAAGTGCCCCTGCCCATTGAAATCTATTGGCAGCGCCGCTGAAGCTATTAACCCTTTATTCAGCTGCTAGCGGGGGGCAAAGCACCCCACTAGCAGCTGAAAAGAGCCTCTAAAACAATGGTAAAGCGCCGTTAAAACTAGCGGTGCTTTATCGCCGACGCCTCAGTGTGGAAGTGCCCTTAGTGTCTTTATCCTTCATTTTCCATTCTAGTTCAGTTAACCAAGGCTTGACAAATCCATGGAGCCAGATAGCCAGTCAATCTATAAATACTTGGCACCTAACTTCTCTGGTCTCTTTTCTATTATCAATTTACATACCTGACTCCAATAAAATAAATACAATTAATTGTCCACTGTTTGTGTGTTTTTTTTTGTTTTTTTTTAAATTGTGATTTTATTAACTCTGATTTTCTCTTGGCAGGTTTACATTGTGGGCTGTTCTGTTTGTCCTGGGGCGTCTTCTTACCCTCATACTATCTGTTCTCACTGTTGGATTCGGACTCGCTCGAGCAGAGAACCAGGTTTTGGACATCAATACTGGAAATTTCAATATTCTAGCAATCAGGTAGAACCCCTATGTTTGTGGTCATTGCATGTTTTTACTGTCACTTTTGTGCACTGTGTATTGTGCATTGTTCCCTTCTTCCCTTAGGCACAGCTTAGCTGGTAAAGTGGCATTGCTGATATGGAGGCTGCCAAAAGCTTTGGAAAAAAATAGATACGGTTGACATTTACAGGCTGACATGTACCAGTTGCAGGTAGTGAACTTTAAGCAGAAAGGTGGCCACACAGTTGGCATTCAAATATTTATATATTCTAAAGAAGCTTTTGTTGCTGCAGGCAAACTGGATTCATTTTCAACCATTACAGCAAGGACACCTTCACATTAAATTCAGCAGATCTTCTTACTGTGCTCCCCCCTCTCAGCAGTGACTTGGCCTTCCAGCCTCCTAGGAGCACTAAAAAGGCAAAAGTAAAGTGCTGAGATCTGACTTGGATTGTATCACTTGTGTGCTATGACTTGCTTCCACGGAAGTCAGTGAGAGCTTTTTTTAGAAACTCATTTACTGCTTGTTAGGAATATGTAAATATTTGCCTGAAAATAGCTTGACCACAGCAGTTCAACTTTTTTGACAATGTGAAAAGAAATAAAAAAAAGGCTTAGATGAGAATGAATCCTTCCTCGATACTCGCGCCTCCAATCTTTTGCTCTCTTACAGATCTACATACATCAACAAAATCTTCAGCATCCGACACTTCAGGGAGTGCTGGATGCAAGTATCTTGTATTAGCTGTTACTTGCCTGGAGTATCCCAGGGATTAAAGCTTTAAAGGAAAATTGTACTAAGAGAAATAACGAGCCTGTCACTCCATTTCTCTCAGTATAACTTTCCCTTAAGGTGAGTTGAGCAAACCAATCTGATCTTAGCACATTTTCAGTGTTTACAGAGTAGGATTAGCCATGGAAGTAGCTCTGTCATTCGAGTAGAACAGGAAGCTACTAAAACAAAGGCTATACTGATTTTTGTTATTGCCTTAATTTAATACATTTAATTTGAATCTCTAATTTTTTGGGGGTGATAAATAAAATGCCCCATAGGCAAAATATATACATGGCAATTACTTGAGCAAGCTATTGCAGGTTCCAATTACTACATTACTTCTTCAGAAAATAATGTAATGCCAGCACTTTCTTAATCTGACTGCTAATTGGCATTGTCTGCTGTCAGTTTATAAACATGATTAGTCTGTTTGTAGCAGCTGTAGATGTTACCACAAGTGGGTGAAATGCCAGGGTAGAATGTAGTATAAATATTTCTTGTGAACAATGTAAAATTGCTTTTCTCCTGACGTTTGTCCTGCAGCTCATTCCTTTGTATTTTCTCAAAAAAAGGCAAGTAAAGGGCAAAGAACTGGTCACCAGTGTTGCCCGTAGCCTGGTTGTTCCTATTACCAACTTACCATATCTTGTTTTGCACTGTGCCTATATATGTAGGGGGCAATCTTGGAGTTTGCATCCTCATGTCAAAGCCTCCAGCAAGGAGAACAGTGAGCAGTACAGAGGTTTCATCACCAACACGCACGTCTAATCTCCATAGACTAGCAGCCGGAGGCAGCAGTGCCTTTAATCCTATGCTGCAGATATACATCTATGAAGCTATGCCCACACATGCCAGGAAGCTCACTGCTATTTTTCAAAAGGAATTCCAGACAAAAGATAAAATTTTCAGGATTCTGTTTTTCACAATTAACATTTCTATAAAATCAGATATGTAACTATGATTCTACAGCAGCGATTTCCAAACTACGGCCCTCCAGCTGTTGTGGAACTACACGTCCCATGAGGCATTGTAAAACTCTGACATTCACAGACATGACTAGGCATGATGGGAATTGTAGTTCCTGAACAACTGGAGGGCCGTAGTTTGGAGAACCCTGTTCTACAGCCTGCTGTAAATGATTCAGAGGATCCGTGACCGAGCTACAGATTGCTTCAGTTGCTGCATTGCACACCCTTCACTTGCTGCAAATCTGTTTTGCAAACCATATCGCTATGTAGATAGATTTTTTTTTTTTTTTTTTTAACTGCTACAGATCACTCATGTGACATAACCTTCTCTTGTTGGATACATTTTTGTCCATATGTTTGTACAGCCATCATTACATTTAAAAGTTATAAAATACCTACCGTTGCCACAGTACAAGTCACCAGAGCAACACTGGAAAAGCCTAGACCCGTGCATATTTGATTCCAAAAAGTGGAAGACTGTTATCTGATTAAATTAACTCTTAAAGCATATGATCTATAATTAACTTCCTCATTATATTTCAGAATCAGCGTGCTGGCATCTATTTGCATAACTCAGGCATTTATGATGTGGAAGTTCATTAATTTCCAGCTGAGACGGTGGAGAGAGCACTTATCCCCACAGCCTTCCCAGAGGAAGAGAACTGTTCCTTCCAAGGGCAAGAAAGGAAAAGGTGCGTTTTACCATTTTTATTAGGCTGAACTCGAGGCAAATAGCTGAAAACACAAATGCATATATGTAAACTGTTTTACCTGTTAAAGGATTTCTGATTCTATTCAGACAGTCTTGTGATCCAGACTTCATTGTCAAACAACACTTTGAGCAGACTGAAGCCCAACACTGCAGTTAAAACCCAGCTCCCCGCAATTTTTTTTTTTTTTATTACCCTCTCACACCGATTGCCTCCCGGTCCTTTTAAGAGTTCTAAAAGCCGAGAGGCAGGTCATGTGACCGCTGTGATTGGCTGTCACAGCAGTCACATAATAGGAAAACTCCCAATCATAAGTATGCATCGGGAGCTTACTTTGTTTTTGACCAAAGATATCCTCCATATTCTACTTTGAGTGCAGTGTGTCATTTGCCAGCCTCCACTGCGCCCTTCATTCATACTGTAATAGAGCAGAGAGCAGTGCTGGTGTAGTCATGTCAGAGTGCTCTTTACATCATTAGAGCACCCTCAAGTAGGGAAAGAGGAAGAAGACCCAGTGTTTCAGGTAATAACCCTAAAGACTTCTAAATAGGTAAGTATTAAAAAAAATACATATTTGCAAGGGGTCCTGTAGGGGGGTATGGAAATTGATTGGGGGGCACCCAGAGTTTGGCTTAAGGTAATACAGCTTGGTACAGGTTATTGGTGGACATTGGAACAAGCAGCTCACTGATGAGGTCATCCCTGGGACTTGACTTCCTGTTAAGGTACACATGTTGGTGCTAAGTAAAACACATTTTTAATGAATACACAACTGGATTAATTGACTTCTTACTATCCACCTGAAGATTGGTATTTAATAGAAAGATTACCTCTGTTGGGCTTTTTCTCATTCTGCAAGTTTGCGCCACATGCGCAGAATGCAATGCTTGAAGAGTTAAGTCCACTTTTGTTCAGGGGAAAAAAAAAATTCCCCTCTGGGTGATCTATTTACATTGCAGGAATTGTGACAAACTTTGTTGCAGAGTCCTACCTTTTGTTATGAAGAAATAGGGGTTCGTCTGTGTCCATGTGTAGAGTGAATCTGTTTGGTAGTGGTTTTATATTCATCAGCCAGCTGCTGCACCTGCAGGGCTCTAATGAGGAATTCGGAAGGGTCTCCATCCCCTTGACCTGATTTCCCTTTGAAAGTATCTTACCAAAAATTATTTTTTTGTTGCAGGGGCTGCTCAAACCTGGTTTGTTCAGACTTCTGAGAAAATCATTCAGCCAATCACACAAACAGGAAATGACATTTCTGGGGGGCGTTCTGGACACTATCTGTGTATAGAACGCTGCCAGGTAGCCATAGTGCATTGCATTTCACAGAAAACAGTGCCGCAGATTGAAAAAGAGAGGTGATTTTTAATAACATTTAGTTAATATATAGCTTGTGTCACAATTGTATACGCTATAATATTTATTTTTTGAAAAAAAAAAATTCCCAAGAAAAGTGGAGTTACCCTTAAAAATTAACCTGTTTGTGCTGTAAAAGCACTTAATAGCAGTATATTGCTAGCACAGAGCAAGTCAGACACACATGCCTTCAGATGGTCTCTTTAGCCTCAGTGAATGCCTACAATTAGGGATACGTTTATACACTGGGTGGCCTTACTGGCCAGTAGGGACACATAGGAGGGGATGGGCTGGGCTGTTGGCTCTGCTTGATTCGGAGGAGGAAGTCAGTTGTTCTCCTCTGTCTGAAACGTATTTGTAAAGTTACAAAATGAAAATGTCTTAACATTCTAATTTCCAAAGGCCGTTTATTACAAAAATCTTTCATTTTTTTTTTGTATGTATTTTTTTACACACATGCATATACACTATTATTGCTATAGATTGCATGTCTTACAGATTATATATAAATACTTTAAAGCGGAGTTCCACCCAAAAGTGGAACTTCCGCTCATCTGATTCCTCCCCCCCCCCTCCGGTGCCACAATTGGCACCTTTCAGGGGGGAGGGGGGTGCAGATACCTGTTTACTACAGGTATTTGCACCCACTTCCTGGAATAGACTCCCGCTGTCTCCTGGGAAACACACAGGTCCCAGAAGATAGCGGGGACCACTTGGGACGCGCAGCGCGACTCGCCCCCACAGAGAATGGCGGCGGCAGCAGCTGAGAGCCGAGCGATTGATCGGCTTCCGCTGCCGACATCTCTGGACTCCAGGACAGGTAAGTGTCCATTTATTAAAAGTCAGCAGCTGCAGTATTTGTAGCTCCTGGCTTTTAATAATTTTTTTTTTAGGTGGACTCCCTCTTTAAGGCCGGGTTCACATATGTGCGGCTGCAGTTCACAGCATGGGGTCCGGTGCGTCCCTGTTGACTGGTTCGGGTGCCTAAATTCACACCTAAATCTGACCCAAAGAAGCACAGGACCCTTTTGGAATGCGGTCTGTGGCCGCCCGGACCTGTGTGAACCGGCACATTCACCTGTCATGCAATTGAATGCAGGGAAACCCGCATCCAATTCGCACATATGTGAACCCAGCCTAAATGAGCATTAAATTCATAAACCATTTAACCCCTTGGCACCAGCCGTACGCATATACAGTATCTCACAAAAGCGAGTACACCCCTCACATTTTTGTAAGTATTTTATTATATTTTTTTCATGTGACAACACTGAAGAAATGACACTTTGCTACAATATAAAGTAATGAGTGTACAGCTTGTATAACGGTGTAAATTTGCTGTCCCCTCAAAATACCGCAACACGGCCATTAATGTCTAAACCACTGACAACAAAAGGGAGTACACCCCTAAGTGAAAATTTCCAAATTGGGGCCCAATTGGCCATTTTCCCTCCCCGGGAAATCAACTGTCATGCAACTCGTTAGTGTTACAAGGTCTCAGGTGTGAATGGGGAGCAGGTGTGTTAAATTTGGTGTTATCGCTCTCACTCTCTCATACTGTTCACTGGAAGTTCAACATGGCAAAGAACTCTCTGAGGATCTGAAAAAAAGAATTGTTGCTCTACATTAAGATGATTGACTGGCCAAGCATGTCTCCAGACCTAAACCCTATTGAGCATCTTTGGTGCATCCTCAAACGGAAGGTGGAGGATCGCAAGGTCTCTAACATCCACCAGCTCCGTGATGTCGTCATTGAGGAGTGGAAGAGGACTACAGTAGCAACCTGTGACGCTCTGGTGAACTCCATGCCCAAGAGGGTTAAGGCAGTGCTGGAAAATAATGGTGGCCACACAAAATATTGACCCTTTGGGCTCAATTTGGACATTTTCACTTAGGGGTGTACTCACTTTTGTTGCCAGCGGTTTAGACATTAATGGCTGTGTGAGTTATTTTGAGGGGACAAAACATTTACACTGTTATACAAGCTGTACACTCACTACTTTACATTGTATAAAAGTGTCATTTCTTCAGTGTTGTCACAGGAAAAGATATAATAAAATATTTACAAAAATGTGAGAGTTGTATTCACTTTTGTGAGATACTGTATGTGGCCGGGGGGGGGCGCATGTCGCCAAGCGGCTGCATATATATGGGGCCCTGTGTTTACAACTTAGCGTGCTGAGAGCCCGCTCCCTACATGGTAGCTGGCGGGTATTGATATGCTCCTGATGCATACTTGCAATCGGGAGCTTTGTGATCATGTGACCACTGTGACAGACAAAAACAGCGGTCACATGACCCCATTGTCCGCCTCTACCTCACGGCTTTTAGAACTCTTAAAGGGCCGGGAGGTGGAAGCACCAATGGGTTAATTGTCATTAATGGTACAAAAATGCACAGTATTTCAACTTGTTTTCTCTTCTTTCCAGAAAATGGCGTTAATGGAACAGTAACCTCTAATGGAGCAGATTCTCCCCGCAGCCGAAAAGAAAAACACTCCTAAAAAGAAAGGGAAGAAAAAGTCATTTTGCAGTTGATGTACTCTGCTCCCAAAGAGAAGTTGCCTTGTGCTGTACAGAACCCCACAGCGCTAGAATTCTTACTGTTACAATAAATAATGCAGCGTATTTCTAAGCAACCATATGCCATGACCTTCAAGACTATCTGTGACACATACAAAGGAAAGGTGGCCACTTCAGGAGCTGGAACGATCATGGACCATACCCTATCCATTCACTAGTGACATCATTATTCTGTAAGGCACTTCAAATCACAGTCATGTTATGGCCTCTGGTGAATTGATGGGGTGTGCATTGGTTCAGCCCACAAATTGTCTGCCTCCTGCGTAAATGGTGACAGGTATACTTTCTGACTGTACAGGGTGTCTTTCCTTTTTTTTTTTTTTTTTTTTTTTTTTTTTTAATACTTTCATTTTTTTAGCATTTCTTTACTGCTAGAACTGTCACAATCAAAATTCAGTGCTAAATAGGACAAAATAAAAATTGGCATTTTAGGGGGATTTCCAGTTTAAGTGGAAACCCTCTATCTGTTTGGTCCCCTCAGTGTAGTAAAACAGAGATTTTACCCCCATCTGTAGCTCCTACATTATGTCAGGGATTGTAATTGTACAGTTATTGGCAGCACCACCGCTGGTAAAATCTATTATAGCTTGGTCATGGAATACAGTAGAATTTCTATGTACCATTACCTCTGATAGACAAATATTATTCCACCCACACTAGAACGAGAGCAAGATATTAAAGAGTCCTTTTATTGTATATATTGGAGGTTTGCGAGAGGTGGCGACCCTACACAAGGGAGTGTCTAATCAGATTGATTATTTGAAATTAACAAAAAGAAATAGGTTGGCTTATCTCTCCTGGTGGAGGGGGATGCCGCAAGTAATTTAGGGGTGTACCCTACTTGAGTTAGTCAGGGAGGAGCAGTTCCCCATTTATCCAATGCATCATGGTATATCAAGTAAGTCAAAGCCGAATGTATCAAGATACACAATCAATGAATAATAATGGGGTACAAAAACTGGAGTCATTTTTTAACATTTTCGCAAAACTGAAAAAAGAGTGTTGGTAAAAATGTCCTTTTCCTGTTGTACAGTTCCAGCATCCTACTCTTTTGATATGCCAACTGAAATGTTTAAAAGATGTAAATGCTGTGATACATGTATTTTCACTTCAGTTTTTTTATAAGCCAATGTTTTTTTCTTATTTGATTAAAAACAATAAAACAAAAAATGTAATTGTGCTTGTGTGCAATGGCTGTTTTGATGAGGCCAGAGGACTTAAATTGGCCACACGTTTCTTTTATTTCAACCAATTTATATGGAGCTGGGAATCCTAAGTGTTTGTATAAATTAGAGGTTTGATCAAGAGCAAGAAGATAGGACTGGATTTACCTCCATCCACCTGGCAAAAAATGTGATCGCTTTCTAAGAAACTGTTCTGGTTTTCATAAAAAAAAATATATTGGTTGTCAATTTATATCCCAGTTCAATCCATTGGATTCAGGTGGTTGATCAAACTCATAGGTAGTATATTGCTTGGTTTCAGACAACCACACTCTCTCATACAGTATATTCAACTCATGGGTGATTGTAAGTGCCACGAAGTTGCCACGTGTATGGCAGCGCCTTGCCCATTCCAATGGGCCCATTCCAATGGGCAGGGCTTTTTGGGAGCGCTAAATACCGCGCTCCCAACCCGCCCCAAAGATGCTGCTTGCTGGAGCACCCCAGTGTGAAAGGGGTCCTAAGGTGTCGGGGGTGAAGTCATCAAAGGAAGCCACACACAGTTTCTCTACAATGTTGGTGTGTGCCAGTTATGTTTACCGACCCCTTCCTTTCCTGAATAAGCACAGTAAGTGATTGGTACTGATCGCTCCTGTGTTCATTCTTGCCTTCAGTTTCTGAATGAACAGGAACAAAAGAAGGGAACTCCTTCATGTCCCTGCCACTTTGGAGGCACACGTTTTTTTTTTAAGCCATGTCTACACTACCCCGTCAGTATTCTATTGTCCATCCGCAGAAGGGTAGAGCTATGTTTGGCATTATTGCCAAGACTACACTTGTTCTGTGTGTGTGCGCGTCTGGAAGTAAAGCATCGAGAGCAGTGCAGTGATTGTAGTGATCCCTAAGGGTGTGCACTGACATCTAAATAATTAGTTGTTTGCAGGTCTTCCTATTATACTTCTGAAGATGCCAATAGCAGCTTCAGAACCACATCTAAAAGCAGCACTCCTGTACCAGGCATGGGGTCCCATTGGGTCAGCAGGGGGACTCCCTCCAGAGGTGGTTCTAGCCAGCTCAGTAGATTTGCCTAGATTCTTTCCTAAAAGCACATAATATAACTGGGTACCAACATTTATAGGTAAAGTTGATCCAGGGAAAATCCGATTGCTTCTCTGGGATCAGGAAGGAATTTTTTCCTCTGTTGTAGCAAATTGGTTCATGCTCTGCTGGGTTTTTTTTGCCTTCCTCTGGTTCAACTGTGGGTATAGAATTGGGTATATGGAATTGTATGATATTTTTTATTTTATTTTATGGTTGAGCTAGATGGACTTGTGGCTTTTTTTCAACCTATGTCATAAGCCTAAGCTTTTTACCAGAGAAGAAACGGGATGTGGGCTGTATAAGGTATTTACTGGCAGAAAAAAAATGTTTTACTATCCAAAGTTAAAACAACAAGGGCAGAAAGTTAAAGCGGAGTTTCACCCAAAAGTGCAACTTCTGCTCATCTTATTCCCCCCCTCCGGTGCCACAATTGGCACCTTTCAGGGGGGAGGGGGGACAGGATACCTGTCTTTGACAGGTATCCTTTCCCACTTCCGGGGGTCCCTGCCGCGGAGTTGTGATGTCACTGCGGGGCTCCCTCCTCCTCCCCTGGGCCAATAGGAGAGAGGAGAGGAGCGGAGCTTCACGCATGCGCAGTCCCGGCGTGAAGCCGAAAGGCTACACTGCCGGGTTCCCGTACCCGCAATGGCGGCGGAGCACCCGACAGCTGATGGAAACATCAGCTGCAGGTGCCGACATCGCTGGACTTCAGGACAGGTTAGTATCCATTTATTAAAAGCTTTTAATGGTTTTATTTTTTGGCGGAACACCGATTTAATAGATGGAAAGATGAAAAAGTGGATGAAGTTCCGCTTTAAAATGTTACTAAACCCAGCAATATAAAAAAATTAGTTCATCGCCCCCCCCCCCCACAGCTTATAAATCATCTTTTCTTTTTCATACATCATGGGACATAGAGGCCAGGCTAATATTCATTACCTGCTGGGTTACTTCATCATCAGGTGAACGACACTGGTAGATCAAAGATCTTTAGACAGAAAAGTGACAAAGTGCCCCTCCCTATATATAACCCCTCCCATATGAGAAGCACATCAGTTTTTTTTACCAGTGTCTACAAGGTGAATGGCACGGATTGTTGGAGCTCTCTGAGCTCTAGTTCTATTCCCACAAACTTAAAATGAATCAAGAGATTGACCCATCGGATCCATTGGAATATAGGCTTTTATGCCTAAATAAATGGTACCCGAGCCTCTCAAAAGACTCTTGATCCTGCAAGGTTTTGCCTGTAAGCTGCCTTTGGGCACTGGACCCTGCGGAGTGGAAATCCTGGACACTACAGCGCTAAGGCATTTCCTGCAGGATGCTATACAGGTCCAGGGGAGTGGACCCTAAAACTGAAAGGGTACCCAGTCCCTGAAGGTCCCGTGTGACTGGAACCCACCATGGATGAAAGGTCTGTTAAAAATGGAGCATGCCAGCAGTAGATGCAGCAGTCTCTTCCTTAAAGAATGAACTCATCCGGTAGATAACACACAGGGCCTGAAACACCCTGTGGACAAGAAATTGGAGTTATTATTAAGGGCTTCCTTTTTCTTTGACCAGTTCAGCTATTTCAGCCAGCTGTTGCAGCAATTGGTATTTGCCAGTCCGTAAAGGATCAGATCAAGAGGCCTATAAGGCCTAACCAGGAGGATGATCTCTCTAAATATAAGACCGATATTCCTCGAGCGCTGTGTTTTGCTGTTGATGCCCTAAAGAATTCTATACAGCAGGTTTCTCATCTGGCTCTCAGGTCTGTACATATGCGCAGACTTTATGGCTAGAAAACTGGTCAGCTGAGCTTCCTTGTATAAAGTTATTAAAAGATTTCTGGTGGGACGAGTTCTTTACTTTCTGTGAAGAAACGCATCAGAAATCCCTCATTTAAAACTTCAGAGACTGCCTCCTCAAAGGTCTCAGCATCAGGGAGATTCCGCCACCCACAGGGTGCCAAGGACAGGGGCAAGCCACAAGGCCAGGGCTAGAAAAAGCCCTGGGTTTAAAATTCTTCTAAACCCAGCACCAAGCCCTCCTTCTGAGGGGACGCCCCCACTCCTTCTAGTGTGGGGGGGGGGGGTTGCTGGACTTTGCGGACATTTGGAATACAACAATTCAGGATGAATGGGTCACCTTAATTATATCTCGCAGTGACAGGCAGGAGTTGCGGGGGATGCCCCCTCCCCCCCAGAGGTTTTTAAGATCCAGCGTTCCCTCGGATCCTCTAAAAAAAGAAACATCACTCCAAGCACTACATCACCTAGTGCATCAAAGAGTAATTGTAGAGGTTCCGATACTCGAAAGGGGCACAGGGTTTTACTCAAACCTGTTTACAGTTCAGAAACCTAACAGGGACACCAGGCCCATTCTGGACCTATCACTTAACAAGTATCTAACAATACAATCCTTTCGGATGGAGTCTGTCCGCTCAGTAGTAATCTCATTTCAGAGGGGAGACTTTCAGCCTCCATCGATATAAAAGACTAGTATTTCCACATACCTATTCTTTCAGCCTCACCAGAGGTTCCTACGTTTTACAGTAGAGGAACGCCATTCTCCGTTTGTGGCTCTACCCTTCGGACTGACAGCACCTCGGGTATTTACAAAGGTCCTAGCACCAGTACTGGGCTTTTTAAGAGCCCAAGGCATTCTGGTGCTCGGGGACCTGGACGACCTCCTGCTCAGAGATCACTCAGTATAGGCTCTAGAATAGAGCATAATACACACAGTACGGTATTCAAAGAACTTATGCTGGATCATAAATACTGAAAGGTCAAACGTGAGACCAGCTCAAAATTTAAAGTATCTAGATTGATCCTAAACACGGTCCAAGCAAGAGTATTCTTACCACGTAGGGATCTGTGCCCTGAAGGTTCAGGTGCATCAGATAAGGGGCACCAGCCTACCCTCCATTCGGCTCGGTATGAGCCTTCTAGGGAGGATGGTATCCTCTTTTAAGGCAGTGCCCTATGCCCAGTTCCATTCCAGGCCCTTACAGCAAAGCATTTTGTTGGCTTGAAATGGGAAGAAAAGCCCTGGATTATCCAATGTGTTTATCCCCTCAGGCATCCTTAGGCCTAAATTAGTGGCTGCAAGATCAGAAAATCCTTCCTCTCAGTAACCTGGAAAGTACTGACTACAGATGCCAGTCTCTCAGGCTGGGGAGCAACCCTTGACGAGCTCTCAGCCCAGGGGAGATGGTCAGGAACAGAACAGATCCTGCCCATCAACGTCCAGGAATTGCGATTAGTACGTCTGGCCCTACACTCCTGGATGCTGAAGATTCAAGACTATACAATCGGAGTCCAGTTCGACTATGCCACTGCAGTGGCATATATATAATATGTGTACCAGGAGTCGTCCAGCTCTAAAGGATGTGTTTCAAGAAATTTGACAGTATTGGGGATGGCCAGAGGTCGACCTACTGGCATCCAGATTCAACAACAAACTACAACATTTGTCTCTTGGACAAGAGATCCTCTGGCAATTGGAGCAGACGCTTTAATAGTTCCATGGAGCCAGTCATTTTGTTAGTACCAGCCTGGCCCAGAAGGCCCTGGTTCCCAGAGAGTGTCAGACTGACGAAAGACGGACCAGGGACGCTTCCACAGCGCCCTGACGTACTCTCTCAAGGTCCTATATTCCACCCCAATTTACAGTCTCTAAATTTGACAGTATGGCTATTGAAGCCAGGGTGTTAAAGAACTGAGGCATCTCGGGACCAGTGATATCTACCCTGTTGAATGCTAGAAAAGCTGTCACTAGAAAAATCTATCATAAAGTCTGGAAGACTTCTATTGCTTGGTGTGAAGCCAAAAGATGGCATCCATGAAAATACGTGATTGGGAAAATTCTCTCTTTTCTACAGTCAGCTGTAGAAATCAAACTGGCTTTGAGTACAATCAGAGGTCAAGTTTCGGCCCTATCAGTATTCTTTCAAAGGCCTTTAGCCTCCCATTCACTGATCCGAACCTTTATGCAGGGGTCAACTCGTTTGCTTCCCCCTATTAGGTCACCAACCTTCAGGCGCGGACTGACAACTCCTGGGGCCCCCGGGCAATAGAAGATTATGGTGCCCCCCAGGCTTACAGGTGGCCGCCATGCCGGGAGTAAGTAACAAACAAAACAACATATAGAGTACAGCAGTCAGGATGAGTGCCACGCTCACATCAGAGTCCTCCCTTACACCAAAGTCCCAACATTCTCCCTATACATCACAGTCCGCAGAGTCCTACCTTATGGCAGAGCCCCCCCAGTGTGTCACCTTCTATCAGTGTCCTCTTACACACACCTTTGTGCTTGGTGTGGCAGGCAGCTGTCAGGAAAAGGCCTTTAAATTAGAAAAAAAAAATCCACTTGTTGCAGGCTCTGAACTGCGCATGTGAGTCTTAGCCAGCGGAATAGTGAACTGCTGTGGCTGGCCTCAGATCTGGCAGTGGGGTGTGTGAATAAAAGCCATGCTTGATGTGTGCCATATCACCGCACAGGCACACACCCAGACCTGCCCTGCTGCCTGATCTGAGGACGGGCTCAGCAGTTCACCATTCAGCTGCCTCTGAATAGCAACAAGTGGATTTTTCATGGGCATAGGATTGTTAGATTGACTTCTGTTTAGCAGCAGTAGGCACAAATGAAACATACAGTATACATACACATAGACACACACTCACTATACATATATACACATAGACACCAGTGACGGCTGGTGTTGGTGCGCAAACAAACTGAAAATAAAAAACATCAATTGCAGCCATTGTGCCCATCAAACGCAGCTACTGTGCCCATCAAATGCTGCTACTCTGTCCATCAATTACTGCCACTGTGCCCATCAAACGCAGCCACTGTACCCATAAATTGTTGCCACTGTACCCATCAAATGCAGCTACTGTGCCCATCAATTGCTGCCACTGTACCCATAAGTTGCTGCTACTGTGCCCATTAATTGCTTCTACTGTGCCCCATCAAATGCTGCCAGTGTGCATCACCCGACACTTACCTGTCTCGCAACGGGTCAGCGGTGGTGTCTTGCATGCTCCTCAATGTCTTCTTCCGTCCTATCAGGCATCCAATCACAGCGCCTGACGCTTCAGCCAATCAGGTGACAGGTAACAGACCTAAGCACCTGATTGGCTGAGAGGCGGTTCAGTGTTAGCAAAGTGAATTCCTTCGCTTTGCTAACACACAGCTGAGTGAACAGCGAATGCCCAGCATGGCGCCCGCTGTTTCCCTTTTTTGGGCGCCTATTGAGCCTGCTTCCCAAAAACGCTGTAATTCAGGGGCCGGGCACCTGAATAGGGGGTGTCAGCGGCGACCATAGATAGATAGATTCATGCAATGCCCATGCACCCCTTATGGATGCACCGCCACTGATAGACACACAGTATACATATATACACAGACACACACCAGCACTTTTCATCCAAAAAATCAGCCTAAAAGAAACACACTGCTGCCCCCATCTCCTGGCATGCTGGGACTTGTAGTGCCCCAACAGCTCACAGAAACTTTAGGTGGTAATGCAGGAGAGGAGGGGACTGTGTATTGGTGGGTGGGTAATGAGTAGGCAGGGTAACATTGGGGGATTGGGGGAGAAGTTCAGAACATCCTTCCTCCAGAAGCATGGCACTCCACAGAAAATCGATCTAACGACTTCAGAGACAGGAGGAGCCCTGCTAGAGGAAAAACACATCCTCCCCCTCCCTCCTGCTCACCAGGGTAAGCCACTGACAAAAATACAATCAGTTCAGCTCAGCAAGCTTACCTTCCAGCAGACTGTAGCCCTTCCCACACTGCAGGTGGTGTCCCCTCCTCCCTCTCCTCTCCTACAGCTGTCGGCAATCTCCTGCTCTGAAATCAAATGAGGAAGGGGGCATATACATTGTGTTCCCATTGGCTGAAGAGGCAGTACAGAGGCGGGGCGGCTATAGCCTCAGTTTTTTTTTTTTTTTTTTTTTTACAGCAAAATGATGTCGGTAAGAGACATTTCAGGGACAGATGTAAAAAAACACAGATTTTTACATACTGTCCCTGCTTTTACGGAGGCTGGCCACTCTGGTGGGGCCCTTGGTCCCTGAATGGTCAGTCTGCCCCTGCCGATGTGTCCTTGGGACTTGAACTTGGTACTGTCTGTGTTACAGAAACAACCATTTGAACCTATTAAGGAAATTCCATTAGACTTGCTCCCGGCCTCGTTCTGTAGAAGACAACTGCACTCTCTGGAAGTTGTCAGAGCAGTCAAGGTATATTTGTCTAGATCTGTGGAGATCCGAGGATCAGACTTTCTTTTTGTTTTTACAAAGGGACCCAAGAAAAGGGGCAAACATCTTCCATTGCCTACGGGCTGAAACATAAAGCTCCCCCCCCCCTTTCGGGTGAGAGCTCCTTTTACCAAGGGTGTAGGAATCTCCTGGGCTTTTCGCCATCAAATATCTGTGGCTCAGATTTGTAAGGCTGCTACCTGATCTTCAATGCATACGTTCACAAAATTTTGTCAAGTGGATGTTTGGGCAGCCGAGGATTCGGCTTTTGGCCGCAGTGTACTGCGGGTTGCCGTATAAAGTTCCGATGGCTGTTATTATATACAAAACGATTCTGCGCTGCCCTACACAGAAAAATAGCAGCTAACACAACCAACAAGGCATAGACAAGAAAAAAACAAAATAGGTGTAGCGCTAGAGGATGAAATGTCCAATGTGTAAAAACGTATTGGGTTAATACTCCCAAAAAGGAACCAAAAAGTACATTTATGTATATTGTATGAGAAGTCCTTCAAGAAAATGGATACTTCAAGAAGACATCTATGGTGAAAATAAGCACAGCACCACCTGAAGATGGAGAGGCTTACCAGATGGAATGGACCCAAAGGGCGTACGCCGAATTGGGTCAGGTAGGCTTGGGTGGTGAGTGGTTCAGAGCGACCTGGAAAGATGATGCTGATGGATGGACCGACTTGATGCTATATCCCTTTGATTGGTGGATGCCCAAACCAGGGGGGACAACGTAGTTGAGGCAAGCCAGATGGTATCGTATCCCTCAGAATCAGATTAGTGGAGCCAAACGATGATGTGGACACGTGAGAAAAAGAAGGAATGGCCACATAGTGTGAATCCGTAAAATTGAGTGATTTATTAAAAAATAAGCAGATATACACTCACATGTAAATCCAGATAAAACAATAGAAACAGCGCTGAAACAAAACGTGGCGACAGTGGGGTCCTACCCGACGCGTTTCGTCTTCATAGACGTCGTCTGGGGGGTTCCCCCCACTGTAGCCACCAGAGTTTATATAGAGGGTCCTAGTAAAGTGATGAAAAAAGCTCCACGACTGTGTAAACGGCACTTCCGGTATTCGGCCAAAATGGCCGCCCGGCGTGCGTTCCACGCCTCCCCTTGGGGACCGGAAGTGAATGAAACCACGTGAGGGATTGAATTATAAGATAAGAACAAGTGTGCAATGTGAAGGAGTGATCAGGGGAGGATGCAGCAGTGATCAACAAGAAAGAAAAAGCCGTTCGTTCAGAACGGGAAAGGGAAGGCGCACAGCGCGATAATGTACCGCGCATGTGCGTGATGCGCGTATAGCGCATGCGCAGTGAATCGATGTGCTGTACGTGATGCACGTGCGTAGTGACGAGTAAGGATGGACGCCAATGCGGAAATGAGCCGCAATAACAACACGGACCAAAATAAGCTTGTAGTGCGCATGCGTGCCGCGAAACATCCGTGTGTCAGTGAGGGGGGGGTATGGAGACACAGGAAGTGCGGACATGTCTGCCCAGCAACAACATCCTGCACCCACCCGGAACCAAAAATTGTACACAGGGAGTGCAAGTGAATAGATAAATGGCAAGAAAACAAACAGCATGTGCACAAGCAGCCACAAAAATGTGACATATTGTTTTCGTGTAGCCATTGACCTACATATATATGAATTGTCACAAAAGTCAATACATGCCAGTGGGTGCGATGTATAAAAAACGATGCGATATAAAGAAGGGGTAAAAATAAAAAATAACAAATGTAATATACACGGTGGTGGAGTATGCACAGTGGTGGAGTGGACCTACAATGCAGAGTGCAAAGTGACAAAATGCACCCATAAATAAATAATAAAATGTACAAAGAATACAAAAATAATTATTCCGATACTAAGAATCCAAAAAATAAAAATGCGAAAATAGGAGAGAGAACAAGAACCAAACGAGTACTAAGCTTTATTGATGAAAGCATTAACGTCTAATTCAAAGTTAATACCTAATGGGTGGAGAATACGGAGTTCATGGATCCAGAAGGTCTCCAGACGGGAGACACCTCTGGTCATGGTGCCGCCCCTCCATGGGGGTACGTAACGATCTATCACCACAAACTGTGTCCCCTCCATAACCCGATTGTGTTGTAGTTTGTAGTGTCGGGGGACAGTGTGTTTAATGTCTCCACTTTTTATGAGGGCAATGTGCTCCACAACTCTTATAGCGAAAGAGCGAATAGTGCGGCCCACATATTGTTTTCCACAGTGACATGTAATTAGGTATACAATATAACTAGTGGAACAGGTGCAAAACTGTTTGATGGAATATCTTTTGTGGGTAACTGATGATGTAAATGACACAGTTTTCCTACCAATGCTCGGGTTGTGTTGACACACAATACATTTTCTACATGAGTAGAATCCTTCCATCTCATAAAAAAGTGGCTGGCGTATAGGGGGATTAATGATATTAGGAGCAATTTTACTCTGTAGCGTAGGGGCTCCCCTAAAGATAACCTTCGCCCTGTCGGGCAAAACTGTGCCCAAAATGTTGTCATTCCTAAGAATATCCCAATGCTTGGAAAGAATGGCTTTGACCTGCCTATGTTGGTTAGAAAAAGAGGTTAACAGAGACCACCTGAAGGTCTCACTCTGTTCCTTTTTGGGCCTTTCCTCCAGGAGTGATTCTCTGTTGGTTTCGAGAGCATGTTGAAGCTCACGATCAACGAGATGGGGGTCATAATCTTTGTCGACAAATTTGGCCCTCAAAAGTGCAGATTGCGCCCTAAAGATATCGGTATTTGAACAATTTCTGCGCAATCTGAGGAATTGGCTCCGTGGAACAGAATCAAGCCACGACCGGTGGTGACAGCTATCAGGTGGTATGAAGCTGTTCCTGTCAGTGGCTTTGAAGTGGGTCTGAAATTGAAAACTACCACTGCAAATCTCTATCTCTAAATCCAAAAAATTAATTTTATGTTTACTGGCTGTGTGAGCAAGGGAGATGCCACGGTCATTATCATTCAGGTATTCAAAAAATGAATCGAGTGATTCGACACTCCCCTTCCATAGGAGGAGGATGTCATCAATATACCGTGCCCACATAATGAGGGAAGGATCTCTATTGGTATAGACGACATCCTCCTCCCACTTCGCCATAAATAAATTGGCGAGGCTAGGGGCGAATTTAGCGCCTATAGCCACGCCACGTAGTTGATGGTAGTATTGCTGGTCAAACCAGAAATAACTTCGCTTAGTAGCGAACTCTAATAGTTCCATAATGAAGGAACACTGAAAAGGAGCGATTCTGGATTCCTTTTCTAAAAAATAGCGAACAGCTTCCAAGCCTTTATCTTGGGGTATACACGTATACAGAGAAGCCACATCCGCAGTGGCGATGATGTAATCCTCCTGTAATTCTAAACTCTCCAGTAAGCGTATAGTAGCCCCCGTGTCCTTCAGATAAGAAGGCATACGCCTCACCAGAGGCTGTAAATAAAAATCAATATACCGGCCTATACGCGAGGTGACAGAGTCTATCCCACTCACGATAGGCCGGCCAGGAGGTTGTACTGGATTTTTGTGCACCTTAGGTAAATAATAAATGGTCGGAACCCTAGGTGCCAAAGGTACCAAAAAATCTCTCTCCTTTTTATTTAAAATCTTGTGATCATAACCCTTCTTTATGATAGCAGACAACTCTCTCTTGAATATAATGGTGGGATTATTTGGCAATATCTTGTATGTATCGGGTTCGTTAAGAATCCTATACATTTCAGTTATGTAGTCCTTTTTATCCAAAATGACAATTCCGCCACCCTTGTCAGCCGGACGGATGACAAGATCTTTTCGTGAGCACAAAGACCTCAGGCCCGAATTAGACAAAGGGTGGCAGCGTATGAACTTATCAGGAAGTTCAGATAGATCTTTGAGGACCAAATCTCTGAAAATACCAATGGCAGGAGCCATGGGAACAGGTGGGGTAAACAATGAAGGGTTGGAGAGGCCGGAATGAACGGTCCCAAAAGTGGAGCTACTCTCACCTCTCACAGGGTTAGAAATGAGGTAACGTTGAATATGTAACTTGCGTGTAAATTTGTGGATATCAATGTAGGTGCCAAACCTATCCAATTTCTTAGGTGGAGCGAATTTCAGTCCCTTATCAAGAACAGAGAGTTCTTCTGTGGTTAATGGTTTGGCACTTAAATTGAAGACACCTTGGCCCCTTAGGTTCTCCTTCTTTTTCCTCCTTTGAATTCTCCACCCTCCCCTTGTGCCTCTCTTGAGTCGGAACCCCTTATTCTTGGTCTTAGGTCCTCGTGAAAAACCTGTCCACTCCGTGGATGGTTATTGGGTGGGTAGTACGCATGGGATGACTGTTCATATCTAGACCCAGAGTCATGTCTGTGGTAGTCTCTATAATCGTCATCCCACGTGTCTCTAAGGGGTAAAAACCGGTTTTGTGTAGCAAGGGGAGGTTGTTCATAGTGGTAGGGGTTGGTATACTGGGTATCGGCATAGGCTCCCTGTCGAGATAAGGAGGCATCCCGTGGTCCTGAGTATGATTCAGAGGGCCGCATACCTCGACCCCGTGGACCCTTCCCACCCCTTTTTCCTCTACCATAACCCCTGCCTCCCTGATCAACATGAGAGGCATTGGGGCCATAGTAGTGACCGGTGGTACGCAGAGGAGACTCATATCTCAGACCTTCTCTCCTACTCGTGTGTGAAGGGGATCCATATCTAGGGTCATCTCTTCTTAACGTCTCAACCGGAGTGCCCATAGATTGTCCCTCCATGCCGGTTGTTCTTGGTACGGAGGCACTAGGGGGACCAACCATGGAAGGTGCAGTAGTAGCAACAGTTGAATTGGTGGCAAGAAGTTTTTGCCATCCAAATACATTACATGTTCTGTAGTCCCCCATGTCTCTGGAATACTTTTTTTGTTTTTTATTACGCTGTTCCTTATCCTCCTTCTCCAGGTATTTCTGGAGATTGGAAGAAAGAACATTGTATTCCGGAGAGTGGGTGTACATCCCACCTAAGGCTTCTGGGCACCATACGTTCAGAAACATATTGTTCTTAGAGACACGTGGGATGACGATTATAGAGACTACCACAGACATGACTCTGGGTCTAGATATGAACAGTCATCCCATGCGTACTACCCACCCAATAACCATCCACGGAGTGGACAGGTTTTTCACGAGGACCTAAGACCAAGAAAAAGGGGTTCCGACTCAAGAGAGGCACAAGGGGAGGGTGGAGAAAATTTAAAGGAGGAAAAAGAAGGAGAACCTAAGGGGCCAAGGTGTCTTCAATTTAAGTGCCAAACCATTAACCACAGAAGAACTCTCTGTTCTTGATAAGGGACTGAAATTCGCTCCACCTAAGAAATTGGATAGGTTTGGCACCTACATTGATATCCACAAATTTACACGCAAGTTACATATTCAACGTTACCTCATTTCTAACCCTGTGAGAGGTGAGAGTAGCTCCACTTTTGGGACCGTTCATTCCGGCCTCTCCAACCCTTCATTGTTTACCCCACCTGTTCCCATGGGAGCCATTGCCATTGGTATTTTCAGAGATTTGGTCCTCAAAGATCTATCTGAACTTCCTGATAAGTTCATACGCCGCCACCCTTTGTCTAATTCGGGCCTGAGGTTTTTGTGCTCATGAAAAGATCTTGTCATCCGTCCGGCTGACAAGGGTGGCGGAATTGTCATTTTGGATAAAAAGGACTACATAACTGAAATGTATAGGATTCTTAACGAACCCGATACATACAAGATATTGCCAAATAATCCCACCATTATATTCAAGAGAGAGTTGTCTGCTATCATAAAGAAGGGTTATGATCACAAGATTTTAAATAAAAAGGAGAGAGATTTTTTGGTACCTTTGGCACTTAGGGTTCCGACCATTTATTATTTACTTAAGGTGCACAAAAATCCAGTACAACCTCCTGGCCGGCCTATCGTGAGTGGGATAGACTCTGTCACCTCGCGTATAGGCCGGTATATTGATTTTTATTTACAGCCTCTGGTGAGGCGTATGCCTTCTTATCTGAAGGACACGGGGGCTACTATACGCTTACTGGAGAGTTTAGAATTACAGGAGGATTACATCATCGCCACTGCGGATGTGGCTTCTCTGTATACGTGTATACCCCAAGATAAAGGCTTGGAAGCTGTTCGCTATTTTTTAGAAAAGGAATCCAGAATCGCTCCTTTTCAGTGTTCCTTCATTATGGAACTATTAGAGTTCGCTACTAAGTGAAGTTATTTCTGGTTTGACCAGCAATACTACCATCAACTACGGGGCGTGGCTATGGGCGCTAAATTCGCCCCTAGCCTCGCCAATTTATTTATGGCGAAGTGGGAGGAGGATGTCGTCTATACCAATAGAGATCCTTCCCTCATTATGTGGGCACGGTATATTGACGACATCCTCCTCCTATGGAAGGGGAGTGTCGAATCACTCGATTCATTTTTTGAATACCTGAATGATAATGACCGTGGCATCTCCCTTGCTCACACAGCCAGTAAACATAAAATTAATTTTTTGGATTTAGAGATAGAGATTTGCAGTGGTAGTTTTCAATTTCAGACCCACTTCAAAGCCACTGACAGGAACAGCTTCATACCACCTGATAGCTGTCACCACCGGTCGTCTGTTCCACGGAGCCAATTCCTCAGATTGCGCAGAAATTGTTCAAATACCGATATCTTTAGGGCGCAATCTGCACTTTTGAGGGCCAAATTTGTCGACAAAGATTATGACCCCCATCTCGTTGATCGTGAGCTTCAACATGCTCTCGAAACCAACAGAGAATCACTCCTGGAGGAAAGGCCCAAAAAGGAACAGAGTGAGACCTTCAGGTGGTCTCTGTTAACCTCTTTTTCTAACCAACATAGGCAGGTCAAAGCCATTCTTTCCAAGCATTGGGATATTCTTAGGAATGACAACATTTTGGGCACAGTTTTGCCCGACAGGGCGAAGGTTATCTTTAGGGGAGCCCCTACGCTACAGAGTAAAATTGCTCCTAATATCATTAATCCCCCTATACGCCAGCCACTTTTTTATGAGATGGAAGGATTCTACTCATGTAGAAAATGTATTGTGTGTCAACACAACCCGAGCATTGGTAGGAAAACTGTGTCATTTACATCATCAGTTACCCACAAAAGATATTCCATCAAACAGTTTTGCACCTGTTCCACTAGTTATATTGTATACCTAATTACATGTCACTGTGGAAAACAATATGTGGGCCGCACCATTCGCTCTTTCGCTATAAGAGTTGTGGAGCACATTGCCCTCATAAAAAGTGGAGACATTAAACACACTGTCCCCCGACACTACAAACTACAACACAATCGGGTTATGGAGGGGACACAGTTTGTGGTGATAGATCGTTACGTACCCCCATGGAGGGGCGGCGCCATGACCAGAGGTGTCTCCCGTCTGGAGACCTTCTGGATCCATGAACTCCGTATTCTCCACCCATTAGGTATTAACTTTGAATTAGACGTTAATGCTTTCATCAATAAAGCTTAGTACTCGTTTGGTTCTTGTTCTCTCTCCTATTTTCGCATTTTTATTTTTTGGATTCTTAGTATCGGAATAATTATTTTTGTATTCTTTGTACATTTTATTATTTATTTATGGGTGCATTTTGTTACTTTGCACTCTGCATTGTAGGTCCACTCCACCACTGTGCATACTCCACCACCGTGTATATTACATTTGTTATTTTTTATTTTTACCCCTTCTTTATATCGCATCGTTTTTTATACATCGCACCCACTGGCATGTATTGACTTTTGTGACAATTCATATATATGTAGGTCAATGGCTACACGAAAACAATATGTCACATTTTTGTGGCTGCTTGTGTACATGCTGTTTGTTTTCTTGCCATTTATCTATTCACTTGCACTCCCTGTGTACAATTTTTGGTTCCGGGTGGGTGCAGGATGTTGTTGCTGGGCAGACATGTCCGCACTTCCTGTGTCTCCGTACCCCCCTCACTGACACACGGATGTTTCGCGGCACGCATGCGCACTACAAGCTTATTTTGGTCCGTGTTGTTATTGCGGCTCATTTCCGCATTGGCGTCCATCCTTACTCGTCACTACGCACGTGCATCACGTACAGCACATCGATTCACTGCGCATGCGCTATACGCGCATCACGCACATGCGCGGTACATTATCGCGCTGTGCGCCTTCCCTTTCCCGTTCCGAACGACCGGCTTTTTCTTTCTTGTTGATCACTGCTGCATCCTCCCCTGATCACTCCTTCACATTGCACACTTGTTCTTATCTTATAATTCAATCCCTCACGTGGTTTCATTCACTTCCTGTCCCCAAGGGGAGGCGTGGAACGCACGCCGGGCGGCCATTTTGGCCGAATACCGGAAGTGCCGTTTACACAGTCGTGGAGCTTTTTTCATCACTTTACTAGGACCCTCTATATAAACTCTGGTGGCTACAGTGGGGGGAACCCCCCAGACGACGTCTATGAAGACGAAACGCGTCGGGTAGGACCCCACTGTCGCCACGTTTTGTTTCAGCGCTGTTTCTATTGTTTTATCTGGATTTACATGTGAGTGTATATCTGCTTATTTTTTAATAAATCACTCAATTTTACGGATTCACACTATGTGGCCATTCCTTCTTTTTCTCACGTGTCCACATCATCGTTTGGCTCCACTAATCTGATTCTGAGGGATACGATACCATCTGGCTTGCCTCAACTACGTTGTCCCCCCTGGTTTGGGCATCCACCAATCAAAGGGATATAGCATCAAGTCGGTCCATCCATCAGCATCATCTTTCCAGGTCGCTCTGAACCACTCACCACCCAAGCCTACATGACCCAATTCAGCGTACGCCCTTTGGGTCCATCCCATCTGGTAAGCCTCTCCATCTTCAGGTGGTGCTGTGTTTATTTTCACCATAGATGTCTTCTTGAAGTATCCATTTTCTTGAAGGACTTCTCATACAATATACATAAATGTACTTTTTGGTTCCTTTTTGGGAGTATTAACCCAATACGTTTTTACACATTGGACATTTCATCCTCTAGCGCTACACCTGTTTTGTTTTTTTCTTGCCGATGGCTGTTATTGTTTGGCATGATGTATTCTAAAGAAAATAGGATTTTTAAAACAGCTTACCTGTAAAATCCTTTTCTTTCGAAGGACATCACGGGACACAGAGCCACAGTAATTACTGATGGGTTATATAGGTATCATTGGTGATTGGACACTGGCACACCCTATCAGGAAGTTCAACCCCCTATATAATCCCTCCCCCTTGCAGGGATACCTCAGTTTTGTAGCCAAGCAATATAGTGTATTAGAAGAGGGGCGGGACCTCTGTGTCCCGTGATGTCCTTCGAAAGAAAAGGATTTTACAGGTAAGCTGTTTTAAAAATCCTATTTTCTTTCTCGAACATCACGGGACACAGAGCCACAGTAATTACTGATGGGATGTCCCAGAGCAATGCTACCTGAGGGTGGGGAACCACGACCAAGTAGGGTGCAATCAGACCTGAGGACCCTGTACCGCTGCCTGCAGCACACTACGCCCAAAGGCGATATCCTCATGCCTTCTCACATCCACCTGATAGAATCTGGTGAATGTATGAACTGAAGACCAGGTTGCGGCCTTGCAGATTTGAGCCATAGAGGCCCGGTGATGCACTGCCCAAGAAGCACCAATAGCCCTTGTGGAATGTGCCCTGATCTGAAACGGAGGAATCTTCTGTTTCAAACCGTAAGCTTGAATGATCAACTGTCGAATCCATTTAGAAATGGTAGCTTTTGACGCTGCCTGTCCTCTATTGGGACCCTCTGGCAGCACAAACAAAACATCCGTCTTGCGGATCTGAGTAGTTGCCCCTAGATAGGCCTTAAGGAAAGGAAAGAGCTGCTAATTCTGATACTCTTCTAGCAGAAGAGATGGCCACCAGAAAAATTAATTTCCTTGTCAACAAGACCAAAGGAATCTGACTTATTGGTTCAAAAGGCTGTTTCTGTAACACAGCCAGGACCAAATTCAAGTCCCAGGGGTTTAGGGGCGCTTTAACCGGAGGATTAAGACGCATCACCCCCTGCATAAAGTTTCGGACCAAAGAATGCGAAGCAAGTGGCCGCTGAAATAATACTGATAAAGCAGAAACCTGGCCCTTGATGGTACTCAAGGCCAGCTTCATCTCTAATCCCATCTGTAGAAAATCAAGGATTCTACCTATGACATATTTCCTGGGATGCCAACCTCTGGATTCACACCAGGTTATATAAGCCTTCCAGACTCTATGATAAATCATCCTGGAAGCTGGCTTCCTTGCATTAATCAAGGTAGATATGACAGGACCTGAGAGCCCACGACTCTTCAGAACGTGGGTCTCAATAGCCAAACCGTCAAATTTAGCGTTTGTAAGGCAGGATGGAACACTGGACCCTGAGATAACAGGTCTGGGCGTACCGGTAGGGTCCACGGGGAACCCACCGTCATCCTTACTATTTCTGCATACCAAGTCCTTCTGGGCCAAGCGGGGGCCACCAGAAGTACCGACTTCCTTTCCTGCCTGATCCTGCGAAGGAGTCGTGGTAGTAGCAGAATAGGTGGGAATGCGTAAATCAGTGAGAACCGATGCCATGGAACCACCAACGCATCCGTCCCGCATGCAAGAGGATCTTTTGTCCTTGCCACAAATCTGTCTATCTTTTTGTTGAATCGGGATGCAAAGAGATCTACATCTGGAACCCCCCATCTTTGGCATATGGCCCAAAAGACGTCGGGATGCAGAGACCATTCCCCTGGAAGTAACTGCTGGCGACTTAGATAGTCCGCCTGCCAATTCTCTATTCCCGGGATGAAAACTGCCGATATGCATGGCACATGCATCTCTGCCCAGACTAAGATCTGGTTCACCTCTTTTTGAGCAGCTCGGCTCCGGGTGCCTCCCTGATGATTGACATAAGCCACTGCTGTGGCATTGTCGGACTGGATCCTGACCGGACAACCCTGTAGCCTGATAGTCCAGGCTTTTAGAGCTAGATGTATCGCCCGGATCTCCAGAATGTTGATGGGTAAGGTGCTCTCTGTCTTGGACCATACCCCTTGGACCGCAGCCTGTTCCAGGACTGCTCCCCAACCTGACAGACTGGCATCTGTTGTTACCACCGTCCAGGTAACCGGTAGAAAGGATTTCCCCTTCTGCAGGTTTTCGGGTATGAGCCACCAATTGAGGCTCTGACGCACCGCATGCAACAAGTGCATCGGAAAGTCTAATGCCTGTACCTTCTTGTTCCAGGTCGACAGAATACTGTGTTGCAGCATTCTTGAGTGAAACTGAGCATAGGGAACTGCTTCGAATGAAGACACCATCTTCCCTAGTAGCCTCATACAAAGGCGGACTGAGGGACCCTTCTTGGTCCTTACTGTCAGAATCAGCTCTCTCAAAGCAGTGATCTTTGCCTGGGGTAGAAATATTTTCTCCTGGCTTGTATCTATAATCAGACCTAAATACTCCAGTCTTCTTACTGGTTTTAGGAAAGACTTTTCTAAGTTGAGGATCCAACCCAGGTGTTCTAGATACCTGACCGTGGTCCTCAAGTTTCCAATCAAAGAGGCTACCGACCGGTCTATCAAGAGCAGGTCGTCTAGGTATGCTAAGACAGCTATACCCTGAGCCCTTAATCTGGCCAGAGGAGGAGCCAAGATCTTTGTGAACACTCGAGGTGCAGTGGCTATCCCAAAAGGCAGAGCCACAAACTGGAAATGGCGCCCTCCTACCTCGAAGCGCAGAAACTTCTGATGAGCAGGAAAAATGGGCACATGCAGATATGCATCTCTGATGTCTATTGATGCCAGAAATTCTCCTCCCTGCAGGGTGGGAACTACTGTTCGAATTGATTCCATGCGGAAGGATTGAATCCTTAGGAATCGGTTCAGATCCCTTAAGTCCAAAATGGGCCTGACATCCCCATTTGGCTTTTGGACCGTAAAAAGGTTGGAATAGAAGCCCAATCCCTGGTCCTTTGCGGGAACTATCATAATGACCTCCTGCGACAAAAGTCGCTCTAACGCTAGAAGGAGCGACTGCTTCTTCTCTGGGTCTCTGGGAACATTTGATCTGAGGAACCGAGGAGAAGGGAATTCCTGAAACTCCAGCTTGTACCCTAAGGTTACCGTGGAGACTACCCATCTGTCCTGGAAGTCCTCCTGCCAGAGTTCTGAGAACTGTCGCAGTCTTCCCCCCACTCGAGTGAGCGGGGGCGCCCCCTCATGCAGAGGTCTTAGTGTTTTGCCTAGTAGGCTTCTTTCCCCAGGACTTCTTTTGTCCCTGGGGTTGACTCTTGTCTCTGGACCCCGATGGAGGCGGCCGTCGAGACTGCCTGGAGGCTGAAGCCCCCGGCGCTGGGGAAAGAGTCCGTTTGAAAGAGGGACGCTTACTCTTCTTCTTGACAGGTAAGAGAGTGCTTTTCCCACAAGAGATTCTCTTGATATAGTTATCCAAGTCCTCTCCAAACAACCTTGCACCACGAAATGGAAACCCAGCCAGTAGCTTCTTACATGGAGCTTCGGCTGACCAATTTTTCAACCATAGGATTCTATGTATATGCACCAACCCCAGTGAAAGACGGGAGGTTTGCACGATAGAATCTCTAATGGCGTCAACCACAAAGCATAAGGCCGCTGGAAGGTTAGCAAACCCCTGGGCCTGCTGTTCAGGTAATACTTTGATGACCTGCTTAACATGGTCTCTTAAGTATTGACAGACTCCAATCGCTGCTACTGCAGGTTGGGCCACTGATCCTGCTAAGGAGAAAACATCCTTCAATAGGGATTTCATCCTTTTATCTACAGGATCCCTGAGCATCTGAGCATTGTCTACAGGACAAGTCAGGCTATTATTTACAGAGGAAATGGCGGCATCAATAGCCGGTATTCCCCACATTTTAATAAACTTTTCTTCCATCGGATAAAGTGTTGAAAACTTTCTCGGCGGAAAAAAACGTTTGTCTGGGTGATCCCACTCAGAATAAATAAGCTTTTCAAGTAAAGTATGAACAGGAAAAGCATGTGCTGCTTGGAAAGGTTTCAGTGACCCCAAAGCAGAAGAGGATTCTTTAGCAGTTTCAGGTATGGGCAACTTAAATGTGGAGCGGACCAATCCAGTGAGGATCTGCACTAAGACTTTCTCCTCTTGGGAAGTCGCAGAGGGTCCCTCTCCACCTGAATCCTCCGAAGAGGAATCATCCATCCCATCCCGATCCTCTGAAAGGGATTCATCTCCTTTATCCCAGAGCTCCTCTGTCTGAGGGTCTTGGGGAACAGAGGAAAGCCTAGTGCGTTTTCTTCCACTGAGTGAAGACGTAATCACGGCCATTAATCTTTCCTCTAGACCATTAATGGTTGAGGAAAAAACCTCTTGTGTAATATATACAGGGGCTGAAGTGCCAGAAGCAGGTGTAGCCCCTGACCCCGATGGCTCTCCCTGGCTAGCCGTCCCTGGCCCATCTTTTAGGGGGGGAGGATGCTGCCGACAGGGGGCCCTCAGAACCTGAACGAGATCCCCTAGTGTCTCTGGTTCCTGGGGTGCTTGAACCTCTTCTACCCATAGTGCAAAGCAACAAGGTGTGAGGTATACAAATGAACACTGCCCGCTGAGCGATGTAGTCTGGCTAAAAGCCTTGCTACCCAATGCTCAGTCTGGTGTTACTTCAGTAAATGCTGCCTAGGAGAATGCCTGTGTCCCACCTTACATGCGACCGTCAGCTCTGTGTCTCTCAGAAGGCTGAGTGCACCTGTACAGAGTGCCTTTAATAGCCTGCAGCTGGCCTGAGTGGGAGTCTAAACACTCTGTGCTGACATCCCGCCCCCTCCTCTACCGCCCCCCCCCCCTCGAGTTTTGAAAAAAACGAGCGCTTCCCGCACTGCCGACTCTCCTGTCATGCTTCTGGAGAAAGGCTGAGGATGGGGGGGGGGGGAGGAGGGAGGCTGATAACAAGATCTGCCTGAATGGCTATCTTCAGAGATGGTGGCCATTAGGCCGCAGAGCCCGGGTGGTATAACCACTTTCTAGACCCCTGTGGCCCCTCTCTAGCCTGGGGGGGAACATTCAAACATGAGAAATCCCCCTTTCCACCTTACCTGCTTGCAGCCTGCTTTGAGATGCTGGGACATAATCAGCACTGAACACCTGAGACAGTCAGTCAGCATATGTAGGTTTGTGCTCTTGGCAGCCCCCGGTGGTCACAATAGGCATAGCATGCATTTACCTTAAAGGAGAAAAGCCACTAGAACTCAAAAATTCTGTGGAATCTCCTCTTACCTTATCCAGCCGCATGGTGCTGTTTACACAGACCCAATCTTCACCTCTCACGGTGGGCTCCGTTTGAAAAAACCGTCAGAGACTGGGGCCCCCATCAGTAGGGGGATCCAACAGTTCTGGGACCGTAAAGCACCTCGCCAGAAATTAGGAAGTTTAAAGCCATTTTCTGATCTGCGGGGTCCAGCTCTCTAAAAAGAGAAGCATTACGGGTAAAACCTCGTTTCTTCGGACACGAGGCCTGGGTACCATTCAATTCGGCCATGAAAAGACACTTTGAATGGATCCGGTTCGCCTGGCTTGCCCCAGTATAGGATCTTAGGATATTCCCTTTGGAGCTCAGCACAGGACATCTTTACACGTCCATCACCTAAGACACTGGCGTAAAAACTGAGGTATCCCTGCAAGGGGGAGGGATTATATAGGGAGTTGAACTTCCTGATAGGGTGTGCAAGTGTCCAATCACCAATGATACCTATATAACCCATCAGTAATTACTGTGGCTCTGTGTCCCGTGATGTTCGAGAAAGAAAAGGATTTTACAGGTAAGTATGATGAAAAAAATCATATTTTTACGATAAAATATAGCCACTATATACCTTTTTGGCTGATCTGTATACCACGCTCAGTGATAAACTGCAGAGTTTCTCCAGTGCTGAGAGTTCGGGTAAGAGGAGATTTCCACTGCAGCCTGTATGCCAGGGTTGCCAACCTCCCACAATATTTTTTTTACTGACAAAACATGTCAAATTTACTGGTGAAGCACATTTTTTACTGGCAACCTAAGACATTACAAAACTCCTATTGAAAACGAACACAGTGAATATTTGAACAGTATAAACATGATATGGAAACACTGACAATACTTACACTTAAAAACACAGCATGAAATTATCAGCCCTTGATATTTATGGGCACTTCATTGATTTTTACAAACTGTCAGTAAATTTACTGGTGGATGGCAACCCTGCTGTATACATGCTCACATGTGTGATGCCAATAGCATGTGACTTGGCTATCTCTGAGAACAAGTAATTATGCGCTCCAGCATAAAAGAAACTGAGCAGGTCGGCTACTCTGCCTGTGTTAGCTGGCCTTCCCCAGATAGACAGTGCAGGAGGGAGAGGATCTGTGCATACAGGATAAAACAGCCTTTTTACACAATGCAGAGGATTAACCCCTTAAGTTCCACAGTGAGTAGAAAACGCATAACAGAATTTATTGTTGTGGGTTTAGTAACACTTTAAGTTTGTAGTTTGCAGATTTCTGCTCCAGTGTGCCTTTGTCTCCCAGTTTCTTCAAGGTTGTTTCTCAGTGTAGGTGGAAACACCCTTTCCTGTCCAGATACTTTTTTTGTTTACTTGGGGTTCTCAATACTCCTCCATGCTTTCTTTTCTTTCATTCACATTTAATGCAGATTATTCTTCTGTACAGGTGTATTCACTCTTTTATCTCCAGATCGGTTTTCTGTCGGCTTTTCTTTGTCCGGGCCTCTTACACTTCTCCAGACTCTCTAGGATGCGTTTTCTTTATTTCACATATCAGTCTGTGTGTGGACTTTATACATTCAGATCCACTGCTGCCGGCTACCACAATGTCACCTTGGACCCCGCGGTGGTTCCCAGAAAGTGTTAGAGTGATATGGTTTTCAAAAAAGTCCATCCAGAGAGATCAATAAAACACATACAAAATTGCTAAAAACATTTAATTCTTTGTTCAATTCAAGCAGGTCCAGTCCATTCATAGAAAGAGTTAGACTTATAAGTTTTCAATCGGCAACATATTAAATACATAAACATATTGGAGCTTTATTAACTCAATACAGTTTTATCTTTTGCATTTAGCAGGGATTTTGTAAGCTGTGTTTGTGTCTGCTAATAACCCGTGCAGGGTCCAATGATTTCTAACAGCAGCCCTGATGTCAGATCACTGGAGACCAGGGTTGCTGTGTTGTCTATGAGAGCAGCGGTTCGGATCTCCAGCAAGCTGCCAGCACAGACCATATTGCCGCAACAAATTAGTAATTAATCCTAAATCCCCAATTAACATATATAGCTCTGTCTATCTGGAGAGAAAAGCCTTGTCAGGATAACTGCAATCATCATGAAAAGTGACAGCTTGTCAATGTAAAAATTTTACATTACTTGTCAAACTCACTGTAGCGCCACCCTGGAAGGAGCCACTTGGTAATTTGGGTTCTCTGTTCTGCACCTCGACTCCAGGAACAACCTCAGCCCCCCCTCTGACATACCTGGTTGAGTGGAAGTTACTGCACGCACTTATAGGAACAAAAGTGTGGATACCTTGAACTCGACTGTGAATTAGTATCAGGAAATAGACACAAGACCGTTAATCGGGCGGCACAGTCGTGTAGCGGGTAGCACTTTCGCCTAGCAGTAAAAGGGTCACTGGTTCGAATCCCAACCACGACACTACTGCCTGGAGTTTGCATGTTCTCCCTGTGCCTGCGTGGGTTTCCTCCTACACTCCAAAGACATGCTGGTAGGTTAATTGACTTCTGTCCAAAATTGGCCCTAGTATATAATGTGAGTTAGGGACCTTAGATTGTAAGCTCCTTGAGGGTAGGGACCGATGTGAATGTACAATGTATATGTAAACCGCTGCGTAAATTGACAGCGCTATACAAGTACCTTAATAATAATAATAAGTGGTAAATGAATTCAATGTATTGGTACAACTAAGAGTAAATGAGCATACAGAAGGTTGGTTCAGACAGTCTGCTAGACAGCATAATCCCTATGATAAAGTAATTTAGAATAGAGTTCTGTACTACTAGACTGGAATTAAAGTGATATTATAGTATTGCTTTTTTTAAATTTTTTTTTTATTACATTTTAATGAAATGTCTTTTTAAGTCTACAAGGATGATGGGGGATTGGAGCTGGGGGCTCAGAGATCTGGTCAGAAACCCACTGAGCTTTAGTTCAAGTAAACATGGAGATTATGGGGGTTATTTACTAAAGGCAAATCCACTTTGCACTACAAGTGCAAAGTGCACTTGAAATTGCACTGGAAGTGCAGTCGCTGTAAATTTGAGGGGTAGATCTGAAATGAGGGGAAGCCTTGCTGATTTTATCATCCAATCATGTGCAAGCTAAAATGCTGTTTTTTATTCTCCTTGCATGTCCCCCTTGGATCTACAACGACTGCACTTCCAAGTGCACTTTCAGTGCAATTTCAAGTGCACTTTGCATTTGTTATTGAGTCCCACTCTGTGGCAATAAGTACGCAACATTCTGTGTCAATTAAACAAGTTGTGAAACTGCGTCACGCTGTGCGTGACGCAGAGTGCATTGGTTTCCCCAACTCCTAATCGGTGTACCTCACGCTCCATCATAATGTCTAAGCCTCTGTCTGTGAGACAGTGACCGAGACACACACACTTTGGAGTAATCACACACTCATAGTAAGACACAGACACTGTCTGACACTCACCTACTCTGTCACTTGACCTGTCTACCTCTATAAGAGACAATAAAGCTTTGCCAATAAAATATGGAAGCTGATTGGTTTCTATGCAGAGCTAGACCGGAATCGAACACCCCATGGTGCATTTATAATCCTGTGAATTTGATATTTTCTTAACATTTTTAGTAATAAGTTATTTTTACTAGTGCATTTATTGTCCATGTTTGCGATTAACGAATAAAACAATTGCCAACACTTCATGGTCTATTTATCATCATTCATGATATTGAAGTTGACAACATTTGTCCACACACTGAGCTATTCCCATGTATAGATCATACAAGAATATAAGTAACATATAATTAATGAATATATATATAGGAGTATAAATGTATATAGAAATGTGTAGAGTTTTGCCAAGGGCCAGGTATCGAGCAGATATTTAATTCGGATTACGAATGTTGACATATGAGCTGGGTTAACATTTAAATCCTGTAGTGTAAAAAACACAGGAATCCCAGCTGGGTATCTCCTCCACAAACTGCTACCTCATGCAATAATAAATGGTGAAAGTGATTACAGCCAAAACACCCCTAATAACCAGACAGAATCAGTAAGGTGAAATATTTTTTTTTTATTTTACAAAATAATTAAACAATGAAAAATATACTTTATTAATTTATAATAAAATAGACTTTATTTAAAAGCACAAACAATTGCCAACCATGGAAAGAAATTTTTCCAACAAACATCTAGGACTCATGCTGCACCTAATAAAAAAAAATATTTTTTTTTTTTACAAACAGTGCATGTTAAAACGTCAGGCAATCTGTATTTACGAATACATTTTCTACACTGTGATTGAAACTTTGTTTATTTTTGCATATGAATACCATTTAGACTAACAAAGGTTTCATGCAGTTAGTGATATGACTGACCTTTATACTCCAGTAGGGTGCATGGCATTTGGAGTCGTGCGTCCAATATGGCTTCTGATGAGGTCTTGACATTGTTCTACTTTGTAGGAACTCCTTGGCAAACTGTAAAACATTTAACATTTACAACAATGTTTAGAGTGTTTGTTAACCCTTATATATAAGACTATGCCAGCCCCTCTATTAGAGGCTGGCATAGCACACTATGTCAGTGGTTTTAAAAAATGAGCGTTCTAAATACCAAATTTCAGCTGTCTTCAGTCACATTACTCGCAGCCGCTTTACAGCTCCGATTGATGTCTTATGCTGGAGGAGCCGTGATCTCCCTCTGACGTCAGCCGGGGAGATCACGCAGCCGCTCATCTCCTCTGCAGAATCCCCGTCTCGTAGGTCTAAAGCGGCTGCGAGTCACGTGACCGGCCTGAAGACAGCTCAAATTTGGTGTTTAGAATGCTTGTTTAAATCCACTTACGTAGTGTGCTATGCCAGCCTCTAATAGAGGGGCTGGCAATGACAGACACAGAGAGGGAGATGGTGTTATGATTATGTCAGATTTTTGCGACTCAAATCGGTACATTGTTTTGCATAGAAATTTGGCGTTTTATATTGTAGGTCTGTAATTCTTAGCAATAATACGCTTAAATCTGAATGTTTAAAACACAAAATCATAAATTATAATATAAATAACTATAAAAAAATAATAATATGATAAAATGAATTTCCCCACGATTCACTATCGCTCAATTCTGCAAGTGTTCGAATTTACTATCGCTGTTCTAAAACCACTTTTGACGTAAAGGGACATTTTTTGGTTGCTATGGACAATCTCACGTTTGCAGGCAGAAAGAACAGTATATATAATATAAAACTGCATGCAGGGCATTGGACAAAGCACTAGGGACAAAAGGGATGTGAAATGATTTGATACAGTACTGTAATCTGTAAGATTACCGTGTACTGTATGTTATGAATTTAGTATTTTTTGAATTTGCCCCCAGGCTCTGCCCCCGTGCGTTGCAACGCTCGCAGGGAACGGAGCCAGGCACATAGAGGCATTGGGTGGAGGACACAGCGGGGGGGACGACATCGCAGGATCCTGGGGACAAGGTAAGTAACCTGCACCAGGATCCTGCAATGCAATCCCAAGTGTGGTTCTGGGTTTCCGCTAATGGTACTGAAATTACCTGAGCCACACTCGGGGGGGATTACCACCAGGGAGGTTAAGGGATCAGGATGTGTATTTTTTTTGGATAACAAAGACTTTAAAGCAGAACTCCGGCGAAAAATATTTTTCCATGTCCTTGTTGCTGATCTGCTACCTTCGCCAACCTTGCCATCTATGTTCTTCTGAGCTCTGTAGTTCCTCTGTAATTTGCTGCTGAACTTGCTGAAAAATAGTTATTGCCTGCTGACTTCCTGTTTGTAAGACCGCTGGCTTCTATACCCTCTCCTCAGCTCAGACAGCAGTCTGACACGCCCCCCTGTAGTCCTCTGAAAACAAGCAGGGAGGAAGCAGACATGTTGTGGGGGGGGTTGTCTCACAGCCCCGGTCTGTGCCGCTCTCCTCTGCTCCGTGACAGTCCCGTCCCCCCCCCACCTGCTATCTCCATGCAGACTGGGGATTATCATCAGTAATTACTTGTATGACACAGCAGGGATCTCCCACCGTGTCAGGTATAGTATTACGAGAACTCTACTCGCTGATCTCACGCCCCCCACCGTTATAGGAACAGTGCGCTGTACTGAACAGTACTGATGATAATCCCGCTCTGCACTGGTGGTCCCTGGCATGGAGGTCCTTGACATGCAGACACTGATGAGCTGCATTGGTTTGCATTTATATTAAATGCATTAAATTAATTTAAATGTATTTATTAAATGCATTAAATATTATATTAAAATGCTTTGCATTTATAAGGCTGTAATCTATCATACCATGTGTTATGTATGGCTTGCTGGCTGCAGAATGAGGGGTGTGATTTATGTTGAAGTGGGTGAGTTCACATTTACATGTACAAGCCTAGTGTACCTCTCACATTCACTCCCATCCCAATGATTCATGGGAAATGTAGGCCGATTACAGTTAGAGAGAGAGAAGATGATGCAATCACTGTTCTAAGAGATCATCCCTGCCAGAAAAGATGCTGCTTTTTTTAACCACTTCAGCCCCGGAAGAATTGGCTGCTAAATGACCAGTCCATTTCATTTGCGATTCCGCACTTTGTCGCTTTAACTGACAATTGCGCGGTCGTGCAACGCTGTACCCAAACAAAATTGATGCCCTTTTTTTCCCCACAAATAGAGCTTTCTTTTGGTGGTATTTGATCATCTCTGCGATTTTTATTTTTTATGCTATAAACAAAAAAAAGTGACAATTTTGAAAAAAAAAAAAAAAAAAAAAACAATATTTTTTGCTATAATAAATATCCCAATTTTTAAAAAAAAAAACAAAATTTTTCCTCAGTTTAGGCCGATATGTATTCTTCTACATATTTTTGGTAAAAAAAAAAAAAAAAATTGCAATAAGCGTCTATTGATTGGTTTGCGCAAACGTTATAGCGTCTACAAAATAGGGGGTAGTTTTATGGCATTTTTATTATATATATTTTTTTTTTTTTTACTATTAATGGTGGCGATCTGCGATTTTGATCGTGACTGCGACTTTATGGCGGACACTTTTGATAAATTTTTGGGACCATTCTCATTTATACAGTGATCAGTGCTATAAAAATGGAACTGGCAGTGAAGGGGTTAACCACTAGGGGGCGCTGAAGGGGTTAAGTGTGTCCTAGGGAGTGATTCTAACTGTTAGGGGGGATGGGCTACCAGTGACACGTCAGAGATCACTGCTCCCGATCACAGGGAACAGTAGATCCCCAACATGTCACTAGGCAGAACAGGGAAATGCCTTGTTTACAAAGGCATCCCCCTGTTCTGCCTTGGCCGACCGCAATCGCGGGCCGCCTGGGGACTCACGAGGCACGCGGCGCGCGCGCGCTGAGTGGCAAATTCAAATGGGTACACCCATTTGCCTGCCTGTGCCATTCTGCTGCCGACGTATATCGGCGTGCAGCGGTCGGCAAGTGGTTAAATCAGAAAACTGACTTCCTGAAAATTAAATCCGTCATATCTCTTAAACCAGTGGTCATCAACCCTGTCCTCAGGGCCCACTAACAGGTCAGGGTTGCAAGATAACTGAAATACATCACAGGTGATATCATTTGCTGCTCAGTGATTGCAGTATTCTAGTCTGCATCTCCCCAAGGTAATACATAAAACCTGTCCTGTTAGTAGGCCCTTAGGACAGGGTTGATGACCACTGTCTTAAACGGTAAGAAATTTCACAAATGTAATAACTGTTTAGTGTTTTGTGTGTGAGGGGTGTACTAATATGAGATTTTTTGAAAATCCCGGAGTTCTGCTTTAACATTTATTATTGACTGAAAGAATGTGGGAAAACAATTACCATTAAAATTAGAACTCCACAGCTACTGGTGCCCTGCCGTTTGCAGTTTTCCATTGGACTCCCTTATCTTTACCAGTGGTCATCCGCAGGAACAAACTAGTTAAAATAGTCAAAATAAAAATTCAAAAACTTGTGCATATACATTTATTTTTTAACCATTCTAATATGACTGCCAGTACTACAGCATGAAAAGCGAACATGGTTTATTTTAGCAAGTTGCATCCTTTACTTAATGGAAGAATTCTCAGTTCCTCTTTTCCAATCTGCCATTTACTGAAACACAAATTATGTGCCAAAACCACAAACACAGTTGACCAAAAATCGATCTAACGAAGCAACCTGGTCTCTTCAGCAAGACAAAGAGCCGGTCACCACTAGGATCGACTGCACGTTAGATGGTCAGGAAGTCAAACGCTGAATGTAGTAGCACTCGTCAAAGGGTCCAGCAAGGTTTCAGTTGATCACCATTTGTCATTTAACATTTAGTTATTTTATCTATTAGCACTTTGAAGGCCAGTTTTCCCAAAAGTGATATTTACATTATAGAAGCAGCCTGTGGGTTATGTTAGCCCCTGGCTGCATATGGGTCTTGGGCATTACAGCAGTGCAGTGGCGTAGCGTGGGGGGTGCGGGAGGGGCCGCGGCCCCGGGCGCAATATCTAGAGGGGCGCAGAAGTCCCGACTCCCGCTATCCCGATTCCCGACTACTGTCATTCCGACTTCCGACTCGGCACTCCACACCTGGGAGTACCGAGTGTGCCACTGTCTGCGCCCCGCCTCTGCCGCTGTCCATGTTTCTGTGCTAGTGCTGCCGGAGCTTCCCCAGCTGTCCGGCCTCAGCGATGGACACTCTCTGCAATTGGCTGCTCCAGTCATGTGTAGGCACGGCGGCAAGCAGAGCTGGCTTCGGCGGTTGATCGCGGGTCGCTGTCCAGGTCTCATCGCTGGCTATGCTTCCACCACACTCTGCAGTCCACATATGAGAGACAAGAAGAGCCCAGGTGAGTGGTGGCTTTGTACTGCCGTGCTGGGGCCGGGCTGGCTGGAGACTAGCAGGCTCAGCAGTGAATAGGAAACAGATTAGGTAGGATGGGGATGGCCGGGGTGACACCTTCTCTGCCAGGCTGAAATGAGATGGAGGGAGGAAGTTTATCTGAAGTGCCGCTCTTCTACCACTTCTGGGACACTTCACATCCATTCCCACAGACTGGGAAACCAGAATTGCCAACCTGTACCCATAGCTTTCCGCTCTGTGCTTCATACATGGGATTCTGTGTATATATAGTGCATGGTATGATGGGGGGGCAGTATATATATAACACATGGAGGGGGGCAGTGTGTGTGTGTATATATATATATATATATATATATATATATATATATATTAATACATGAGGGTGGGGGGGCAGTCTACATATCATACATTGGGGAGTCAGTGTATGTTTAACACATGGGGGGGGTCAGTATATATGATACATGGGGACCAATGTATATATAATATATGGGGAGTCAGTGTACATATATAAAATTCAGTGTATATAAAATATATGGGGTAATGGGTGGGGTTAGTTTATATAATTTATGGGGGTTAGTGTATATATAATATATGGGGGTTAGTGTGTGTATATTTAGTATATGGGGGTTAGTGTATATATAATATATGGGGGTTAGTGTGAGTATATATAATATATGGGGGTTAGTGTATATATAATATATGGGGGTTAGTGTGTGTATATATAATATATGGGGGTTAGTGTGTGTATGTATAATATATGGAGGTTAGTGTATATATAATATATGGGGGTTAGTGTATATATAATATATGGGGGTTAATGTGTGTATGTATATATAATATATGGGGGTTAGTGTGTGTGTATAATATATGGGGGTTAGTGTATATATAATATATGGGGGTTAATGTGTGTATGTATAATATATGGGGGTTAGTGTGTGTGTATATATAATATATGGGGGTTAGTGTAAATATATATAATATATGGGGGTTAGTGTGTGTATATATAATGTATGGGGGTTAGTGTGTATATATAATATATGGGGGTTAGTGTAAATATAATATATAGGGTCAGTGAATATATAATATATGGAAGGTAGTGTATATATAAAACATGTGAGGGAGGGCAGTGTGTAATACATGGGGTGATGGGGGGTCAGTGTATATATAATACATGGGGTGATGGGGGGGGGGGTAGTGACACAGATGCATTTTTTTAATTACATACTTTGCTTATGGGGTAAGGGGTTTAATACTGTACTAGTGGAAGGGAGTACTAAAAGACCATGAGTTAGGGGGGCGCAAATTACTTGACTTGCCCCGGGTGCTGACAACTCACGCTACGCCACTGCAGCATTGCATAATCTACTTTAAGAAATTTGGGTCAAACCACCCCTCTTTACATATTTCAGCAGCCTCTACAATATGAAATAAAGAAAAACTTAATTGGGGAATTGTGAACCTCTCATAATAAAGGCCCAAGAACCTAGAAAGATTTTACTGATTCTAAAGCCTTGTACACACGATCAGATTTTCCGATGGGAATTGTGTGATGACAGGCTGTTGGTGGAAAATCCGACCGTTTGTACGCTCCATCGGACAATTGTCGGATTTTTCGCAGACAAATGTTGGATGGCATGCTTTAAAATTTTCCACCAACTAATGTTGTTGGATTTTCCGATCGTGTGTACTCAAGTCCGTCGGACAAAAGTCCAAAGTACAAACACGCATGCTCAGAAGCAATGCTCACCAAACACATTAGCAGAAGGTGCCCAAAGGGTGGCGCTAAAGAGCTGAAAAACCACGTAGTTTTGTGTTTGTTGGCCGACAATTCTTTGCTGTTTGTATGCAGGACAAGTTCCTGGCCAATGCCTTTTGGACGAAAGTCCTACGCTTTGTCCGCTGAAAATACGATCGTTTGTACGAGGTTTTAGATAGATGGAAGAAACTGTCAGGTGGTCCAACTCTCCATGATCCAAAAAACATTCTGGATGGCCTGACCATTTCAATACAGATGAGGTACAGACCGCTAGTCCTTGGAGGCTGCATATAGGCCATGTTTGGATATATGCTATAGAAATAAACAATATTTCCAAAACGTCTTTCAGGACAGCACCCGAGAGATCATGGCTCCTCCTCCCACAGGAAACACCTCATCAATTAAGTCTTTAATTGGAGTCCTCCACATTGCCTCGTCAGTTTTTTGTGTTTCTTCCAACTGGAGGAACACCTCTGGTGGGAGCCATGATCTCTCAGGTTTTTCCCTGGGAGACACAGGTTCTCACCTGTTAGGTCTTTTTTTTTGGCTAGGAGAGTGAGCCTCCCACTTGCCTCCCAGATGGATGGTCCCATGGGCTCCCTCTCCCTCTTCCGTGCTCGGGGAGAGCCTGTACGTCTGGGGGTGCTGCTTCCAATTTTTGGCCAGACAGGCGGCTGTCCTCCGTTCCCTGCTGGTTGCATTGGAGGAACGAACGTTGGCGGCCTCCATGTTTCTGGTGGCAGAAGAGCGCCTCAGCCACGTCTTGTAAAGGGAGGAGGCAGCACTTCTGGGTCGGCGCACGCGTCATTTTCGAACGCAAAGCGCAGAGGGAGAGGGCAGGGTTACCTGGTGCCTTATTTCCGGTTCCAGGTCAGCGCATTGGCGGTTTCGAATCTGGAACCGTTCGTTTCGCCACGCGCCCGCAGACAGCTATGGATAGCGATGCAGCGGATAAGGGGGCAAGCCAAGGCGCCAGCAAGGCTAAGGTAAGGGACTGTGTCCTCTATTACCCTGGGCCGTTTTCTCCTGTGGGGGGGTTACTCACCCTACCCCCCCCTCCATCCTTGGGAATATATGTTGCAGTGGCTAGATTTAGTATATCTGCCCTGCAACAGGGGATTAGGTGGTGGTGGTGGCTTGCTGGGCACATGGAAGTGAGATGTTATCTTCCTTAGTGCACCTGGGTGTCTTATTTGGGCTGTATTGCAGCCTTTTAAGCGTGGTTCCATGTCTCTTTTCTGTTTGTCCAGGCCAAAGGTTCTGCCCAACCAGTCAAGAAAAGGTGCCCTGTCTGCAAAGAGAAATTAAGCGATGTTTGGACCAAAATGCTTTGTGCAGAGTGCATTACAAATTTGGTCAGAGAGGAGACTCCATCCGTATGTGGCGATTTGGTTACAACAATAAAGGATGAGCTCCGGGCCACCTTTCAAGCTTTTAGGTCAAACCTAAGAGAGGAACCAGGTTCCTCTAGGGATTCTTCGGTTCCGCAGCCATCTTCAGAACCCCAGGGCGGCTCTCATATAATTTTGGGGGGTCCGATATCCCAGGACACTTCCCAAGGGTCCGTTTCCCTCGCTCCAGATGATACAGATTCTGAGGAGGAGGAAAATGAATCAGATGCAGCTTCTAAATACAAAATGTCGCTAGAAGAGGTGGGAGGACTCCTGAAAGTAATCCATGCCACTTTGGGGATAAAAGAGGAAAAGAAGGAACTCTCCCTGCATGACCGCATGTATGCTGGTTTAGGAGATTCAAAAGGCCGTTCTTTTCCAGTCCATTCGGTTATCACTGATATGATTAAAAAAGAGTGGCTGGAACCTGAGAAAAAGCCTTTCTTTTCCCAGGCTCACAAGAAAAGATTTCCATTTGAGGAAAATCCGGAATCTATATGGAACAAGGTTCCAAAATTGGACTCTGCCTTTTCTCAGGTCTCTAAGTCTACAGACCTCGCCTTTGAGGACATGGGCACTCTGAAGGAGCCCATGGATAAAAGAATGGACCTGCTTCTTAAAAGAACCTGGCAATCAGTGATGATCAATCTGAAACCTGCAATGGCAACAACCTGTGTTGCAAGGAACTTAGATCACTGGGTTAACCAGTTGAAGGCCCATGTCACAGCAGATTCCTCAAAACAGGAGATTCTAGACTCCTTTTCAACCCTGTCTGCAGCATTCTGTCTGCGGAATCTATCCGCATGTCAGCGAGGTCAGCAGCTTTAGCTAATTCTGCGAGAAGGGCCTTATGGCTGAAGACGTGGCCAGGGGATGCTGCATCTAAAAATAGACTGTGTGGTATTCCTTTTGCAGGTGATCTGCTATTCTGTTCGGACCTAGAGTCCATTCTTGACCGGACGGCAGATAAAAAAAAAAAAAAAAAAAGTTGTTTCCGGTTAAGAAAAAACAGGTGCAAACCCGTAAGCATTTTTTTCGGCCCCAAAAAGGTCAGCAGGAAGGAAAAACGCAGGGCAAGAAGCCCAGGGTCTTCTCAGAAGCCCAAAGGTAGGGGTGGAGTGCTCTTCAATCCTCCTGCGACCTCCGGAAAACCACAATGACTCCCTCAAGGTCGGGGAAGACTCCAGGAGTTTCTTCCTCAGTGGAGAGCCATTTCTTCAAATCAGTTCATTGTAAATATGCTCTCCCAGGGGTATGTGATAGAATTCACGGAAGAACCTCCAAAAAGATTCTTGGTGACAAACGTCCCAAGGGATGCAGTCAAGGCTTTCGCCATGAAGTCCCTAATTCAGGAACTGAAAACTCAGAAAGTCATTGTTCCGGTCCCGGCTGGGGAGTTCTTCCAGGGGTTCTACTCACATGTTTTTCTCGTTCAGAAACCTTCAGGAAAGTTCCGTCTTATCCTGAATCTCAAAATGCTGAACAAATCAGTAGAGTGCAGGAGGTTTCGGATGGATTCCATATTTTCAGTAAGAAACCTCCTGTATCAAGGGTGCTACATGGCATCAATAGATTTACAAGATGCCTACCTCCACATTCCTATTGCCGCCAGGTTGCAGAAATATCTGAGGTTAGCACTGAAAGAAGGGAAGAAGGTGGTACATCTGCAATTCAGAGCACTCCCATTTGGTCTGTCATCATACCCAAGGGTGTTCACGAAAATAATGGCCGAAGCACTGGCGCCTCTGCATCTAGAAGGGACCTCAGTTATTCCTTATCTGGACAACCTGCTGTTTTTTGCTCAGACCAGAGAAGGTCTTCAAGAAAACTTGCTCAGAGCCCGTGTTCACCTAGAATCCATAGGGTGGATTTTAAACCTTCAAAAATCAAATCTGATTCCCTCACAGGAAGTGTTATTCCTGGGTTTCCGTATCAACTCTTTGGAACAAAAAATCTTTCTTCCAGAGGAAAAACAGGAAAAATTGGTACAAGTGGTGTCACTGCTACACTCCAATCAATTTCTGTCCATCAGGAAGGTCATGTCAGCATTGGGAACCCTGACCTCTTCCATACCGGCCGTCCAGTGGGCAAAGCTCCATTTCAGACCTCTGCAAAGTTTCCTGTTAAAAACCTGGAATCACCAGCAGGATTCACTGGATTCACTAGTGAAGATCCCTACTTCAGTGAAAAGGAGTCTTTGGTGGTGGAAGAACCAGACAAGATATTCAGAGGATCTGTTATGGTCCTTCCCAACCCAGGTGAGGTTGACAACCGATGCCAGTCCCTGGGGTTGGGGGGCTCATATGAACGGTCGGTGGGCCCAGGGCTCGTGGGCCACAAAAGATGCACTGAGGTCCTCCAATTGGAGGGAACTAAAAGCTATAGAGATAGCCTTACTGACCTTTGCGAAAGAAGTCCAGGGACAGCATACTCAAATCCTGTCAGACAACGCCACGGCGGTGGCCTACATAAACAGACAGGGGGGAACCAGAAGCAAAGTTCTGCAAATCCTAGCAAAAGGCATTTTAAGTTGGGCAGAGCTCCATACTCTATCCTTATCCGCGGTCCATTTAAAAGGGACCCTAAACAGAGTAGCGGACTTCCTAAGCAGGAACCAGGTATTAGAAGCGGAGTGGCAATTGAATCCAGAAGTCTTCCATTTGATAGTGCAGAAATGGGGGCGCCCAAGAGTGGATCTCTTTGCGACCCAGGAAAACTTGCAAGTGTCTCGTTTCTTCTCCCTGAACAGGAACAAGGCATCACTGGGAGTGGATGCTCTGGCGCACAATTGGAAATTTCACCTCTGTTACGCATTCCCCCCGTTTCAGCTTATCCCTCGGGTCATAGCAAAAATCAGGAAGGAGGAGAGAACAGTGATCCTCATCACTCCCTTCTGGCCCAAAAGGCCTTGGTTTTCATCCCTTCTTCAAATGCAACTAAAACAGTTCTGGCACCTTCCGTTAAGGAAAGTCCCTACTGTTACAAGGTCCTCTGCTTCACCAGGAAGTAGCAAAACTAAAACTCACGGCCTGGCTACTGAGGAACAGCTCTTGCGGAGATAAGGTTTCTCAAGTAGATTGGTGGCTACCCTCCTATCCAGTAGAAAGAAGGTTACAAGAGCAATATATTACAAAGTTTGGAAAGTCTTCAACTCCTGGTGCACAGCATCTGACAGATCACCAAAACAAACTTCTTCTGTTCTTGAGTTCCTGCAAGAAGGAGCGAACAAGGGCCTAGCGGTCAGCACCCTCAAGGTTCAAGTTGCTGCGCTGGGGGTATTTCTGGAAAGATCCATTTCATCAGAACCCTTAGTAATTAGATTCTTCAAAGCTCTCACCCGGTCTAGACCAGTGGTGATCAAAAGCTGTCCAGCATGGGACTTATCGGTTGTTCTTCAGGCCCTGACCAAGGAACCTTTTGAACCCATTAATTTAGCCTCCGTGAAATTAGTTACTTTGAAAACAGTTTTTTTAGTGGCGGTTACAACAGCTCGAAGAGTCAGTGAGCTGCAAGCCTTATCAATCAGGGAGCATTTCTTTTCCATTTTTTCAGACCGAATTGTTCTGAAGACGGATCCTAATTTTTTGCCGAAGGTTGCTTCGGTCCGGAATCGAACTCAGGAGATAATACTTCCTACCTTTTGTTCTAACCCATCGGGTAAGAAGGAAGAAGAATTCCATACCCTGGATGTTAAAAAAGCAGTCTTGAGTTACTTGGAAAGCACTAAAGACTTTAGATGTTCAGATGCTCCATTTGTTTTATTTTCCGGTAATAAAAAAGGAAGACAAGCTTCTAGAGGAACCATTGCCAGATGGGTGAGAATGGCTATCTCAGAAGCCTATTCCCTTACAGGTCAAGAGAGTCCAGTGAATGTCCGGGCTCATTCTACAAGAGCTTCGGCGGTGAGTTGGGCAGAAAAAGCTGGTGCCACCCCTGAACAAATCTGTAAGGCAGCTACTTGGACAAGTCTAACAACCTTTGCCCATCATTATAGGTTAGACCTCATGACGGCTGGGGACCAGGCTTTTGGAAGAAAAGTCTTACAGGCTGTTGTCCCACCCTAAATGGAGTAAGTCTCGATTATCCTCTCGGGTGCTGTCCTGAAAGACGTTTTGGAAAATTGCAAGTTAGACTTACCGGTAACTTGTTTTCCAATAGGCTTTCAGGACAGCAGTAACCCGCCCTTTTTTTTTTTTTTTTTTTTATGCTGATGCTGTAATACTATGATATAACTGTCACTTATGTGTTGCAGCTGGGGCTGGAGTTCTCTACAAACAACTGACGAGGCAACGTGGAGGACTCCAATTAAAGACTTAATTGATGAGGTGTTTCCTGTGGGAGGAGGAGCCAAGATCTCTCGGGTGCTGTCCTGTAAGTCTAACTTGCAATTATCTCACCGCTCTATTCGATTTCGAAATCCTAATATGCAAGGATCGGGGGCCTTCAAGCACTGGAATTCTGAAGTCTGAAAGCCCTGGTTTTAATGGCATAAAATGGTATAATTAGATACACCGATAAGAAGTCATAAGAACTTCATGTTGACATACTGTGAAAAAAGAGAAAAAAAAAAAAAGACACAAAGTCAAAGCATGAATAAGAACCGGGAAGGCCATGTCAAAGAGAATTAGGCATTTGGAAGGAGAATGCTCAGCTGTGTTAGACCTCAATAATCGCAGAAAGCACTATGGAAACACAGCATACCAGCTAGATATAGAGGTAATATTTCTAAGACTGTACCATTTAAAAGGTGGGCAAAATGAGGTACCAGCAAAGTAAGAAAGGCACTTTAAAGCAAAACTAAATTTCCATTACAAACAATTTAAACATAGAAGTTCTACAAAAGATTACAAAATGCCTGCTATTGAATTAAGTAGACAGAAACTCCTTGTTTGTTCCCGCTTTGATTTACCTTCACTTTGTTACCAGGACTTGCCTTTCCCTTACTTCAGGGCTCCTGCCATCACCCTGTCCAGTCCAAGGCTTTCCTTGAAGCAGGCTGCAGTCTTATTGGAAAGTAAAATTAGGCCCCTTTCACACTGAGGCGGTTTGCAGGCGGTATTGCGCTAAAAATACCGCCTGCAAATCGCCCCTAAACAGCCTCCGCTGTTTGTTCAGTGTGAAAGCCCGAGGGCTTTCACACTGAAGCGGTGCGCTGGCAGGACGGTGAAAAAAGTCCTGCAAACCGCTTCTTTGGAGCGGTGAAGGAGCGGTGTATTCACCGCTCCTAAACCGCTCCTGCCCATTGAAATCAATGGGACAGCGCGGCAATACCGCGGCTATAGCCGCGCTGTACGAGTGATTTTAACCCTTTTTCGGCCGCACTAAAACCGCACTGCTAGCGGCCGAATACAGCTACAAGAACGACGGTACAGCAGCGCTAAAAATAGCGCTGTTGTACCGCCGACGCCCCCACCGCCCCAGTGTGAAAGGGGCCTTACAGTTGGCAGGATATTTAAAAATCATTGTGAAAATCATTGTGAATTGCTCTCTGCTTGCTTCAGGAATCTGAATAAGCCCAGGTTCACACTGAGCTTTGGAAATGAAGCCATGCGGGCTTCTGCACAGATGTCAATGGAAATCGCACCCTGAAATCGCAAAAAGTAGTACAGAAACTACTTTTTTTTTAATCGGTGCGACTCCGCAAATGTAGCGTTGCACCGATTAGGACATTGCCATTGCCAGCAATGGCGCCAATTTGAAATGCGTTTTGATATGTCAAATCACATGTCAAAAACGCACATCAGTGTGACCCAGGGCTCAAGCTCAACAAAAAAAAAAAAAAATTTAAAAACTTGGGAAGAGAGCTTCGAAGCATAACTCAAGCTTTCCTCCCATCAGTTTTCCTCTGCAATAATCTGTGGGGCTCTACACTGCAGTCCACATTTTGTGCATGGGAATAAAAATGCAGGCTGTGGTTTGCATAACCCAGCAGAATATACAGTAAAACCTTGGATTGGGAGCATAATTAGTTCCAGTAACATGTTTGTAATCCAAAGCACTTGTATATCAAAGCAAATTTCCCCAAAAGAAATAATGGAAACTCAAATGATTTATTCCACAACCATTTATTCATAGGTCCTTCAGTTTATAGTCCGTATAAAAAGATTATAGCAATGTGACCAGATTGTGTAACCATAAAATGTCCATCCACAAATGGAAGCCTCCACAAGGGGATTAGAAGCAAAATCCAGCAGGAGCTACAGAGTATAAATGAGAAGAGAGGCTCTTCTAAGTGTAGCAATATGTTGCTAAATGTTGTACCTTCATCAACCATTTGCCGACCATATACGTCAGCAGAATGGCACGGGCAGGCAGAGTAACGTACAGTGGGGCAAAAAAGTATTTAGTCAGCCACCAATTGTGCAAGTTCTCCCACTTAAAAAGATGAGAGAGGCCTGTAATTGTCATCATAGGTATACCTCAACTATGAGAGACAAAATGAGGAAACAAATGCAGACAATCACATTGTCTGATTTTTGAAAGAATTTATTTGCAAATTATGGTGGAAAATAAGTATTTGGTCACCTACAAACAAGCAAGATTTCTGGCTCTCACAGACCTGTATCTTCTTATTTAAGAGGCTCCTCTGTCCTCCACTCATTACCTGTATTAATGGCACCTGTTTGAACTTGTTATCAGTATAAAAGACACCTGTCCACAACCTCAAACAGTCACACTCCAAACTCCACTATGGTGAAGACCAAAGAGCTGTCGAAGGACACCAGAAACAAAATTGTAGACCTGCACCAGGCTGGAAAGACTGAATCTGCAATAGGCAAGCAGCTTGGTGTGAAGAAATCAACTGTGGGAGCAATAATTAGAAAATGGAAGACATACAAGACCACTGATAATCTCGATCTGGGGCTCCACGCAAGATCTCACCCCGTGGGGTCAAAATGATCACAACATCGGTGAGCAAAAATCCCAGAACCACACGGGGGGACCTAGTGAATGACCTGCAGAGAGCTGGGACCAACGTAACAAAGGCTACCATCAGTAACACACTACGCTGCCAGGGAATCAGATCCTGCAGTGCCAGACGTGTCCCCCTGCTTAAGCCAGTACATATCCGGGCCCATCTGAGGTTTGCTAGAGAGCATTTAGATGATCCAGAAGAGGATTGAGAGAATGCCATATGGTCAGATGAAACCAAAGTAGAACTGTTTGGTAGAAACACAACTCGTCGTGTTTGGAGGAGAGAGAATGCTGAGTTGCAGCCAAAGAATACCATACCTACTGTGAAGCATGGGGGTGGCAACATCATGCTTTGGGGCTGTTTCTCTGCAAAGGGAACAGGACGACTGATCCGTGTACATGAAAGAATGAATGGGGCCATGTATCGTGAGATTTTGAGTGCAAACCTCCTCCCATCAGCAAGGGCATTGAAGATGAAACGTGGCTGGGTCTTTCAGCATGACAATGATCCCAAACACAACGCCCGGGCAACGAAGGAGTGGCTTCATAAGAAGCATTTCAAGATCCTGGAGTGGCCTAGCCAGTCTCCAGATCACAACCCAATAGAAAACCTTTGCAGGGAGTTGAAATCCGTGTTGCCCAGCGACAGCCCCAAAACATTACTGTTCTATAGGAGATCTGCATGGAGGAATGGGCCAACATACCAGCAACAGTGTGTGACAACCTTGTGAAGACTTACAGAAAACGTTTGACCCCTGTCATTGCCAACAAAGGATATATAACAAAGTATTGAGATGAACTTTTGATATTGACAAAATACTTATTTTCCACCATAATTTGCAAATAAATTCTTTCAAAAATCAGACAATGTGATTGTCTGGATTTGTTTCCACATTTTGTCTCCCATAGTTGAGGTATACCTATGATGACAATTACAGGCCTCTCTCATCTTTTTAACTGGGAGAACTTGCACAATTGGTGGCTGACTAAATACTTTTTTGCCCTCTGTACGTTACTCTGCCTGCCCGTGCCATTCTGCCGACGTATATGGTCGGCACAGGGGCGGATCCAGAGTCTAGTCTCGGGAGGGGCACTGCCAGAAAATAAGGTGTTGCTTACAGAACTGTATTTAACGTATCATACAGTCCTGATTGGACAGAGGGGGAGCCAATCAGAAATATCCACCGACCACCCACGATCGCTCCCACAGAGATAGAACAGTGGTCTGCCTATGTAAACAAGGCAGACCGCCATTCTGTCAGAGATGAACAGAGTGATCTTGTGTTCCTGCAAACCAGGAACATGGAGCACTCTGTGCATCTAGTGAATCCATCCCCCACACAGTTAGCAAGAACCCCTAGGGACACACTAAGGGCACTTTCACACTGGGGTGTTGGCGGCTCTTTACCGAAGTTTTAGCGGCGCTTTTCGGCCGCTAGCAGGGTGCTTTTAACCCCCGCTAGCGGCCGAAAAAGGGTTAAAAGCACCCGCAAAGCGCCGCTTGATTTTAATGGGCAGGGGCGCATTAGCAGCGGTGTATACACCGCTGCTAAAGCGAATTAAAGATGCTGCTTGCAGGACTTTTTTTGGCGTCCTGCCAGCGCACCGCCCCAGTGTGAAAGAACTCAGGCTTTCACATTGGAGTGAGAGGAGAGGCGCTTTGCAGGTGCTATTTTTAGTGCTATAGTGCCTGTAAAGCGCCTCAGTGTGAAAGGGGTCTTAACCCTTTGATCGCCCCTTGATATTAACCCCTTTCCCTGCCAGTGTCATTAATACAATAACAATGCATATTTTTTAGCACTGATCACTGTATTAGTGTCACTGGTCCCCAAGTGTCAAAAATGCCACTTAAGTGTCCAATTTGTCTGCCGAAATGTCCCAGTCCCGCTAAGAATCGCTAATCGTCACCATTACTAGTAAAAAATAAATAAAACATTTTTGTAGATGCTATAACTTTTGCGCACACCAATCAATATACATTTACTGCGATTTTTTTTTTTTACCAGAAATATGTAGAAGAATATATATCGCCCTAAACTGATGAAGAAATTGATTTATTAAAAAAAAACTTTGGGATATTTAGTATAGCAAAAAGTAAAAAATATTGTTTTATTTTTTCAAAATTGTCGGTTTTCTTTTGTTTATAATGCAAAAAATAAAAACCGCAGAGGCAATCAAATAACACCAAAAGAAAGCTCTATTTGTGGGAAAAAAAGGACATCAACTTTGTTTGGGTACAACATCGCACGACCGCGCAATTGTCAGTTAAAGCGACACAGTGCCGAATCGCAAAAAATGGCCTGCTCATTAAGGGGTAAATCCTTCCAGGGCTGAAGTGGTTAAGATTGAACAAGATGAAAATGTCAATACAAAAAGAGCATTTTTTTTTTTCTTCATAAATAAGTGGCATACATGTATTCTGCGATTTTACACAAACTACTACTAGTACTTTTTGTACTCACTTTAATTCCTATACTTTGGTGCTCTGGTGGGGGGAGGGGCTTCCGAGGACCAAGAGAGATGAGCAGGATTGCAGGCAGCATCGCCAATCACCATTACTTCACATGACAGTGGTGACACACAGCCACTGCAGCCTTCATGTCTTCTTCATCCTGAGTGTCGGTGTCTTCATGTTCACGCTGCGCTGGAGACTTGGAGAAGATCATGGAGGGAGGAGGTGGGTGGAGCCTCTCACACTAGGCGCGGAGGAGGAAGAAGGCTCTGAATGCGGCGCCTCGCTCTCCTCCCCCTCAGCAGCAGCTGGGACGTGACTGACCTGACGTCACTGGTTGCTAGCAACCAGTACAGCGGGCATTAGAGAGGCCAGCGGCGCGGCTCCACCCACCTCCAAATCCTCCCTCCTTCTTCTCCATGCTCCAGCGCGGCATGAAGAGAACAGTCTCTCTCTCTTGGCACCGCTGCTGATGTGAGAGAGACTCGGGCGTGAGTCATTAATATTTTCGGGAGGGGCAATTGTCCCATTGCCCCCCCCCTGGATCCGCCCCTGGGTCGGCAAGTGGTTAATGAAGGTACAACATTTAGCAACATACTCTATAGCTCCTACTGGATTTTGCTTCTAATCCCCTTGTGGAGGCTTCCATTTGTGGATGGATATTTTATGGTTACCCAATCTGGTCACATTGCTATAATCTTTTTAAATGGACTATAAACTGAAGGATCTATGAATAAATGGTTGTGGAATGAATCATTTGAGTTTCCATTGTTTCTTTTGGGGAAATTTGCTTTGATATACAAGTGCTTTGGATTACAAGCATGTTTCTGGAACGAATTATGCTCCCAATCCAAGGTTTTACTGTATATTCTGCTGGGTTATGCAAACCACAGCCTGCATTTTAAATCCCATGCACAAAATGTGGACTGCAGTGCAGAGCCCCACAGATTATTGCAGAGGAAAACTGATGGGAGGAAAGCTTGAGTTATGCTTCGAAGCTCTCTTCCCAAGTTTTTACATTTTTTAAAAAAATTTTTTTGTTGAGCTTGAGCCCTGGTTCACACTGGTGTGCGTTTTTGACATGTGATTTGACATATCAAAACGCATGTCAAATTGGCGCCATTGCCGGCAATGGCACTGTCCTAATCAGTGCAATGCTACATTTGCGGAGCCGCACCGATTTAGAAAAAGTAGATTCTGTAAAATTTTTTGCGATTTCAGGGTGCGATTTTCATTGACATCTGTGCAGAAACTTGCACAATTGGTGGCTGACTAAATACTTTTTTGCCCCACTGTATATATGTCACTCGACTCGTATATATGGCATGGTTGCGCCCCCCCCCCCGGTGCCCTAGGCGGTCGGCATCATTCCAGGAGTGATCCGTCCTGAGGGGGAGGCCACTGATTCATGGCCACCCCCTCACGATCGCTCCTGACAAATGAGAAGCTTCCAAAACTGTAAACAGAAGCAGAGGAAGTGATGACACTCTCCTCGTGTCAGTCTTTTCGTCCGGAGCCGGAGGAGAGAAGACATCTTACAGTGAGTTGCACAACAGCACACTAACACCAATACACATAGGCACACAAATCACCCCCCAATCACCCCCAGTCACAGTGTCACCAATTGCAGTGTTCATTTTTTACTGATCACTGCATGTGGTGTCATTTGTGACTGAAAAATGTGTTAGGGCAGTTAGTGGTAGGCCCCTTTAGGTCTAGGTACCCCCCTAATAAAGGTTTAACCCCTTGATCGCCCCCCAGTTAACCCTTTCACCCCCATTCACCAGTGTCACTAAGCAACCTTTTTTCTGATCGCCGTATTGGTGTCGCAGGTAACGCAAGTTAGCCTGTTAGTTATTTAGGTTCACCATCAGGGTTTTATAGTGTCAGGTACCCCCATATACTACCTAATAAAGGTTTTAACCCCCTGATTGCCCCCTAGTTAACCCTTTCACCCCCTGTCACCAGTGATCACCATATAAGTGTTACGGGTGACGCTGGTTAGTTTGTTTTTTTATAGCGACAGGGCACCCGCCATTTTTATCCAATAAGGGTTTAACCCCCTGATTGCCCGGCAGGTGATATCAGTTAGGTTTTAGCATCAGATAGGGTCTGCATCGCCCCAGGCAGCGTCAGATTAGTGTCAGTAGCGCTAACACCCACGCACACAGCATACACCTCCCTTAGTGGTATAGTGTCTGAATGGATCAATATCTGATCTGATCAGATTTATACTAGCGTGCCCAGCAGTTTAGGGTTCCCAAAAATGAGGTGTTAGCAGATCAGCCCAGATACCTGCTAGCACCTGCATTTTGTCCCTCTGCCCAGCCCAGCCAAGTGCAGTATGGATCGATCACTGTCACTTACAAAACACTAAACACATAACTGCAGCGTTTGCAGAGTCAGGCCTGATCCCTGTGATCGCTAACAGTTTTTTTCGTAGCGTTTAATACATTTGTTGACAGTCTAGGAGCTCTTTTTCCTGTGAATCTTACTACTGTACCTGTAAATTTAGAGCCCAAAATGGCAAATCGAAGGTACAGTAGTGAAGAGGCCTACACGTTTCTGAGCATGACAGATAGTGAAGAGGAAGTCACTCATCTGTCAAGATACATAAAGCCGTGACTCTAGCGCTGTAGGAGGTGATTTCACCACCACAGAATACGATCCTGTAGACGACAGCGGCTCCATGACAGATAGCTCTGACAACGTAGTTGCGGTCCCTGCCAAGGTCAGGCGTACCCAACCCTGTACTTCTGCTGTTGTTGAGGTGCAAGGACTGCAAGGCTTTCGTATGGAGCAGAGAAGTAGTAGTGCCGCTCATCCTTCTGGTGAACTGGCAAGCACCAGCGGCCTAGTACACCCTGGTCGTACATCCAGCACTGCAGTATCACGTTCTGACGTGGCGAGTCCAATAAGTGCAGTTCAAGCTGGCGAGGTGGCAACCCCAATAGTGTCCCGCTGCCACCAAGAAGACAAAGACAGGCCATCGTGCCCATAGCGTCCTTCCTGTTGCATTCGCCAATACTAATTGGGAACCCACCACTTCTGCAGCACCCATACCTCCCCCATTCACTGGCCAACCCGGAATTCAGGTGGAAACAGTTGATTTTATGTCACTTGATTTTTATTCGTTGTTTTTCATGGAAGATCTCTATAGATCTATTGGGGACCAAAGTAATTTGTATGCTGGTCAATTCATCGCTGCTAATCCCTAGTTGTCCTCCCTTGCCAGAGATTGGGAACCAATTACGGTTTCCGAATTTAAGACCTTTCTGGGCCTATCCCTCGACATGGGCATAGTTAAAATGTGGTCATATTAGTCCATTGACCCAATTTACCATATGCCCCTGTTCTCTGCCTCCATGGCCAGGGCATGATACAAGCAGATCTTGCGGTTCATGCACCTCAACGACAATGAACTCTGTCGTCCTCGTGGAGACCCTGGGTACGATCAGCTCTACAAAATTCAGCCCCTCGTAAACCACTTCAAGGAATATTTTGCAGCCTTGTTTACTCCCGTTCAAGTTGTCTGCGTTGATGAGTCCCTGATTAAATTTTCTGCCCGCTTGTCTTTCAAACAGCATCTTCCCAGCAAGCAAGCCAGATATGGGGTCAAGATGTATAAGCTCTGTGACAGGGCAACAGGCTATACATATAGTTTTATGGTTTAGAAGGGAAGAGATAGTCACGTAGAGCCGGAGAACTGCCCAGATTACATAGGGAGCGCTGGCAAGATTGTGTGGAACTTGGTGTCACCCTTATTCGGAAATGGGTACCATTTGTATGTGGACAATTATTACACGAGCGTGCCACTTTTTAGTCACTTGTTTGATCATCAGATTGGCGCATGTGGCACCGTGCGATCTAATTGCCGGGGCTTACCCCAGAGGCTTGTAGATTCCCGTCTTAGGCTGGGGGAGAGAGCCTACTTGAAGTGTAATAATTTGCTTGCTGTGAAGTGGAGGGATAATAAGAATGTTTTCGTTCTGTCCTCCCTTCACGCAGACACGACGGTCCAAATTCCTACAGCCTTCCAAGCCTCGCTGTGGATCCTGCCCAAATCCCAGAAGTGTACTGTGGATCAGGACGCTGACAGCACAGAGAAACAGAGCCTATCTCCATCCAGAGTGCAGATATCGTATATGACTTTACTGGACTCCCCTGCGCTTGACAACAGTTTTTTACATGTGAGAGTTTTAATGCAATTTGTTATTAAATTCAAACAGTCTTACTAAGCGGTGCCTGTTGCTTTGTTTTCTTCTCTTTTACAAATCCCTACAGCGACTGGTGTTGTGGAGAAACCCCTCTGTGTCCACGAATACAACCAAAATATGGGAGGGGTGGACCTCAACGACCAGTTGTTGACGCCCTACCTAGTTGCCCGTAAGGCCAGACGCTGGTACAAAAAAGTGTCTGCTTACTTATTTCAATTATCTTTGCTGATCGCTCATGTGGTCTGCGAGTGCATGTAGGTCTGCGAGTGGCCTGCGAGTGCACGTAGGTCTGCAAGTGCATGTAGGTCTGCGAGTGGCCTGCGAGTGCGCGTAGGTCTGCGAGTGCACGTAGGTCTGCGAGTGGCCTGCGAGTGCACGTAGGTCTGCGACTGTTCTGCGAGTGCACGTAGGTCTGTGAGTACCTGTGTATTGTCTTGTTGTGTACCTGTGTATTGTCTTGAGTATTAGTGCCAGGAAGCTAGCTGTTAGGTAATTTGGACAGGGTATAATCCCCAATCCTCACTAAATTTAATAGGTACGATGCCCGGCGGGTGTGGAGAGGCGTCTCTTTGTACATCTTGCTGCATGTATCCGTTCCTTGATCAACCGATCGAGGGCGGATACTGCTGTGCAAAATGTAAGCACATTGTTTCCCTGGAAGCCCAGGTTCTAAATCTGGGGAAGGAACTGTCAGCACTGAGAAGTCTCTCCATACTAAAGGAGAGCCAGGAACGTACAAGGCAGGTGTCGGCAGGGGCCAGCACAGAGGCGGGTGGAGACAAAGAGGTGCAGGCACTAGCAAAGAGTAGATGGGTGACAGTCAGGAAGGGTAGAGGGGGAAGTACCAGGGAGGCCGATCCAGAACTGTAGCATCCCAATAAGTACGCTTCATTGAGTGACATTGGTGAAACCAGTCAGGGACCAGCACTGCTGGAGCTGAGGGACTCTCCTAGCTGCCGGAGGAAGAACTCCTCCAGTGAGAGTGGGGGGGGGCAGTGAAGGGAAAGGAAAGACAGATTCTGGTGGTAGGGGACTCAATTCTTAGAAGGACAGAGAGGGCAATCTGTAACCAAGACCTGAAGCGCCGAACAGTATGTTGTCTACCGGGCGCTCGGGTTCGGCACATCACAGATCTTGTGGACAGATTACTGGGAGGGGCTGGGGAAGACCCAGCTGTCATGGTGCACGTTGGCACCAATGACAAAGTCAGAGGCAGATGGAGTGTCCTAAAGAACGTTTTTAGGGACTTAGGAGCCAAATTGAGGAAAAGGACCTCCAAGGTAGTATTCTTAGGAATACTACCGGTACATCGAGCCACACCAGAAAGGCAGAGGGAGATTAGGGAAGTAAACAAGTAGCTGAAGAGCTGGTGTAGTAAGGAGGGGTTTGGGTTCCTGGAGGACTGGGCCGACTTCTCAGTCGATAAAGGGTACTATAGAAGGGACGGACTGCACCTAAATGAGGAGGGTGCAGATCTGCTGGGAATGAAGATAGCCAAAAAGTTAGAGGGGTTTTTAAACTAGGCGATGGAGGGGGAGGGTCCAGAGGTAGTCAGCGCGGAAGATATTCCAGAGGGTAGTATTGGGGGTATTAGTGGTAGGTTGACCAAAGCACAAAAACACAAGGTACGTATAGTAGCAAGTCCTAGTTGCAATCTCGAAAGACCCAATACGAGGACAATATGCGACCGGACTCAACTATGTGGCATGTTCACCAATGCCAGGAGCATGGCGGACAAGATGCGTGAACTAGAGATACTGTTGTACGAGGAGGATTTGGATTTTGTGGGAATTTCAGAGACCTGGTTCAACAGCTCTCATGATTGGCTGGCAAATATTCAAGGGTATACCCTTTACCGCAAGGATAGAGAGGGTAAAAAAGGGGGACGGGTTTGCCTATATATCAAGAATAATGTACAAGTGAATGTGAGAGATGACATCACTGAGGGAGCTAGGGAGGAGGTGGAATCCTTATGGGTAGAGCTCCAAAGGGATGAAGCTAAGGGGAAAATAATACTGGGAGTATGCTATAGGCCCCCTAACCTGAGGGAGGAAGTGGAGACAGATCTCCTATCACAATTTGGATTAGCAGCAAGGATGGGAAGTGTTATCATAATGGGGGATTTTAATTATCCAGACATAGACTGGGCGGAGGGAACTGCGCATTCATTTAAGGCTCGCCAGTTCCTTAATGTCTTGCAGGACAATTTTATGGGTCAGATGGTAGACGCACCAACTAGAAATAAAACATTACTGGATCTACTGATTACCAACAATACAGACCTGATCACGGATGTGGAAATACGGGGCAATTTAGGTAACAGTGATCACAGGTCAATTAGTTTTAGTATAAATCACACAAATAGGAAACATAAAGGGAATACAAAGACACTGAATTTCAAAAGAGCCAACTACCCTAAACTACAAACCTTGCTAAAAGGCATAAATTGGGATAAAATATTAGGAACAAAGAATACAGAGGAGAGATGGGTTTGCTTTAAGAGCATATCAAATAAGGGCATTAGCCAATGTATCCCATTGGGTAATAAATTTAAAAGAGCGAACAAAAGTCCTGGATGGCTTAACTCCAATGTAAAAATGCATATAAAAGCAAAGGAGAAGGCCTTCAAAAAATACAAGGTTGAGGGATCATCCTCAGCATTCAGACTTTATAAAGAATGCAACAAGAAATGTAAGGGTGCAATTAGGACGGCTAAGATAGAACATGAAATACACATAGCGGAGGAGAGCAAAAAAAAATCCCAAGAAATTCTTTAAGTATGGAAACAGTAAAAAAGGGAGGACAGACCATATTGGCCCCATAAATAATGAGGAAGGACATCTGGTTACAAAGGATGGGGAGATGGCGAAGGTATTGAATTTATTCTTCTCATCAGTCTTCACGAGTGAATCCGGGGCTTCAGTAACCAAAACTGCAGTGTTTATCCTCATGACACAACACAGGAAGCACCTCCATGGTTAACAGAGGACAGGATTAAAATTAGACTTGAGAAACTTAACATTAATAAATCACCGAGACCAGATGGCTTGCATCCGAGGGTACTTAGGGAACTCAGTCAAGTGATTGCCAGACCGTTGTTGCTAATTTTTACAGACAGTCTACTGACTGGAATGGTACCAGCTGATTGGAAAAAAGCCAATGTAGCACCCTGGGAATTACAGACCAGTTATCCTAACATCAATAGTATGTAAACTCTTGGAGGGGATGATAAGGGACTATATACAAGATTTTAGTAATAAGAACGGTGTCATTAGCAGTAATCAGCATGGATTCATGAAGAATCGTTCTTGCCAAACTAATCTACTAACCTTCTATGAGGAGGTGAGTTGCCATCTAGATAAAGGAAGGCCCGTAGACGTGGTGTATCTGGATTTGGAAAATTATTTGACACAGTTCCCCATAAACATTTACTGTACAAAATAAGGTCCGTTGGCATGGACCATAGGGTGAGTACATGGAATGAAAACTGGCTACAAGGGGGCTTCAGTAACCAAAACTGTAGTGTGTATCCTCATGACACATCACAGGAACCACCTCCATGGTTAACAGAGGGCAGAATTAAAATTAGACTTGGGAAACAAATCACCGGGACCAGATGGCTTGCATCCGAGTGTACTTAGGGAACTCAGTCAAGTAATTGCCAGAAAACTGGCTACAAGGACGAGTTCAGAGGGTGGTGATAAATGGGGAGTACTCAGAATGGTCAGGGGTGGGTAGTGGGGTTCCCCTGGGTTCTGTGCTGGGACCAATCCTATTTAATTTGTTCATAAACGACCTGGAGGATGGGATAAACAGTTCAATCTCTGTATTTGCAGACAATACTAAGCTAAGCAGGGCAATAACTTCTCCGCAGGATGTGGAAACCTTGCAAAAAGATCTGAACAAATTAATGGGGTGGGCAACTACATGGCAAATGAGGTTCAATGTAGAAAAATGTAAAATAATGCATTTGGGTGGCAAAAATATGAATGCAATCTATACACTGGGGGGAGAACTTCTGGGGGAATCTAGGATGGAAAAGAACCTGGGGGTCCTAGTAGATAATAGGATTAGCAATGGCATGCAATGCCAAGCTGCTGCTAACAAAGCAAACAGAATATTGGCATGCATTAAAACGGGGATCAACTCCAGAGATAAAACTATAATTCTCCCACTCTAAAAGACTCTGGTCCGGCTGCACCTAGAGTATGCTGTCCAGTTCTGGGCACCAGTTCTCTATGGAGAAGAGACGCTTGAGAGGGGATATGATTTCAATTTATAAATGCGGTACTGGTGACCCTACAATAGAAATAAAACTTTTTCGCAGAAGAGAGTTTAACAAGACTCATGGCCACTCATTAAAATTAGAAGAAAAGAGGTTTAACTTTAAACTACGTAGAGGGTTCTTTACTGTAAGAGCGGCAATTATGTGGAATTCACTTCCACAGGCGGTGGTCTCAGCGGGGAGCATCGATAGCTTCAGGAAACTATTAGATAAGCACCTAAATTAACACAACATACAGGGATATACAATGTAATACTGACACATAATCACACATAGGTTGGGCCTGATGGACTTGTGTCTTTTTTCAACCTCACCTACTATGTAACTATATGTGCTATACAGAGCTTCAGGACGGACTGGATCCTTCCTTAAATTCCAGGAAGAGATCTTCAGAGCCCTTCTGTTTCCAGATGGTGCTTCACCTCACCATCCCAATCCAAATGCAGTAAGCCGGCTGCACGAGGCATTTTCCGTATGTCCTCCCTGGTACCTATACCCAACGAGCCTCCCAAAGAAGATGTCGTGTCTGTAGCAGGCATGGATATAGGCGTGACACCTGTTTTTATTGTTCACTCTGTCCTGACATTCCTGGTCTGTGCATTGGTGAATGTTTTGAACACTACCATATACTAGTGGAGTATTGGCATAGGGCACAGCACTGCACAGACTAGGACACACTTTCACAGGGTCTCCAAAGATGCCATCACATTTTGGGAGACCCGAGCCTGGAACGAACCGTTACAGTTACAAAAAAATAAATTAAAAAAAAAACACAAAAAAATATAAAATAAAAAAAACAAAAATAGTTGTCGTTTTATTGTTCTCTCTCTCTATTGTTCTGCTCTTTTTTACTGTATTCTATTCTGCAATGTTTTATTATTATTATTATTATTATTATGTTTTATCATGTTTGCTTTTCAGGTATGTAATTTTTTTATACTTTACTGTCTACTGTGTTTTATTCTTAACAATTTTTTTGTTTTCAGGTATGCCATTCAGCTGCAGGGCGGATTTATTTATCTTGACAGCAGCAGCGTTTGCTCCCACGATACATAAAGCCGTGACTCTGGCGCTGTAGGAGGTGATTTCACCACTATAGTTAAAAACAAAATGGTGCATGAATGCCCATCATTAGAAGTGGGTGGATGAAGGGAGGTATTCTAATGGTGGGCATACCCACCGATCAACCTCTCTCTTTCGTTCAGCCCACAGGCTGCATGAAAAAAAAAAAGGATTACAATATGCCCAACAAGGACCAGCAACGTACTGGTAGTTATATTTGAGTGGTTATACCAGAATGATGCCTGCGGGTTTAGGTATCATCTTGGTATCATCCTTTTCAGCCAGCAGTCAGCTTTCATGTGAAAGCAATCCTAGCGGCTAATTAGCCTCTAGACTGCTTTTACAACCAGTGGGAGGGAACGTCCCCCCTCTTCCACCGTCTTCTATGGTTTTCTCTGGCTCTCCTGTCCCAACAGGGAACCTGAGAATGCAGCCGGTGGTTCCACCAGCTAACCATAGAGCTGATCAGAGACCAGAACGGCTCCAATCATCTCTATGGCCTAAGAAACCGGAAGCAATGAGCATTTCATGACTTAGATTTCGCCGGATATAAACAGCGTCATTGGGAAATTGGGAAAGCATTTTATCACACCGATCTTGGTGTGGTCAGATGCTTTGAGGGCAGAGGAGAGATCTAGGGTTTAATAGACCCCGATTTTTTTCAAAAAAGAGTACCTGTCACTACCTATTGCTATCATAGGGGATATTTACATTCCCTGAGATAACAAAAAAAAGGATTAAAAAAAATGAAAGGAACAGTTTAAAAATAAAAAAAGCAAAATAAATAATTAAAAAAAAAAAAAAGGCGCCCCTGTCCCCCCTGCTCTTGCGCAAAGGTGAACGCAAGTGTCGGTCTGGCGTCATATGTAAACAGCAATTGCACCATATATGTGTGGTATCACCGCAAAGGTCAGATCGAGGGCAGTAATTTTAGCAGTAGACCCCCTCTGAAAATCTAAAGTGGTAACCTGTAAAGGCTTTAAAAAATGTATGTAGTTTGTCACCGCTGCATGTTTGTGCGCGATTTTAAAGCATGTCGTGTTTGGTATACAAGTACTGGGCCTAATGCTGCGTACATACGGGCGGACTTTTCGACGGACCAAGTCTGGCGGACTTTTCGACGGATTTTCCGAATGAACGTACTTGCCTACACACGATCAACCAAAGTCCGACGGATTCGTACGTGATGACGTACGACTGGACTAAAACAAGGAAGTTCATAGCCAGTAGCCAATAGCTGCCCTAGAGTCGGTTTTTGTCCGTTAGACTAGCATACAGACGAGCAGACTTTTCGACCGGACTAGAGTCCGTCGGAAAGATTTGAAACATGTTTAATTTCTAGGTCCGTCAAACTTTTGGGAATAAAAAGTCTGCTGGAGCCCACACACGATCAAATTATCCGAGGACTCTGGTCCGCCGGACCAAGTCTGGTGTAAAGTCCGCTCGTGTGTACGCGGCATAAGATCACCTTTTTTTTTCCATCAAACATTTGGGCAATATAGTGTGTTTTAGTGCATTAAAATAAAAAAAAAGTGTTTTTTAAAAAAAAAAAAAAAATGCGTTCGAAAAATCGCTGCGCAAATACTGTGTGAAAAGAAAAAATGCAACACCCACCATTTTAATCTGTAGGGACTTTGCTTTAAAAAAATATATAATGTTTGGGGGTTCAAAGTAATTTTCTTGCAAAAAAAAAAATATTTTTCCTTTTTCATGTAAACAAAAAGTGTCAGAAAGGGCTTTGTCTTCAAGTGGTTAGAAGAGTGGGTGATGTGTGACATAAGCTTCTAAACATTGTGCATAAAATGCCAGGACAGTACAAACCCCCCCCAAATGACCCCATTTTGGAACGTAGGCACCCCAAGCTATTTGCTGAGAGGCATGTCAAGTCCATGGAATATTTTATATTTTGACACAAGTTGCGGGAAAAAGACAATTTTTATTTATTTTTTTTTGCACAAAGTTGTCACTAAATGATATATTGCTCAAACATAGCATGGGCATATGTGGAATTACACCCCAAAATACATTCTGTTGCTTCTTCCGAGTAAAAAAGTTTGTCATTTTCCTGCAACTTGTGGCAAAATATAAAATATTCCATGGACTCAACATGCCTATCAGCAAATAGCTTGGGGTGTCTACTTTCCAAAATGGGGTCGTGCTATCTGGGCATTTTATGGCCTTCAAAACTGTGATAGGTAGTGAGGAGTGAAATCAAAAATTTACGCCCTTAGAAATCCTGAAGGCGGTGCTTGGTTTTCGGGGTCCTGTACACGGCTAGGCTCCCAAAAGTCTCACACATGAGGTATTCCTGTACTCAGGAGAAGCAGCAGAATGTATTTTGGGGTGTAATTCCACATATAACCATGGCATGTGTGAGCAATATATCATTTAGTGACAACTGTTTTTTGTCATTTTTCAATCACTTGGGACAAAAAAATTAAATATTCAATGGGCTCAACATGCTTCTTAGCAATTTCCTTGGGGTGTCTACTTTCCAAAATGGGGTCATTTGGGGGCGGTTTGTACTGCCCTGCCATTTTAGCACCTCAAGAAATGAGATAGGCAGTCAAACTAAAAGCTGCATAAATTTCAGAAAATGTACCCTAGTTTGTAGATGCTATAACTTTTGCGCAAACCAATAAAAATACACTTATTGACATTTTTTTTTACCAAAGACATGTGGCTGAATACATTTTGGCCTAAATGTACCCTGTTTCCCCGAAAATAAGACCTAGCGTGATTGTCGGTGATGGCTGCAATATAAGCTCTACCCCCCAAATTATCCCTAGTTAAAGTCCTTGTAGGTCTTATTTTTAGGGTAGGGCTTATTTTTGGGGAAACAGGGTAGGGCTTATTTGGGGGGTAGGGCTTATATTGCAGCCATCACTGACACTCACGCTAGGTCTTATTTTCGGGGAAACAGGGTATGACTAAAATTGAGTTTATTGTATTTTTCTTATAACAAAAAGTAGAAAATATAATTTTTTTTTTCAAAATTTTTGGTCCGTTTATACATCACAAAAAATTTAAAAAATCACAGAGGCAATAAAATACCATAAAAAGAAAGCTCTATTTGTGGTAAAAAAGGACGCAAATTTTGTTTGGGTACAACACTGCATGACCGCGCAATTACCAGTTAAAGCAGCGCAGTGCCAAATTGTAAAAAGCCCTCTGGTCTTTAGGCAGCCAAATGGTCCGGGGCTGAAGTGGTTAAATGTAACCATATTGCTACACTTAGAGGCGCCTCTCTTCTCTTTTATACTCAATTGTGACATGACACTACTTGTATATCAAGACATGGCTTGTATATCAAGTCAAAATTTATTAAAAATGTTTGCTTGTCTTGCAAAACGCTCTCAAACCAAGTTACTCGCAAACCAAGGTCTTACAGTATTAATACAGAGCAGACAGGAATATGCGCTTTCATTTATAAATCACTTCCTTAATCATGAGTAAAAACTCATGAAAAAAAGTAAAAACAACAAAAAGAAAGTGGACTAGACAGGGATATGGAGGAAGCTCTACTGCCTATTAAAAGGTAATAAAAATCTTAGGCACCATTTAACTTAAACCATAAAATGATGCAATAATCTCTAAAGCAGTTTTTGGTTATATAAGGGAATGTGATCTGCAAAAACCATTGGGCTTCATTTACACCTAGGCGATTTGAATCGTGGGTGACAATTGCAGCAAAATTGCCATTAAGAAGTAATGGCATCACAAATGCGTCCCGCGATACCCATTCATCTGGGGGCCCCCTTCTTAAACGGAGGCTTCCAGATTCCGATAAGTCCCCTGCCCGCAGACCCCGACAACCACCAGCTAGGATTGTCGGGAAGAGGCCCTTGTCCTCATCAACACGGGGGCAAGGTGCTTTGGTGTGGGGGATGCAGAGCCTGCCCTGCCCCAAAGCACCCACCCCCATGTTGAGGGCATGTGGCCTGGTATGGTTCAGGAGGGGGGGTGCGCGCTCGCTCGTCCCCTCCCTTACCTGCTGGGCGGCATGCTCGGATAAGGGTCTAGTTTGGATTTTGGGGGGACCCCACGCCATTTTTTTTGTTTTTTCTTTGGCATGGGGGTCCCCTCAGAATCCATACTAGACCTGAAGGGCCTGGTATGGACCTGGGGGGAACACCATGCCGTTTTTTTTTTTTTTTATTACATTCAGCAGGGAACCCTGCTGACAGCTGCTAAATCATCGGTTGCTAAGGACATGGTGGCTGGCTTCCCAGCCCCCTCCTTAGCAACCAGCTATATACAGTGTGTTTTTCAGTGCTTAAAGATGGGGGGAGTAAAAACGCAAAATGCAATAAAACTGCATGCAAAAAAGGCATAAAAAATGCTGGTTTAAAAACGCAAAATGCACTGAAAATGTGCCTGAAAAACGCATCAAGCAACCTAACTCCTGAAATAATTTAGACCATAATTTAGCTGTGATCAGCCTATTGTATTAGGGTGGGCACCCAAAAGCTCAAACACAGAGCAACAGAGACGGCGGCTAGGGGTGTACACATACCATGGGCACAATGCTATGCTTTGCAGAAATTATAGAGAGCAAAACGCACATGAACAAGTAATTTTTTTTCAAATTATTTTTTTAGAATACACATGTTTTTACATTTCGTTTTAGATTTTTTTTATTGATAACATTTTTTAAGATTTAGGGGACTAAGGACAGATTCGTCAGTCCCTTTCTCTGCAGCCTCAGCTCACAGGCTTCCTATTCATTAACAAACAAGCATTGGAAACATGGTTTACTATGGTTTAGCGATGAATAGACTTAGGAGCGATTGGTACCTAATGTATGAAATTAGCCCTTCCATGTTCGAAATTATGCTAAATAAGATCACTTAAACCCAAAACCACTTACTTGTAGCTTACCAATCATTAGATGTGGTGGCTGAATTAGTTTTCTTTCCCCCCTCTGTTTTCATCTGGTGATCTAGCCAGTAACATACTTCCAGTATTAAAATAGAAGTTTGGGAAAGAAAAAAACAAACCTACATACCCCAGTTTGTACATATAACCGATTCTTCCCAGGGAACTCATTGGCCCCAAACAAGGAGCAGAAGTAAACGAGGCACCCGAGGGGGGAGAGACCATAAACGCAAGTGGAATTTTTAATCTTAGCCAGGCGACTTTTTCAGATGCTGAATTACGTACTTTGGACAAGGGTCTCAAGTTTGTTCCGTCAAAAAAGTTGAACAAATTTCAGACTTTTGTAGATGTCAATAAATAGGGATGGGCTTTATGTTCGGGTCGAACATGAGTTTGACTCGAACATTGGCTGCTCGCCGAATAGCGAACAATTTGGGGTGTTCGCGGCAAATTTGAAAGCCGCAGAACACCCTTTAAAAGTCTATGGGAGAAATCAAAAGTGCTAATTTTAAAGGTTAATATGCAAGTTATTGTCATAAAAAGTGTTTGGGGACCTGGGTCCTGCCCCAGGGGACATGTATCAATGCAAAAATAAGTTTTAAAAATGGCCGTTTTTTCGGGAGCAGTGATTTTAACCACATTAATACTGGGCACTTTTGCCCCTTTGCTTCCCAGACCAATTTTCAGCTTTCAGAGCTCTCACACTTTCAATAGCAATTGCGCGGTCATGCTACGCTGTACCCAAATGAAATTTTGATCATTTTGTTCGCACAAATAGAGCTTTCTTTTGTTGGTATTTATTCACCACTCAGTTTTTTTATTTTTTGCGATATAAGCGAAAAAAGAGCGAAAATTTGGAAAAAAAACAATATTTTCTTCTTTCTGTTTTAAAAGAAATCCAATAAAATCGAATTTTGTCTTAAATTTAAGCCAAAATGTATTCTGCTATGTTTTTGATAAAAAAATTTCCGTTAGTGTATGATAATTGGTTCATGTGATCACGGACATATGTACACAAATGATCATGTACAGATGTGCGCAGGTGATCACGGACATATGTGTGCAGATAATCATTGGGACATGTGATTTTAGTGGGACATATGTGGGGGACAGGTGTTTTTATTATTTGGGGACATTGTGTGGCGCATTTGTGTTTTACATTGAGTGGTGACACTAGGTTGGTGATCAGTGAGTAAAAAGCTGTAAAAAACAGCTCATACTCAGTGATCACCAGCCAGCTGCAGCGATCCGCTCTCCTCATCGACAACTTCTGTGTGAGGAGAGGAGAGCCGATTGCCTAGCAACCGGCTCTGTGTTTACAACACATGACGGCTGTGATTGGACACGGGCGTCAGGTGATCAGGAGGACCAATCACAGAGCCCTCCTGCCGATCGGAGATGCACTGTGTCCGGGTGACACGAGCGCATCGGGATCGCGCCCTTGCGTGCGATCCCCCTCCTTCTGAGGGACGTTCTTGAACGTCCAATCAGATGGAGAGAGCGCCCACCTGGTCGTTTATGTACATTGGCCGAGTGGGAAGTAGTTAATAATGCTTAAAGTGAAACAACAAAAGTGTAATATTCCTTTAAATTTCGTACCTGTTGGGTGTCTATAGTATGCCTGTAAAGTGGCGCATGTTTCCCGTGTTTAGAACAGTCTGAGAGCAAAATGACATTTCTAAAGGAAAAAAAGTCATTTAAAACTACTCGCGGCTATAATGAATTGTCGGTCCCGCAATACACATAAAAGTAATTGAAAAAAATGGCATGGGATTTCCCCACAGAAGAACCCTGAACCAAAATTTTAAAAAAAAATGCGTGGGGGTCCCCCCAAATTCCATACCAGGCCCTTCAGGTCTGGTATGGATATTAAGGGGAACCCCGTGCCAAAAGTTAAAAAAAAATGGTGTGGGGGTCCCCCTCAAAATCCATACCAGACCTGAAGGGTCTGGTATGGATTTTAAGGGGAACCCCGCGCCAAATTTTTTTAAAAAAATAGCGTGGGGGTCCCCCCAAAAATCCATACCAGACCCTTATCCGAGCACGCAACCTGGCAGGCTGCAGGAAAAGAGGGGGGATGAGAGAGTGCCCCCCCTGAACCGTACCAGTCCACAGGCCCTCAATGTTCGGAAGGGTGCTTTGGGGTAGCCCCCAAACGCACCTTGTCCCCATGTTGATGGGGAGAAGGGCTTCCTCCCCACAACCCTTGTCCGGTGGTTGTGGGGGTCTGCGGGCGGGGGCTTATCGGAATCTGGAAGCCCCCTTTAACAAGGGAACCCCCGGATCTCGCCCCCTCGTGTGAATTGGTGTTGGGGTACAAATGTACCCCTACCTTTTCACAAAAAGTGTCAAAAATGTTAAAAAAGACAATAGACGGTTTTTGACAATTCCTTTATTAATGTCTTCTTCTTTCCCTGCTTCTTCTTCCATCTTGTTCTGGTCTTCCTTCGGTGTTCTTCTTTCTCCATCTTGTTCTTCCCCTGCTTCTTCCTATATCTTCCTCTGCTTCTTCCTCCTTGCACTGATCTATCTGATTTTTTCCAACAAGCTGAGACTCTGAAATTGAGATTTGTAGAGAAGGGGTATCTCCCGACAGCTATTGATGAGGAGATTAACTAAGTCTCCTCGCTAGACCGACATACGCTTACTATTGAACAACCTAAGCGTACGCCTGATACCAAATTTAAATGGTCTTTTATAACCCAATTCTCTGTGCAGCACAAACAAATTAAAAACATCTTCAATCACCACTGGAAAATACTGAAAAATTATCCACTTTTGGGCCCAGTTCTTCCCGACAAAGCCGGGGTTATTTACAGGGGAGCTCCGTCCCTAAGGAATGAAACTGCCCCTAATGTGAGTAATCGTCCCATGAGACCTACTTTTTTTCCACAGTCTTAAAGCATACTATCCGTGCCCAAAATGTAGTGTCTGCATACATGTGTGCGAACGTAGGAAGACTGAAAGTTTTGAATCTACCACCAAGTCTGCAATTTACCAAATTAAGTATTTCACTACATGTGCCACACGCTTCATTGTTTACCTCATCACATGCCCATGTAAAAAGCAGTATGTGGGAAGTACTATTCAAACTTTTTCCGTTAGAGTTAACAAGCACATTGCTGGTATTAAACAAGGGGGCTGATTTACGAAGCATTTGCGCCATTACTTGTGGTGAACGCTGATGCGCAAATGACAGTTTCGTATTTACAAAGCATTTGCGCCGGTAACACAGCGCGATCCCCCATTTACTATTCTCTTCCCGGCACACGGGAAGAGGTGATCGGTACGCCACTATAGACATGGCGCACGGCATCTTAAACTTAACTTAAAATTTAAACAAGCTGGAAGTGCCAATATTATGGGGGTGATGTGGGGGAGTGTAGTACTAACTGTCCAAGTAACAAATATGGCCAAAATAGAATGAGAAAGTGTCTTTTTCTGACAAGCCGGCAGCGCCGGCAAATACATTTAGAGCTGCAGGAGGTAAATTTATACACGGCGCATGCTCAAACGGCATTTGCGCTTGTTCAAATGCTTTGGTTCACTGTGCCGGCAAAATCTTAGTAAATGTCAAGCAACGTAAATGCATTTGCATAGGTTGAACAGGCGCACCTCTAGACTTTTTTTTTTTACGCTGGTTCACTTCGCAGCTATAATGAAATGTCGGTCCGGCAAAACACATAAAAGTTCATTGATAAAAACAGCATTAAGAAAAAAAACAAAATTCAGAAAAAAAAATGCGTGGGGTTCCCCCGAAATTCAATACCAGGCCCTTCAGGTCTGGTATGGATATTAAGGGGAACCCCATGGCAAAAAAAAAAAAATGGCGTGGGGGTGCCCCTCAAAATCCATACCAGGCCCTTCAGGTCTGGTATGAATTTTAAGGGGAACCCTGCGACAAAATTTTTTTAAAAATGGCGTGGGGTCCCCCTAAAAATCCATACCATACCCTTATTCGAGCACGCACCCTGACAGGCAGCAGGAAAAGAGGGGAGGACGATAGAGCGCCCCCCCTTCCTGAACCGTACCAGGCCACATGCCCTCAACATTGGGAGAGTGCTTTGGGGTCCCCCGCAAAGCACCTTGTCCTCATGTTGATGAGGACAAGGGCCTCATCCCCACAACCCTTGCCCGGTGGTTGTGGGGGTCTGCGGGCAGGGGGCTTATCGGAATCTGGAAGCCCCCTTTAACAGGGGGACCCCCAGATCCCGGCCCTCCCCACTGTGTGAAAAGGTAAGGGGGTACAAAAGTACCCCTACCATTTAACAAAAAAGTTTCAAAAATGTTAAAAATGACAAGAGACAGTTTTTGACAATTCCTTTATTTAAAGTCTTCTTCTTTCCATCTTCTTTCTTCTATCTTCTTTCTTCTATCTTCTTTCTTCTATCTTCTATCTTCCTTCGGTTTCTACCTTGATCTTCTTCTTCTTCAGGTTCTTCTGGTTCTTCCTCCGGTGTTCTCGTCCGGCATCTTCCTGTGCGGCGTCTTCTTCCCTTCTTCTTCTCGGGCCGCTCCACATCCATGGGAGGCTCCCGCTGTGTGACGCTTCTTGTCTTCTGACGGTTCTTAAATAACGGACGCACGGGGACTTCCCTGTTCGCCCCCTCTGACGTCACGAGGAAAGCCTTGGGGAACCGTTAGAAGACGAGAAGCGTTACACAGCGGGAGCCTCCCATCATGGATGCGGAGCAGTCCGAGAAGAAGAAGGGAAGAAGATGCCGCGGAGGAAGATGCCGGACGAGAACACCGGAGGTAGAACCAGAAGAAGAAGAAGATGAAGGAAGAAACCGAAGGAAGATAGAAGATAGAAGAAAGAAGAAAGAAGATGGAAAGAAGAATACTTTAAATAAAGGAATTGTCAAAAACTGTCTCTTGTCATTTTTAACATTTTTGACACTTTTTTTGTGAAATGGTAGGGGTACTTTTGTACCCCCTTACCATTTCACACAGGGGGGAGGGCCCCTTGTTAAAGGGGGCTTCCAGATTCCGATAAGCCCCCCGCCTGCAGACCCCCACAACCACCGGGCAAGGGTTGTGGGGATGAGGCCCTTGTCCTCATCAACATGGGGACAAGGTGCTTTGTTGGGGACCCCAAAGCACCCTCCCAATGTTGAGGGCATGTGGCCTGGTACAGTTCAGGAGGGGGGGCGCTCTCTCGCCCCCCCTCTTTTCCTGTGGCCTGCCAGGTTGCGTGCTTGGATAAGGGTCTGGTATGGATTTTTAGGGGGACCCCACGCCATTTTTTTTTACATTTTGGCATGGGGTTCCCCTTAAAATCCATGCTAGACCTGAAGGGCCTGGTATGGATTTTGAGGGGGACCTCCACGCCATTTTTAAAAAAAATGTTGGTGTGGGGTTCCCCTTAAAATCCATACCAGACCTGAAGGGCCTGGTATTGATTTTGAGGGGGACCCCCATGCCATTTTTTTTCTATTTTGGTGCGGGGTTCCCCTTAATATCCATACCAGACCTGAAGGGCCTGGTATGGAATTTGGGGGGGACCCCACACATTTTTTTTGTTCTTAATTTTGTTTTTTTTCTTAATGCTGTTTTTATCAATGAACTTTTATGTGTATTGCCGGACCGACATTTCATTATAGACGCGAGTATTTTTAAATTCCTTAAGGGCCAGTTCACACCACATGCAGTCCAGTGCGTTTTTGTCTGCATCAAAAACGCATGGAAAACCGGTTATATGGTTTTCAGTGGCATAGTTCACACCAGTGCTTGCAGTTCCAGTGTGTTTCCAGTTCCAGAAAAAAAAATGTAGAACATGCTGCATTTTTTATGCACTGGACTGTACTGGAACGCTGTAAAATGCATCAAAAACGCACTGGAACGGCGTGGGGGTCCCCCTCCAAATCCATACCAGGCCCTTCAGGTCTGGTATGGATTTTAAGGGGAACCATATAACTGAATTTCCATGCATTTTTGATGCATAAAATATGCACTGGACTGCATTGGTGTGAACTGGCCCTTAAGCAATTTGGCATATTTAAAGGCATTTCTCCTTGTTTTGTTTTTGGGGTTGTCCAACTCACTTTCAGGGAGGGTACTGCGATAAGAAATTTAATGAAAACTACAGCCTTGATAACTGCAAGGTTCTCTCCCCAAATTTCGCTCCAAAGCTGCCCAAGAGGAGGCCATTCCCCGTGTGGAATGCGCGTGGACCGCATCTGGAACTGTTAGACCACTAGCCCGATATGCCCTTTGGAATAATTTTACGATTCAGCTTGCCAAGATCATCTTGGATGCTGCCATTCCCTTTTTGGCGCCTTTTGGGATGACAAACAGCCTTTGATCTTTGCGAAACTGTTGTGTTAAACTTAGATAGTGCCTCAGGGATCTAGCTATATCTAACTCGTGTAATCTTGGGGAGTCTGGGTCTTCCCCAAATGCTGGGAGAACCCATCCCTGTCCTGGTTAAGATGATAGAGTGAAGGCACTTTAGGAATGAATTGATGGATGGGTTGCAAAACCACCCTGTCCGGGAAGAAGGTGATGTAAGGTTCTCGTGATCCTAGAGCTTGGATCTCTGATACTCTGCGAGCCGAGGTGATTGGGATGAAGAACACCGCTTTCAAGGAAATATCCTCTAAGGTGCAATCTTCTGTGGGAGCAAAGGGAGGACTTGATAGGGCATCAAGCACAATCGTCAAGTCCCATTTGGGGTACAATGCTTTCCTGGGAGGTCGCAATCTCAGGACTGCCTTCAAAAAGCGTTCGACCAGAGGGTTCAAAGCCCATCGTGTATCTGTTAGGGCTGAAAGGGCCGAGACCTGGACCTTAGGTGTGTTTAGGCCTAAACCTAAGTCTAAGCCATTCTGTAGGAAGAGAAGTACATTCTGGACCCCAGGATCCAGGGGATCGAAATGGTTAACCTCTGCCAGTTCTGTAAATTTTCTCCAAATTCTGTAATAGGTGGAATTAGTGGAAGACTTTCTTGCCTGTAGAAGTGTTTGAATAACATTATGTGAGCATCCTAAATCATCCAACCTTTTCCGCCAAATATCCAGGCCCTCAAGTCTAAGATTTCCGAATGCGGGTGAGAGAAATTGTCTTGAGACAGAAGGTTGTTCAGGTGTGGAAGAGGAAGTGGTTTGCACAGGGCCAACTTGACTAGGAGTGTGAACCACGGTCTTTTGGGCCAATATAGGATTACTGCCAAGATTGTGACTTTCTCTGTTGTCAGGCGCTGGAGAAACCTCAATATCAGAGGAGTTGGAGAAAATGCATTTCCTTTCTGAAATTTCCAAGGCTGGACTAGAGCATCCACTGCCGCTGACCTCGGAGACGGGAATCTTGAGAAGAATAGAGGCGTCTTCGCATTGAGTGGGGAGGCAAAGAAGGTCTATTTGGGGGGTGCCCCATTGCTGGTATATCCAAAGGAAAACCCTGGGATTCAGGGACCACTCGTTGTTGTTGATGAATGATCTTGACAGATGGTCGGCTAATTGGTTCTCGGGCCCTGGGATATATGAGGCCCATAGGTTGATTAGGTTCCTCTCGGCCCAGGTCAGAATGGGCGTTACTTCGCTGAATAGGGACCTGCTGTGTGTTCCCCCCTGGTTCTGGAAATAGGCTACTGCCGCTTTGTTGTCCATCTGTAGAAGTATGGACTTCCTTCTGAGGTAGTTGGCTAAATGTAGGATTGCCATCCATGCTGCTCTTAGTTCCAGTATGTTCGAGACTACCGCCTCCGAATTGAACTGCCATCTTCCTTGAACTAGTTGATCTTGGAAGTGTGCACCCCAGCCCAACTGACTCGCGTCTGATGTAAGAATGGTCCACGAGATGGGCCCTAGAGAACAGTGAACCTGCAGGTTGGATGGTCTCGTCCACCACCAAAAACTGGACTTCATTGTGGATGTGACTAATATCCTCTGATCCAGGCGATTCTTCCTCCACTGTGACAGAAACCCCAGCTGGAATCCCCGTAGATGCCACCTGGCCCACTTCACCATGGGTATACATGAGGAAAGGGACCCCAGCAGACTCAGACAGTCTGATGCCGACATGGAATGGCTTGCCAGTACTTTCTTTACTTTCCCTATCAGGGCAGGAATCTTTTCTGAAGGAAGTGAAACTGCTCTCTCTGGAGTGTTGAAGAGTGCTCCTAGATATGTCATCTTCTGCGTAGGTGTGAGCTGACTTTTTGAGTAATTGATTAGCTACCCGAACCTGCTGAGCATGTCTAGGACCAGTCGCACATGTATTTCTAGGCTCTTTTTGTGCTGGGATAGAATCAGGATGTTGTCTAAGTAGTGTAGCATCCGAATCCCTTTTTCTCGAAGAGGAGCCAGGATTGCCACTAGTACCTTGGTGAAGGTTCTGGGAGCTGTTGAGATCCTGAAGGGAAGGCATTGAAATTGTAGATGTAAGTCGCCTACTTTGAATCGTAGAAAGGGCTGAAACTGCTGCAGGATAGGTATATGGAGATATGCATCCTGGAGGTCTATAGAGACCATCCAATCCCCTGGTTATACTGATAGGATCACTGCATTTAAGGATTCCATTTTGAAATGTTCTATACGGATGTATCTGTTCAACCTCTTCAGGTCCAACACAGGCCTCCAGCCGCCCAATTTCTTGGGGACCAAAAAGACTGGGGAATAAAATCCTGAGCGTTTTTCCAAGTCCGGAACCAGAACTACTGCTTGCTGACGAATAAAAATTTGCACATACTGAAGAAGGACCTCCCTCTTCTCTTTGGAGGTTGGGATTTTGGTGGGCTGGAATGAAAAGGGTGGGGGTCGTTTTCTGAATTTCCAGAAATGCCCCTGAATGACAGTGGAGACTGCCCATTGATCTGTACAATTCTCCACCCAAACCTGGGCGAACGCCCTGAGCCGAGCTCCTACTGGATCGGTTTGGGTGGATAGGGAGTCAAAAAGACTTCTGGCCCTCAACCTTGGATGTTGAGGCTTTAGGTTTCCCTATCTTCAAGAAAGTGTCCTGCGAGCCCTTCCAGCCTCTTCTGTACTCCCTACCTGGGCAGTACATTCTGGAATCTCTTGCTCTCTGCTGACCAGCTGGACGTGACACAGATCTTTTTCTCCTGCTTCTGTCTTGGGGAATTAGACCGCTTTTCCCCCCTGTGACTCTGGTAATTGCTGCATCCATTTTGTCGCCGAACAGAGCTTTACCATTGTATGGTATTCGACACCATGATTGTTTTGAAGTTGGGTTGACTGACCATGGCTTTAGCCACAATGCCCTTCTGGCAGTGATGGAATACAACATAGCTCTGGAGGAACACTTTAGGATATTAATGGCAGCCTCTGCTATGAAATCTGAGGCCAACTTCAGCTAATCTAGTGCCTTGATGATTTCGTTAGAGCCCATACCCTGTCTGAGGACTCTTTCAATATTGTCTGACCATACTCTGGTAGCCCGTGAGATCGAAGTCAGGGCTACCGCTGGCTTGCATGCCCCTCCTGCTGCTTGATAAGATTTTTTTTAGATCTGAATCGATCCTTCGGTCAAGGACATCCCTAAAGGAGACCGCTTCTTCTAGAGGTAGTGTTGTATTTCTGGCTAATCTCATAATTGAAGCGTCTACCATTGGAAGCGAATCCAAAAGCTGCGCATCTGCTTCAGCAAGTGGGTACAATTTGAGAAAGCGATTGTAAGCTAAGGGTCTTTTGTCCACTTTCTGCCATTCATCCTTCACGACTTCCTTTATTTCTTCCATTAAGGGGAAGGCTGATAATTTTTTCTTCAGGTGTGGAAAATATCTCTTTGCTTTAGATGGAGGCTCTGGATCTTCTTCCCATTGGATTGCGTCCTTTACCGCATTGATAAAAGGCTCTACTAGAGCGAAATCAAAGGCTGAAGCATTTTCCTCCCCTACTTCCGTCTCGTCTTCAGAAATAACCTCTGGATCCGGCTGCGGGTTGGGTGTATTTACTACTGCTTCGTCCGAGGGTGGGGTTACTTGGTCTTGGGATAAGGCCAACTCGCGGATAGAGTCTTTGATCAGGTTTTTGATTGATTCCATGGATCCTAGTTTATCTCTTTCTTTGTCCCCTGTGGCTTCTAGGAGGCACTGACCACATACCAATTTATCAGGGAGGGTTTGTTTGCCACACACCCAGCATGCTTTATCTCCTGGATACACAGATCTGCGCTGGGAGTCATGTTTACTAGAGGTATGTCGGGGTGATCTCTGACCACTGCGAGCCGAGGATAAGTGAGAATGACCCGAGCTCCTATGACCTTTTGATCTCCTATCCGGAGAATCTCTGTGGGATGACCTGCGGGATGATCCGTGATGCGGGCTACAATAAAAAATAGAAACAAAGAAAGGATGTTTCAACCAGCCCGGGTGCTCTTCTTTTTTTTTTTTTTTTAAATAACTTACCTGATTGTTGAAGCCCTTACCTAGTGGTATGTTGAGGATCTTTTTGATGCGGCATTATAGTACTAGGGACAGCTGAAAAAAGAACAATTGGTATTGAATATGTGCTTTGAAAGCAGGCAAAAAGATTAAAAGAAGAGGGAAAATTTTTTTTTTTTTCAAAATATACACATAGGTATATACATACATATATATATATATATATATATATATATAAAAACATACTCAAAATTAATATCCCCCCTGGTACCTTGGCTGGGCTCCATTGCACAGGGGAGAAAGATAGAAGAGATGGAGAAGACACCTTAGAGATGTCTTCCCTTAAACAGCTGCTCTCCTACTAAAAGCAAGCTCTCTTTTATACCAGAGAGCGATCTGGGAGTCTCAAGATGGGCACCGTTGGCTTCACAGCGCTACTGCGCATGCGCCGTGATGTCACACCGAGGCCCCGCCCCCCGCCGGGAAAGCAGAGCCGAATGCCGCGCGCAAAGCGCTACACACTCCTGGCTGAGAGGAGAGATACACAGACACATGGGGTACGCTGTGGAGGTAAGCAGGAATACCCCATAGCGTTTGTAATGAAGCACAAGCATTTAAGCATTTACCCCCCGGTATGCCGAACAAGGGAACATAGAGGAGATAATCTGGCTCCTGTTAACCCATAAAGCCCCAAAAAGATCCACAGAAAAACGGGCTCCCATACTTATCTGGCGCCTTTAGCAGCCCAAGCAATGGGACTCCATACTGCAGAAGAGCATTAACCTGCAATGGTCACACCATAAAGCGGTGAGGTAGGGCTGAGCGTGATCCTGCAGGAATGAGGACAGAGAAAAGAATGCCGGCGGGGAGGAACAACTCTTTTATTTATAGAGTTAAAGTGGTCCTGTGGGTTGGTCGGGGCGGAGCAACCATCCATTGGTATGCTGCCATGGAGGCACCAGGAATGTACATTTGGGTGTCCTTATCGAGTTTCTAACACATGTATTTTCGATTTGTATTTTGTTTATTATGTTGTTGCAAAACAGATGTGTTTTTATGCAATTTATTTGTTACTTTGGTTTGTTGTTTTTTTTTGGGTGGTGGTTATTTTACCATGCAATCTTTTTTATGTTGGCAATTTTTGTTGTTTTTACGTTGTTCACTTTGATTTAACTGTCTGTGCTGCCTTATTTTTAAAATTCTTTCTCAAGATGTTGTGCCTAATGTTGTTTTAATCCTTAATAGATGTCCATTTGTGGGTGCACTCCTTTTAACTCTGTTAAGTTACACTGCAAAAGGGTCAAACCTCAAACATATTCTGTTAGTGTCTCAAATTAGGCATACATGTGTGTATTTTGCTTTCCTTGCTTCTTTTCCAAGTCCTGTTTTTTTTGGACCAATAAAATTGTTTCAAATTTTTTATGTTTTATGTGTGTTCTTTTCATGCAACGGATTTCCCAGCTGCAGCTTAACTAGGCTGATTAGCATGTCTTAGACAAATCCCTTTATTTTTTTTTTTAGTTTTAAGTTACTTTCCTGGTGCCTTCATGGTAGTACATGCATGGATTGTGCGTATGCTGCCATGGATAGTGACCAGGAAAGTAACATTTCAGGACATGACAGGACATGGTTAGGAAATGTTATCTTATCTAAAATAGCTGTCCAAAATACAAAACCATTGACTTTGATTTAAAGCACCTGTGCAAGATGAAGGAAAACCTGCAAACATGGCCTGTTGGGGGGTACTTGAGGACAGGGTTGAGAAGCACTGATTAAGACCCCATTCACACAGGGGCAACACGACTTGCCGGTCGCCTCAGCGAGGCGACCTGCAAACGAATGGCCGGGCGACTTGCAAAATGACTTCTGCATAGAAGTCTATGCAAGTCGCCCCAAGTCGCCCCCGAAGTCGTACAGGAACCTTTTTCTAAGTCGGAGCGACTTGCGTCGCTCCCCTTAGAACGGCTCCATAGTACAGAACGGGAGGCGACTTGTCAGGCGACTAGGTCGCCTGACAAGTCGTCCCTGTGTGAATGGGGTCTTAGAGCACGGAACTAAAATCAAGCTGAAGACAATCATATTCTAATTGTGGACATTTGAGGGAAATCAAGATTTTTATTTTTATTTATTTTTTTGCTTAAGGTTGGGCTTTGTGTCCCTTTTCGTAAAATTGGCTTCGCTTCCTGTCACATAGCCAAACAGGAAGTGAGAGTAAAACCCTAACAATATTTTTCCTTGGGGACACACAGGTCAATCTAACTAGTGCCCCCACTATGCAAATTGCACTCTAGCACTTTGTTATGTACACCCCAAATTATTAGTTATTTTGGGGTTTATTAAAGGCAAATCCTTTCTGCAATACAGGTGTAGTTGATGAAAACCTGAGGGGTAGTACTGGTGATTTTATCATCCAATCATGTAGAGGCAAATATGTTGTATTTTTTCTTTTCCTTGCTTGTCCCCCTCGGATCTCCAGCAACTGCACTTCTAAGTGCACTTGTAGTGCAAAGTGGATTTACCTTTTAGTAAATAAACCCCAAGATACATAATAATTTGGGATGTACATGGCAAAATGCAAGAGTACAATTTCCCGAATAGGGAAACTATTTAGATTGCCTAGCAGTAAGAAGGGTCGCTGGTTCGAATCCCGACCACGACACTACCTGCCTGGAGTTTGCATGTTCTCCCTGTGTCTGCGTGGGTTTCCTCCGGGTACTCCGGTTTCCTCCCACACTCCAAAGACATGCTGGTAGGTTAATTGGATCCTGTCTAAATTGGCCCTAGTATAGGTATGAATGTGAGTTAGGGACCTTAGATTGTAAGCTCCTTGAGGGTATAGGGACTGATGTGAATGTATAATATATATATGTAAAGCGCTGCGTAAATTGACGGCGCTATATAAGTACCTGAAATAAATAAAATAAAATAAATAAATAAGATTGACCTGTGTGTCCCCAAGGACATACATTGGTAGGGTTTTACCCTCACTTCCTGTTTGGCAATGTGACAGGAAGTGAATAATTTTGAATGAGAAATTGGCATGAGAAATTTGGGAGTCGTCTTCACCCTATCAGAGGTGTAGACATCCCCCAAAACGTCTAATCCCTCTGCAGTCTATCCCCAAGCAAAAATAAGAGAGGATTTTAATTAGTTTAACTTTGCAAAGACACATTCCTAAGTTCAATTGTGATGCATGTTAATGGCCCATTTAGTCCTTTAATAAAAAGTCATCAGTTGCCTTTGACTCTAAACATTATTTTTGGCCAGTCCTAGAAATCTGCATCTGTTTTTCTATTAACCACTTGGTGTCTGTGCTATAGCCAAACAACGGCCACAGCATGGACCTGAATTTCTGGGAGGCTGTCATAGGACGGGCTTCCCGTGTGCTTCCTGCAGCACGCACTGAGTCACTGAGACTCGGGTAATCACAGATCGAAGTAAGGGCCAATCCCGGCCCCTTACCACGCGATTAGCTGTCAGCCAATGACGGCTGATCTCACGATGTAAACTAAAGCTCGGTAATTGTTTATTTTTTCTCCTCACGCTGACAGCATGAGGATAAAAATAAAAGCTGATCACCAGCTTAGGTGCAAGGGACATTGGTCCCGAAGAGGCAATTCTGCCTCATCTGTGCCCACCAGTACCACCTGCCAGTGCCACCTATCAATGCCCACCAGTGGTCCCAAGCAGTGCTGCCTATCAGTGTAACCAATCAGTGCCCATCAGTGCTGCCTCATCAGTGTACATCAATGAAGGAGACAAATTACCTGTTTGCAAAATTTAATATCAAAATATACAAAAATATACAAAATTATTTTTAAAAATCTGTCTTTTTTTTTTTTTTTTTTGAAAAAAAAACAAAAAAAAAAAACACAGAGGTGATCAAATACCACCAAAAGAATGCTCTATTTGTGGGAACTTAAAAAAAAACCCATTTGGCTAAGTATGACCACGCAATTGTCATTCAAAGTGCATCAGCTCTGAAAATTGGTCTGCACAGTAGCGGGGTTTAAGTGTCTAGTAAGCAAGTGGTTAATTTCCATGCCAAATATGGATTTCTGTAATAAAGATGTGTGCCCGCTGTGTATACGGCATGGGCGTAAGCAAGTCGCACACATATAAACGGTACCCATCCCATTGTAAATCATGGGGTAGAACTTGTGATGCAACTTTTCAGTCCCAAGTGGCCTTAGGCTGTCTTTCCACTACTGCGAGTTGTTGTATGACTTGACACATGTGAAGTCGCAGGAAAAGTCAAAACACATGTATTTCAATGTTCCCCCGTTCTAATTGGTGCAACGCCAAAAAAAGTTCTTGCACTACTTTGTTCCAACTTCAGTGCGACTTTTTCTCCGATGTTTTGAACTAGTCTCATGACATGGCATTAAGGCTCGGTTTCCACTATTGCAAGCTCAACGTTGCGTGTTTTTTGCCGCGAGTTTCCCGCAACTTTTTGCCGAAAATTGAAGCAATGCCTGTGTATTTTTGAGGTCTATGAACCTCAAGTCACATGAAAGTGGGACCAAAGTAGTGCAGGGACTACTTTTAAGTTGCTGCGACTTGAAGTCGCAGACATATGAACGGTACTCATTGTAAATCATGGGGTAGAACTTGTGATGCAACTTTTCAGTCCCTAATGACATGACAAGTTGCAATAGTGGAAAACAAGCCGAAAAAGCACATTGTAAATCAAGCAACTTTGGGGTTTAAATAGTGGAAAGAGAGCATTAGGCTAAAGCGGTAATAGGAAGATGCACTGTAAGAATTACTTGTAATTGTAGAAAACCAAACAGGCTCTTGCACTGAATCTAATTTATGGAAGATCTAACTGATTGGCCAGTGTATGGTGACCTTTAAAGATATGAAAACTTGAATTTCTGGTGTTTAAGCCTCATACACACGATGGGACTTTGTACAAACTTTCCCGTGGATTTTTGTACAAAGGGCGTTGGCCTTATGCCGCGTACACACGGTCGGACTTTTCGTCTACAAAAGTCCAACGGACGCTGACGGACTAAAGCTGGCTGGTAATCCGATCGTGTGTGGGCTTCTCCGGACTTTCAACGGACTTTTTTAGCCTCAAATCCGACGGACTTTAGATTTGAAACATGCTTCAAATCTTTACGTCGTAAGTACGACGGACCCCGAAATCCGCTCGTCTGTGTGCTAGTCCGACGGACAAAAACCCATGCTAGGGCAGCTATTGGCTACTGGCTATGAACTTCCTTATTTTAGTCCGGTGTACGTCATCACGTACGAATCCGTCGGACTTTTGTGTGGTCGTGTGTAGGCAAGTCCGTTCGTAAGAAAGTCTGCCGCAAGTCCGCCGAAGGTACGTCGGAAGTATGTCGGACAGGCTGTCGGACTTTTGTAGACGAAAAGTCCGACCGTGTGTACGCGGCATTAGGGTTCTTTTATGCGGACGTGTCCGTGTACGGAGCCCGCTCTGCTCAGCGGGGGATCGCTCCGTGGATCCCCGCTGAGCAGGCAGATGACAGGTCTGTCTCTGCACACTGTGCAGGGACGGACCTGTCAGAGTGCCGCTCTCCTCTATGGGGGATCGGATGATGACGGACCATAGAGTCCGTCGTCACCTGATCCGCAGACGGATGTAAAAATAGGTTTTTCCTCTGTTACACTTTTTCGGATTGGAGTGGGTCGGATGTCAGCGGACATGTCACCACTGACATCCGACCCTCCATAGAGGTCTATGGAGTGTCCGTTCAGGTCCGCAAGTCCGAGGCGGCCCTGAAAGGTCCCTCCGTGTGCAAGGGGCCTTAGGCCCCTTTCACACTGGGGCGGTGCGGGCATCAGCGGTAAAACGGCGCTATTTTTAGCGCCGCTTTACTGGCGGTATTCGGCCGCTAGCGGTTTTAACCCCCGCTAGCGGCCGAAAAGGGGTTTATATATAGCCACGCTGTCCCATTGATTTCAATGGGCAGGAGCGGTTTATACACCGCTCCAAAGGTGCTGCTAGCAGGCCTTTTTTTTAGGCCCCTTTCACACTGGGGGTGTTTTTAGGCGCTACAGCGCTAAAAATAGCATCTGAAAAATGCCCTAAAGAAGCAGCTCCATTCACTCCAGTGAGGGCTTTCACACTGGAGCGGTGCGCTGGCACGGCGTCACAAAAAGTCCTGCCAGCAGCTTCTTTGGAGCGGTGAACTCACCGGTCCTCCCTATTGAAATCAATGGGGCAGTGCTGTGATACTGCCGGCAAAATGCCGCTCCAGCAGCGTTTTGCAGGTGTATTTAACCCCTTTTCGGCCGCTAGCGGGGGGGTTAAAACCGACCCACTAGCAGCCGAATAATGCAGCTAAAACGACAGTAAAGCGGCGCTTTACCGCAGATGCTCCCACCGCGCCAGTGTGAAAGGGGCCTTATCCTTTTATACGGACGGATAGAATTGTGCTCTTAGCTGCGTTTTCTACCGCAGCTAAATGCACACAATGCTTTCCTATGGCCCCATTCACACACTGCGTTTTGATTACATGCAGTTTGGTGCGGATAGAAAAAATAGAATTGACTGCATCCAGGAGCGATTTAGCACAGCTATCTGCACATAACCGCAGGTAATCGCACTGCACTGTGTCAGCTGCAGATAGCAGCGCCGAGCTGGCTCGCTCATCAGGAAAGGACAAAATGTTTTTTCCTTTCCCAATGAGCGACAAGCACGGGGATCCGACTTGGATCCCCGCCATTGCCAGGCACTGTGATATGAATCTTGAGGGAGAACTCCACGCCAAATTTTAAATAAAAAAACGGCATGGGTTCCCCTCCAAGAGCATACCAGGCCCTTCGGTCTGTTATGGATTTTAAGGGGAACACCCTACGCCGAAAAAAAGGCATGGGGGTCCCCCCAGAATCCATACCAGACCCTTATCCGAACACGCAGCCTGGCCGGTTAGGAAAGGGGGTGGGGACGAGCGAGGGCCCCCCCTCCTGAACCCTACCAGGCTGCATGCCCTCAACATGGGGGATGGGTACTTTGGGGAAGGTAGGTGCGCTGCTGGCCCCCCCCACCCCAAAGCACCTTGTCCCCATGTTGATGAGGATAATGGCCTCTTCCCAACAACCCTGGCCGTTGGTTGTCGGGGTCTCTGGGCGGAGGGCTTATCAGAATCCGGGAGCCCCCTTTAATAATGTCAAGGAAAAAAACACGCTACACGGGCTTTTAAAGTAAGTTATTAGGCAGCTCCGGGAGTCTTCTTCCGACTTCGGGGGTCTTCTTCCGCGCTCTCTGCATCTTCTCCCGTTGTCCGGTTCTTCTCCGCGCTGTCCGGCCTCTTCTCCTGGTGTCCGGTATCTTCTGCCGGCCTCCCCCGCTATTTTCTTCCAGCTCTTTTGCTAGCGGGGGCCCGGTCTTCTGCCGCTGTCTGGTTCTTCCCCGGTATCTTCTGCCGGCCTCCCCCGCTATCTTCTTCCAGCTCTTTTGCTAGCGGGGGCTCGGTATTCTGCCGCTGTCCGGATCTTCTGCCGCTGTACGGTTCTTCTCCGGTATCTTCTGCCGGCTTCCCCGCTATCTTCTTCCAGCTCTTTTGCTAGTGGGGGCCCGGTCTTCTGCCGCTGTCCAGATCTTCTGCCGCTGTCCGGTTCTTCTCCGGTATCTTCTGCCGGCTTCCCCCGCTATCGTCTTCCAGCTCTTTTGCTAGCTCCCCTCTTCTCTTATTCTCCCCTCTTCTCTTCTTCCGATGTTGACACAACGCTCTCTCCCGCTGTAATGCCACCTGCGAGGTGTGCGGCGACTTATATAGGCATGGGGAGTGGTCACCGTGTGATGTCACTGGGTGACCCCACCTCTTATGACGGCATAGTCCCATCATGCCCCGGGACTATGCCGGGTGTATTATACTCAGGATACACACAGTGTAATGATGGTGTTCTGTATATAGGTTACACACCGTGTAATGAAGGATGAGCTCAGGCGTGTTCACAAACAACATGTGCAGAGCCCGCCAGGAAGTCGGCACTAGGGTGACCACATTTCCAAACTGCCATTCAGGGACCCCCCCCCCCCCCCCTCCCAAAAAAATATGATTTCAAAACCCTCGCCGACGATGGAATCTGTCACTCATTTCCCTCCTGTGTGGCTATCTCTATCATAGAAGGCTAGGAGGAAGTGATGTCACTTTAGAACAGTGGTCCCCAACCTTTTTTGCATGGGGGACCAGTTTCGTGGAAGGGGGGAGGAATGTAGTCTCTGGGTTGACAGGGAATTCGGCGGGTGATTTGTCGCATGAATGGCTGATGTTAGCACTTAAATCATCCCGACACCATGCTTGATATGGTGTCAGGATGATCAAATCACATTGTTTCTATTACTACATTGTGATATATAATGAAATAGTTCAACTCACCATAATGCAGAATCAGTGGGAACCCTAAGCTTGTCACTTGCCACCAGATATGCATGCCACCGTCGCCTGCCCCCAGATGCAGCTTGTCACTTGCCACCGTCGACTGCTGCCAGATGCAGTGTGTCACTTGCCATCTGATGCAGTTTGTTGCTTGCCAACAGTAGCCTTGCCACCGGATGCAGTGTGCCACTTGCCACCTATACCTATAGCCTGCCACCGGATGCAGTGTGCCACTTGCCACCTATACCCTGCCACCAGATGCAGTGTGCCACTTGCCACCTATAGCCTGCCACTAGATGCAGTGTGTCACTTGCCATCCATACCCTTCCACCAGATGCTGTGTGCCACTTGCCACCCACAGCCTGCCACCAGATGCAGTGTCACTTGCCAGCCAATAGTGAGGGTGTATAGTGAAGGGTGCAGGGTTTTGTAGAGGGGTGCAGGGTACTATGGGTTGGGGGCAGGGTGTATAGTGAGGGCTGCAGGGTTCTGTAGAGGGGCACAGGGTAGTGAGGGCTGCAGGGTTCTGTAGAGGGGTGCAGGGTACTATGGGTTGGGGGCAGGGTTCTGTAGAGAGGTGCAGGGTACTATGGGTTGGGGGGCAGGGTTCTGTGGAGGGGTGCAGGGTACTATGGGTTGGGGCAGGGTTTTGTAGAGGGGTGCAGGGTACTATGGGTTGGGGGCAGAGTTCTGTAGAGTAGAGGGGTGAAAGGTAGATGGGAGAACCAGGAAGAAGAGAGGGCTCCCACACAGGGTTTAATGGAGGAATAGAGGGCAGAGGACAGTGTCAGAGGGGGCACTGGACATTGACAGCCTGGAATGGTCGGAGGGACCTGGATCAGAGCTGGGAGAGACGATCAGGGTGGGAGCAGCTAGGGGTGAGCGAGCACCGAGAAGTAGGGACCCGAGAACTGGGAAGCACGGGAGGGACTCGGGGACACAGACACAGGCAGTGCCTCGCCCCCATTTCAGTCACGAGAGACGAGCAGTTCCAGAGCACCGATCACCGGGATCCGCAGTACACTGCACATCTGACAGGGAGCCAGCACCGCTATCCCCAACCTACACCTCATTCCACCTTACTACTATCCCACTGCCAGCCCTGCTCCTCCAACCAATCACCCTCTACTACCTTGAGGGCAAAGACGACCCTACCTATCAGCAGAGCAGAGCAGGAGGAGCTGTTATGAAAAGACTCTGCCAATCCCACTGTCTGTGCGGATCTACAGCTCCTCCCGCCCCCTTGCTCTGTGCTGATAGGATGAAATCGTTGGTGGGGCGGGAGAGCCGGAAGAGGAGACAGATGTCCTGGAATGAAGGTGCCGGGACAGACCTCCAAGATGCAGGATTTTCCCGGGCAATCTAGGACACGTAGTCACCCTAGTGTGCACATGCCTCAGGTGACCCGCTCCCATTGTGAATGGACACAGTGGGAGCCAATCAGAGGGTTCTGGCGGAAGGAACCGACAATCGTTCAGGAGAAAGGCAGAACGGTGGTCTGCTTATGTGAATGCAGATCGCCGTTCTGTGAGAGGGGAATGTGCTGATCCTGTGTTTCTACTAAGCAGGAACACGGATCTCTGTCTTCCCCCCAGTCAGTAATCAATCCCAGGGAGCACATTTAACTCTTTGATCGCCCCTGATGTTAACCCCTTCCCAGCCAGTGTCATTAGTACAGTGACAGTGCATATTTTTAGCACTAATCGCTGTATTGGTGTCACTGGTCCCCAAAAAGTGTCACTTGGTGTCCAATTTGTCCGCTGCATAATCGCAGTCCCGCTATAAGTCTCTGATCACCGCCATTACTAGTAAAAAATTAAAATGAAATAAATAAAAATATCCCATAGTTTGTAGACGCTATAACTTTTGCGCAAACCAATCAAAATACACTTATGCCCCGTACACATGATCGGACATTCCGACAACAAAATCCATGGATTTTTTCCGACGGATGTTGGCTCAAACTTGTCTTGTATACACACGGTCACAGAAATCTTGTCGGAAATTCCAAACGTCAAGAACGCGGTGACGTACAACACGATGAGCCGAGAAAAAGGAAGTTCAATAGCCAGTGCGGCTCTTCTGCTTGATTCCGAGCATGTGAACACGATCGGAATTTATGACAACGGATTTTGTTGTCGGAAAATTTGAGATCCAGTTCTCAAATTTTGTGTGACAGAAATTCCGACGGAAAATGTCCCATGGAGCCTACACACGGTCGGAATTTCCGACAACAAGCTCACATCGAACATTTTCCGTCGGAAAAATCCAACCGTGTGTACGGGGCATAATTGGGATTTTTTTACCAATAATATGTAGCAGAATACATATTGGAACAAATTGATGAACAAATTCGATTTTTTACATTTTTTCATTGGATATTTATTATAGCAGAAAGTAAAAAATATTGTTTTTTTTTTCAAAATTGTCACTCTTTTTTTGTTTACAGCGCAAAAAATAAAAACCGCAGAGGTGATCAAATACCACCAGGAGAAAGTACTATTTGTGGGAAAAAAATTACATCAATGTTATTTGTGTACAGAGTCGCACGACCGTGCAATTGTCAGTTAAAGTAATGCAGTGCCGTATCAATGGTCAGGAGGGGGGGGGGGGTGTTTAAAAATGGCCTGGACAGGAAGGGGGGTAAATCTTCTGGAGGTGAAGAGGTTAAACCCAAATGGTGGCGATAATCACTTTGATAAATGATCAATTTATTTTCTGTTTGATCTACTTCAATAGGAATAATCGATCTATGGATGACAACACATTCAATCAATATGTCATATGTTGGGGAAGTGAATTTCAATGGAAAGGATACAATCATAATGGATAATAAATGTATTTCTGTTTCCATGGTGTAATCCCATCATCTGATTGGTCACAATAGTAGAGTGGGAGTGGTTTAGATCTTTATCACTGTCTGAGGCCGCATAGTGGAGATTTAGCCCTCACTTCTTCCAGGGTCAGAAAGGCAGGAAGTGAGCAGAATCTCTCCCATAGCAATAAATAAGGGGTGGAGCATCTACTGTACACACAGCGGCCATCTTGGATTGCAGAGTCTCTTTCCAGGGATGAATGTTTTCGGGGACCACTAGGATTCCCCCAAATGGTTACATGGGAACCCATACTGAGAGAAATATGTAGGCTGCCATTGCTGACCGCCTTCTGAAAATGCTATACTCCTGGCTGGCTCTGGCTTCCAAGCTTACTCCATCACTGCATGTTCATTTAGAACTTCTTCCCAATCAGTGATGGAGAATGGACAGAAAACAATGGATCAGACTGACAGCCAGGCAATGAGTAGATTCAGTCTCTGTATTCTGCCATAATATACAATCCAGGGGCTTTACAAGATGCCCCCCCCCCCACCCCCCACCCCCCACCCTCATAGCAAACACTCTCATTTCTTTACTCAACCTCTGATTGGTTGCGATTGGTTACATGCATACCTTCCAACTTTTTGAGATGGGAATGAGGGACACCTATCAGCAAAAGCATGCAGGCATAGGACACACCCCCTGCCATGCCCCCTTAAAGGAGAATTGTACAAAAAAAAAACAAGATTGTTTAAACCCACATTTGCTGTTTTCCACTACTATTCCTTTATATTGGCTTTTGGAATTTACAAATGCAGCAATTTAGAAATCAGATGAAAGGTTTAGTGCTGGAAAACACTTTTTGATAGATAAAAAGTGCATTTTAAAAAACATCTATATATATCAGACCAAAATGAGGGAAAAATGAGGAGGAATGAGGGACAGAGGGACATTGCTTCAAATCAGGGACAGTTGGGAGCTATGGTTACATGTATGTATACTTGTTCTAGAGAACATAGGGCCCTATACATGAGATGTCAGCCAAAAAGGTAAACGACCTTGTTGTCATAGCAACCATTTTGTTTACAAACCTGAGCTGTAAAAAAAAAAAAACATCCTCCCGCTGTCTATTTTACAGCTCAGATGTGTAAACAAACCATATGCTGGGGCAAAAAGGTTGTTTAGATGTAAAAATAAAAAAAACATAAGGGCCCTCTACGTGAGAGATCAGCTAGAAAGGTAAACAACACTGTTGCCATAGCAACCAGTTTGTTTACTTGTTTACAAGCCTAAAAAGGTTTGTCAGCTAAAAGGTAAACAAGCTTGTTGTCATAGCAACCATGTTGTTTACTTGTTTACAAAACTGAGCTGTAAAAAAAAAAAAAACACATCCTCCCGCTGTCTGTTTTACAGCCCAGATTTGTAAACAAACTGGTTGCTATGACAACAACCTTGTTTACCTTTTAGCTGACAAACCTTTTTTTAGGTTTGTAAACAAGTAAACAAACCGGTTGCTGTGACAACAAGGTTGTTTAGATTTAGAAGGAAATATAGGGGGCCTCTACATGAGATATCAGCTAGAAAGGTAAACAACACTTTTGTCATAGCAACCGGTTTGTTTACAAACCGAGCTGTAAAATAGACGGCATAAATATATTAATAAAAAAGCAAAATAAAGTCGGCGCTGATCCTCCTCACTACTAACTGCTGATCTATATTACCAACAATATCTAGTTGTGTCATTTCCATAACATCCCCCACCATACAATAAATCCTAAATATCCACATTTGTGAAAGACATATGAAGATAAAACATGGGATACAACACAGTGCATTACATCATAAAATCAATATCCAGATTTGTTATAAACGTGAAAAAAACCCCAAAAAACAGTCCTTGAAAATGTTCATCCACAAAATTCCGTGTTTTTGTATTTATCAAACGCCATCCCATCCCCCGTGCTTTTATCCTTAAAATTCAATATAAAAAGTGCTCCCCGCCAGTGATGGTGCTAAAGCCCCTCCCCCAGAACCCTGAGGACCTCTGGGCCAATCACACGTTATTCTATCAAAAACCACCAAATCAGCATTTCTTCATCCAATAGATATTTTCTCCCCTCAATGGATTTCCACCAATCACCCAAAAAGGAAGTGACAAGGTCATCGTACAACTTTTATTAATAAATCCCCTAGAAGTTCCTCCCACAATCTATATGCTTCCACATTCCAGTGCCCAGACCAGCACCAGCTCCATCAGCAGATTTCTATCCATTAATATCCTCCAAGTAGTTCCCCCAGCACCGCCATTCCTCCGATCATCTTCCCTCTCTATACAAACTATTCTCTTTTCACTCTCATTTCTCTCTTTTGGCTTTTTAATAAAATGACATTTAAATATAAAATGGCCCAATTAGTAACTGCTTGTCTTTGGCAGACTAAGATGTTCCTACGAGTCCAGCTTAATCCACATGCAGTGCAGCATAGGAGTTGTTAAATTGTACAGAAACATACAACAAGAAGCTGCAGTCCCACCACAAGTTAGAGGAATTAAGTGGTTAGCTCTTCTGCCTGGCAGCACCGGGGTCGTCGCTTCAATTCCCAACCACAGCACCACCTGCCTGCAGTCTCCCTGCGCCTGCGTGGGTTTTCTCTGGGGATGCCGGTTTCCTCCCACACTTCCGGAATTTCGAACGATATGGGCCGTTCGCGCCAAATTCAAGTGGCGCGTCACGGCCCATAATTCACTGCGGCATCGCAGTGTATTGCTGGCTGATGATTGGCCAAGCATGCACTATGACCTGCATGCTTGGCCAATCACAGCGCCGTCTGTACAGAGAGCCGTAATTGGCCAAAGCCAGGGTGGATTTGGCCAATTGTGGCTCAGGTGGTTCAGTACATGCTCCACACTATATAAAACCGCCTGCATGGCGGCCATATGTAGTGTGTTCCGGCATTGAGAGAGAGATAGATAGACAGAGAGACAGTGTCATTTGATTTAAATTAGATAGAGTAGGCAGGCGAGTCAGTTAGCTGCACTTACAGTGTATTGTGTATATATATATATATATATATATATATACATCCTAGGTGTTATATATATATATATATATATATATATATATATATATATACTGTATTCAGTTTAGCTAGATCCGTTCCTGTTATTCTCTTCCTACTACTGACAGGCAGGCAGGTGTTTTTACAGTATTTACAGCTACCTGAAGAAAATTGCTGGTGTTCTTCTGATCCTATTAGTCCTATTAGCTACAGTATTTACAGTTAGTGTAGTGCGTCCTCTGCACAGTGTGCCCCTAAAGCTACCTGAAGAAAATGAGTGTTCTTCTGATCCTATTAGTACAGTACCGCAGGCAGCTGCAGTATTTACAAGTTAGTGTAGTGCGTCCTCTGCGCGGTGTGCACCTAAAGCTACCTGAAGTAAATTAGTGGTGTTCTTCTGATCCTATTAGTACAGTACCGCAGGCAGCTGCAGTATTTACAAGTTAGTGTAGTGCGTCCTCTGCACAGTGTGCACCTAAAGCTACCTTAAGAAAATTAGTGGTGTTCTTCTGATCCTATTAGTACAGTACCGCAGGCAGCTGCAGTATTTACAACTTAGTGTAGTGCCTCCTCTGCACAGTGTGCACCTAAAGCTACCTGAAGAAAATTAGTGGTGTTCTTCTGATCCTAATAGTACAGTACCACAGGAAGCTGCAGTAATTACAAGTTAGTGTAGTGCGTCCTCTGCAAAGTGTGCACCTAAAGCTACCTGGAGACAATTGCTGTTGTTCTGCTCCTATTAATACCACAGGTAGGCAGCTACAGTATTTACAATTAGTGTACTGTGTCCTCTGCACAGTGTGCACCTAAAGCTACCTAAAGAAAATTAGTGGTGTTCTTCTGATCCTATTAATACCACAGGCAGGCAGCTACAGCATTTACAGTTAGTGTAGTGCGTCCTCTGCACAGTGTGCACCTAAAGCTACCTGGAGACAATTGTTGTTGTTCTGCTCCTATTAATACCACAGGCAGGCAGCTACAGTATTTACAGTTAGTGCACTGTGTCCTCTGCACAGTGTGCACCTAAAGCTACCTGAAGAAAATTAGTGGTGTTCTTCTGCTCCTATTAATACCACAGGCAGGCAGCTACAGTATTTACAGTTAGTGTAGTGCGTCCTCTGCACAGTGTGCACCTAAAGCTACCTGGAGACAATTGCTGTTGTTCTGCTACTAATAATACCACAGGCAGGCAGCTACAGTATTTACAGTTAGTGTACTGTTTCCTCTGCACAGTGTGCACCTAAAGCTACCTGAGGAAAATTAGTGGTGTTCTTCTGATCCTATTAATACCACAGGCAGGCAGCTACAGCATTTACAGTTAGTGTAGTGCGTCCTCTGCACAGTGTGCACCTCAAGCTACCTGGAGACAATTGCTGTTGTTCTGCTTCTATTAATACCTCAGGCAGGCAGCTACAGTATTTACAGTTAGTGCACTGTGTCCACTGACAATGTGCACCTAAAGCTACCTGAAGAAAATTAGTGGTGTTCTTCTGATCCTATTAATACCACAGGCAGGCAGCTACAGAATTTACAGTTAGTGTACTGCGTCCTCTGCTGTGTGCACCTAAAGCTACCTGAAGAAAATTGCTGTTGTTCTGCTCCTATTAATACCATAGGTAGGCAGCTACAGTATTTACAGTTAGCGTACTGTGTCCTCTGCACAGTGTGCACCTAAAGCTACCTGAATAAAATTGGTGGTGTTCTTCTGATCCTATTAATACCACAGACAGGCAGCTACAGTATTTACAGTTAGTGTAGTGCGTCCTCTGCACAGTGTGCACCTAAAGCTACCGGAAGACAATTGCTGGTGTTCTCATACTAATAATACTACAGGCAGGCAGTTGATTCTGCTAGCTGCAGTATCAGTTTATATATACATCCCAGCTTTGTGCAGCTACATCTCACTGCAGGCCATTAGTATGTCTGGAAGGCCAACAAGGAGAGGCAGACAGTCACAAGCCAATAAAAGAGGGCAAGCAGGCTCTGTGTCTAGAGGCAACAGTGCTGGTCGTGGAGACGGTGCATCCTCATCAGCACGTGGCCGTGGGACACGCTTGTCTTTTTTTTCGGCAGCTGGCTGTGTTGAGCCACAACATACGGAAGACTTGGTAGAGTGGATGACCAAGCCGTCCTCATCCTCCTCATCCTCTCTCACCCAGGCTCAGGGTACTTTGGCAAAGCAGCTGCCAACGCAGTCTCTTTCCTTGGATCAATGGCATCAGTCACTCCTTCCCTAGCCCCACCATGTCCTCCTGAGGAGTCCCCCAAACTGTTTGACCACAGTGTTGGGTACATGCTCCAGGAGGATGCCCAGTGTTTTGAAGGCTCCGATGATGGTACCCAGCTAGAGGAAGGCAGTAACGTGAACCCAGAGAGAGGGGGTGCCCAAGAAGGACAGCAATCTGGCAGTCATGTTCCCCCAGCTACAGCATACTGCCAGCTTTGCTCCAGTGATGAGGAGGGAGGGGATGATGAGGTCATTGACTCCACGTAAGTGCCTGATAGGAGAGAGGAGGAGGAGGAGGAGGCACATCACCAACGAGGCAGGATGCCCTCCAGGGGCCAGCTTAAGGCAGCACACCGACTGCATCACACCGCAGAGCTCCGCATGTGCAGGGTGCTGCTGTCTCTGCGCGTTATTCCAAAAGTTCTTTGGTGTGGGCCTTTTTTGAGACGAGTGCATCAGATCCCACCGCTGCATATTTGCAACATATGTCTCAAGCGTATCTCTCGTGGCCAAAACATCTCCCGCTTGGGCACCACATTCTTGACCAGATATATGTTGACCTGCCATGCAGTTCGTTGGCAAGCGTACCTAAAAGACCCACACCAAAGAACAAAGAGGACCTCTCCTTGCTCCTCATCAGCTGGGATCTCCAACCCCACTATACCTTCAGTCCTCTCTGAGACCTGCACTGAGAGGAATGAAGGTGTAGAATTAGGTATGTCACAGCCAAGTACTTGGGGGCAATCTGCTATCGGTACACCATTGTCAGATTGTACCAGGCAAATTTCCCTGCCCCAGCTGCTGCACCGCCAAAAGAAGTTCGCTCCCAGCCATCCACATGCCCAGCGGTTGAATGCTAACTTGGCTAAATTGCTAGCACTTCAACTGCTGCCTTATCAGTTGGTAGACTCTGCCCCCTTCCGTGAGTTTGTGGAATGTGCGGTTCCTCAGTGGTAGGTTCCCAAATGCCACTTTTTCTCATGGAAGGCGATTCCAGCTCTCTACCAGCATGTGGAAGGTAATGTCTTGGCCTCGCTGGACAGGGCGGTCAGCGGTAAGGTGCATATTACCGCTGACTCATGGTCCAGCAGGCATGGACAGGGACGTTACCTATCTTTCACCGCGCACTGGGTGACTCTTCTGGCAGCTGGGAAGGATGCAGGACAAAGTGCAGTAGTGTTGGAGGTTGTTCTGCCACCACGCCTCCAAAATACTACTAGTGGTGATTCTGCCACACCTCTCTCCACCCCCTCCTCTTCTTTCTCCTCCATGGCCTCTTCCTGTGCTGATTTGACTTTGGAACCAGCGGTGCTCCATAGGCGTTCAAGGGGCTACGCAAGCATGCAGGCCAAAAGATGCCATGCGGTGCTTGAGCTGGTGTGCTTGGGGGACAGGAGCCACACTGGGGCAGAGATTCTGTCAGCTCTGCAGGGGCAGGTTCAGAGGTGGTTGACGCCATTCCAGCTTAAGGCAGGTATGGTGGTTTGCGACAATGGCACCAACCTCCTCTCCGCCCTCTGACAGGGACAACTGACCCATGTGCCCTGTTTGGCTCACGTGCTTAACTTGGTGGTGGAGCGGTTCTTGGGCAGGTACCCGGGCTTACAGGATGTCCTGAGGCAGGCCAGGAAAGTCTGTGTGTATTTCCGCAGGTCATATAATGCCAGTGCTCGGCTGGCTGAGCTCCAAAAGGAATTTAACCTGCCCAAGAACCGCCTAATCTGTGACATGCCCACCAGGTGGAGCTCAACGTTGGCCATGCTGCAGCGGCTGCACACGCAGCAGAGGGCCATCAATGAGTACCTGTGTGACTATGGCACCAGGACAGAGTCAGGAGAGCTTGTTTTTTTTTTCCCCACGCCAGTGGGCCATGTTTAGGGATGCATGCACTGTCCTGTCACCATTTGAGGAGGCCACAGGGATAGTGAGCAGTGACAGTGCATGCATCAGTGACACTGTCCTCCTTGTCCACCTGTTAGAGCACACGCTGCGTGGAATAATGGACAGGGCACTTGAGGCAGAACAGAGGCAGGAAGAGGAGGACTTCCTTAGCTCTCAAGGCCCTCTTTATCCAGACAGTGTTCCTGCGTGCCTGCCGATCACACAGGAAGAGGACGAGGAGGAGGAGGAAGATTGTGTCAGCATGAAGGTAGAGCCTGGCACTCAGCATCAGCAGCAGTCTTTAAGGGATCATTTACAGTCCCAAGAAACCCATGGACTTGTACGTGGCTGGGAGGAGGTGGCTGTGGATTATGTCGTCCTTAGTGACCCAGAGGACTCCGGACCGAATGCCTCAGCAAACCTACGCTGCATGGCCTCCCTGATCCTGCAAAGCCTGCGGAAGGATCCTCGTAGTATCAAGGAGAGGTATCAATACTGGCTGGCAACCCTCCTTGATCCACGTTACAAGGGTAAGGTTGAGGATCTTATCTTGCCGTCGCAGAGGGAGCAGAGGATGAAACATCTTAGGGAAGGCCTTGCAGAAAGGTCTGTGCAACGCGTTCCCAGAGACTGGGAGGTTACAAACTCCTGTTCCTGGACAACGTGTTGCTGAGGCTTCGGTCAGTCAAAGAAAGAGCGGTGGAGAAGGTGGCCGTCTGACCAATGCGTTCAGACAATTTTTTAGTCCACAGCCCCAAGGTATGATCGGTTCCAGCAACCATCGCCAGCGTCTGTTTTATATGGTGCAGGAATACCTAGGGGCAAGATCTGACTTGGACACCTTTCCCACCGAAAATCCTCTGGGTTACTGGGTCTTGAGGATGGATCACTGGCCAGAGCTTGCACAGTATGTAATTGAGCTACTGGCCTGTCCTGCATCCAGCGTTCTTTCGGAACGCACATTCAGTGCTGCTGGAGTATTTGTAACCAATCACAGGGTGCGCTTGTCCACCGACTCGGTCGATCGACTGACCTTCATAAAAATGAATCAGTCTTGGATCACCACCAGCTACCAAGCACCTGATGCTGATGTAACCGAGTAATTTTTTTTTAAATGTCAGATGCCTTCAAGACTGCCTATGCTGATGCTGAGTGACTATCCTGTTATGCTGAGTGACTATCCTCTTCCTCCTCAATGATCATGCTGATAGCTTGTAAGAATATTTTTGGTTCTGGGCGCCGCCACCAGTGGCTAAGGCCCAATTTTAAAGCCCCTGTTTAACAGGGGCGTTTAATTACAATTTTTGATGCAATACTTTGCAGCAGGGCTAGCTCCTGCGCTCCAACTAGAGTATCTGTGAGGGGTTGCAGTGTTGTGGCACCAGCACCAGTGCCTAAGCGTGCCGCGGTGACAACTTTCCACCATATCAGTCTCCGGTCACATATTTTTGCGTTCCGGTAATGCACAGAAATGTACATTTCCACGCAAAAATCTGAAAGCAACTTCAGTTAGGCTTATTAAACGAGGACTAATAGGGGATCTATACCACATTTTATTAAATTCAACGAAGGCAGATGGACAGGCTAATGCCCCGTACACACGGTCGGATTTTCCGATGGACAATGTCCGATCGGAGCGTGTTGTCGGAAATTCCGACCGTGTGTGGGCGCCATCGGACATTTTCCATCGGATTTTCCGACACTCAAAGTTGGACAGCAGGAGATAACATTTTCCGACAACAAAATCCGATCGTGTCAATTCCGACCGTGTGTGGCCTGTTCCGACGCACAAAGTGCCACGCATGCTCAGAAGAAATTCCGACACGGGACAGCTCGTTCTGGTAAACTTAGCGTTCGCAATGGATACAGCACTTTCGTCACGCTGCAATGTTCAAAATGGTTTAATACAGCGCACTCTCTTCTTCTTTATAATGTGACAAGAATTAAGTAGTTTTGCTGCTCATATTCACACACACTTCTCACAAACTTTTATTTGTGTTTTTTTAGTGGGATTCCCTGAATATATTGTTATTAGTTGTCACATCTGACAGTTTTATATTTTTTCATTTTTTTTTATTTTGGATTTTAAGCCTTTTTTTTTCTTTAATGTTTGGATTTTTTCCAAGGCTGATCTTTGTTCAATGTTATTTTTATTTTTACTCCAGAATATTTTTGGGTGTGTTTTGTGTGTCAAGTTACCCCAACACCATTGATATCTTTTATTATTTAATCTCAAGGAGATTGTTTGGTGTTGGTGTCCCTTGTTCATTTCACATTGTATATTTGAAATGTACCTGAATCCTCACAAACAAACTGTCCTTTTTGAAGTAAAACACATAGGAGAGTATAATTCAAAACAAAAATCCTTTATTAAGGGATCAGAACCAAACAAAGAGGAAGGCAACACTGGATCAACAGGAGAAATTAGCAAAGCCTGGGACCCCCACGGCAGACATCAATTCTTCAACATCAAAATTGGTGGCCTGAGGAGTCCATATGTAAGGGAGTGCAGTCTGGTCCGGGATTCGCAGAGATCTGGAAAGCAGCAGATGACATGTGTGTCCCCAGGCTGTGGTACCACAAGAGGCTGCATCTTTTGGCCGACCAGACTGAACCCAGGGCAATCACTGTCTGGTCTTCCTTCCACGCTTCCTTCCCGGCTGTGGCTGTGCAGTTGGAGATGTGGCAGGAAGAGGTGTAGGACCTGGAGGAGGAGGAGGACTGGGGGGACCTGGAGGAGAGGGAGGAGGAGGAGGAGGACCTGCAGGAGGAGGAGGAGGACCATCCCAAAGATGTGTGTGAGGTGTAATTTGGCCCCTCATACCTTTCTCCAGAGCCTCCGATATGAGGGCCTCACACATGGCTTTTTGGCCCTCCTCCATCCTCTGCATTTTATAGGCTATGAAGGCAGCAATGTTCTCCTGCATGGTGTGGGGTGCTCCCAGGACCTCTGTAGCCCTCCAAAAGAATGCTATAGCAGCCTCCTCTAGGGTACTCCTCCTACTGCCACTTTCTGTTTTCAGGGGGGGTGGAGGGACCTTGATATCAGCCAGCCGGCTCGGCCCGGCCACCTCCTGGCTGAGACTTCCCTGTGTATGAAAAAGGGACATGGTTTTAGTTTTTGCATCCTCAATCACAATCCTAAATTAGTACTCCCAACTAACATCTAGTTAACATCATTGATTGGACAAGCAGAAATATTTAGAGGAATGCTATACCTGGCTCAATCTGGGCTCCTCCACATGTGGCCTGGTTGGCCCAGGTTGGGTGTCAGAAGCCTCAGCCGGGGGGGAAGGAAGCGTGGAAGGAAGACTGGAGAGGGATGGCCTGGGTTCAGTCTGGCCTGCCAGAAAGTGCAGCCTGTCGTAGTACAACATCCTGGGGACATAGATGTCATCTGCTGCTCCGGATCTCTGTGAATCCAGGACCTTCTTGCGCTCCCTTAGATATGTGCTCCTCAGGCCACCAATTAATATCTTTAAATAGGTGATGTCTGCCGTGGGGGTCACCTGCTTCACAATTTCACACAATTGCTCCAGTGCTGCCTTCCTCTTTGCTTGGTTCTTGAAATGAGGGTGTTTAATCTCCCACAGACAGGGCAGCTCACTTAGCATCTCTATGAATACTGACATGAAGTCATTGTCTTTCATTAAGATATCCATGTTCACTGCAAGACACAACACAAGACAAAGCCTAATGTCAGACAAAACTCTCCTAATCTTGTTACAATATAGGCCTCAATCTAGAAGCAGTATAGGCACAAGTTTGTCTCTTACCTTCGTTCTTACGATCGGCGCGTCCAATGCTCCTTCCTCCGCTCACAGATCGTACGTAATACGCACGCGTGTTACGCTTTATACACACTGCGCATGCGTGTAACTCCGCCCGCCCCTGATGTTCTTTCTAGTGTATTCCCCGCCCCTTTTCGTTCGGCGCAGTGGGTGAAGAGCACATGGCGGAGTTACAACAGGTGCGTGCTAATTCTAGCAACGAGGAGGAGGAGGAGGAAAGCCCGGATCCAGGCACGTCCCGATCCAGAAGGAGACGTTTTAAGGCCACAAATATGTCGTTTGGGGAGATGTTGGAGATGGTCGACATCATGAGGAAGTCCGACTATGACGGAAAATATGGGCCTTACCCCAACCCGAACATCCGAAAGGCCAAGATCATGGCGAAAGTGGTCAGGAGTCTTGAGAGGAATTTCGGGGTACGAAGATCTAAAGATCAGCTCAGGAAGCGGTGGTCGGACCTGAAGTTGAGAGAGCCAGAGCAGTACCGAAAGATCCGGAGAGTGCTGCAAAAAAGTAAGTAGTTGTGCTGTGTTCCTATTCTTTCTGTCTTTATTAATTTCGTTCTGCTCCATATGCTTTTATTAATTGTAACGTTTAAAAAGGTCAACTTTAATGTTCATGGGCCCATTATTCGTTCGTATCAAACATTTTTCTTTCGGCCTCTAGAACACCATTGTTTAGGCCATATGCATTTTCACACATTTTTGGGGGCCTACTTGGATGCCAAATATTTGTTTGTGTAGATGGGTTTGTTACTAGAATTAAATGCAAACTAGATTGTGTGTAAGGCGAGGACACTCAGCAGCTGTTTTCACATTTGGACACTGGAGCACTAGTGTGGGACACAAGAACACCATTTTTATTAGGGGGGGCCACACAGGTGCTCCAGTGTATACTATAGGGGGGGCTACATCTGTGAAGCTTGTACTAAACAGGTAAAGTATTGCAGCTTGACAAAGGGCAATAAAAAATATACATCTTGGAACTCTGCTAAAATAGACAATTGTACCCCACTTCCAAGCAATGTTTCCTATTTCTAGTTCTGCCATCAAATATCTGTGTGCTAATTATACCATTTTTGTTTTAGATAGGGGAGAAAAGACTCAGACACCCCTCATCCCAGGACACCAGAGACCCCCCCCCCTCTGGAAGAAGGGGAAATACCAACCCAAGAAGCTGAGCAGGAGGAAGAAGAAGGCATGGTGGAGATTGGCACCACAACAGGTGAGTGTCTGCGACCACAGGCTCAGGTAAAAGAGATGGATGGTGGCAGATTTTTGAGACCTTTTTTTTTGTTCTTTATCTCTTTTTAGGTGATCGTGATCCAGAATGCTTTACATCTGAAAGTGCCCAGATACTGATCGGGGAGATCATGGGGTGTAATCTCCAATTGCAAAACATCCAGCAACAAATCAGTGATGTTATTAAAAAAAATAATAACATCATTGATGTTTTGGGGCGAATTTAAACCCCACAAAATCACCTGTTTTATCGTACGAAAATTTTTTCAATGTTTAGAAAAGCCAAATTTGGAGGATGCACACAGTGTGCCAACATGTGCTATCTGCCATCACGGGAGATCAATGGACGCGTTTTGGGGGTGCAACCCCTTCCTCAATTATAAAGTAGCGTTGAGGAAGGGCTTGCTCCCCCAAAACACGTCCCTTGATCCCCCCTGATGGCAGATAGCACATGTTGACATTCGTAAATTGGTGTGCATCTTCCAAATTTGGCTTTTCCAGGGGTGATTTCCCCCCATCTGAACGCTATATCAAACCCAGTTCCTAAATACTGATGTCTGATATAGCCTTCAGGTTTTACCTAATGTGAACTTTGTAAGTTCAAGTTTTTTGGCTTTCTTGTTGGTTTTACACAGGCCTGTTTTATCTGAAATGGATATTTCGATTTTTGATAATGCTACTGCAAACATTGTTATACAACAAACATGTTGGTTTGTTTTAAAAACCTTTGGGAAATGCACATGTGATTGTGCAGGTATAAAAAAGTGCCTTACTCAAGAATGTGTGGATTATTGTCTCAACACTACAACACTTTTGGGGTGATGTAATTGCTGTTTTATGCAAAAATGGGGGTTATTTCCTAAGGGCAAATACACTTTGCACTACAAGTGCAGGTTCAGTGCAGTTGCAAGTGCACTTGTAGTGAAATGTGTTTTTGCATTTAGGAAGTACCAGCCAACACTGTTTTTTATAAGGTTACCCAATCACGACATTTTCTGCACTCAACACATTTCTGTCAGGGTCAGCTAAAATAAACACAAGCAGTAAATGTCCACAAAGAATTTCTTTTGGTTGTTTTTTATTTGAAAAAGGTGTCACAGATTGTCTGGCATATTGATAGCCCCCCTACCCGCAAAGAACTCCAGGTAGCGTAACCGGACATCACGGGCATTCAGGGAGGGCAAGCCAGGACGGCCACTTTCAAGCGCCGTCAGTGTTGATGGATTAGGGATTCCGGCCTCAGGCCCAACTGAGCCAGCATAGTTGGCTGAATGTTTTCTTAAAAAAATATGGAGAACACAGCAGGCAAGTATTATATGGTTCAGTTTATACTCCGCCATATGGATGGGTGTCAGAAATAATCGGAACCGGCTGGCCAGGATTCCAAATGTGTTCTCCACCACTCTTCAGGCTCTGGCCAGCCGGTAATTAAAAACCCTCTGTTCCGGGGTGAGGGTCCTCATCGGGAATGGCCGCATCAGGTGGTCCCCCAGCGCAAATGCTTCATCAGCAACGAACACAAATGGGAGACCTTCAACATTGTCCTCTGGAGGTGGCAAGTCCAAGCTGCCATTCTGGAGACGCCTGTAGAACTCCGTCTGGGCGATCACTCCACCATCGGACATCCGGCCATTCTTCCCCACGTCCACATACAAGAACTCGTAATTAGCCAACACCACCGCCAACATCACTATACTATTAAACCCCTTGTAATTATAATAGTACGACCCCGAGTTGGGTGGTGGGACGATGTGGATGTGTTTCCCATCAATTGCCTCTCCGCAGTTAGGAAAGTCCCACCGCTGGGCAAAGTGGGAGGCCACAGTCTGCCATTCCTGTGGCGTTGAAGGAAACTGTTGAGGAAAAAACAATAAACATTACTATTTTTTCACAGAAACATGGCAAGCAGATTAGACACAAACATTATGGGGCAACCTCCAGATAGCATTTACTAAGGGGAATTTAACAACAACAAAGTATAAAGTACACCTATCATATTCCCCCTCCCCCCTCTCATGGGCCATTTCTAACATTATAGGGGGGGAACTCTTGGACAGGTAACCCTCTTCACTTCATTGAGAGATGAATGCCTAAATACAGGGTATTACTTGGAACAGCCCCTCCTTAGTTACACTATTGGCAGACCACTGGACAGGTAAGAATTGTCATAATACAAAGATATAAATACACACTGTACACATTTGAGGACATTTGAACATTCTGCTATTACCTATCAAGATAATAATAGGATACAAAAACTTTAAACAGTACCATTGGAAAGTATACAGGCAGGCTCTTGCACTACATGCTTTGGGGAATTCATCCATAAATCTGACCAGTAAAGAGATGGGTATAGTGTGTATGGGTTTGGCAAAGTCAGCAGATAGATGATTGAGGATAGAGAATTGTGATCAGCTGACTTAGCAGTTGGGGGGAGGGAGGGTTACAAAAAATTTGGGGACACCACAAAAAAAAGCCTCTGGCACTCTGCCTGAATTTAAATCAAAAATAACATTTCCAAACATTTTAGGGGGTGTTTGGGGTAAAGCACTACTATGGAGCTGATAAAATACATTGTTAAGTGACTACATGAGGTGAATATAGGCCAGGAAAGACCATGCTGGGGAGGTTATTGAAGGGCAAATATGTATGAAGGACAAAAAATAATAATTACCTAAAAATCCAGCATGCATGAGAACAAAGGGGACATTCACAGCATATTACAATCATGGTAATTAGGGAATGAGGGAAGAAATACAATATATTATCAAACATTCAATACAATAAAAATGTGATATAAAAGGATAAAAATCTTACCTTCATATACTCCTTCTGCAGGACCTGGATGACGGCAGAACAGGTCTCTGGGATAATGATCCCCAGAGCCTGGGGGGAGATGCCTGTCGAGAACTTTAAGTCCTGCAGACTTCTCCCTGTGGCCAAATACCGCAAGGTAGCGACCAACCTCTGCTCCGGAGTGATGGCTTGCCTCATGCAGGTATCCTGCCTGCTAATATAGGGGGTCAGCGAAGTCAACAAACGGTGAAATACGGGGTCCGTCATCCTGAGAAAGTTCCTGAAATCATCAGGATTATTCTCACGGATCTCACGGAGCAAAGGCATATGACAGAACTGGTCACGCTGATACAACCAATTCTTGGTCCATGAACTCCTCCCCACCCTGTTCATGGACTGGACTTGTGTCAAGGTCAGGACCCCAACACCAAGCCCCCGCACAGCACGAACTCTACGAGGAGTACGCATACGAAACATGGCTAGAAAACGGTCGGCTGCTCAGAACGAAGTAACAGAACGCACTGAAGAACAGCAAGGCCTGTGAAGAGCGACCTGAAAAACAGCAACGAGCGGGCAAGATCGCACAGAAAACTCTGATACAAACTGACTGCACGCACTGAAGAGCAGATACAAACCCACAAGCACAAACTGAACGGCAGAAAACGATCTGAAAGCCACGAGTCTGAAAAAGCGCGAATCGTCTCTCACCAAACTTTTACTAACACGAGATTAGCAAAAGGAGCCCAAAGGGTGCCGCGCTTGGTTCTGAACCGGCCTTTTCTAGTCTCGTCGTACGTGGTGTACGTCACCGCGTTCTTGGCGATCGGAAATTCCGACAACTTTGTGCGACCGTGTGTAGGCAAAACAAGTTTGAGCCAACATCCGTCGGAAAAAATCCTAGGATTTTGTTGTCGGAATGTCCGAACAAAGTCTGACCGTGTGTACGGGGCATAAGAGTTTTATTCGTTGGCAAAAGGATCTGATAGATCTTAATGAAGATGAATGGACTCGTGCTATGGAGATCCTCCCTGAGGTATCTATTTCACCATATCAGCAATTGACTCAGCTCTTCATTCTACATAGAACCCACTATACCCCACAAAAATTATTTGCATGGGGAAAAAATATATCGCCTTGTGTTCAAGATGTCTAGTTTTGAATGGCTCCCTTGTTCACATGCTTTGTCCCAAACTTTACAGATATTGGGAAAAAGTCTTTATGACTCTAAATACAATTTCGCGAACAGAAATAATAAATACTCCTAAATTAACACTACTGGGAATAATTCCAGATGGAATTTTACCTGTAGATATGCACATAATGTGGACTAGATCTCTCTACCTAGCCTGTAAACTTATCCTACAGAATGGACAGTTAAGGATTATGGAAGTATGGAAGAGCCCTGGGGCCATCATAAAAAAAAATACAGAATTATGAGTTTGAAAAAAAAATGTTTTTTTTTTTTTTTTTTTTTACAGAATTCTGAGTTTGAAAGTCAGAATTCTGACTTTCAAACTCAGAATTCTGAGATTCAAAGTCAGAATCGTGAGTTTAAAAAAAAAAATTTACAGAATTCTAGGATTAAAAGTCAGAATTCTGAGATTTAAAGTCAGAATTCTGAGATTCAAAGTCAGAATTCTGAGTTTCAAAGTCAGAATTCTGAGATTCAAAGTCAGAATTCTGAGATTAAAAGTGAGAATTCTGAGATTCAAAGTCAGAATTCTGAGTTTCACAGTCAGAATTCTGAGATTCAAAGTCAGAATTCTGAGATTAAAAGTCAGAATTCTGAGTTTCAAAGTCAGAATTCTGAGTTTATAAATATAGTAGTCTCTACTAGGAAGATTTTAGGATCAATGAGCAATAAGGTAGTAACACCCACAGATCATCATTTTGCAGACATACATGTCTTCTGCTCTATATATGAATATGTAAATCTATCTTAGTTACAGCACACAGTATAGGGAAGCAGGCAGTGCTGGATTCTCTGGTTCCTCTACTGTATTAATTAGTTCCTCGGTTTGCTGTCTTATTCTTCTTCTCTGTCATCTGCTCCAACATAAAGAGCCATGCTGAAAACGTGTGTATTGTGTGTGAGTGGGAGTGGGGGCACAGCTTCCATAGATAGCAGAACACAATGGCCAGCACAGCACAGCTCTGCACCCGGATCCACCAACCCATAAACAGTAGTGTAATAAAATAAACTATATATTAAAAAAAGAAAGATTAACATATAAACATAGAGGACCCCCCCAGAAATTTAGTAAAATCTGGCATTACTGGATTGATTCGAGTAATTTGCTGTATGATGGCTTATGTGGAGGGGTTGGTGGGGGGGGGGGGGGGGAAGAGGCTGGGGATGAGGAGATTGATCTTGATTTATAACATATTAAGATAATGGGAGTTGAACAAAGTAAAACCAATTGAAAATCAATGTGAGGTGTATGTTTATTGTTGGTGGTGACTAGTTATATATGAGTTTTTGATGTTTTTTTGTATTTATTTGTTTTTTATTGTGAATATGTGTATATTATGAAATGAAACGATGGTAAATTTTGTAAGATGTTTATTTGTATAAAAAATATCTGTCTCTTTTTTGTATTGAACAAGCATTATAAAAATTAAAAAAAGATTTGATATATAAAAAAAATATGTGCCTCACGCTTGTAGTGCCATTTATTGTAAATGTCCCCCCAAATGTGAGACCCCAATACAACAAATTTGGCAAAATGCGTGGGAAATAAAACAAAGCGGAACTCGCCATGAGCTACTTTGTCACGCTTGTGGGACATAGGGCAACGCACTGAAATCAAGGGGGAAGGTGCTATGCTTGTTAGGTGTTTGCTATCCAGGTGTATGTCAGAGGTGTGACTGGGGCCTTCATCATTTCACAAACTATGGAATGCTAGAAGAACAAAAATCAGCAAAAATCTCCAACAGTGAAAGGGTTCAAATGACTATCTGAGAGCTCCCCCCCCCCCCATAGCCCTATGTATAATGTGCTGCACCCTCTTTTATACCGAGTCCCCACCATCCCCGGCATACCATGTGTTTTTGCATCATGTAGTGCCATCTTGAGGCCAAGGTGGAAACTGCAGGTAACTCTATTAAAAATATATACCTTATTTATCGGTGTATAACACGCACTTTTTTCCCCTTAAAATCAGGGGAAAATCGTGGGTGCGTGTTATACGCCAATCCCCCACTGATTGTGAGCCTTTTGGCTGTTCTCGGCGGCTTTCAGCCGTTCTCGGTGGCTTTCGGACGCTTTCGGCCGTTCTCGGTGGCTGAGTGTGTCCGAATGGCGGAGTGCGTCCGAAAGCTGCCGAAACGGCAGTGAACCTACAAGTTTGCAAATGACACGGGGACAAGGCTACAGATGGACACTGACAAGGCTACAGATGGACACTGACAAGGCTACACTGACACTAGCTACAGATGGACACTTACAAGGCTACAGATGGACACTGACAAGGTTACACTGACACTGGCTACAGATGATACTGGCTACAGATGGACATTGTCAAGGCTACAGATGGACACTGATAATGCTGCATTGATGGGGATTTAAATGTAAATTTTTTTCCTTAAACTTCCCTCCTAAAAGTTTTTTCCTTAAAATTCCCTCCTAAACTTGGGGTGCGTGTTATACGCCGGCCCGTGTTATACGCCAATAAATACGGTAAATTGAAAAAAAAATAAAAATGAAAACATGCGGGTCCCCTTCCTTCACTACTCTAAATTACTAACCCAGAACAAGTATGCACTTAAGCAATAAATATATTTTCAGTCATTCTAACTCACCGCTTTAATAGAAAAATGTTTTTTGATTTTGACCTTGTCCTTATTGTAGAGATTTCCCATCACTCCTTGTCCATTTAAGACCAGTGTTGGGGGGATTCTGTAAAAAAAATTGCACTTTTTGCATAATAATCAGGCTCAAATTATTCCAGAATGTGTTTTATTAGGAATTCTAAACCACAGAGATGATACCAGGGGAACGATGGACAACATGGATTTATTGCACCAATAAAGTGATAAGATTTTAAAAAACAACCTATGTTCTGCCCCTTGATAAAGCAAAGCGGGACACACTATTTAAAAAAAAGTTTTTGTTTTATTAAGGTTGAACTCTAGAGCAGGGGTCTCCAAACTACAGCCCACCTGGCCTGCAACACTTTTAAGAATTAAGGTTAGCAATGGCTGCCTCTGCCTCTTCCTCCCCCAACCTGCACCCTGACTCTGTAAGGAGGGACTCTTCTGGGGACTCTAATGTAAAGGTGGGACTCCAATCAGGGCCTTAATGTAAGAGGGGGGGGACCCTGTTGTAAGGGGGGATTCTGATGTAAGGGGGACTATGATGGGCACCTTGATGTAAGGAGGGGACCCCTATGTAAGGGGGGACTCTGAGATAGGGGTGGATTTTAATGGCCACCTTGATATAAGGGGTGACTCTAATGGGGGCATTGATGTAAAGGGGGCGGGGACTGTATTGACAACTCTAAAGTAAGAGAGGGACTCTGCTGTGGATTCTGATGTAAAGGGGACGCTTATAGGGACCCTGATGTAGAAGGCAATCTAATGGGGACCCTGATGTAAGGGAAGGCAGCTGACTTTCGTGTTCAGACCTGAACCCAGTTTATTTTTGATATTATTTTTTAATATATGTTATATCTGGTGATATATACACAGTGGTGCCTTGCATTAATTCGTTCCAAAAGAATGCTTGTAATCCAAAGCACTCGTATATCAAAGCGAGTTTCCCCATAGTCAATGGAAACTCAGATAATTAGTTCCACAATGACTTCTATTGTATGCAGTACTGAATGTGTCCAGAGGTGGGGGCGCTGGAGACACTCGGAAACCGATCAGAGCCGCTCGGATGCACTCGGAAACACTCAGAGAGGCTCGAACCGAGTGTTTCCGAGTGGCTCTGAGTGCATCTGAATGGCTCTGAGTGTCATCGGCACCCCCGCACCTCTGGCCAAATGCGGTACTGCACACTGCAGAGGCTTGAATCCTGCTCATTTTTCGAGAAAAGGCTTGAAAACCGAGTCAGGATTTTTAAAAAATAACAGCTCGCAATCCGAGGTATTACTATGTATATATTTATTTATTATTATTTTTAATTGCCCTTGGCTGAGTGCTCACATGATGGCCTTAAAGCCTAGGTTGACCTGAATTTAAAAACAGAAAAATCAGCACGAGGGACTTAAACTTTCAGTTTGGTATGATATGTCCCTTGTGCTGATTCTTCTCCTTTCAGTAGAAATCTTGCTCTGCCCTACCCAGCCAACTTCTGGGTTCAATAACGAACCTGGTTCAGGACAAAGGTAAGCCCATCCCTGCTCAGTACAATGGTGATACATGTCATTCTATAAATTATTTATATGGCCTAAACCACTTGACACCCAGGCCAATTCTGACACCTCTCACATTTACAGTATGTAAAAAAGTAAACTTTTTTGATAGAAAATGACTTAGAAACCGCAACTAATATTATTTTTCCTATATAGGAACACTGATCGGTCTCCTCCCCCAGGCAGTCCCATCCCCCCACAGTTAGAACACACCTAGGGAACACACATTTAACCCCTTGATCGCCCCCTAGTGTTAACCTCTTCCCTGCCAGTGACATTTATACAGTAATCAGTGGCTATTTTTAGCTCTGATCGCTGTATAAATGTCAATGGTCCCAAAATAGTGTCAAAAGTGTCCGATCTGTTCGCCGCATTGTCTCAGTCTCAATAAAAATTGCTGATCACAGCCATTACTAAAAAAAAAAAAAAAAATGACATAAATCTACCCCCTATTTTGTAGACGCTATAACTTTTGCGCAAACCAATCAATATACGCTTATTGCAATTTTTTTACCAAAAATATGTAGCAGAATACATATCGGTCTAAACTGAGGAGGAATTTTTTTTTTTTTAATTGGGGGATATTTACATAGCAAAAAAGTAAAAAAATATGGTGTTTTTTTCAAAATTGTCACTCTTTTTTTGTTTATAGCGCAAAAAATAAAAACCGCAGAGGTGATCAAATACCACCAAAAGAAAGCTCTATTTTTGGAAAAAAAGGACGTCAATTTTGTTTGGGTACAACGAGCATGACCATGCAATTGTCAGTTAAAGCAACGCAGTGCCGTATCTCAAAAAATGGCCTGGTCAGGAAGGGGGGTAAACCTTTCCGGGCTGAATTGGTAATGAACCCCCCCCCCCAAAAAAAAACAACAAAACAAAAAAAAAAAGATGCAGTGTGCCACTTGCCACCTATACCTATAGCCTGCCACCAGATGCAGTGTGCCACTTGCCACCCATACCCTTCCACCAGATGCTGTGTGCCACTTGCCACCCACAGCCTGCCACCAGATGCAGTGTCACTTGCCAGCCAATAGTGAGGGTGTATAGTGAAGGGTGCAGGGTTCTGTAGAGGGGTGCAGGGTACTATGGGTTGGGTGCAAGGTGTATAGTGAGGGCTGTAGGGTTCTGTAGAGGGGTGCAGGGTAGTATGGGTTAGGGGCAGGGTGTATAGTGAGGGCTGTAGGGTTCTGTAGAGGGGGTGCAGGGTAGTATGGGTTGGGGGCAGGGTATATAGTGAGGGCTGTAGGGTTCTGTAAAGGGGTGCAGGGTAGTATGGGTTGGGGGCAGGGTTCTGTGGAGGGGTGCAGGGTACTATGGGTTGGGGGCAGGGTGTATAGTGAGGGCTGCAGGGTTCTGTAGAGGGTTGCAGAGTACTATGGGTTGGGGGCAGGGTTCTGTAGAGGGGTGCAGGGTACTATGGGTTGGGGGCAGGGTTCTGTAGAGGGGTGCAGGGTAATGTGGGTTGGGGGAAGGGTTCTGTGGAGGGGTGCAGGGTACTATAGGTTGGAGGCAGGGTTCTGTGGAGGTGTGCAGGGTTCTATAGGTTGGGGCAGTGTTCTGTAGAGGGGTGCAGGGTACTATGGGCTGGGGGCAGGGTTCTGTAGAGGGGTGCAGGGTACTATGGGTTGGGGGCAGGGTTCTGTGGAGGGGTGCAGGGTACTATGGGTTGGGGGCAGGGTTCTGTGGAGGAGTGCAGGGTACTATGGGTTGAGGGCAGGGTTCTGGGGAGGGGTGCAGGGTACTATGGGTTGGGGGCAGGGTTCTGTAGAGGGGTGCAGGGTACTATGGGTTGGGGGCAGGGTTCTGTGGAGGGGTGCAGGGTACTATGGGTTGGGGGCAGGGTTCTGTGGAGGGGTCCAGGGTACTATGAGTTGGGGGCAGGGTTCTGTTGAGGGGTGCAGGGTACTGTGGGTTGGGGGCAGGGTTCTGTAGAGTAGAGAGGTGAGGGGTGAAGGGTAGATGGGAGGTACAGGAAGAAGAGAGGGCTCCCACACAGGGTTTAATGGAGGAGTAGAGGGCAGAGGACAGTGTCAGAGGGGACCCTGGACATTGACAGCCTGGAACGGGTCGGAGGGACCTGGATCAGAGCTGGGGGAGACGATCAGGGAGGGAGCAGCTGGGGGTGAGCGAGCACCGAGAAGGAGTGACCCGAGGACTAGGAAGCACGGTAGGGACTCGGGGACACAGGCAGCACCCCGCCCCCATTTAAGTCACGAGAGACGAGCAGTGCCAATATCACCGATCACCGGGATCTGCCGTACACTGCACATCTGACACTATTCTCGACCTACACCTCCATCCACCTTACTACTACCCCATTGCCAGCCCCGCTCCTCCAACCGATCACCCTCTACTACCTTGAGGGCAAAGACGACCCTACCTATCAGCAGAGCAGAGCAGGAGGCAGGAGGCAGGAGGAGCTGTTATGAAAAGACTCTGCCAAACCCGCTGTCTGTGTGGATCTCCAGCTCCTCCTGCCCTCTTGCTCTGTGCTAATAGGATGAAATCGTTGGTGGGAGAGCCGGAAGAGGAGACAGACAGACATGGCCACAGAATCGTGAACAGCTGCATCGGCCATGTCAATTTCATTCCAGGACACTGTATTGTCCCGGAATGAAGGTGCCCGGGACCTGGGACAGACCTCCAAGATTTGATACTTTTCCGGGCAATCCGGGACGCGTGGTCGGCAATGCACAGGGCTAATCACAGGCAATGCCTGCAGCCGCGCATCGGGACAATGTCTCACTGCTTGTGAATAGCGCTCCGCAATGCCGACTTCCTGGTGGGCTCTGCAGGTTCTGTTTGCAAACACGCCTGAGCTCATCCTTATTCTGTACATAGGATACACAGTGTAATGATGGTGTATTGTACACAAGATACACACAGTGTAATGATTGTGTTCTGTACACAGTATACACACAGTGTAATGATGGTGTACTGTACACAGGATACACAACCGTGTAATGATCGTGTTCTGTACACAGGATACACACAGCATAATGATGGCGTACTGTACACAGGATACACACAGTGTAATGATGGTGTATTGTACATAGGATACACAGTGTAATGATGGTGTACTGTACACAGGATACACAACCGTGTAATGATCGTGTTCTGTACACAGGGTACACACAGCATAATGATGGCGTACTGTACACAGGATACACACAGTGTAATGATGGTTTATTGTACATAGGATACACAGTGTAATGATGGTGTACTGTACACAGGATACACATAGCATAATGATGGTGTACTGTACACAGGATACACACAGTGTAATGATGGTGTATTGTACACAGGATACACACAGTGTAATGATGGTGTATTATACACAGGATACACACAGTGTAATGATGGTGTATTGTACACAGGATACACACAGTGTAATGATGGTGTATTGTACACAGGATACACACAGTGTAATGATGGTGTACTGTACACAGGATACACATAGCATAATGATGGTGTACTGTACACAGGATACACACAGTGTAATGATGGTGTTCTGTACACAGGATATACAGTGTAATGATGGTGTACTGTACACAGGATACACAGTGTAATGATGGTGTACTGTACACAGGATACACACAGTGTAATGATGGTGTATTGTACACAGGATACACACAGTATATTGATGGTGTTCTGTACACAGGATACACACAGTGTAATGGTGGTGTATTGTACACAGGATACACAGTGTAATGATGGTGTTCTGTACACAGTATACACACAGTGTAATGATGGTTTATTGTACACAGGATACACACAGTGTAATGATGGTGTACTGTACACGGGATACACACAGTGTAATGATGGTGTTCTGTACACAGGATACACACAGTATAATGATGGTGTATTATACACAGGATACACACAGTGTAATGATGGTGTACTGTACACGGGATACACCCAGTGTAATGATGGTGTTCTGTACACAGGATACACACAGTGTAATGATGGTGTATTATACACAGGATACACACAGTGTAATGATGGTGTTCTGTACACAGGATACACACAGTGTAATGTACACAGGATACACACAGTGTAATGATGGTGTTCTGTACACAGGATACACACAGTGTAATGATGGTGTACTGTACACAGGATACACACAGTGTAATGATGGTGTATTGTACACAGGATACACACAGTGTAATGATGGTGTATTATACACAGGATACACACAGTGTAATGATGGTGTATTATACACAGGATACACACAGTGTAATGATGGTGTTCTGTACACAGGATACACACAGTGTAATGATGGTGTATTGTACACAGGATACACAGTGTAATGATGGTGTATTGTACACAGGATACACACAGTGTAATGATGGTGTATTATACACAGGATACACACAGTGTATTGATGGTGTTCTGTACACAGGATACACACAGTGTAATGATGGTGTATTGTACACAGGATACACAGTGTAATGATGGTGTACTGTACACAGGATACACACAGTGTAATGATGGTTTATTGTAAACAGGATACACACAGTGTAATGATGGTGTTCTGTACACAGGATACACACAGTGTAATGATGATGTATTATACACAGGATACACACAGTGTAATGTACACAGGATACATACAGTGTAATGATGGTGTACTGTACACAGGATACACACAGTGTAATGATGGTGTTCTGTACACAGGATACACACAGTGTAATGATGGTGTATTGTACACAGAATACACACAGTGTAATGATGGTGTTCTGTACACACGATACACACAGTGTAATGATGGTGTATTGTACACAGGATACACACAGTGTAATGGTGTATTATACACAGGATACACAAAGTGTAATGATGGTGTATTATACACAGGATACACACAGTGTAATGATGGTGTTCTGTACACAGGATACACACAGTGTAATGATGGTGTACTGTACACAGGATACACACAGTGTAATGATGGTGTACTGTACACAGGATACACACAGTGTAATGATGGTGTACTGTACACAGGATACACACAGTGTAATGATGGTGTTCTGTACACAGGATACACACAGTATAATGATGGTGTATTATACACAGGATACACACAGTGTAATGATGGTGTACTGTACACGGGATACACACAGTGTAATGATGGTGTTCTGTACACAGGATACACACAGTGTAATGATGGTGTATTATATACAGGATACACACAGTGTAATGATGGTGTTCTGTACACAGGATACACACAGTGTAATGTACACAGGATACACACAGTGTAATGATGGTGTTCTGTACACAGGATACACACAGTGTAATGATGGTGTACTGTACACAGGATACACACAGTGTAATGATGGTGTATTGTACACAGGATACACACAGTGTAATGATGGTGTATTATACACAGGATACACACAGTGTAATGATGGTGTTCTGTACACAGGATACACACAGTGTAATGATGGTGTATTGTACACAGGATACACAGTGTAATGATGGTGTATTGTACACAGGATACACACAGTGTAATGATGGTGTATTATACACAGGATACACACAGTGTATTGATGGTGTTCTGTACACAGGATACACACAGTGTAATGATGGTGTATTGTACACAGGATACACAGTGTAATGATGGTGTACTGTACACAGGATACACACAGTGTAATGATGGTTTATTGTAAACAGGATACACACAGTGTAATGATGGTGTTCTGTACACAGGATACACACAGTGTAATGATGGTGTATTATACACAGGATACACACAGTGTAATGATGGTGTTCTGTACACAGGATACACACAGTATAATGATGGTGTATTATACACAGGATACACACAGTGTAATGATGGTGTACTGTACACGGGATACACACAGTGTAATGATGGTGTTCTGTACACAGGATACACACAGTGTAATGATGGTGTATTATATACAGGATACACACAGTGTAATGATGGTGTTCTGTACACAGGATACACACAGTGTAATGTACACAGGATACACACAGTGTAATGATGGTGTTCTGTACACAGGATACACACAGTGTAATGATGGTGTACTGTACACAGGATACACACAGTGTAATGATGGTGTATTGTACACAGGATACACACAGTGTAATGATGGTGTATTATACACAGGATACACACAGTGTAATGATGGTGTTCTGTACACAGGATACACACAGTGTAATGATGGTGTATTGTACACAGGATACACACAGTGTAATGATGGTGTATTATACACAGGATACACACAGTGTAATGATGGTGTTCTGTACACAGGATACACACAGTGTAATGATGGTGTATTGTACACAGGATACACAGTGTAATGATGGTGTATTGTACACAGGATACACACAGTGTAATGATGGTGTATTATACACAGGATACACACAGTGTAATGATGGTGTATTGTACACAGAATACACACAGTGTAATGATGGTGTTCTGTACACACGATACACACAGTGTAATGATGGTGTATTGTACACAGGATACACACAGTGTAATGGTGTATTATACACAGGATACACAAAGTGTAATGATGGTGTATTATACACAGGATACACACAGTGTAATGATGGTGTACTGTACACAGGATACACACAGTGTAATGATGGTGTACTGTACACAGGATACACACAGTGTAATGATGGTGTACTGTACACAGGATACACACAGTGTAATGATGGTGTTCTGTACACAGGATACACACAGTATAATGATGGTGTATTATACACAGGATACACACAGTGTAATGATGGTGTACTGTACACGGGATACACACAGTGTAATGATGGTGTTCTGTACACAGGATACACACAGTGTAATGATGGTGTATTATATACAGGATACACACAGTGTAATGATGGTGTTCTGTACACAGGATACACACAGTGTAATGTACACAGGATACACACAGTGTAATGATGGTGTTCTGTACACAGGATACACACAGTGTAATGATGGTGTACTGTACACAGGATACACACAGTGTAATGATGGTGTATTGTACACAGGATACACACAGTGTAATGATGGTGTATTATACACAGGATACACACAGTGTAATGATGGTGTTCTGTACACAGGATACACACAGTGTAATGATGGTGTATTGTACACAGGATACACAGTGTAATGATGGTGTATTGTACACAGGATACACACAGTGTAATGATGGTGTATTATACACAGGATACACACAGTGTATTGATGGTGTTCTGTACACAGGATACACACAGTGTAATGATGGTGTATTGTACACAGGATACACAGTGTAATGATGGTGTACTGTACACAGGATACACACAGTGTAATGATGGTTTATTGTAAACAGGATACACACAGTGTAATGATGGTGTTCTGTACACAGGATACACACAGTGTAATGATGGTGTATTATACACAGGATACACACAGTGTAATGATGGTGTTCTGTACACAGGATACACACAGTATAATGATGGTGTATTATACACAGGATACACACAGTGTAATGATGGTGTACTGTACACGGGATACACACAGTGTAATGATGGTGTTCTGTACACAGGATACACACAGTGTAATGATGGTGTATTATATACAGGATACACACAGTGTAATGATGGTGTTCTGTACACAGGATACACACAGTGTAATATACACAGGATACACACAGTGTAATGATGGTGTTCTGTACACAGGATACACACAGTGTAATGATGGTGTACTGTACACAGGATACACACAGTGTAATGATGGTGTATTGTACACAGGATACACACAGTGTAATGATGGTGTATTATACACAGGATACACACAGTGTAATGATGGTGTTCTGTACACAGGATACACACAGTGTAATGATGGTGTATTGTACACAGGATACACACAGTGTAATGATGGTGTATTATACACAGGATACACACAGTGTAATGATGGTGTTCTGTACACAGGATACACACAGTGTAATGATGGTGTATTGTACACAGGATACACAGTGTAATGATGGTGTATTGTACACAGGATACACACAGTGTAATGATGGTGTATTATACACAGGATACACACAGTGTATTGATGGTGTTCTGTACACAGGATACACACAGTGTAATGATGGTGTATTGTACACAGGATACACAGTGTAATGATGGTTTATTGTAAACAGGATACACACAGTGTAATGATGGTGTTCTGTACACAGGATACACACAGTGTAATGATGGTGTATTATACACAGGATACACACAGTGTAATGTACACAGGATACACACAGTGTAATGATGGTGTACTGTACACAGGATACACACAGTGTAATGATGGTGTACTGTACACAGGATACACACAGTGTAATGATGGTGTTCTGTACACAGGATACACACAGTGTAATGATGGTGTACTGTACACAGGATACACACAGTGTAATGATGGTGTACTGTACACAGGATACACACAGTGTAATGATGGTGTACTGTACACAGGATACACACAGTGTAATGATGGTGTTCTGTACACAGGATACACACAGTGTAATGATGGTGTATTATACACAGGATACACACAGTGTAATGATGGTGTTCTGTACACAGGATACACACAGTATAATGATGGTGTATTATACACAGGATACACACAGTGTAATGATGGTGTACTGTACACGGGATACACACAGTGTAATGATGGTGTTCTGTACACAGGATACACACAGTGTAATGATGGTGTATTATATACAGGATACACACAGTGTAATGATGGTGTTCTGTACACAGGATACACACAGTGTAATATACACAGGATACACACAGTGTAATGATGGTGTTCTGTACACAGGATACACACAGTGTAATGATGGTGTACTGTACACAGGATACACACAGTGTAATGATGGTGTATTGTACACAGGATACACACAGTGTAATGATGGTGTATTATACACAGGATACACACAGTGTAATGATGGTGTTCTGTACACAGGATACACACAGTGTAATGATGGTGTATTGTACACAGGATACACACAGTGTAATGATGGTGTATTATACACAGGATACACACAGTGTAATGATGGTGTTCTGTACACAGGATACACACAGTGTAATGATGGTGTATTGTACACAGGATACACAGTGTAATGATGGTGTATTGTACACAGGATACACACAGTGTAATGATGGTGTATTATACACAGGATACACACAGTGTATTGATGGTGTTCTGTACACAGGATACACACAGTGTAATGATGGTGTATTGTACACAGGATACACAGTGTAATGATGGTTTATTGTAAACAGGATACACACAGTGTAATGATGGTGTTCTGTACACAGGATACACACAGTGTAATGATGGTGTATTATACACAGGATACACACAGTGTAATGTACACAGGATACACACAGTGTAATGATGGTGTACTGTACACAGGATACACACAGTGTAATGATGGTGTACTGTACACAGGATACACACAGTGTAATGATGGTGTTCTGTACACAGGATACACACAGTGTAATGATGGTGTACTGTACACAGGATACACACAGTGTAATGATGGTGTACTGTACACAGGATACACACAGTGTAATGATGGTGTACTGTACACAGGATACACACAGTGTAATGATGGTGTTCTGTACACAGGATACACACAGTGTAATGGTGTATTATACACAGGATACACACAGTGTAATGATGGTGTATTATACACAGGATACACACAGTGTAATGATGGTGTACTGTACACAGGATACACACAGTGTAATGATGGTGTTCTGTACAGTGTAGTGAGGAGGAGTGTCTGTGTGGAGGAGGAAGTGACACACTCTATGGGAGGATGAGGAGGAGGAGGATGAGGAGTGGTCGGAGTTGTGTTGGTGGCGGGAGAGTGACACATGTCCTCCCGGCTGTGTACAGGTTCTTGTAGCCGGGGAGCGGAGTACGGGGGATTTTGGTGCGGTAAGTAGTTGGGGCGGAGGGTGAGCACCGTGTGTAGGAGGGACACTGTACTTCGTGTGTTGAGCACTGGTGTGAGGTATTCTGTGAAAGAGTGCGGACAGAGCCGGCTGTATACACCGTATAATATACCGGGCGGGCTGACGTGACACGGTAGAGGGGAGGGGGCGGCCAGTGTGTGATTATCCAGTGACTGGGTGGTAAATATGAGGCTTTCTTATCACCCGGTATTGTGGAATGTTAGGGATCCTCCAGAGGTCACTAGGAGTCCCCTGGGAAATGAGCCGAGGCTACATATCGGGTAAGTTACCAAAGATACCAGTGAGTTTTTCAGCTATCAGTGAGTTTAATACTGGGGCACCCTTGTCCGCAGAGCCCCGAAGTAGGGGCACCCTTATCCACAGAGCCCCAAGGTAGGGGCACCCTTATCCGCAGAGCCCCGAGGTAGGGGCACCCTTGTCCGCAGAGCCCCGAGGTAGGGGCACCCTTGTCCGCAGAGCCCCGAAGTAGGGGCACCCTTATCCACAGAGCCCCGAGGTAGGGGCACCCTTATCCACAGAGCCCCGAGGTAGGGGCACCCTTGTCCGCAGAGCCCCGTGGTAGGGGCACCCTTGTCCGCAGAGCCCCGAGGTAGGGGCACCCTTGTCCGCAGAGCCCCGAGGTAGGGGCACCCTTGTCCGCAGAGCCCCGAGGTAGGGGCACCCTTGTCCGCAGAGCCCCGAGGTAGGGGCACCCTTGTCCGCAGAGCCCCGAGGTAGGGGCACCCTTGTCCGCAGAGCGCCGAGGTAGGGGCACCCTTGTCCGCAGAGCCCCGAGGTAGGGGCACCCTTGTCCGCAGAGCCCCGAGGTAGGGGCACCCTTGTCCGCAGAGCCCCGAGGTAGGGGCACCCTTGTCCGCAGAGTCCCGAGGTAGGGGCACCCTTGTCCGCAGAGCCCCGAGGTAGGGGCACCCTTGTCCGCAGAGCCCCGAGGTAGGGGCACCCATGTCCGCAGAGCCCCGAGGTAGGGGCACCCTTGTCCGCAGAGCCCCGAGGTAGGGGCACCCTTGTCCGCAGAGCCCCGAGGTAGGGGCACCCTTGTCCGCAGAGCCCCGAGGTAGGGGCACCCTTGTCCGCAGAGCCCCGAGGTAGGGGCACCCTTGTCCGCAGAGCCCCGAGGTAGGGGCACCCTTGTCCGCAGAGCCCCGAGGTAGGGGCACCCTTGTCCGCAGAGCCCCGAGGTAGGGGCACCCTTGTCCGCAGAGCCCCGAGGTAGGGGCACCCTTGTCCGCAGAGCCCCGAGGTAGGGGCACCCTTGTCCGCAGAGCCCCGAGGTAGGGGCACCCTTGTCCGCAGAGCCCCGAGGTAGGGGCACCCGAGCTTCTCGGCAGAGCCCCGACCTAGTTGGGGGGGACCTTTTCTACTGATCACCAATGGTGAGACCTAATTCACACGGGCGTACCTACCCATGTGAAGTACAGTCTTTGCCCACACAATGCACAGATGTTCCATGCATCCGCAAGCATGAAGTCCCATTTATGTCTATTGGGATGTAGGGCAGTATGGACACAGCCACTGGACCCAAGATAACAGTTTTGCAGGCTCATGTCCCTGAACACAGTGTGCCTGCACGCAGATGCATGGATCACCTGTTCATTTCATGTAGGCAAAGACAGCCCTTTGCACAGGTGTATGGATAGGTACTCCTATTTAAATGAGGCCTGATATTTGGCCTGCATATTTGTTTTTTATTACTTATTACATTGCAGTGTTATTGTTGGAATAACCCTGGGTGTAACTAAATAGTTGACACTTCTTTCTTCCAATGCCTGCGCTGCTATCAATCTAGACCCCAGACACCGTCCGGAGCTGGTGTACTCGTTCCCGTTGCAGGAATTACAGGGCTCAGGGGCACTGCTGCAGTAAAGAAGGTTTTTCACCTCAACGCATAGAATGCATTAAGGTGTAAAATGCTGAGGGTTTAGAACCCCTTTAAAGGGTTTCTCCATGTTAAAGGATAAGTTTACCTTTTGGGAACATGTTACTCCCGTTTTTAGGGTTGAACATGTAACGTGTTCCCACTCTTAAAGCCGCTCCCTGACCCACCGCCTCTAGTCACAGCGAGCTGGGGATCTTCTCCCTGAACTTCTCTGAATGAGAGAACTACAAGTACCAATATCCTTTCAAGATGTAGGTTTGCAGCTTTCAATGAACTACCAGTGCGCTGTTGTGTGTAACTGCCTGTCTAAACAAGGTATTAAAAGACAACTTACACAGACACTTAAAATACTGGATGGGCCCCTCTGCACACTGGTATACCCTTTTAAGCAAACTGTGCAATTAAAAAAAAATAGGGATATTTAGTACACATATATTGCAATACATGTTTAACCACTTGCTTACTGGGCACTTAAACCCCCCTCCTGCCCAGACCAATTTTCAGCTTTCAGCGCTGTCGCACTTTGAATGACAATTGCGCGGTCATACAACACTGTACCCAAATGAAATTTTTATCATTCTTTTCCCACAAATAGAGCTTTCTTTTGGTGGTATTTAATCACAGCTGGGATTTGTATTTTTTGCTAAACAAACAAAAAAGATGGAAAATTTTGAAAAAAAAAAAAAAAAATCATGTTTCATAGTTTGTTATAAAATTTTGCAAACAGGTAATTTTTCTCCTTCATTGATATGCGCTGATGAGGCGGCACTGGTGGGCACTGATAGGCTGCACTGATGGGCACGTATAGGCACAGTTAAGGCGGCACGGATAGGCACAGTTAAGGCGGCACGGATAGGCACAGTTAAGGTGGCACGGATAGGCACAGTTAAGGCGGCACGGATAGGCACAGTTAAGGCGGCACTGATGGGCACAGTTAAGGCGGCACTGATGGGCAAAGTTAAGCCAGCACTGATGGGGACGGATAAGGCGCCACTGATGGGTGGCACTGATGGGTGGCACTGATGGGTGGCACTGATGGGTACCACTGATGGGTACCACTGATGGGGGGCAGTGATGGGTGGCACTGATGGGCACTGGTAGGTGACACTGATGGGCACTGATAGGTGGCACTGATGTGCAGCACTGTTGCACTGATGTGGGCGCTGATGGGTGGCACTGTGCGCACTGATGGGTGACGCTGGTGGGCACTGGTAGGCGGCACTGCTGGCTATTGCTGTGGGGGCAGATGATCGGCGCGATCGGGACTGATGTCCCTCTCACGGCCGCCGGTGATCAGTTTTTTTGAAAAATAGCTGATTACCGGCTCTGTTTACATCACATGATCAGCTGTCATTGGCTGACAGCTGATCATGTGGTAAGGGGTCGGGACCGACCCCTTACCCTGATCTGTGATCAGGCGAGTCTCATATAATAAATATCCAATTTTTTTTTTTTAAACAAATTTTTTTCCTCAGTTTAGGCCGATTCGTATTCTTCTACATATTTTTGGTAAAAAATATCGCAATAAGCGTATATTTATTGGTTTGCGCAAAAGTTATAGCGTCTAGAAAATAAGGGGATAGATTTATAGCATTTTTATTATTTTTTTTTTTACTTGTAATGGCGGCGATCTGCGTTTTTTATCGTGACTGCGATATTGCGGCGGACATATCGGACACTTTTGACACATTTTTGGGACCATTCACATTTATACAGCAATCTGTGCTATAAAAATGCATTGATTACTGTATAAATGTGACTGGCAATGAAGGGGTTAACCAGGAGGGGGCGCTGTAGGGTTAATCGTGTTGCTAGGGAGTGATGCTAACTGTGGGGGGAGGGGACTAACAAGGGGAGGAGGCCGATCGGTCTGTACTGGGAACACACCATCGTTCTCCTCCCATCTGACAGGACGTGGATCTGTGTGTTTACACACACACAGATCCACGGTCCTGCTCGGTTAGCGGCAGTCGCGGGTTCCCGGCGGACATCGCGGCCGCTGGGGGACCTGGAAGGGCCGCCATCATATGATGGCGGCCCAGGATAACAGCTGCACCGTCCCGCCATCATATGACGGTGGGTGGGCAGCAAGTGGTTAAACTGACATCATATTTGTGAGCCCAACCAAAGGGATTGTGGGATTTGTGGTTCTTTCAGATGGCTGTTCCCTTGCATGACTATACACCTGGACCACACGTCCCAAGGATCTTTGCTACCATCACAGAGATTGCTGGGAAGAGGTATAAACGAGACCAGAGACCTGCTCCACAACCTCTTCTTCATGGGCCTTGTGTGTAGATGGACCTCCCTGTGCGAGGAGAGTGAGGTCACGGCCTACCACATGGTATCCAGAATTCCTGCCTGACCAAGACGGGGGCCCAGCGCTGCAATCGGTTCGTCGGACTTCTGAATAGCATCAACTCGATAGTGCATCAACCCATGCTACGGGCTCCATATCGGGTGATCATCACAAGTGGGTCCGCAGCTACGACATCTATCCAGGAATCGCTATCTGGAAGGCACTGAATTGGCCTGGTCCTTGCCCACCTTTGCAAATCTTTCCTTGGTTGTTTACTGGGACACTGTGTACAGACAGCTTTACTTTGGGAACATTTCACTGCACCTCTATCTGAACATTTTACATGGACATTGTAGCCACAATCATCACAAGATATACTACCACTCTGTTACTAAACCTTATTGGATATAGTTAACCACTTTAAGACCGGACCTATTTTTTCAAACTTGTTTACAAGTTAAAATAATTTTTTATTTTTTTTGCTATAAAATTACTTTGAACCCCAAACATTATATATATTTTATTTCTAACACCCTAGAGCAGGGATATGCAATTAGCGGACCTCCAGCTGTTGCAAAACTACAAGTCCCATCATGCCTCTGCCTCTGGGTGTCATGCTTGTGGCTGTCAGAGTCTTGCAATGCCTCGTGGGAATTGTAGTTCTGCAACAGCTGGAGGTCCGCTAATTGTATATCCCTGCCCTAGAGAACAAAATGGCTTTTGTTGCAATACTTCTGTCACACCGTATTTGCGTCTATTTTGCGCACTTTTTTTGGTGGGGGGGAAAAAAAATTCACTTTTTTTTTTGGTGGGGAAAAAATAAGACAACAGTAAAGTTAGCCCAATTTTCTTTTTTATATAGTGAAAGATGATGTTACCTCAAGTAAATTGATACCCAACATTTCACGCTTCAAAATTGTGCCCGCTCGTGGAATGACGACAAATTTTTATCCTTAAAAATCTCTATATGCGACGTTTAAAAAATTTCTACAGGTTGCATGTTTTGAGTTACAGAAGAGGTCTAGAGCTAATTATTGCTCTCGCTCTAACGATCCTCATGTGTGGTTTGAACGCTACTCACGTATGTGTTCTCTTCTGCATGCAAGCTCTGTGGGACGGGGCGCGTTAAAACCTTTTTTTTTTTTCTTATTTTACTTTTAATTTTTACACTGTTCTTTTAAAATAAAAATTGTGTCACTTTTATTTCTATTTTATTTTTTGTAAACATCCCTTGTAATAGAAAAAAAAGCATGACAGGACCTCTTAAATATGAGATCTGGGGTCAAAAAGACCTCAGATCTCATATTTACACTAAAATGCAATTAAAAAAAGTCCCTTTTAAAGAGCTCTGGGCGAAAGTGACATTTTGGCAATTGTATGGAGCCAAGCGAGGGCCATCTTCCCCTCACTCAGCTCAAAGCCAAGCAGGGGAGAGGACGCGATCGCCTCCGCTGGCAGCTCCAGTAAACGGCAGAGGGCACTGGAGAGCGGCGGGGGGGCCCCTCTCCCACCACCGATAAAAGTGATCTTGTGGCGAATCTGCCGCAGAGACCACTTTTATCTGAAAGCGCACTGCTTGCGAAAGAAGTGGATACCGGGGTTATGGCAGCTAGCTATATATATAATGTATAATGACGGCAGGCAATCCGTAAGTGGTTAATGAGCTCCGACTGCCGGTAAAGACCATCAGATCTGCAACGGGGACATTCTGTCATTGCTGCTTAAAGGGCCCACATTCCATCCATGTTTAGCTTCATCTCTCATTAGGAACAAACGTTAAACAAGCCGGCCTGGGTTTCTCTTTTAGAAGTATTGTCAGAATTGATGCTTAGCTTTTACTTATGCCTTTCAGGTTATGTTCAAGTGTTACTCCATTGTACATATGTGTATATAGTATTCTGTGTTTGCCAACAGTCTTAACTGGCATTTCTTGTGGAATCCTTCTACTGAGTTTGTGCTGTTATTCAAAGCTTCCTCTTTTACAACAATATCTTCGCTAAACTATTCCAGTAAATGTTAATAGAATATAAACTCATTGAGTGGTTGTCTCATTACTTATGCTGGCCATACACTATACGAAAAATCGGCCGAAATTCAATCATTTAGACAGTTTGTTCGTTTTTCGGCCAGTTAATGGGCACAAAATCGATAATCGTTGGCATATTTTTGAGCCGAAAAAACAAAGGACAAGTTTGGAAATTTTCTGCCAAACGAATGATAAATTGAAAGGTTAATGTGTTTCCCATTCTAAGGCCCCTTTCACACTGGGGCGGTTTGCAGGCGCTATTGCGCTAATAATAGCGCCTGCAAACCGACCCTAAAGTGCTGCTGCTTTCATTCCAGTGTGAAAGCCCCGAGGGCTTTCACACTGGAGCGATGCGCTGGCAGGACGGTAAAAAAAGTCCTGCTAGCAGCATCTTCGGAGCGGTGAAGGAGCGGAGTGTATACCGCTCCTGCCCATTGAAATCAATGGGACAGCGCGGCTATACCGCCGGCAAAGCGCCTCCGCAGAGGCGCTTTGCGGTGGTTTTTAACCATTTCTCGGCCACTAGCGGGGGGTAAAACCGCCCCGCTAGCGGCCGCATACCAAAGGTAAATCGCCGCTTACAATAGTGGCGCTTTACCGCCGACGCCCGCCCCAGTGTGAAAGGGCCCTAACTGTTTGTTTGCACTAGTTATATGTAAAAAAAAAAAAACTAACAAAAAATTGATTCATTTATGTCCAGGGAACAATTTATCGGTCATTACATGATGGCACTATTGCTCTCACGGCCGAATGTTAGTTTTTTTAAAATGGGTTCGGCAGATTTTTCGTATAGTGTATGGCCAGTATTAAAGGTGTTTCAATGATGTCTGAATCCAGAGTGTCAGGTGGGTTGTAATGTTTGCAGGCTCATAGCGATTCAGAGTTTGCTTGAAAGGGTATAGCAGTGTGCAGAGGGTCCATCCAGTATTTTTGGTGTTAATGTGGTCCGGCCCTTTTAGCACCTGGTAGATTATATGCATGTACAAGCTATTGGGATCTGAGCACTGGTATATCTTGTTTCCAACTTGCACATACAGTCTGCAGGAGTCCCACATTGCACCTGCAATATATGCTGGTCGTGGGTGCAATGCTTTGTGGGCTTCTAGTAAAATAAATAAATGCACATTTTTTTACCTGCAAAAAGATGTGCATTTTTTTTTTTTTAATATTTTTTACTAAGGTGAATCCTTTGAGTTGAGAGAGGATGATATAAGGAATGATCAGATTTGTTGCTGGTGCAGGGTGTTTTGGGAAGGAAGGGGTATGTGTAAGAGACGGGAAACCTGTAGAGTCGATGATGGGCTGTTTGAATGTAACGACTCGTGGAACGATTACCTGCAGTTAGGGGCAAATGTTGGCCCTGGACACAGACCGTTCTAGGGCCACAGCTGGTCATACTCACCACAGAAATACGATAATCTGGCTGATGTATGGCCCTAACCAGCCGTTTGCATCATCCCCTATCTACACCTAGTTTGTAATTAGAGAGATGTTGGAAAAACAGGTGAATTGTGGCGCATATGTATAAAGCAGTGGATGTGACATTCGCCAAACATTCACTGCATGTAAATCATCCTGGTGCATGTGTTTTAAGTTATTTAGTGAGTGTCACATTATGTGGCTTTAGAGAGTCGAATGCATCTCTGGCTACAAGACTGCAAATACTGGCAGCAGTAACATTGTTTTCTAGGTCCCTTTTATTGTCTTGTATGTAAACTTTATGTTCTTTTACAGAGAATATGTGGAAGTGAACCATGACCTCATTAGAACAATTTTCATATCAAGAGAAAAACCTGAAGGAACTGGAGAAACACATAGTCTGCCGGGATTCCCAGTTATCAACACTGCTGGCGATATTTGGAGAGGTGATTGTCGTGTTTCTGTGCTTTCTTTTCTTTTCAACTTATCTTAAAGTATAACTAAAGGCAAAACTTTTTTTTTTTAGTTTTGGACAGCGTTGGAGAGGAATAAGATCACCTGTCAGTTTTTATTGTTGTCTGTGTCCCCATTAAGGACATTCGTTCTCTTTATTTGTCCTGTTTACCGTTATCATTGAAAGAGAAAGTAAAAGAAAAATCACAAATTTGGGGTTTTCCCCAGAAAAGTAATAGAGGGTAGAAAGCTTTCAATAGGGACACTAGTTCTGGTGACCTGGGGGTCCCCAAGGAATTCCCTTAAAGTGGAGGTCCACCCTGAAAAAAAAAATTGCACAAAAAAATACCTAAAAAAATGGAAAAAAAAAACACCTTTTTTTACTTACGTGAAATGGCTGTTGCTAGGCAGTCTTCCTAATCTGCCTCTTCCTATGCCGCGGTGATGTTGTCTCTTCTCCCCGCGTTGTCTTCTGGGGAATGGGGCGCGGTGTGTTATGGGAACTGTGTCTGTCCCACAACACATCGCGTCCCATCCACAAAGCGCTGCGCGACTGGCGCATGCGCAGTAGGAAACGGGCAGTGAAGCCGTAAGGCTCCACTGCCTGTTTCCCTTAGTTAGGATGGCGGTGCCGGGACCCGAGGGACGGGTCGGCCTCGGGCGGCCGAAGTCGCGGGCACCCAGGACAGGTAAGTACTTATTTAAAGTCAGCAGCTACAGTGTTTGTAGCTGCTGACTTTTAATTTTTTTTTTACGGCTGGAATCCCGCTTTAAATTGTAGGGATTTCCTATTATTTCCTGCTTGGCTATGGGACAGTAAGTGAAGGGAAATCTCAATGGGACACAGGTGGTGAAAAAGCCAATCGTTCATGCCAGGGGACCGCAAACACCCGCTGACAAAGGGGGAGCCGAGGGGACCCGAGATCACCTATTATTTCCTGCGGCAGCACACTGTTTCTTCTCCCACTGCCATGACCAAGATGGCACCGCCACATGTTACCGCGGCGAGCACTGCTGCCGCTACTACCAGCAGAAAAGGTACATAGGCAGGGGCTGCAGCGGTAGGAGACTCGCAATCACTTGAGGATAGGCTGCTCTCCGCTATACTGTCACTGGCTATCCCGCAATCGGACATGCAGCCAGACCCGGAACACACACAGGGGACAGGCAATCGCGCAGAGGGGTCTCTCCGGGATATAGTAGCGGGTCTGCCCACCAAGTAGGATCTCCAGGCCATGGCAGCCTCAACTGTGAATGTCCTCACGTGGGAGCTCCATGATCTCCGCCAGCAGGTTGACACCATGGAGGAGAGGGTGGTGGTCTTAGAATCCTCCACCACCACAGATGGCCGCATCACTACCCTGGAGACAGAGCACCAGGCCTTCCGCCGCCATCTTGTCGAGGTCCAGTTGTGGCTGGGCGATAGAGAAAACGAGAGCAGGAGAAACAGCCTGCGCCTCCGGCATTCCTGAGGCCACTATGGGTCCAGACCCCTGGGCCACAGTGGTAGCTATTTTAAACCAGGTACTGGGCAGGCCCCCTACCTCTGAGCTATAGCTAGACAGGGTCCATCGTGTACCGGGCCCCAGGGCGCCTCCCTTATCCTCGCAGTGCCCTGCTACCCTGGATAAGCCATGAGATGTTCTATGCAGGGTTCACTTTTTCACCATTAAAGAGGAGATCCTACTCCTGGTCTGGGCGAAAGGCCCATTTGACTTTGATGGAGCCCTCATACGGATCTACCCCGATATCTCCAGGCAAACACGGGTTTTGCGAGGGCTTCTGCGGCCTCTCCGCGCACTGGATCAACTTCCAGACCTCTTTGGCTTTCTAGACAAGCCTGCTGTCAGTGTCCCCAACTGGTATGATTACCTACTCACTCAGGAGGCGCTCGGCTCACCTTTGCCCAGACCGCAACGGATCAGACGACCCCCGCTCTTGTGCCCCTAGTCACGAGGCCTCCAGATCCCATCCAACTTCCTCAGAGGCTTGATTTCTTTTACTTCGGTAGCTGGTATGACTCTACAGCAGCTGTCCTGGTGAGGCCCACCACACTAGGTTCCTGTTGCCCCAGGCGTACTTTGGCTCTTTAGCCCGCACCGATCTGTACCTCCATCAGCCGTTCCTGGCTCAACTACACAATAGCAAAGGTGGACCCTTCAATATGGGGGAGGGGGGTTTTCTCTGTGATATTGGTAACTTTTATTCACTGCTCTTGGCCTATGGGCACAATAAGAATTGTTTTGTATTGACTTACATGTTGCTCTCCCATGCCCGCCATCCTCTTGTATTGCGGATGGGGAGACACGAGGGCAAACGACAGGGTCAATGGACAGGCTCCATGCCACATTACCTCAACCCTCCGCCGCCCCCCCCCCCCCCCCCCCCCCCCCCCCCCAGCCAAAACTGGCTGTTAATATGCTGGCACCATGTGGCGTTTCCTGATGGGGACTCTTCATCCTGAACTTGCCACACATTTTCTAACCCCCTGCATACCCTGGTTATTGCTCTTTATTTGATGAAGGGGTGATGGGGCCTGTCCAGTAGATGTGTCTCCTTAATCAGGGTGCTGCTATGGAGGGTTCCTGGGCCTGTGTTTGAATCCTTGTCTGTGGTACATATCCATGTATGCTTTTTGACCCTCTGTTCTGGGGCATAGTGAAGAAGCCCTGCGCATACTCTGTTGTTAAATACCTGGGCCCACTCGGAGCCTTCTCGATCTATAGGTCTCCCCCAGTGCACCATCACAGCACGGTCCCAGATGTTGGTCCTCTGTTACCTGGTTCCTATTTTTGATCTTTGTTTTTGTTACATTTTTAGTTTGGCTGGCTTTCTCATTGCCTATCATATGTTTCTCTTTGCTTCCATCCCATGCATCTCCAACTATCTTGTTTTTGCTGTTGACCAGTTGCTGTTCACTTTGAGCAACCTCTAACGCTCCAACCACCCCCAATTAGGGCGGACCCCGGTGAAGGCTTTACTTGTGCTTTTACCAGGGTCCTCAGCTTAACTACATTGTAGACAGACTATTCCCTCCCCCACCTCCCTCTGTCCCCGCCTTTCCTTGCCTTCTCTCCTGTCTTCTCTGTATCTTTGTCCTCCCCACTCCCTGCCGCTCGCCTGGGGGGGATCCCTTGGCTGGGGTTTTTCCCCCACACCTTGCTCGCAGACCAAAGGGCAATATGGGTCTCCTTAAGGTCACCTCCCTCAACGTGCGTGGTCTTAGCACTCTCAGCTGTTGGCTGATTTGCACAGATGTAAAACACAAATTGCTTTTTTGCAGGAAACACATTTCCGTGGTGATCGAATCCCTAAACTGACTAATGGGGCCTTCCCGACAGCATATCAGTGTTTCTCCCATCTCTAAATCTAAGGGGGTTAGCATCCTGATGGCTAAATCGTTCCCCTGGACTTTAGAGGCACAACAAACAGATGCCCGGGGCCGCTTCCTTCTTCTGAAAAGAAGGGTGTTAGACATGCGGTTCACCTTTGCCAACATCTATTTCCCAAATGTGGACCATCCGCAGTTCTTGCGGAAGCTCCTTCCTGAGTTGCCGGAGTTCGAGGGTTTGCTCGTTTTTGGCGGGGGACCTCAACTTTACTATGGATTCAACTCTAGATGTCTCGCGTGGCTCCTCCCATCTCTCTTATTCTTGCCTAAAGGCGGATCTGCATACTCTACATCTGATTGACCCCTGGTTGTTACACCCTCAAGATCGAGACTATTCCTCCTTCTCTCAGGTTCATCTACTTGCGACTAGACTATCTCTTGCTGACGCATAAAGATTAGCTCAGAGTAGTGTCCTCCTGTATTGACGTCCTATCTTTTTCAGACCATGCACCGATCCATCTGACGCTTCAGCTGGGTCCAGTGACCTGGACCCCTCAGTCTTGGAGGCTGAATGAGGCCCTGCTCCAGTCAGAGGAGACCTGTTCTGAGCTACTGACCACATTGCGGGATTTCTTCTCCATTAATGAAGCATCAGTCTCCAATCCCTTGGTGTAAACACAATACATCCCAAACAGGAAGGGACAAAAAAAAAGTTGGGGCTTATCGAGTAACAGTAAACACTAGTGTGATAGTAGCAAAACAATTATTTATTGATATAATATAAAACATGAAGGTAAATGGGAGTGGCAGGTACTAGACTAACCCAAATCATGTGATGGCAAGCCACAATGGACTAGCCAAAAACATACACAGACATGTGGGACATAGGTAACATAAAACAAGTTAAACAAAACGTACGCCGCTACTACGTCAAGACGAAGCTACGCATCAGCATTGTGAAACGCATTGCCATCACTTCTGTCCAGATGCCACGCTACGGCAACATCCCCCATGGTTTTTGTGAACCCGCTGTCAGAGCGATGGGTCACGATCGCCTGTTCAAGATGGATGGGAGATAGCAGGGGAGTTTATCTCCCTATGGATTGACTCCAGTCTTTGAAAGAGTAACAGTGGAAGCAGGATTCCCTATTCCATGCAGCATTGTGCCTCCATATGATACTTGAATGGAAGGTCCCTCCATACACTAGGAGACATAGGCAAAGCAGAGCTGCGCTGCCTGGGAGGATGAATTGCGCTGACTGATCCTACAAACCGTTATTAGGACTGTTAATGTATGGCTCATGCAATACATCAGTATCACTCCTGCACTGCCACTCTTGAATGCCCACTAATCAAAGTCAAAGCCTATAGTGCACTTATAACCAGCATATTTCCATAATCTGGTAGTACTCAAGTTTATATTGAAGCCTGAATTTTTGATGGATACATTTTCTCTTTTGAGAATCTTCTTGTTATGGCAGCACTGACTTTATAACCGCTCTACCATCTATTTTCTCCTACATACAGTAATGACTGAATTTTACAATCCCCTTCTCTCCTCCGTCCCCCACCCACACTTTCCCATGGCTCGAGCCCCCAGGGGGTTATTGTCAGTCTGCTTTATTCATAGCTGCTGCTAAATACTTGGTATATCTGAGTGAGCACCACTGAGACCGATTTACCTGGCATACGGACGTTTTGTTTAACTTGTTTTATGTTGTCTATGCCCCACATGTCTGTGTATGTTTTTGGCTAGTCCATTGTGGCTTGCCATCACATGATTTGGGTTAGTCTAGTACCTGCCACTCCTATTTACCGTACCTTCATGTTTTATATTCTATCAATAAATAATTGTTTTGATACTATCACACTAGTGTTTACTGTTACTCGATAAGCCCCAACTTTTTCTTGCCCCCTCCTGTTTGGGATGTATTGTGTTTACAGTTACTTTAGGGGCTGAATGACAGACACCATTATATTTATTTAAAACCTGTTAATTCAAGCCTCTCTCTAATACATGTTTAACTCCAATCACTTGGTGGTCTGAGAGGCACATAAGATAGTAGTTCGGGACGCGCTGATCAGAATCGGAGCCCCCCTTTAAAAGGGAGAGAACCCGTTGCACGGAAGAACTCCTCGCTCAGATGCGCAGCCTGGAGAACTCACATAAGGCCTGCCTTGCCCGTTTAACCTATCGGGATCTCCTTAGAGTTTGCGAGGAACGCCGCTCGCTCTTGTTCCACAAAACTAAGCAAAAACTGGCATGGGCACACCTTACCATGTATGACTTTTCAAACAAACCCGGCACACTGTTGGCTCAGGCATTGCAAGGTCCAGGAAAACTTACAATTCCCATATTATGGGCTCTTCTGGGCAAAGGTTAAATACATCTTCCGACATGGCAGCGGAGTTCCGTTCCTTCTACGAAGGCCTTTATAATTTGGACAGTTCCTCCACTACTAACCCCCCTCCTGGTGGCGGATTCACCCCACAGTCATATCTTGCCTCATCTGGCATGGCATCACTCCCTTCAGCAATCCAAGAGGAGCTGGAAGAGCCTATCACAGCTGAGGACCTGGGGGTGGCCCTGGCCGAAGAAGGCCCCTGGCCCAGATGGTCTTACCTCGACCTATTACAAAGTCATCTTTGAGAAGTTATCACGACCCCTGATCTCTGCCCTTAAATCTATCACGGAGGGGGAATCCTTTCCGGTAGATACTTTGAGAGCTTATATCTCCCTTATCCCGAAGGAGGGGAAAGACACATTACGATGCTGGAATTATCGTCCTATAGCACTCCTAAACACTGATCTGAAACTATTTACAAAAATTTTGGCAAACAGGTTGCTCTCGCATATCTCGAGTCTCATCCATAGAGATCAAGCAGGCTTTGTACCCTACGAAAGCTTTGCGACAATACCATTCGGGTGATGAACCTGATTCATGAAGCCCGGTCATCGAATCAGCCCCTTCTCTTTCTGTCTACCGACGCGGAGAAGGCCTTTGGTCGCGTTGACTAGACCTTCATGCGTGTGACCCTAGAGCACATTGGCCTCTGATCCTCCATGCTGAGCTGGATACTATGCATCTATTCTCATCCCACCGCCACGGTCAAGGTTAATGAGACTAGGCCAGACTTTTTCAAAATTCTCAATGGCACGCGGCAGGGCTGCCCCTTGTCACCTCTGATATTCATACTCCCTCTGGAGCCCTTTCTGTGCAAAATTAGGGCAGACTCTAGCATCACTGACTACCAAAAATCCTCGGAGACCCACAAGGTGGCCGCTTTTGTGGACGACTTAATTTTTTTCCCTGATGGAACCGCCTACCTCTCTCCCGACATTGCTCCAGTCTCTGCAGAAGTATAGTGCCCTCTCTCTAGTCCAAATCAACCTGTCCAAATCCTCCATTCTTAACATTACAGTGGGCAAGAACACACTCTCAAATGCCTGCGCTCTGCGTTCCCCTTGCATTGGGCTACTGACTCTATTCACTACTTGGAAGTGGACAATACTTCCGACCCCTCTAACCTGTATAAGACGAACTTCGCCCCGCTACTTATCTGTCTTCGAACAGACCTCCTTCATTGACGCTCATGTTAACGTGGTTTGGCCGCTGCAATGCCCTGAAGATTTCCATGTTGCCTAGGGTACTTTACCTGCTGCAGGCTCTACCTATCCACCTTCCACTGGTATTCTCCAAGCGGGTAGACTATGTTCCGTGGCTTTGTCTGGTCCCACCGCAGGCCACGCATTAGGCTTCAACTTCTCCATCTTGCGAAGCATAGTGGAGGGGTGGGTCTCTGTGAGAGCCTATTACAGAGCGGCCCATATCACCAGGTTGGTGGACTTGCATTGCCACGTAGAGACAAAACTATGGGTGGCCATGGAAATGGAAGACTCTTAACGACACAGCCAAGAGCTGGCCATGGATCACCTCGTCTCTGCCAAAAAACCTCATTGACCGCCCTACACTGGGCAGTACGCTATTGGTGGCCAGAGATGCCTTTCAACATTCCTTAGTGGCACCACTACCCTCCCCTATGGTGCTTTTTTTGGGCAATCCGGAATTCCCACCTGGCCTTCAGAATCCTCAATTTAGGCGACTGGCTGTGTGCGGCCGGCTCCATCTATGTGACTTTGTGGGACTCGTCGGGCTTAGCTGGCCATCGGGACGCCTTGTCTCCCGATGTACTGTAAGTTTTATTTTGCTGCTTAGTTTTGGGTCTCTTTCATGTAACTGATGGAATGCCCTCCCGGCTCTATGCACCGACAATATTTTTTATACATGCTGTGTTTTCATTCATGCCATCCATACTGTGTAATGCCGGAACAGTTGATGTGTTGAACACATTATGTGACCCTTCCTGCTATCTGATTTTTTTAGATGTCATTGTTAACTACTTTGGCTGTGAAATGCACTTTCTATGAAAATAAAGGAATTAAAAAAAAAAAAAAAATATATATATATATATATATATATATATATATATATATATATATATATATATATATATATATATATATATACTGACAGGTCTGCGAATAATGTGCGTTTATTGTTTTTTTGTAAAAAGGTGAACTTAATCCTTTAAGAAAGTTTTAATTCGATTTTCTAATCATTAATAGGGTCAGATCAGTGTTCATTGTTGACTGCAGTGAGGAGACAGTTTGAAGGAGCATGATGATTTTTTTTTTTTTTTTTTTTCAAAGGAACACATTTCTGATGGTGAATGTGATTTTTGTTTCTTTAACCGATTGCTGACCCGCCACAGTTCATATACTGCAGCTGGGTGGCAGCTACACCGCTTGATGAGCTCCCACTGCTGTCAAATCACAGGGGAGTAAGCGGTGACGCCCAAAATCCAGGAACAGGCAGAAATGTACCAGTACGTCGTGATTTGACAACAGTGGGAGTTCATCAACCAATCCCAGCAAATGATTCATAGCCGGGACCTGCTGATCATCTGTGTCAAATTACAGCATAGAGCCCTGTGTTGATAAACCAACACAGGGCTCTATACAGAGGGAATTATCGATTTTTGTTTCTTTTCCCTGCTATGTAGTAAAAAGCAGCACACAGTGCACACATTAACACTTGTTAGGCACACAATTAACTACTTGATTCCCCTTAGATGTTAACCCCTTCCCAGTCATTGTCATTAGTACAGTGACTGTATATTCTTATCAGTGATCACTGTATTGGTGTCACTGGATGTCAGTATCAGTTCCCAGAAAGTGTCCGATTTCACAGTCCCACTATAAGTCTAAGATCGTCGCCATTACTAGTATAAAAAATAAAACTGCAGTATATATGCCATAGTTTGTAGATGCTGTAACTTTCACGCAAACTAATTAATATAAACTTATGATATTTTATTATTTTTTTTTTTTACCAAAGACCTGTAGCGGAATACATTTTGGTCAAAGTTTATGAGGTCGTTTTGATTATTATTTTTTTTTTTAATTTCCAGTCTTCTTTTTTTTTCATTTATATGTTAAAAAAAAAAGTGGTGATCAAACACCACTCAAAGCTCTATTTTGTGTGAAAAAAAAAATTATATAAATTGTTTTTGTTTGGGTACGGTGTTGCATGACCGCGCAATTGCCAGTTAAAGTAGCGCAATGCCGAATCGCCAGAAATGGCCTGGTCATAAAGGGGGTAAAATTTCCTTGAGCTGAAGTGGGTAAAGTCTATTCATTCCAATATCAAGTGTTAAAGTGAACAAAACTTTGAAGTACTTTGGAATGACATTTGTCAAGTCATCGAATGTACTGAGAATTTTCATATGGATGTTTATATGAAAAGCTACTAGTACGGTCAGCTTATAACTAGCCATACACTGCTCCATTTCTCATCTATGTTTAATAGTGTTGTTGGAGGAATTATTCATACAGGCTGTTGTATTCAGAAAGCTGTGGCACCTACAGTTGTCTGAATACTTAAACAGTTACTACATTCAGCCGACACTTTTCTATCCAGTTCATTCATTTGACATTTTTTGAGGTGGAAGCTGCTTGTAGGACCACCCAAAGCTTGGATTTCACCAATTCAGTAGGAATCAGCCAAAATTAGATGGCACACTGCTACTTGACCGTGCCTGGTCTAGTCCTGTAATACAAGATAGATATAGATATAGATAGATAGATAGATAGATAGATATATATATATATATATATATATATATATATATATATATATATATATATATATAATACATATTATCTCAACGTGAGTACTCCCCTCACGTTTTTGTAAATATTTTATTGTATCCATGTGATGACACTGCTACAATGTAAAGTAGTGAGTGTACAGCTTGTATAACAGTGTAAATTTGCCATCCCCTCAAAATAGCACACAGCCATTAATGTCTAAACCGCTGGCAACAAAAGTGAGTACACCCCTAAGTGAAAATGTCCAAATTGGGCCCAAAGTGTCAATATATGTATGGCTACCTTTATTTTCCAACACTGACTTAACCCTCTTGGGCATGGAGTTCACCAGAGCTTCGCAGGTTGCCACTGGAGTCCTCTTCCACTCAATGACGACATCACGGAGCTGGTGGATGTTGGAGACCTTGCGCTCCTCCACCTTCCATTCCAGATGCGCAATAGGGTTTAGGTCTGGGGACATGCTTGGCCGGTCCATCACCTTTACCCTCAGCTTCTTTAGCAAGGCAGTGGTCATCTTGGAGGTGTGTTTGGGGTCATTATCATGTTGGAATACTGCCCTGCGGCCCAGTCTCTGAAGAGAGGAGATCATGCTCTGCTTCAATATATCACAGTACATGTTGGCATTCATGGTTCCCTCAATGAACTGTAGTTCCCCAGTGCCAGCAGCATTCATGCAGCCCCAGACCATGACCACCACCATGCTTGACTGTAGGCAAGACACACTTGTCTTTGTACTGCTCTCCCAGTTGCTGCCACACACGCTTGACACCATCTGAACCAAATATGTTTATCTTGGTCTCATCGGACCACAGGACATGGTTCCAGTAATCCATGTCCTTAGTCTTCTTGTCTTCAGCAAACTGTTTGCGGACTTTCTTGTGCATCATCTTTAGAAGAGGCTTCCTTCTGTGACGACAGCCATGCAGACCAATTTGATGCAGTGTGCGGTGTATGGCCTGAGCACTGACAGGCTGACCCCCCCCACCCCTTCAACCTCTGCAGCAATGCTGGCAGTACTCATACGTCTATTTCCCAAAGACAACCTCCAGATATGATGCTGAGCACGTCCACTCAACTTCTTTTGTCGGCCATGGCGAGGCCTGTTCTGAGTGGAACCTGTCCTCTTAAACCGCTGTATAGTCTTGCCCACCGTGCTGCAGCTCAGTTTCAGGGTCTTGGCAATCTTCTTATAGCCTAGGCCATCTTTATGTAGAGCAACAGTTCTTTTTTTCTGTTCCTCAGAGAGTTCTTTGCCATGAGGTGCCATGTTGAACTGCCAGTGACCAGTATGAGAGAGTGAGAGCGATAACATCAAATTTAACACACCTGCTCCCCATTCACACCTTGGACCTTGTAATACTAAGGAGTCACATGATAGTGTGGAGGGAAAATGGCTAATTGGTCCCAGTTTGGATATTTTCACTTAAGGGTGTACTCACTTTTGTTGCCAGCGGTTTAGACCTGAATGGCTGTGTGTTGTTCTTTTGAGGGGACAGCAAATTTACACTGTTATATAAGCTGTACACTCATTACTTTACATTGTAGCAAAGTGTAATTTCTTCAGTGTTGTAACATGAAAAGATATAATAAAATAATTATAAAAGTGTGAGGGGTGTACTCACGTGTGTGTGTGTGTGTGTACACACAAAATTATTGAACTGTTCCCATGCAATGAGGTGCTACAGAGAATAGAAAAAGTGTCAGCAATGGTATACAATACCTGTGGTGCACAGATCAGATGGAAAATGAGGCACCAGAATTCGGTCATTCTCTGTCTAATCCAACCCTTTTCTCAGCTGTAGACTTCTCAAGATCATTGGCCTGGGGGTCTCATTTTCTACCTGATCTGTAAGTCACTGCCTATTAAATGTATTACAAATTGTAGTGTATAGCTTTTGATTGCGAGCTTGGAGTTTTTCAATGCTTCTGGAGGCCGAATGGTAGGAATATGAAGCAAAGGTATTCGTTTGGAAATAAGTAAATCTGTTGCCTTTCCTGAGCAAGGCACAGGTTCACTTTATTTGGATGCACTGCCTTATAACACTGAATATGTTTGTCTTCATCTACAGCCCTTCCCTTAACTCGCCTCTGAAATGTCTTATAGTCAATAAATTGTAAATTCATTTCAGCGTCCTCATCTAAGCTTTCCATCCATCTTCATCTACGGTCACACCGGCAGCGGGAAAACCTACATTGTGAAGTCAGTGCTGAGCACTCTAGAGGTAAGACTAAAACGCCCACAGCATTGTGATCTCTAGTACGTGTGTGTGTGTGGACAATTTAAAGAAAATCTGTACTGTGAGAAGTACGGGGGCTGTCATCGCTAGCTTCCTTCTGAAAATGTTAAAGCGTTATTAAACCCAAAACCAAAAATATATTGCAACTTACCAATCCATTCGATATGGTGGCTGTATGTGTTTGTTTTTTTGTTTTTTTTTTTGTTTTTTTTTTAGGCTTTTTTCCTTCTGTTTTTTTACCCGGTAGTCTGGCCAATAACACGCCACCTATATTGGAGTGCTTCCACTCTGGATGAATGAGCACAAGGGGCATGTTTGGACAGCAGCATTGTTAATCTTGGGGGAGGGGAGTGTTAGATGTACTAGCAGATGTAGATACACTAACAATTTGAAGCAAAACTCCAGTTAACACTTTATAAGCAGTTACATCATTTAGTTTTTTTTTTTACTTCTTGAGGAAAGGTTTTACATGAATAAAAGCTGATCATTGTAAGCACACATGTCAGTGGTAAATGATTTATTTGTCCCATCTCTTGCAGATGTATCAGTTTACAGGCATGAGATAAAAACCATTTAACACTAGCAGAGGGGGTGTTTACAATGATCAACTTTTTATTATTAATGCAAATCCTTTTTCCTAAAAGGAAAACAATGTTTGCTGTGACTCCTTATAAAGTGTGAACTAGAGTTTTGCTTCAGTTAGTGTATCTAATTCTGCTAGTTCATCTAACAATATATATTCTATACCGTAAGAGATATCAATACTACATTGTTATTGGGGCTCCAGTGTTGCAGAATTTCTTGAGCTTAAGGCAGTTCCAATCATGTAAATGCCACCAGAACTATAAAGGTAAGAAATGGGGTTGTGACCTGTCCACTTGATTTTTATGAGAATGCACCAACGTGCCTCCATCCCAATAATTACAGAGAAAGCAGAGAATGGAAGCGGGACTTTATGTGAGGCAAGTTGGTGAATGTATACAAATTGAAAAAAATGTCAAAATGAAATATCAGAGGCAAATCTTATATAGGATGAGGTTATTCAAAAGAAATATTGCAGGGTAATACTGGTATAAAATTTAATAACAGATCTTGAAACCAGGTACAATCGTGAGTGAACACGTAATAAATCACCATGAAGCATATTGTAAACAGTATATAAACAGACATAATTCAATTATTGATTATACAGTTGCAGAGAAAAATACATTTTACTGTAAAATATTATGTGCATCATAGGTTGTTAACTCTACGTGTTTCTTGGCTTGTAACCAATCGTCAGGAGTCATGATGCAATTGAGCTGCATTGAAACAATAACCGTATATTAATATATGTACAGAGGTGTGGAGGAAAGAGACATTGGGGATGCAAGTAACTGATATACTCACAGATAATGCATTGGTCAGTATTAACCCATACATAAAAGTGCAGCGTTGATCCGGGTCCACCAGATCAACGCTGCATTTTTTTTTCTCGAGTATTTTTTACTTTATAGAGACCCATGGTCCCCCTCTTGATCATTGATTAATTTCAGTGCAAGAGTCGTACAAGTATTATTTATATATATATATATATATATATACTCAATCAGCCAGACATTGATCCTATCAAAAAAATGTGTTTGATCTGTGTTTTTTCTTCCTTAAACGCCATATAGGATTTATACTACTACAGCCCATCCTACCTCATTGATACCATCATTAACACTCTATCTAATTTTTCTGTTTTTTCTGTCCTAGTCATTTCCTTTTAGTCAAATAAATACTGATTTAATTCAGGGCTAAAAATCTATGTCTTAGTTGTTTTCCTTTAGTCAGACAAAACACTGATTCAATTCAGGGCTAAAGTTGTTTTTTGTTTGTTTTTTCTCCTTTTTTTTCTTTCTTTCTTTTTACCTTCAAGTCTTTTGTGTAAGTATATATATATATTTTGTTTTTGTTTTTTCCCTTTAGTCAGGCAATATACTGATTTAATTCAGGGCTAAAGCTTTTTATTATTTATATTTCACACTTTTTTGCATATCGAATTAACTCTATGCAAGATTGTGTGTCTATTGTGTCAATGTTTTTTATCAATGAATCTAATTCAAGGCAGAGACTATTTGCTCCTGCATCTCTTGTTCTGCCTTTCTTTCTTTTTATTTTCTTTTTCCCTTTTTCAGTTCCTTCTATAACATTTTGTTCCTCACCACAGTCTCATCCAATCATTCCTCTGATGCAGCTGATGCTGGGATCTATTTGATCTATCCCCCGGGGTTGCGATGCGCCCAGTCCATGACCCGTCACCCGTCCCACCCCTGACGGGGGCGGGTCCTGACCTTGACGCATCGGCGTCATGCTCTCCACGTCCCACTAGCGGCGCCGCTGGCTTCCGCGTAGTGGGGCACCCAGTGGATTACCATCTAGCGCTTTGGCGCTGCGGGGCTGGGAGGTGGCCGCATGTGTTCCCCAGCTGCCCCTCCCCTCGCTTCCCCCGTCGCGTCATCACGTCCTTGCATGACGCTGGCGTGAGCACGCCCCCTGGCCCGCGGCCATATAACGGCTGTCACTGACCGGGTACTTTCGAGGTTTCGCCATGTTCTCCTTGCGGCATGCAGCCTGGCCCGGCATTCTTTTCCCAGGTAATCCCCTTGCACACCTCCACACTGCTCCACTGACACCAGCAGTGGCTTCCTTAGATGCACTAACACCTATTTCACTCATTCCCCCACACTTAACTTCTGCTCTTCGTTTTTATTCACACATGGACACTCACTTTCTCTTTGGCCCCTCATTCCAGTTTTCTTCCCCCCACATTCACTCTCCACCTCCTACATTTAGGACACCTCTTACACTTTATTTTCCTTTTACCTCCACAGTTCTCCCTCTGTCTCCTGGGCCTCGTTGTTTGCCTCGGCCTGGCGACCCCCGTGGGTGCCTTGGCCCCATTGATGGCCGTGGCTGACGTTTCTTAGGGCTCGCTCTCTGCCTCAACCCCGGGGGAGATCTGGTGGACCCGGATCAACGCTGCACTTTTATGTATGGGTCAATACTGACCAATGCATTATCTGTGAGTATATCAGTTACTTGCATCCCCAATGTCTCTTTCCTCCACACCTCTGTACATATATTAATATACGGTTATTGTTTCAATGCAGCTCAATTGCATCATGACTCCTGACGATTGGTTACAAGCCAAGAAACGCGTAGAGCTAACAACCTATCATGCACATAATATTTTACAGTAAAATGTATTTTTCTCTGCAACTGTATAATCGATAATTGAATTATGTCTGTTTATATACTGTTTACAATATGCTTCATGGTGATTTATTACGTGTTCACTCACGATTGTACCTGGTTTCAAGATCTGTTATTAAATTTTATACCAGTATTACCCTGCAATATTTCTTTTGAATAACCTCATCCTATATAAGATTTGCCTCTGATATTTAATTTTGACATTTTTTTCAATTTGTATACATTCACCAACTTGCCTCACATAAAGTCCCGCTTCCATTCTCTGCTTTCTCTAGAACTATAAAGGTGTTGCACTGTTGAAAGTGCAGCCAGCACGCCCATATCTTGTGAAATGTGTTTTATGTTGCCATTGGTTCTCCTATATAATTTTTTTTATTATTGTGTTTTTAAAATTAAATTTAAAAAAATTGCAGGCGGAGGGAGTAGCAGGGCACATAGTACAAAGGGAGCTGTTGGGTATTTATCCTCCTGGGCAGTAATGTGAAGCACAGAAGTGGTGTGTGTTTGTCCCTAGTGCAATGTTTGCAGCCGATATTAGCGAGGCTTGTCCCAGTCTTTTCAGAGAAACCAGTAATTCTGTGTAGAGTTGAACTTTACACGTACATACTTTACTATCTTTCAGTCAAAGAAGGCCTGTGCACCCCCGGTCCATTTTTATTTATTTATTTATTTATTTTTGCATTTGTTATACAGTACCTAAAAAAAAAGAAACAAACAAGAGTTCTCTGCTTCATTCCCCTACATATCACATACAATACGGGTCTGTGTATAAATGTTTTCACAGAAGAGTCACCCAACTTTTAGCCAAGATCCACATATTTCCTGGAATAAATTGCAAAATGTGTCAATCCTGGGTAAAACTGTATGAATCTTTGTTGAAAAATATATAAATATACTCCATAGTATCTTAGTAGATCCTTTTTATAATAGCTCCCACTACAGTGTGTTTCTCACTCTTCCTTCTATGTTTGCAATGTCTTGTTTCCAGTCATATGTCTTATACTCTATTTCATATCATCTCCACAGATTATTCTAGGAGAAGGATCCACACTGTTTAGCGATCAAAATGCAACGCGTCCATGTGCAGTTTTAGAGAGAAGGAAGTGTTGTTTATATGATGTCATGCCAGTCTTCTCCCCCTTCCTTTATAAATCCTTCTTTTTTTTTTCTTTTTTCTTTACATTTCTTCAGTTACTTTCTGGTTTCCAGGCCCAGGCAAATTATGTAGGCCTAGAAACCAGGAAGTAACTGAAGAACTGTTATTAAAAAAAAATAAATTAGTTTAAAACCAGTAAATATTATATACTTCCCTACCTATCCTAGCAGCATGAGGATTAAAAATAGTCAATGTTGGTTGAGAGAGTGAAATTCCACTTTAAAAATCCAGGATTCATTGAGGATATGGAGGCAGCCAGTATTCTTAGCACTTTACAAAATGATTGCAGAATTTTAGTTACAAAACAATTCAATACAAGAGGAATTGGGGGGGGGGGTCTGATTGTTAGAGCTTACAATCTAAGATGGAGGGTTAAGTGATATAAAAGGTAATAACTGTGGAGGATGATCTGAAGGAGAATAAGTTTTGTTAGGTGGAAGGCAGGATAGGCTTCTCTGAAAAGATGAGTTTTCAGGGATCGCTTAAAGGTTGATGGAATGAATGAAAAGAAATACGTAATTTTGACCATAGCTTATATTTCTCATTATACTGTGTAAGCATAGCCTGTCAAATTATCTTGAAACATGCTTAAAGAATCCATAAAGCCATCTGTTAGAAACTTGTGAGTTTAGTAAATGTATACTCCATAGTAATTATGTGCAATCTCTGTTTTACAGCTGCCATATGCCATTGTAAATTGTGTGGAGTGCTTCACGTTACGGTTACTGTTTGAACAAATACTTAATCAGCTGTACAATCACCGCCCAGCTCCTGACAATGAGTATTCCTCCTATGAGAGATGTGACACGTTTAATGAGTTCATCCGCTTGTATAAGAAGGCAATTTCAAGTCAAGGATTTGGGAATGAAACCATTTACATTGTGAGTATATTGACATGTGAAGTGTGCCAGTGTTATCTGTTCACATAAACCTTTGTGTCTCCGCTATTCCTAATTTAGTGCCTCTTGGAGGCACTGTGTATTAAGGCGACCATACACAGATTGAAATTTGGCCGGTTCAGCCAGGACCGGCTGAATATTGATCCATGTGCAGGCAGGTTCTACACAAGTCTATCTTTTTTGATCGACTTATGTACAACAGCCCGTCAAGTTTTTCTGCATCGATCAGTGCTGCCGGGTATGGCTGGCAAAACTGATCACTGTAATCTGACTGTGGGGAAGTCTCCCCTTTGTCAGAATACAATAGCTCAGTGGGAAGCATTCTCCAATCCACATTCTCCATATCCTCCTTTTTAAATGAATAATGTATGGCCAGCTGTAAACCAGCCATACATGGATCAAAAATTGCCCAGTTCAACAGGGACCGGCCAAATTTCAATCCATGTATGGGCAGGCTAGTTGTAGGCAAGTCGATCTATTGATTGACTTGTGTACAACCAGCCTGTTGGGTTTTTCCCAAACAATTAGCACATCCAAATATAGCTGATCGTTGTATTACCAAAGAAAGTGAAACCTTGCGAGCAACTATGATGAATAACTCAAAATAAACAAGTCTCCCCAATGTTCGAACACAATAACTCAGCAGGAGTGAATCCCCCATCCAACTTGAATGCAGCTTAATGCATGCTCTCCGGTGTGAAGAAGCCCTTGGAGCACAAGAGTCGGAAATGACTACTATTCTTTGTATTCTTTGATTGGTGTGATATTCAATATGAGTGGCCTTACATGTCGGTGCATCCTTTTTTGATGTAGGTTACCACTTGGTTCTGCAGGTGCATGTTCGTATATACCGCCAGCATGAAACCTCTATAAACTTACTTCTAACCTACTGCTTCAAAGTGGAATTTCAATTTAAGTGATGTTTTTCCTTCTGGTTGGAAACGCGGTCTCTTGCATAGTTGTGCTTTTGTTTGCATTGCTTGCTTTTTAACCAATTGGGTGCATTATTGCTGCCATTCAGACTTGGTACACCTTTTTTGAAGTTCATTTACTTCCGGTGGGTGAAAGACCCTTCAATTGGTAGCACAGTGTAGACTGACGAATAACCAGAAGTCGTGGTTTTCTAAGCTGGAGCTGCTTTGCTCCTCCATATTAAAGTGGGTTGTAAAGGGTATTTTTATGTATTTATAATAAACATGGTATACATACCTGCTCTGTGCAGTGGTATTGCACATAGCAGCCCAGAACCTCCTCTTCTGGGATCCCCTGCTGGTGCTCTTGGCCTCTTCTTCTCTGTGTGCCACCGTAGGAAGCATCTTCCTATGGTGGCACATCTGCAGGCTTGCTCTCAAGGCGGGCTGTGTGCGTCCATAGACACGCCCAGCCTCGCCCCCACTCTTTTCTCAAAGGATTTGTTTGACAGCAGCAGAAGCCAACAGCCCCCACTGCTGTCTCTGAGCCTGTAGAGAGAGAGAGAGAGATCAGTGCTGCTGCAGACAGGCACAGGACTGGATTGATATAGGACTCGGGTAAGTATCAAGGGAGTTGAGGGGGCAATACAGCTAGTGGGATATTTTTTTGCCTTAATGCAGGTAAAAAATGTCCAGCCTTTAGAACCACTTCAAGTGCTCTAGCAGAATTGGGACTGCATTTTTTTTTTCAAATTAACTCTGCAAAGAAAAGATTGGCTGTGTTTTCAGGGGGGGGGGGCAAAGTGGTGCATCATAAACTATTCATCACCGTTCACAGGCAACAGACCCAAATAAGAAAAAAATTATATATTTATATATAGTTTTAGGGGTTGATTTACTAAAGGCAAGTGCACTTGGAAGCGCAGTCGCTGTATATCTGAGGGGAAGCTCTGCTGATGTTATCATCCAATCATGCGCAAGCTAAAATGCTGTTTTTCTATTTTCCTTGCATGTCCCCCCCAAATCTACAGCGACTGCACTTTTAGTGCAAAGTATATTTGCCTTTAGTAAATAACCCCCAATGTTTTATTTGTGAGTGTCTTGTGTTACCATAATGCTCTTGCTTTCTTTAGGTCTTGGATAAAGCTGAGCTCCTTCGGGAAATGGAGGCAAATGTTCTGCCTGGTTTCCTCAGACTTCAGGAACTGGTAGGTATACACACTTCTCAGTCTCAACTGTTAGCACACAAAAAATAATTAAAATAGATTCTCTCTCTCTCTCTCTCTCTCTCTCTCTCTCTCTCTCTCTCTCTCTCTCTGTGCAAGGGTAAAAGACACATGCAGGTTAGAGGTCAAGAAAAGGTCACAAAAGGAGCAAATAAAAATGGTAGTCCATCAAAAAAGCAAAATATACAACATCCTACCTTAAGACTCCTTTCACACTGAGGTGTTTTTCAGGTGCTAAAGGGCTAAAAATAGCACCTGAAAAAAACGCCTTCTCTGCAGCCCCGGGGTGAAAGGCCAGGTGCTTTCACGCTGGAGCAGTGCGCTTGCAGGACGTTAGAAAAAGTCCTGCAAGCAGCATTTTTGGGGCGGTGGAGGAGCCGTGTATGCCCCTGCCCATTGAAATGAATGGGCAGCGATGCCAAAGCGCTTCGGCACTGGCACTTTTTGGCCGCATTTAACCCTTTCTTCGGCCACTAGCGGGGGTTAAAAGCGCCCGGCTGGCGGACAAAAAAACGCCGCTAAGATGGTAAAGCACCGCTAAAACTAGCTACGCTTTACCACTAATGCCCGGTGCGGTTCAGTGTAAAAGGGCTCTAAATAAAGCTATCCAGAACAAGCTCCTGCATAAAAAATGTCAAATACAGAAAGTGGTGGGGAAAAAAAAGCGTATTATAAACATTCCCAAGATGTCCACCATTGCACATGGCAAACAGCAGGCAGGAACGGACCAGTGATATTTAGTAACCTGACATAAAAATGAAAAGCGATGCTAGGACAACATAGCAACAAATGAGCCAAATACACACAAAAAAGCTACACAAGACCAAACACCCCACATGTGCCAAAAGTAAACAAGTATAAGAGTGAATAGCACCCCTCACAAGACAAAGACCGTAGATACAAAGAAAACACAGACTGTACACAAAGATGGAAATACATACTAATGTACAAAATGTAAATCAAAAACAGTAGAAATCTCTCCTGCGCTCAGGTGTCCAGTGACTACGTATGTGGTGTGACCAACTTTATTATCGGTTTGACCCTCTCGACATTAGGTCCTGGTGTGTCGATTTTCAGAACAGCGCACCTGTTCCCTTGTCAAAGCCTTTTACGAATGCTCGTTTGTGAGTATACATTTTGCTGTTTTAATGCTTTAATAAAGCTTTACCAGTGGTAATGCACTAGGTTGGTGTGCCCTCCTTCTTTTCTTGTTTCCCTTTAGTTTTTCAAAATGTAAATCAACCAGATAGCAGAAACCTGAGGAGTATATGAATAGTTGCCGAGGAGCAATGATGGTGAGAACCACAAGACAAAGGCAGTCCCATACATTCTGCAGTTTTCTTTCCTTTAATAAAGAAAATTGCTTGCTTTCCCCTATCATCACAGTCAGTGTTGATGGGGCAAGCCCTCCCACTGCGCTATTGTATTCTGACAGCAGAAGGTTTCGCCAGCTGACAGAATACAATGATCACTGCTGTCTATAGCTTCTGGCAGTGATCAAACAAAAAAAGACAGGCTGGTTGTACTAAAATCAATTGACTTCAGTACAACAAGCCTGCCCATATGTGGCTAGCTTAACATCACTGGAAAAAGAACATGCCTTCCCAAACAAAGGGAGTGGATATGGAAATCTTCTTCCGTTAAAGAAAAAGGGTCTGGACACTAAGAAAACCACACAGGAGAATCTTGTATAGCATATAAATTGCAAAAAGTGCAAACCATACAGTTAGCACATATAGTCAAAGAGTTTGCCAAAGATCAGAGTCAGAACGCATAACTATAAAGAAGGCCTTTAACTGGATATACGTCTAGTCGGGAGGTGTATATATACTGCTAACTGTTCTGCCCATCATCAGGAATCACCAATGGGTAGTCACCCAGAAGTTCCAAAATAAAATAGAAAGCAATTGAGGCTTAGCTGTTCATTAAGCCCCTTAGGAGCCAAAGTTTGTAATTGGATCCAATGGCTGGTGTCCCCCTCCCTTTTCAGGGTAAGGGTTGAACGTGGTCAAACAGAATGTACTTTAAAGTTGGTATAGGATGATTCTTTTCCAAAAATTGGCGTTCCACTGGTTGGTTGGAAGTCCAGGAAGCAATTGCCTGGCAGATCTGTGGTTGTTGAACTGATCCCTAAAAGAGGTGATAGTCTTGCCTATATAGTACAGACTTCAGGGACAATATATTACATATACTGATGTACTAAAAATCTGTGTTCTATATACATGCATTAGGCCAATTGCAGGCGTAGAAATAATTGACCGGTAAGCATATGGCAACATGTGATACAATCTGAACACCGGTAACAGCTGGGGTTTGCCAGGACTGAGCTAGGTGGATGTTTTAGTAATGGGTGGTGATTCCGTGTGCATAAGGAGGTCTTTCAAGCTTTTTTCCTTCCGACAGCTCATGAGGGGAGGTGTGTTAGCTAATGTTAAGCTTTGATTGCTTGAAACGATCTGCCAATAGGAATAGACACCATTCTTCACTTTGACTCTCTCCTGAGTACCAAGTTGTAAAAAAGGTTAGATTTTGTGGGATTTTATCCTGGGGGCACAATTGGGACTCCCCAGCAGTTTTTCTACACACTACTCATTGTCTCTGTTCCTGGAGGAGTTTTCTTGAAAAGAAACGTTCAGAAAATAATTCTGTTATTTCATCAAGATGTAGTTCAGCTGTTACGGGATTGGAGTTTCTCCTACGGTATAGCGGAGTCCCCAAGATTGTGTTGTCATCAATGACTATTTTATAAATGTTAAGATCCAGGAAGTGTCAGTATCGGACGCTTTAACGATAAATCTGATTGGGGTAGGCATATCACTGAACTCAAATATCATCACCACTTTCAGACCAAAGGAGCAAAAGTTTGCCTATATAGTGACGACAAAACAACACGTGGTGACAATCTGTGTAATATGATATTGTGTTCACTTCCATGTTGTAGTGTCTTGAGAAAGGATTGCGCTTCATCGAAACTTCAACAATAAAAATACTGCTGTTTTGATCTATTTCCTCTAAGACCCGTGAGTGCCTCCTTTACCAGTTTTGAAATTGTATGGCTTTCTTTGTGGTTGAGCGCCTGGGGCATTTACCACAAACCTAGAAGTGAGGTGCCTACCCTTGTGACTATGTATGTGTGAGATATAGATGGAGAGAGAGAGAGCTACTTTAATGACATCCTAGTTTTAGTCAGTAGGGTTCCATATTGAGTTGGTCCAAACTTTGCAGCTATAACAGCTTCAACTCTTCTGGGAAGACTGTCCACAAGGTTTAGGAGTGTGGACAGAAGTGCATTTGTGAGGTCAGGCACTGATGTTGGATGAGAAGGCCTAGCTCGCAGTCTCCGATCTAATTCATCCCAAAGGTGTTCTATCTGGTTCAAGTCAGGACTCTGTGCAGGCTAGTCAAGTTCCTCCATCCCAAACTCGCTCAGTCATGTCTTTATGGACCTTGCTTTGTGCACAGGGATGTTGGAACATGAAGGGGCCATCCCCAAACTGTTCCCACAAAGTTGGGAGCATGAAATTTTGTTCAAAATGTCTGGGTATGCTGACACCTTAGGAGTTCCCTTCAGTGGAACTAAGGGGCCAAGCTCAACCCCTAAAAAACAACCCCACACCATAATCCCCCCTCCACCAAATGATTTGGACCAGTGCACAAAGCAGGGTCCATAAAAATATGAATGAGCAAGTGTTTGCGAATTATTGAATTGAGAAACCTACGGTGGCTTCATATGTGATAAATGGAGGTTGTTGTAAGTTTTTTAAATGAGAAGTATGGCCAAAGCTATTTTGGCTATATTTCTCCTGTAGGTCACAAGGGTGCAGTTCGTTCTGCACTCTTGTGACCTGTTTGAAGATGACAGCAGGCTAAAGCCCGCCCCCTCCACAGCCCAGCACTCCAGTAAGCGCTGGAGGGGCAAAGCAGAGAGCTGGTAACTGACAGCCACCAGCTCTTTGCTCACTGAAGACTGAGTTCTGAGCGATAAGTTGGCTTTCGTCACTCAGTTCTCAGTCTTAAAAGCAGCGGTGTACAGAATCTTCATAGGATCGATGCTGCATCCACCCAGGTGAGTATAATTTTTTAAATGAAACCCGTACTTCTCTTTTAAGTCTCCAAGTCTTGTTAATGCACCGAGAGATCTTTAATGTGTCGGTACGTTGCTATATACCAACGTTTCCCTATTTGCTTCTTGAGAAAAGAGATCGTGGCAGGTCCTTGAGCATTACAAACAAACCTCAAGCCTCATACACGCTAGTAGTTATTTTTTTTCATTCAACCCAGCAGGGCTGAATGAAAAAAATACTGACAGCTCCGGAGGAGCTACTGTATTAACTATCTAATGTTAGTACAACGATTTCCTCGACTGATATTGTGTTCAGCCATTGGCTGAAAGTACTGATTGGCAGACCTTTTTCGGTCATGCCCCATAGACAGAAGCCATCTCAGCTGTAGTACACCTGACAGAATGCTACCCAACATTCCGCCCATGTGTACTAGGCTTTAGGATGATGTCTTGCAGTCTGTTGGCTCTTGGTGAGACATCTGCTCTGCTATGGGGAACCCGAAACTATATATAGAGATATCTCTCTCTCTCTCTCTCTCTCTCTCTCTCTCTCTCTCTCTATCTATATCTATATCTATATATATATATATATATATATATATATATATATAGATCTATATATAGATTATCTATCTATATCTATAGATATCTTAGATAGATAGAAAAATGAAAATAAAAAATAAAATGACAGTCGTTTTTGTCACACCATATTTGCGCAACTTTTTTGCATTAAAAAATAGGACAACAGTAAAGTTAGCCCAATTTTCTTTTTTATATAGTGAAAGATGATGTTACCTCAAGTGAATTGATACCCAACATGTCACGCTTCAAAATTGCGCCCGCTCTTGGAATGGTGACAAACTTTTACCCTTAAATATCTCCATAGGCAATGTTTAAAAAATTCTACAAGTGGCATGTTTTGAGTTACAGAGGAGGTCCAGGGCTAGAATTATTGCTCTTGCTCTAACGATCTTATTTATTTAACTTTTTTATTTATTATTTTTAAACTGTTCTTTTAAAAAAACATCCCTTGTAATTGAAAAAAACATGACTTGACCTCTTAAATATAAGATCTGGGGTCAAAAAGACCTCAGATCTCATATTTACACTAAAATGCAATAAAAAAAAAAAAAAAAAAAGTCATTTGTAAAAATAATAATTAAAAAAAAAAAAAAGTCCCTTTTTAAGAGCTATGGGGGGAAGTGACGTTTTGACGTTGCTTCCGCCTTGCAATGGTATGGAGGTGGGTGGGGGCCATCTTCCCCTCACTCAGCTTCATACCACACACGGAGAAGGATCCGATCACCTCCACCACTGCCGGCGGCTCCGATAAGCGGCAGAGGGCAATGGAGGGTGCCCTCTCCCGCCTATGATTAAAAGTGATCTTGTGGCGAATCTGACACGGAAACCACTTTTATCTGAAAGCCGACCACCTGCTCTTGAAGAGGATACCAGGGTTATGGCAGCTAGCTACCATACATATTGTACAATCTTTTGGCCTACCAAAAACAATAGCTTTCCTAGTTGTCCGTTAAGCTTAAAACGGAGTTATACCCAAAAGTGGAACTTTCACTTATATGCCTCCCCCCCCCCCCCCCCCCTCTGGTTTCATATTTGCACCTTTCAGGGAGGAACAGGGTCCCCTTCCCCACTTCCAGGAGACAGGTTGCAGCCCAATCTCCCAGGCTCCTCCTTCTCCCACCACCGGGCCAGTTGGAAAGTGCGCATGCGCTGTAGGGAACCAGCAGTGAAGCTGAAGGGCTCCACTGCCTGGTTCCCTTACCAGGAATAGCGGCGGCAGCACCCGGGAGTAGATCCGAAGATCGGCTGGGGTGCTGACATCCGGGTTCCCAGGACAGGTAAGTTCCCTAATAGTAAAAGTCAGCAGCTACAGTATTTGTAGCTGCTGAATTTTATTTTTTTTTTGACCCAGGCTGGACCTCCTCTTTATGCAGCCTTGCTGGGAGATTTATATTATTGGTTGTGATATTTGTTTAGTAGTTTTCATAAAATTTGAGAGAGTTTATCTCAAAGTGCAGCTCTTCTATTCTCATGTATATGTTCTGTGTGTGTATGTATAATCTATATCTCACAAATGCTTATATTTGTCTCTCTACATTTTTTTTGTAGACACAGAGTAACGTGACAGTGATATTCCTGACTGAAATTGTTTGGGAAACCTTCCGACCAAACACTGGCTGCTTTGAGCCTATAACAATATACTTTCCTGACTACAGCAAAGGTATTTTCTCCCTTATTTATTTGTCATTGTAAGCATCCTTTTGTACTTTGTGACACAACACAAATCTGCCCATTATTTCGTATCTCCTCACAGCTAGCATGAAATCAAGAAGTGCAGGAAAACTTTTAGGGCTGATGATGCTGAAGATGACAGTATCCTAAGCTGGGTCCAGTTCGTTTTGTTGCTTATAGGACCATGAAGTCACATTACTCATGAACATACTGATATACATACATGCATGCATACATACATACATACATACATGTATATTTAATGACCAGGTGTACCCAGTTTTTGTTGACTCATAAGATGTACTGCACAAGAAGCTGGAGTCTCACCCAGCACCACATGTAGAAAAATGTGAGAACCTAAAACTACATTAAAGTTGCATCTTGCAGAAGAGACATGCAATAAAACAAGCTTATCTGCTTGTTCACAATCTTCTTTAAAATCCTCAGCACGCCTCAGTGCTGGAATGACTAAACTCCTGTGCGCATGTGCAGGAGTTACATTATCCCCTTTTAGCCAAACAAGACAGCCAAAAATCCTATGCTTGGAAGAAGCCAGGGAGAAGATGTCGGCACCATGTTGCTGCAGCTGTGTATCTGCAGACTTTAATTTACTTTAAGGCCACTTTCACACTGAGGCGCTTTACATGTGTTTTTAGTGCTACAAATAGCGACTGCAAAGCGCCTGTACAGCACCTCTACTTTACTCCGGTGTGAAAGCACAATTTGCTTTCACACTGGAGCGGTGCGTTTGCGGGTCGTTAAAAAAAAAGAGAGTCCTTCAAGCAGCATCTTTGGGTCGGTTTAGGAGCGGTGTATACACCACTCCTAAAACGCCCCTGCCCATTGAAATTAATGGGAACCGCTGCCGAAGCGCCACTACACGGGCGGCATTAACCATTTCTGGACCGCCCACCGTCGTTATACGTTGGCACTTTGAAGAGAAATATTGTTGTTATGGCAGCAGCTAGCTGCTGTAACCCCGGTATCCTCTTCTTCAGCGGGCGGTTGCTTCAAGATAAGTGGTCTCTGCGGCAGATTTGCTGCAAGATCACTTTTATCGGCGGCAGGAGAGGGGCCCGCCCCCTCCCGCCGCGCTCTGCTGCTTACTGGAGCCAGCGGCAGAGGCGATCGGATGTTCTCCCCTGTGTGACTTGGAGATGAGTGAGGGGAAGATGGCCCCCACTCGTCTCCATATCATTGCAGGGTGGAAGTGACGTCATAGCTCTTAAAGGGCCATTTTTTTTTATATATATTTTTTTTAAATGACAAAATTTTTATTTTTATTATTGCATTTTAGTGTAAATATGAGATCTGAGGTCTTTTTGACCACAAATCTCATATTTAAGAGGTCCTGTCATGCTTTTTTTCTATTACAAGGGATGTTTACATTCCTTGTAATAGGAATAAAAGTGACACAATTTTTTTTTTTTTTAAAGAACAGTGTAAAAATAAAAGATAAAATAAATAAGAATAAAAAAAAAAAATTTTTTTTTAAACGCGCCCCGTCCAGCTCGTGTGCAGAAGCGAACGCATACGTGAGTAGCGCCCGCATATGAAAACGGTGTTCAAACCACACATGTGAGGTATCGCCTCGATCGGTAGAGCGAGAGCAACAATTCTAGCCCTAGACCTCCTCTGTAACTCAAAACATGCAACCTGTAAAATGTTTTAAACATCGCCTATGGAGATTTTTAAGGGTAAAAGTTTGTCGCCATTCCACGAGCGGGTGCAATTTTGAAGCGTGACATTTTGTGATATCAATTTACTCGGCATAACATCTTTCACAATATAAAAAAAAATGGGCTTACTTTACTGTTGTTCTTATTTTTGGAATTCAAAAAAGTGTATTTTTTCAAAAGAAGTGCGCTTGTAAGACCGCTGTGCAAATACGGCATGACAGAAAGTATTGCAACAACCGCCATTTTATTCTCTAGGATGTTAGAAAAAAAATGTATAATATTTGGGGGCTCTAAGTAATTTTCTAGCAAAAAACAAAAAACTGTTAACTTGTAAACAACAAATCTCAGAAAGAGGCTCGGTCCTTAAGTGGTTAACCCCTTTTTCGGCCACTAGCGGCCAAAAACCGCCCCTGAAACTACTGTTAAAACTAGCGTCGCTTTACCGCCGACGCCCTCACCACCCCAGTGTGAAAGTAGCCTAAAGCTGAACTCCGGGATAAGCAAAGACTTTATGAATACAAGTAATATGTGTGTATTCTTTGTTAAGTCTTGGTGTGTTTTTTGTGTATTTCTTCCAGATCTGTGCAGTAATCCCAGTGTGAAAAATGTTCTGTATTAAAAACTAGCCACTGCTGTTCTTTCTCCTTAAGCAGGGTGGCTTGTCTCCACTCCTTCCTGTTGTTTTTGCAGGCAGCCTGTAGTGGGTGGTCCCTCCCAGAGCTCCGCTCTCTGCATACTCTGCACACAGCCTGAGGTCACTGCTATTTTTACAGGAATCTGGGTGTCTAAGGGCATTTGATGCTCACAAGATGTATTTGTTTTTTGTTTCAAGGGAATATAGTTTATTCAAAAGTTGTTGTGCCTGGAATTCGGCTTTAGAGCTGTATAGGGGACAAGGTTAAAGGTCACAGCAGAGATTGACGCGTTTCACTAATCAAATTCGCTTAATCATAATCGGATTATGATTAAGCGACTTTTGATTCGTGAAACGTGTCAATCTATGCTGTGTCTGCATTGTCATTTTGATGGATTTTTATCTTCAATAAAGTAACTTATTCCTTCATATCTTGGAGTGCGGTCTTTGACAGGCTGTCTTGCACTGTCACTTAACACAGAACCCTTGGGAAGCCTTGCTATATAGACCAATATGTCACTTATTTAGGGCAGAACAAAAGTGGGTCTGATTTGTGTTCATTGCAACCAGGCAAAGGGCACAGAAAAGGCCAAATATCATTTTTTTAAAAGTTAAACGGTAGCTTGGAAACTTTGGTACCTTGAAATATGCACTGCAGTACTTGATGACACCTAATCCAAGTTCTTTAAAATCTAGGCACCCTGGCTAGACTACAACAGCCATATGATTATTGATCACTCTCTCCTTTCACAATTTACAAGTCAGGGCATTGGAATATGCCTGCGTCTAGCCAGTACCCATGACTCGGCTCACCCCTATCCCTTCTCCCCTATCCCACCTTGCTCTCTTAACCCAATCTGCCCCACTTCTCCCTTGTTTTTTCTTTTTTTTTTTTCCCTCTTTCTTATGAAGTCAATAATATAAGTTACCCCAAACCCAGGTTTGCTAATAGCTTTTTAGAATCATTTTCTTTTACTCTCTCCTTATCATTCATATTGTAACTACATTATGTAGAGGGTGAGGGAATACATATTAGCAATAGAATCTCAGTACACTCTGTTAAATGCACTAATGTATTATATAGAGATTTTAATAAAGACTTACATTTGTTCCTTTATCACCATATCCACTTGTTTCATGATTATTCTTAGGCCTCATGCACACAGGACTTTTATTTAACTCTCCTAGAAGCCAGCAGCGTTTTTGCAGAAAAAGTGTCTTAAAGTGGTGTTCCGACCAAAATTATACTTTTTAAATAAAAATACCCCTATAATACACAAGCTTAATGTATTCTAGTAAAGTTAGTCTGTAAACTAAGGTCTGTTTTGTTGGTTTATAGAAGTAGTTTGTTATTTTATAAACTCACAGCAGGCCGTGGCCATCTTAAGTGTGGGCATCTGAAGCCAGACTGTATTTCTTCCTGGATCTCATCCTTGCAGATCTCGCACATGCTCAGTGCAGCACAAGCAGTGTAATAGGTTTCAGGTCAGGTTTCCATAGCAACGGCAGTTTCAGAGGAAGTTGCTACCCCTTCCCAGAAGGCATTGCAAACAGGAAATGATGCGATGGGCCGCGGCCAGGGAGGAGGAAGTGAAAAATGAATACAGCAGATATACAGTAGGTGCTGAGAAAAAAAATAAAAAATATCCAATTTGTTTACAGTGCACAGTTTAGTGAGGGATGCTGAAGAGTTGTAAAAGTGGGTGGAACTCCACTTTAAGCTTTTACAGACGTTAAGCTCTTGGGCGTTCATTCATTTCATTGGCCAGAATAAATAATTTATTCTGGTCATTGAAATTAATGCTCAAGCACTCATGTTTAACAGCTTTTAGAAGCTCTTATCAACTTTTAGAAGCTGTTAGCAGCTGTTAAGCATCATGTACACTGCTGCTGCTAAACGGATGTTTAGGAGCAGTTGGGGCATTTTTTTCAACTGCTCCTAAACTCTCCTCTGTTATCTTATCTGTCCATGTACACAGGGTAGTTTACAGAAGTTTCTAAGCCAAGGGTCTTCAAACTATGGCCCTAAAGTTGTTCAAGAACTACAATTCCCATCATGCCTAGCCATGTCTGTGAATGTCAGAGTTTTACAATGCCTCATGGGATGTGTAGTTCCGCAACAGCTGGAGGGCCGTAGTTTGAGGATCCCTGTTCTAGGCAGCTGAGTTTAGAGGTCTTTTTTGGAACACAAAAAAATGCGTTCAGAAGCCGAGTTTACAGCTTCTGAACGCAAACGTGGCATGTAAACACGGCAAAATGGACGTTTTAATTGTCGGTTATTATCTGTCAAGTTAAATCGTTCAGGAGAGGTTGTAAAAATATCCTGTGTACGTGAAACCTTAGTGGCTTCAAATGTTTTTTCTGCCCAAACTCTGCTGCTCCTGAACGCACTGGCAGTGGGTTTTTTTTTTACTGCCTCTAAAAACTCTTGCCACTAAACGCTGCTAAAAGCCTGTGTGTATAGACACATAGGCTAACATGGAGGGGCGTTTAGAGGCTGGAAAAAAAATCGTCAGGCACCCCTAGAAGAAGCTGTAAAAACGTCTAGTGTGCATGAGGCCTAAGAATTATTTTCTCCTCTTTATAAAATGTACATGTATTATCTTAATTGTTAGGCTTCATGTACATGGGACGTTTTTACAACCTCTCCTGAACGATTTAGCTCGACAGATAGTAACCGATGTTAAAAACTCCCAACTGCTCCTAAACGTTCGTTTACCAGCAGCAGTGTAAATGAGGCCTTAGGCTTCATGTACACGGGACGTTGTTTAACCTCTCCTGAACAATTTAACTTGACAGCTAGAAACCGGAGTCTAAAAACGTCTATTTAGCCTCGTTGACATGCCGCGTTAAGCCGCGTTAATTGTGTAAAAAAGCGTTTACAAGCTGTTGCAGGCATTTGGCGTTTCAAATGCCTCTGAACATCCGTCTGAACCCATTTTTTTTTTTGCGTTCCAAAAAAGGCTTCTAAACTCCACTGCCTAGAAACGACTGTAAACAACACGGTGTACATATACTGATAGATAACAAAGAGGAGAGTAGGGGGGCAGCTGAAAAAAACTGCTCCTAAACGTCCGTCTACCAGCAGTAGTGTACATGAGGCCTAACTGAATGTAGACCTTGACACACTTCGATTATAAACCTGATGTTTGTTGAAAATTCAATACAGCTTTTGTGAAAGAAAAGCAGATCACATTTATGGAGTTTACAGATTTTACCTGTTGCTCGGATGTGCTCTGTAAAATTTTATCATTCTGTACTTTCCATTTATAGTGGAACTACAAAAGATTCTATCGAGTGACTATCCTGAGGAGTACTCGCCTGAGTTCTATGCATCATACATCAATATTCTCCTGGGTGTCTTCTACACTGTGTGCAGGGACATTAAGGAACTCCGACATTTGGTAAGATGTTTTAATTGAAGTTGCATGATTCCAAGCCTGGCTAGACATGAATAACATTATAATGCAGAGATTTGTCAATTGAAAGAAAAACTCTAACTTCACATTGTTTTACTGTGTACTGGTGAAATATTTTATAGCTTTTTTAAGTGGATGAGTTCCGTGCAGAGCTTGTCAGTCCCTGTAACATACCAGACACTTGTTCTTTTCTCTGACCGATCAATTTTTAGCCTAGCACAGACAGATGGTAGATGATGATTCCCATTGAAATAACACTACTTTTCTCCTGGTGGGAGTATTCTTGTAATATTTTATATGTCAAGTGTACCTCATAAATGTATATTTAAAAAAGCAGCGAATATGATATTTAACAAAGGTTTGGTGGAGTTGTATCTTCCTGGTACAATGGTTTTAAATTGCAGTGAGAGAATCGCCTACAGTGAATATGTAGTTAACATTGCATTCCTTGCTTTGAGTATGCCCCTCTGTGTGTTTTTTACCATTAAGGATCAGATAGTTTAAGAATGTCATTAATGTTCAGCCAACTGGTGTAAAGATTACGGAAATTACTAAGGCTCTATTCACACCTGAGCAGCCCTCCACTCCAAAAATGCTCCAAAGAAGCTCATGTACCAAATCTTGGTACAGAGGCAGAAGCAGTTGCTATTTTTGCTGCAGTTGTAGCACGTTTTGTGGCTTGATAACCGTGACAAAATTGCGCCGCGTTTGGGGTGCAATTCATTAAAATGGCATTGCAGATGCGTTCTGCGTCTTGTTCCAATTCTGGAATCGCGGGCACAATCGCAGTCTACGAGCCTTAAGCCTCGTACACACAATCTGTTTTTCCAACGGGAATTATGTGTTGAGACTGTTGGCGGAAAATCCTACCGTTTGTACGCTCTATCGGACAATTGTTGTCGGATTTTCCGCGGACAAATGTTGGATGGCAGGCTTTAAAATTTTCCATGGACAACGGTCTGTTGTTGGATTTTCCCATCGTCTGTACACAAGTCCGTCAGATTAAAGTCCAAAGTACATACACGCATGCTCGGAATCAAAGCTCACTAAGCACAACATTAGCAGAAGGTGCCCAAAGGGTGGTGCTAAAGAGCTGACAATTGTGTAGCGTTTGTATGCAAGACAAGTTCCTGGCCAACACCCTTCGCTCAAAAGTCTGACGTTTTGTTTGCGGAAAATCCGATCGTGTGTACGAGGCTTTAGTTTCTCTCTAAATTGTATTTTCAAATCATTTTGAGTGCACATTTTCCTAGATAAAACACTGGCCACAGTTAGCTTTATTATTTGGAGTCTTAAGTCAAATTTGTGGGTAATTTTTCTGTTCTGGCTAGAAAATAAAACCGGGAAAGTGATTGGTTGTTATGAGTGATATATTTCCATTTTCTTCTCTATAATTAACACACCAGCACAGTTATTCTGTTGGGTTTTTATATCCTATTATTAATATTTTGTATGCATTTTTTTCTTGGTTTCTTGCAGGCTGCTCTGAACTTTTCTAAATATTGTGAACCAGTGATAAAAGGAGAAGGCAAGTTTAAGTGATTTATTATTGCTGTCAACAGATTTTTTTTTTATATAGTTATCAGAGTTATGCCCCGTACACACGGTCGGACTTTGTTCGGACATTCCGACAACAAAATCCTAGGATTTTTTCAGACAGATGTTGTCTCAAACTTGTCTTGCATACACACGGTCACACAAAGTTGTCAGAAAATCCGATCATTCTGAACGCAGTGACGTAAAACACGTACGTCGGGACTATAAATGGGGCAGTGGCCAATAGCGTTCATCTCTTTATTTATTCTGAGCATGCGTGGCACTTTGTCCGTCGGATTTGTGTACACACCATCGGAATTTCTGACAACGGATTTTGTTGTCGGAAAATTTTATAGCTTGCTCTCAAACTTTGTATGTCGGAAAATCCGATGGAAAATGTGTGATGGAGCCTACACACGGTCGGAATTTCTGACAACAAGGTCCTATCACACATTTTCCGTCGGAAAATCCGACCGTGTGTACGGGGCATTAGAGTTGACCTTCAAAGCAGGATAAGTGAAATAATGGTCAGTTGGCCTGGTTGGACCAATACGATCATCTTAAGGGTTTTTTGCAGGTTTCCTGCTGGTTGCCTGTATGGAGAAAATGTCTTGGCTCAGGTATAGTATAAAAGCACTCTAAGGCTGGGTTAACACATGACCGGTGCGAATTGTATGTCCTTTTTCACTACGAATAAAAAAAGCATTTGTAAAGCTATTCAGGTCCATTTTTGATGTGGGTCTGATGCAAAGTTGCAAGACTCAGGACCATTTTTTGTCACAGCTGCGGTTTATGTGCTGGCCAATACAAAGTAGATAAAGGGTGTCAACTCCTGTAGTAGGAGAGCAATCCATGCTGAAATTCTGACCTAAATCCTGAACACAACTTAACACGTGCTATTCATAAGTGTTCCCATAGAACTCGATGAGCCTGGAATTTGCACCTGAACCGCACCGCAGTGCTCAGAAAACGCACAGTACTCTTTTTAAATTCGCATTGTAGATGCACCACATATATGTGAACAGCTTCAATGGAAATCCATGTTACTTCATATGTCACGCAAATTAAATGTGGCTCAAAACACATCCAATTTGCACATGTGAACCAAGCCTCAAGGAATTAAGTCACTATTTTCAAATTTTTTTGTGATTCTTGATCTTCAACAGTACCATAACCAATGCTTTAGTCTGTTAGCTATCACAACCAAAACTCTTATTTGGCATAAGCTGCCTCTGTCTGCCTCCTGGAGGATTTGTGATTGATGCCACTAGAGATGGGCTCAGGCAAGTTTGAAATCCTACGTGCCCGATCCCGCCAGGAAGTTCGACATTTCCCTATCTGTGCAGCTGCGGACCGGGAAATGTCTAACTGCCTGTGATTAGCCATGTGCCGGCTTCCCGGCGGGATCAGGCACGTGTGATTTTGAACACGCCCAAACCCATCTCTAGATGCCACATGTGTACGTTTTGCATCAATACTGCCAATGGGAGTTGGGTAGTGGCAACCCCCAACACTGATATGGAGCCCCAAGTGCCAGATAACTGCCTGCCTGAAAGCTTCATTCATGAGGTTTCCTGCTCAAAAACGGCACTGTCCCATTATTAAACCATCCTACACCTAAGCTCTCTGTGAAGGGTTACTAATGCATACAAAACCTGCTAAAATGCTCAATGACATTTACAATTGGTATACACCTCATTTTCTCTGTAACTTGCTTGATATTTTGCCCTCTGACAGTGCTATTGCTCTTTCAACATAGCTGGCCAAACATGGAGTGAATTTTGCTTCATATGTGGCCACTACAGTTGAATATTCTACCAATCGATTTCTGTTCAACTGCTTTGTTGGATAAAAAGAGCTCGATCAGCACTGCGGTGGAGATGGAGGAATTGGTTCAGTTTTTTTTTTGTTTTGTTCAGCCCACTGACTGAACGAAAAAGCCTGAACCATGTTATGGCCAACTTAATTTGATTTTATATTGCATAATAGAATTCTCTAGAAGTTTGTAAAAAAAGAAGTGTCAGGGAGATGATCTAATCTCTGTTCTGATTCTCCTTTTATTCTCCAGTCTCATATTGGGGTGGGTCCAGGATGACCTGGGCTCAGAGGTAGTGAGTTGAATGATGCTGGCCATCAGACTAAGAATATCTAGTGGGAGTAAAAAAGTACTGTGGACTAATTCTCTGGACTGAAGGCAAAGATTGCAGCAAAAGTTGGATTTTTTTAATTTATTTTTTGTCAGGCGGTCTGCTTTAAAATAGCTCCAATAAATAAAAATAGCTTTTTTTCCCCTCATATGTCCTTTTTTTATATTAATGCTACTGATCTCATATAGCTTTTTTCAAACACTTCCCATTGCCTTATACTCTTTCCAGTTTCAGCTACTTAAAGGAGAAGTCCAGCATGAGCTTTTTAGGCTGGGCTTCTCCTAAGGGTCACAGGAGTGCAGTTCGTTTTGCACTCCACTTTCAGAGGAGATCGGTCTGAAGTTTGCTCTCCCCTGACGTCACTGCCATCAGTCGAGGCAGCGTGTCATCCCGACTTCCGAGGTCTGGATTCACCAGCTGCCTTGATGGTTGGCAGTCTCAGCGAGCTGCTGATGGCCGCTCCCCACCCCTCCACAGCTCAGCGCTCCAATGAGCATGGAGAAACAGAGAGGAGAGCTGCAGACTGGCAGTCAGCAGCTCTCCTCTCGGGAATCTGAGAATCGAGCCATCGGCGGTGTTTCGGTGGCTCGGTTCTTAGTGCAGAGATGCCGGGGGGCAGCTGCAGCATCGGTCTGATGCTGCATCCACCTAGGTAAGTATAAAAACCCATACTTTTTCTTTTAATATTCTCTGGATCGGTTTTCTGATGACAGTGGTGGACTATGTCTGCACAATGTGCGTCACCACAGATGCTTTTATATCCATCAGGTGCACATGCGCAGATGGACAACTCTGAGGCATGGACAGGGTGACAATGCAAGACCGCAATTTGAGAAAATTGTCCCCCCATAACAGGAAGTGCCTGAAAAAAAAAACTTCAGGGCAGGATCATCAGGCACGACTTTATTGAAAGCTGCAGATATAATACAATTCAAACCATTTCGAATTACATTAACATGTTCAAGCTTATGAGGTTTTGGTCATGGGTTAGATTTACTCTTATTATCCGGAATAGGCAAATATTGTCTAAATTTGGGCATGTCTGCTCTTAAATCTTGATGTGCTTTGTGTATTTCTTCCATATCTGTGCAGTAATCCAGTGAAAATTTGCATTTGTGCATAAGCTTCTTGCAAATCCTAGTCACCCTGCATAGCAGGAGACTGCTGCTCTCTCTGTGTGCAGTGACTAGTTTGTATCTGTCCTCTCCTGTAGTTTTCTTCAGGCAACCTGTAGTGGATGAGCCTGCTGGGTCTCTCCTCAGCTCTGCACACAGGCTGTGCGGTCCAGTGATGATGTCACTTGTAAGTTTACACAGTAATATCTGGGTTGGCAGATGCAGTTGTGCACAAAGTGGACTTGCTGTATATATTTTGTGTTGAGGAGTATATTTAAATGTTTTTGTGCCGGAGTTCAGCTTTAGTATTTATATTCTGGGTAATGCAGATAAAGGGGAACTTCAGTCATTTTTCTGTCTTTCCATCTATTAAATCTTCTGCCCGTGTTTTTTCTGCCAGTAAATACCTTTTACAGCCCACTTCCTTTTCTTGTCTGGTAAAAAGCCTAGGCTTATGACACCATGCACAGCTCTCTTTCTCTTACTCACTTGAAAGTTTGCCAGAAAGGGAGGGGGGATGAGTCATAAGAGGGCCAATGAGGGCTGCCTCTGTGTGTCTGTGTAAATCCAGGAAGTGAACAGGCAGCAGCTTCAGCTGCCCACAGTTAAAATTGTTTTAGCCATACTCAGTGGAGGGAGATTTCTGCAGCATATTTGGCAAGTACGGGATCGCAGTATATATAAAATAATATGCAAAGTGGTTGGAGGGAAGCTTCAGAATGGCAAAGATGCTTTTATTACAAATTAAGTGAGCAGACTGCAGTTCCTCTTTAAAGCGGTGTTCCAGCCGTTTTTTTTTTTTTTTCCTTTTAAAAGTCCGCAACTACAAACACTGTAGCTGCTGACTTTTAATAAGGTCACTTGCCTGTCCAGCGAGCCCGCGATGTCGGCCCGCCGAGGCCGATCGGTCTATCTGATTGGGTGCCGGCGCCGCCATTGCAACTAAGGGAAACTGGCAGTGGAGCCTTGCGGCTTCACTGCCTGTTTCCTACTGCACATGTGCGAGTCGCGCAGCGCTTTGTGAATGGCCCCTTCGTCTTCTGGTACACACAGGTCCCAGAAGACAACGAGGGAGCTCGCCGAAGAGGAGGAAGTGACGGAACAGCTCCGTGGACTAGGAAGAGGCAGATTAGGAAGACTGCCTAGCAACAGGGGTTTCTGTTAAGTAAAATTTTTTTTCTATGTTTTTTTAATTTATTTCAAAGAAAATTTGAATGTATAAATGTTTTTTTAGGGTGGACCTTTGCTTTAAGGAGGTTAAACTTCCCTTTCTGCTAGACTCTGCAACAGAGGGAGTCAGAATCCAGACCGAGGAAATCAGCATGAACCAACCATTAACTTAATACTTTTTTTTTTTTTTTTTTAAACTGGGTTTTATTGTCAACCTAATACTATGGAAAGTCCATTATATTTAATATGTTTATATACTTTCAGCAAAGGAAGGCGATGCGCACAAGTTGTGGAGAAACATTGAGCCACATTTGAAGAGGGCCATGCAGACTATTTATCTTCGTGAGATTTCAAGGTATAAAGCCAAATTTTTGTACTTCTCATGATCGCCAACCAAATATTACCCTATTCCATAAAAAGTTATTTATTCTAAAGACAAAATTATTTATTTTTTTGATAGCTGTGGAAGATTTAGAATACCTGTAGAATATTGCTGCCTTTGCCTCTGCTGTTGACAGTTGTCCCTGGGACTGTAAACATGAGAGAATACGAATGTTTAAAAAAATATTGCTTTTTTTTTCAAAATTGTCGCTCTTCTTTTGTTTATAGCGCAAGAATTAAAAACCGCAAAGGTGATCAAATACCACCAAAAGAAAGCTCTATTTGTGGGGAAAAAAGGACGTCATTTTTGTTTTGGTGCAATGTCGCATGCGCAATTGTCAGTTAAAGCAATGCAGTGCTGTATCGCAAAAAGTGCTCTGGTCAGGAAGGGGGTAAATTCTTCTGGGGCTGAAGTGGTTAACCACTTCAATACAGGACATTTTCACCCCCTTCCTGCCCAGGCCAATTTTCAGCTTTCAGCGCTGTAACATTTTGAATGACAATTGTGCGGTCATACAACACTGTACAGTACCCCTATGAAATTTTGATAATTTCTTCCCCCACAAATAGAGCTTTCTTTTGGTGGTATTTGATCACCTCTTCGGTTTTTAATTTTTGCGCTATAAACAAAAAAAAAAAAAAAGACAAATTTTGAAAAAAGACACAATATTTTTTGCTATAATAAATATCCCAAATTAAAAAACAAATCAAAAACAAAATTTTTTCCGCAGTTTAGGTCGATATGTATTCTTTTACATATTTTTGGTAAAAAAAAAATTGCAACAAGTGTATATTGGTTGGTTTGCGCAAAAGTTTTATAGCGCCTACAAAATAGGTTATTGATTTAGGGCATTTTAATTATTTATTTTATTTTATTTTTTTACTAGAAATGGCGGCGATCTGTGATTTTTGCTAGGACTGTGATATTGCAGTGGACAGATTAGACACTTTTGACACTATTTTGGGACCGATATCAATTATACAGCGATCAGTGCTATAAATATGCACTGATTACTGTATTCACCCTGTTCCAAATTATTATGCCAATGATATTTTTCTCATTTACCTAAATAATTGATGTACACAACAGTTAGCATAATTCTCATGTTATCAACTATTAAGAGTACAATTCAAATTTTATTGAACAAACCTCCTAATGATAACTTTTTTTTTTTTTCAAAATAAAAAACTTACAATGCACTGTTCCAAATGATTACGCACAGTAAGTTTCAAAACACTTTATAGGTTGTAAAGAACTGAAAATTATCATTTGTTGTGTTTGCAGCATATTTACTGAAATCAAAAACTATTTCAGTCAAACTTTGAACAACATTTTAACTTTTTAAACATTTTAACAGGTCACGTTACGTTTTAACATAGGACCCCTTATATGATAGCAGCTTCACAAGTCTTTCATCCATTGAACTGGATGTTTTTTTTTGGACAGTTTCTGCTTGAATTTGTTTGCAAGATGTCAGAATAGCCTCCCAGAGCTGCTGTTTAGATGTAAACTGCCTCCCACCCTCATAGATCTTTTGCTTGAGGATGCTCCAAGCATTCTCAATAGGATTGAGGTCAGGGGAGGATGGAGGCCACACCATGACTTTCTCTCCTTTTATCCCCATGGCAGCCATTGGTACAGAGGTATTCTTTGCAGCATGGGATGGTGCATTGTCATGCATGAAGATAATTTTATTACGGAAAGCATAGTTCTTCCTTCTGTACCAGGGAAGGAAGTGGTCAGTCAGGAACTCCACATACTTTGCAGAGGTCATCTTTACATCTTTACACCTTCTGGGACCCTGACGGGGCCGACCAGCTCTCTTCCCATGATTCCAGCCCAAAACATGACTCCACCTACGCCTTGCTGACGTTGCAGCCTTGTTGGAACAGGTTGGCCATCCACCAACCATCCACTAATCCATCCACTAATCCATCTGGACCATCCAGGGTTGCATGGCGCTCATCAGTGAACAGGACTGTTTGAAAATTAGTCTTCATGTATTTTTCTGCCCAATGCAGCCGTTTCTGCTTGTAAGCATTGGTTAGTGGTGGCCGAATGGAAGGTTTATGCACAGTTGCAAAACTCTGGAGGACTCTACACCTTGATGTTCGTGGGACTCCACAGGCACCAGCAGCTTAAAATATCTGTTTGCTGCCATGTAATGGTGTTTTAGCAGCTGCTCTCTTGATCCGATGCTTGAATCTGGCAGAAATCTTCCTCAATGTGCCTTTATCTGCACGAAACCTGTCTGTGCTCTGAATCGGCCACAAATCTCTTAATAGTGCGATGATCACGCTTAAGTTTTCGTGAAATATTTAATGTTTTCATACCTCATCCAAGGCATTGAACTATTTCACTGTTTTCAGAAGCAGAGAGATCCTTTTTCTTCCCCATATTGCTTGAAAATGGTGCTCTGCTTATTAATGGGGAACACCCTCCTTTAGTAGTTTTTGCTTTAATTGGGCTCACCTGGCAATCTAATTATCACAGGTGTCCGAGATTGTTTTCAGGCTGGGTTCACACTGGTCCGACAAACGCTCCGACATTGGGAGCTCATGTTGCATGACGTGTGAAAATCAATGTTTCCCTATGGGAGCCGTCCTAACTGGTCCGACTTTAGAAATGCTCCCTGTACTACTTTGGTCCGACTTTAATCCTACTTCAGCCCATTGACTATCATTGAAGTCGGATCGCCGTCTCGCATGATCTGACTTCAGCATGCGACTTGTGCTCAGATGATCTTGAGGGGGGACTCCGCGACACAAAAACGGCATGGGTTCCCCCTCCAAGAGCATACCAGGCCCTTGGGTCTGGTATGGACCTTAAGGGGAACCCCCTACGCCAAAGAAACAGCATGAGGTCCCCCCGAAATCCATACCAGACCCTTATCCGAGCACGCAGCCCGGCCGGTCAGCCCGCCCCCCCCCCTGAACCGTTCCAGGCCGCATGCCTTCCACATGAGGGTGTGGGTGCTCCCTGCGGGCCCCCCCCACCCCAAAACACCATGTCCCCATGTTGATGAGGACAAGGGCCTCTTCCCGACAACCCTGGCCGTTGGTTGTCAGGGTCTCTGGGCAGGGGGCTTATTGGAATCCGGGAGCCCCCTTTAATAAGGGGTCCCCCAGATCCCGGTCCCCCACCCTTTGTGAATGAGTATGGGGTACATTGCACCCCTACCCATTAAACTAGGGAAAAAAGTGTCAATGAAAAAACACAGTACACAGGTTTTTAAAGTAATGTATTAGGCAGCTCCGGGGTCTTCTTCCGACTTCGGGGGTCTCTCTGGCGTCTTCTCCCGGTGTCCTGATCTTCTGTCGGCTCCTCCACTATCTTATGGCCGCTCTTTTGCTAGCAGTGGCGCGGTCACCATGCCCCCTTATGACGGCACAGTCCCAGCATGCCCAGGGACTGTGACCTCATAAGGGGGCGGTGTCACCGCCTATATAAGTCCATTGCGGAGCGCTCAGAGAGCATTCCAGCTGGAGAGAGCATTGTGTCAACATCGGAAGAAGAGAAGAGGGAAGAAGACAAGAAGGCAGAAGTCCGGGCCACCGCTAGCAAAAGAGTGGCAGAATATAGCGGAGGAGCCGGGAGAAGACGCCGGAGAGACCCCCGAAGTCGGAAGAAGACCCCGGAGCTGCCTAATAAATTACTGTGTACTGTGTTTTTTCATTAACACTTTTTTCCCTAGGTGAATGGGTAGGGGTACAATGTACCCCATACTCATTCACAAAGGCTGGGGGGCCGGAATCTGGGGGCTCCCTTATTAAAGGGGGCTCCCGGATTCCGATAAGCCCCCTGCCCGCAGACCCTGACAAACAACGGCCAGGGTTGACGGGAAGAGGCCCTTGTCCTCATCAACATGGGGACAAGGTGCTTTGGGGTGGGGGGGCCCGCACCCACCCCCCCATGTTGTGGGCATGCGGCCTGGTACGGTTCAGGAGGGGGGGTGGCGGCTCGCTCGTCCCCACCCCCATTCCTGACCGGCTGGGCTGTGTGCTCAAGTAAGGGTCTGGTATAGATTTGGGGGGACCCCATGCCATTTTTTCGGCATAGGGGGTTCCCCTTAAGGTGCATACCAGACCCAAGGGCCTGGTATGCTCTTGAAGGGGGAACCAATGCCGTTTTTTTATTTAAAGTTTGATGCGGAGTTACCCCTCAAGATTCATACCAAACACAGTGCCTGGTATTGGCGGGGATCCAAGTCGGATCCCCGTTCATTGAAAGTCGGAGGCATGCCGGCTTCAAGTTGCAGGGCAAAGTCGGATCCAAAGTAGGACGGCTGTCGTGTCGCACCAGTGTGAACCCAGCCTCAGTGATCAAAAGAGCTCTGAGACACAAAGCCATCCATGAGTTAAACTGAAAAACAAAATATTTAAACTTTGTGACACTGAAATAGAATTTGCATAATAATTTGGAACAGGGTGTAAATGTCACTGGCAGGGAAGGGGTTAACACTAGAGGGCAATCAAGGGGTTAAATGTGTTACCTAGGGAGTGATACTGACTGGGGGAGGTGACCAATCAGTGTTTCTATATACAAGGAATGCACGATCTGTCTCCTCTTCCCTGACAGGACGTGGCTCTGTGTGTTTACACACACAGAGCCACTTTCCTGTTCTGTGACCAGCAATCGCGGGTGCCCGGGGGACATCGCGGCCGCCAGGCACGTACATTGGCTCCTGAGTGACGCGGTGGGCGCGCCCCCTAGACCGCCAGGAAGCCGAGGACGTCATATGATGGCCGCCCGGGATGGCAGAGCCACCTTGTGACCGTCATATTACTATAAGCAGGATGGGAAATGGTTAAAAAAGCACAAGGGACGTTCAAGTCAAACTATATTTACAGGTATAAAAAAAGGGATGCTAGGGTGGTGGTTACTACACGCTGTAGTAAGTGGCAAATTTTTCCTATTACTGAGGGGCGGCGCACATGTTGTGGGCCGGTCCAGGGAACCTTATTAGGATGTGTAATAATAGGGGGTGCTGTGAATAGGGACAATCTTAGTGCATACACAAAATAAAGTGCCTAGTGCTAATTAATTAATATAATATAAACAATTCATGACTACTTTTCCAGTGTTGAATTGACTTTGTTAACAGTAAATCAAATATTTCCTCAAAGCAAAGTCCATACTTCATGCAAACTTCATGTAAATCACCCAGTGGATGTGAGTGAAATGCCTACTCACCAGACCACCATGACCTCTTTAACTAAAAAGGTCAGATCAGGCTGTTGATGTGGGTCAATGGTCCTGCTGATGTACCACTAGGGATGTGGCTGGGAACCTTGTTCTTTCTCCACAGCGATGGCCCATTAGGAAATAGATAGAAACGGGACCATAGCGTAACACAATTTATTTAAAAAAAGGGTAAAAACATAAGCCAAATAGCTGCTAACATTAGTTGGTGCCTTTTCCCAGCACTGAGGATAGCAGCATGAAACACCAGACAGATGGATTGTGCAGCCGTCCAGCTTCCACTTGGTAGAACTGCGTGCATTCCACTGCCTTGGTGTAGTGAAACTAGAAGTGGCCAGAAATTATGTGACCGGGGTGCGCCTCGATGCATGTTTCTTCTTAATAAGTCATCAGGAAGCGGTAAGATGGCAGACAACAGTGTTAGTGCTTGCATGGAACAGCGTAAACAGTGGTGATGAGGTTTTTTGTGAACTAAGGCAAAAAATCAAAAGATATCTACAGAAGACTTCAAGCACAGTACAGTAGTGAGACGCTCAGCCGCATTAAGGGATTTGAATGGTGTAAACGTTTCGAAGATGGCCGTACCTCCATCAGTGATGGCCCACAGCAGTCATTCCTGTGAACATTCAGCACGTGGAACACCTGATCCTGGATAGAGACAAATCTTTCTGAATTTTTCTGATGACGAAGTGAAGCAGGCTGTCCTAGGATGGTTCAGGAGTACTGACAAATCTTTCTACGCCAAAGCTTTCCAGGCATTAGTGAAATGCTAGCATAAATGTAGCAGGGGAGTATGTCAAAAAATGAATGCAGTTTCCACTCCTTGTTCTTTTATTATATAAACTCAAAAGTCCTGGTTTGACTTGAACGCCCCTCGTAAATGACACTGACTTCTATCTATTTATTTATTTTTATTTTTTCTGTTTTTATCTTGGGTGTACTGGTAATTCATTTATTTAATAGTTACAAACCATCAGGATGACTCCTTATCCCAATATGTTCAGAGCCTAAAAGGTTTATGTTTAATACTTTTGTTGAAATGTTGCTTTCTTCCCTGTTGTGTTTTTTTTTTTTTTTTTTTTTTTTTTTTTTTATATATCCAGTAAAACCATAAAAAAAAACAAAATAATATGATATTCTTCAACATTAACTTTTGTCAAGAGGTTTTTTTAAACTCCACTGTGGCACAGTTCTTCTTATGTGTCACTGAACTTCTGGGAGGGAACATGTCCTTTATTACAGGACTTGTACGCCAGTGTGTGGGTTTTGCTGGCTTTGGTAAGAGGGCAGTTCTTAAACTAATATTGGATGATTGAGAAGGGAAGAATACCAACAAATTTATAAGTTGGCAATATGTCCTGATTTTACATGATGGATTTCTAAGGATTTTATTTTATTTCCATTTGAAGTTGTTTCTTTTTTTTTTTTTTTTTTAAGCTTGGCTGCTGTGGCTTTTTGTTGCATTAGAAGCACTTAATACCTCTTAGAAAAGCAGAGGGAGGGATTTGTCCAAGGTTAGAAAGCGCTGGCTCTTATCAGGATCTGAACCAGAGACATGCACAGATCACTCAGTCTAATTAATTAGATTAGGCTCTCCTAATGCTGAGTCTCTGCTTCTCCGCTGGATGATAGAAGGTTATTTTCTGACGATTATGATTCTCTATCCTCCACTTCAGCATCTCGGCTTGGAATGACGTTAGTGTATGGTTTCTTGGAATGTAAGCATCCATCTCTATCTAGGAACATAAACCTCTAAATCGCAGTCTAATTAATGTATGTCGCTTTCAGTCACTGAAGGCACGTCAACAATTTCTTTTTGTCTCTCCACAGTTCAGAGTGGGAAAGGATACAGCAGGAGGACAGAGAAGCATCGCAACTCAAAGGTTTTTACCCATCTCTCAATTTCTATCTTATATATGCTGCCCTGTTGCAGCTCTGCAACTTCTTGTGTCACCTCCCTACCTCTGTCCAGCTTCTTGAACAATGAAAGCACCATATCACACTGCTGACGTCCTCTTTACTTCTTTCATCTTCTAAGCTACCCTTTAATATCTGCCATTTGGATCGTCGTGCTAGAAAACATTTTGGCTTGATAGCACCCCGTAGTGCAATACAGTCAGACTGTCTCAGACAGCTTTGTGTCCCGCCTTATATATGGGCAGGGGGGTTATTTACTACAGAAGAAGGGAGTATCCAAGGCAGGGATGGGGGAGCAGAGCTAAGCTCCTAGGGTAGGTAGGTTTGAGTCTCTTAGAGAGGAAAAAAGTGCAGATAGCTCAGCTCAGTTACTGCTGTAATAGTATTGGGTGGATTGATACACTGCCTTGTAATCACTTTAGTTTGTCTCCACTTTCAAAAAGATCTGTATGATTAATGAAAAGTAATGCTTGTGATTCGTTCTCTTAGGACTGTCTGCCCATGCTCATGTGGAACTGCCTTATTACTCAAAATTTTTACTCATTGCTGGATATTTAGCCTCGTATAACCCTGCCAGGACTGACAAAAGGTTTTTCGTCAAGGTATGTTGGATATATATGGGTAATTACCAGTGCTGATAGGAGTGTAGAAGAGTGTGACCTAGTGGATCCCATTTTTGCAACACCTAAGCTGGCCTTGGACTGTTCGAATCTCAGCTGGTTCAGCAGGGACTGGCCGAGATTTGAACCATGTATCGGCAGGCTAAATGTACCCAAGTTGACAGATCAACTTAGGTACAATCAGCCTGGCGGATTTTACATGCGATTATTTCTATTGCTTGCCCCACTGGGAGAACTCAATGGCTCCACGGGAGGGATTCCCCCATCAAGACTGACTGTACTGATGGGTTATCAAGCGATTTTTTTTTTTTTTTTTTTTTTTCTTTCCCGCAACCACAGCATCGCTCTGTCTATGGCTGGCCTTATTCAGTATGCACACGTAATCTGGAGAACAACACAGTGAGATTCTAATGACATGTTATCCTGTATCATCTGTTCCAGTGCACTCCTAGTCATTATAGGGATTCTTCAAATGGCGGCAGAGATTTTTTGTTTACAGCTAATTGTTCTCTGGAAACCAGATTGTTCTTTGAGAATTGTATCTCCGTGATACATGCTTTTCAGTGATATTCCTCCAAATATCTAGCCATACTGCACACTTGAGACAGCCAATCAAGACCTTGTAGAGGATAACTGCTAAGACATATCTACAGTGAAAACATTTTATCAAGTAAGGAAATCTGTAGAAGCATGAGAAAAACAATTTGAATTAACCTTTTAATCAAACTTTTATCAAATACTTTAATAGCTGACAACCTTAGGCAGCCCATACATGATTTGATTTGGGTGGAAGGAAAGAAAACTGTTGGATTCCTCCAACACACTCAGTGTTGATGGGGGAATGCCTCCCACAGTGCTGTTGTGTTTTGTCGGTGGGGAGCTTTCCTGGCCAGCAGAACACAATGACTACTGCTAGTGGCCATAGCTGCCAGCAGTAATTGCATGTAAAAAAAAACTGACAGGTTTGACTTGGGTACAATCAGCCTGTCCATAGATGGATTGAATCTCGGCCAGTCCCTGCTAAACCGGCTGAATTTCCATCCATGTATGGCCAGCTTTAGATGCCTCTTCAGCACCACCCAAAGCTCCCACAAAGCACCTAAATGAATGATTTCCCTGCGTAGTCATAGCCTCTCCCTCCCAGAGGCAAGCATGTAAAATGTGAAAGGCTCCCCCAAAAATTGCTTTAAGGTAACTCCTGCAATAGTAATGCCAAACATACTCTCTGAAAACACGCCTGGGCTGATGTACTAAAGGCAAAAAGACTGCGCTTTGAAAGTGCAGTTATACTTTGTTTCCTCAGAGCTTAGTGAATGTGGCAAAGCTTCACTTTGTAAAGAATACCCAATCAGGTGCAAGGAAAAAAAAAACAGAATTGTGCTTGCATATGATTGGATGATGGAAAACGGCAGAGTTTCACCACATTCACTAAGTTCGGGGGAAAATTAGTGCAACTGCACTTCTAGTATCAGCTGTCTGTGAAAGGTGATGGATATAACATTTAAACAGCACTTTCTGCAAAGGATAAAACTGCTCTGTGGAATAATCAGAACCTATTAATTCTATTTTGGCCACTAGAGGCACTGTTTGGCTGGATTTTATAAGCAATGGTAGTTTTGCTTCCTACTAAACATCTGTGCCGCAGGAGTAATATAGATACACCTCTACCTACTCAAATAGTACTAGCAGGCACCAAAAAAATGGTTAATCATACCTTTCCGACTCCTTTTTCTGCAGTTTGAATGCCTTGAATGAATGCTTGCCTTAGCCAACTATATTTAACCCTGCAAAGCAGCGCAATGCTCTTTAGTGACTGTCTGCCAGTTAAAATGTGAACACACTTGATGTTTGACTTTTGAAATCGTAGAATAGTCTACCGCAGTCGTCTTTTTTTTTCAGTTAGTCCTAATAGACATGTATTAAAGTGAGAAATAAATTCAGATATTGTGCAGCATCATTAAAGTGGTGTTCCGGCCAAAAATTATACTTTTTAAATAAAAATACCCCTATAATACACAAGCTTATTATATTCTAGTAAAGTTAGTCTTTAAACTAAGGTCTGTTTTGTTAGTTTATAAAATAACAAACTACTGCTATAAACTTACAGCAGGCCGTGGCCATCTTAAGTCTGGGCATCTGAAGCCAGACTATTTCTTCCTGGATCTCATCCTTGCAGATCTCGCACATGCTCAGTGCAGTACAAGCAGTGTAATAGGTTTCAGGTCAGGTTTCCATAGCAACGGCAGTGTTAGAGGAAGTTGCCGCCCCTTCCCAGAAGGCATTGCAAACAGGAAATGATGCTATGGGCCGCGGCCAGGGAGGAGGAAGTGAAAAATGAATACAGCAGATATACAGTAAGTGCTGAGAAAAAAAATGTAAAAATATCCAATTCGTTTACAGTGCACAGTTTAGTGAGGAATGCTGAAGAGTTTTAAAAGTGGGTGGAACTCCACTTTAACAAGAAGCCAAATCTGTATACAGATGGAAAGGTATGGCTGCTTTCATGTACACATCTAGTTTAGCAAGCTTTAAATAAAACTTAAAGTGATACTAAAGTCTTGTGTTTTTTTTTTTTTTTTTTTTTTTGCTTAAAAATAACAAATGTGTTATACTTACCTGGTCTGTGTAATGGTTTTGCACAGAGCAGCCTGGATCCTCCTCTTGTCGGGTCCCTCGTCGGTGCTCCTGGCCTCTCCCTCCTGTTGAGTGCCCCCACAGCAAGCCACTTTCTATGGGGGTTCCTGAGCCAAGCTGCCGCTCCCTGTGTCCATTCAGACAAGGAGCCTTTGGCTAGGCCCCGCCCCCCCTCTCTCTCCTCATTGACTTACTGACTTTGACAGCAGCATGAGCTAATGGCGCTGAGCTTGTACCTTAGCCAATGAGGAGAGGAGTCCAAGGCAGACAAGTCTCTCCTGCAACATCGATGGATCGAGATGGGCTTAGGTAAGTGTGAGTTAGGCTGCTGCACACAGAAGGTTTTTTTATCTTAATGCATAGAATGCATTAAGATAAAAAAGGCTTCTGCCTTTACAATCACTTTAAACAGCAGATTTATTGCATTCACACCATTTCCCTTTGTGAGGATAGAAATGTGTGAGCTGCCCTTTCTGTTTTTTTGTAATGTGTACGAACATCTTTTTTTTTGTAATGTGTACGAGCATCTTTTTTTTGTAATGTGTACGAATAAGCATGTGGGAGTTTACGCTTGTCGCACTTTACTGTTTCATGTCAGCGACTCACTGGGTAGTGAAACCAAGAGAAGGCTGATAACCTTGGAACATGCGTGTTTTTTTTTCTCAGAGGCTCCTTTATGACAGCCAGTTCTTTTTGTGTGTTGCTTCCTCACTCTGCTACCAAATGGCATAAACTGTTTTTCTTTCTTTGAAGCATCATGGAAAAATTAAGAAAACGGACTTCCTAAAAAAACATGAAAAGGTAATGACTTATTAATATTATTCTTATTAATCATTTCTTTCTTATGGCACATTTAATGATGATAGCAAATTGTAATCTTCTTCAGTTTACAATTTTGGCTTAATACATACTAGCTGTACCAAGTGGGACTACAAGCCCTACCCCCAGGGAAAACAAATTGCAATTTCTTGCCAGGGTCAAACTGTGTTGTTCCATGACATGCCAATGGAGGAATCAACCCAGGGTCAGCCACTAGCCCTTCCCACCCCCCTTATCCTTCTATACCCTCAACCCATGCTGCCTTGCCTGTTCCCCATTTCTCTCCCTCCAGACTGACCCTTTCCATTTATTCCCTCCCATACATCTACTCCCTTTGATACCTTTGTTCATATAAAGCAAAACCTCTGCATTACGTGCTGGTCAAGTGTAACCTTTTTGGTAATTTAAATGCTACATACATGTCAATAAATATTGCTACAATCTGTTACTTTTCTTCAAGAATATTTTCTGTTAACACTGATCTTCTACATATCTTCACCTGTTGTGTCACCATTTTTTGACCACTAGGCTATTTCATTCTTTTTTTATGAGCCTGTAAACAATTCTCCTGTAACAAGTGAATTGGGATTCTTGTTTTGCACATAATTGTAAACATGTTCAACTGTACAGCAGTGTGCAAGGGTTTCCTGAGTTTATTGAAGCAGAGCTAAACTGCATCTGAGTGCCACAATGTGAATATGCTATTTAATTCATTTTTAATATCCTGAGCAAACTCTCCCATCCATCCATGTTGCATGCTTTATTTTGCTGAGAAATTACTTTGGAAAATACCCCCCCCCTAGCATTTCTGGCCAACTCGAGTAAGGGCAGATGATTCATATGGCATTTACTTCCAGGAATCCATGTGCCCTTAGTTCAGGCATGCAGTCATGAGCGTGCTTCGCTGAGCAAACCCCTTGTCTCCTGAAGACTTCTGGGATGTATGACATCATTTCTGCCTAGGCCTGGAAACTGGGAAGTAACTAAAGAAATGTAACAAAAAGTTTAAAACCAAGTAAATTATATACCTTTCTATGTATTTACTAATGCTAGCAGCATAAAGGTTAAAAATATGCAATGTACATTGAGAGAGTTTAAGCTTGGTTGCCATCTGTCGGGGCCCCTATGCACTTTCATGTGCTTTTATGCACAGTTTTGTTGGGTTTTATAGGATTTTATTTTTTGGCCATTCATTATGCAAACTGAGAGACACATTTTTCAAAACGTTGTTTTTTCCTTGTTCAGATGCAACAAAACTGCACTTCCCATTCATCCCAGTGAGCATGCTTAACATGCATAAAGCCTCAAAATACAGAACATCCTATGACTTAAAAAACATGGATGCTCTAGCCCAGGGGTAGGCAACCCCCGGCACTGGTGCCGCAAACAGAACGCCAAGCCTCTTTTGCCAGCACTCGCCTACCTCCCCATCGGCAGAGCAGCGCAGGGAAGTGTCAGAGAGACACTAATGCATTCCAATTTCAGAATTCCTCACGCCGCACCTGCACTGAGGGGGAGGCACTGTGCCCCCGCACATTGTAAAAGATGGGAATCTTTGTTTGGTTTTCTAACTTTGCTGTATATGTGATCGTCTGTTTTTGTGATGGGGAAGAGATTGGGTGCAGTTCTGCTGGGGGGGGGGGGGGGGGGCGCAGTCCCTGTTCCAGGAGGAGGAGGACTGTCTTGGCCACTGCTAAAGCCAATCGCAGTCCTGCTAGCCCCACCCACCATCTGGAGGAAGATGACTAGCTTGGTTGCCACTACCAATCTCAGAAAGAAGGGATTTCACTGTGATTGAGAAAACCCCAATCAGGTGACCGTTTGTGTAATTACTGTTGAGCTTCTGGGAACTTTTGAACTGTTGAAATTATTTCTGAACCTTTGCGTCACTTACTACTGAACCCTGGCAATCTGTGTCCCTTTTAAGCCACAGCCAGTATTCAGTGCAATGAAAATCACACCCATCCACTTTTTCTCAGCTGCAGGTGCCCAACTTATGATCCTGCACACAGGCCCACTGCTTTCAGAAAATGACCTGAGCTCATCATTGCGCGTCTATTCCAGATGCTTGTATGTGACATGACAGACATCACATACAAGCACGTGGACTGGATGCGAGAGGTGGATCAGGATGAGTGTGCCAGGACATGTAGATGTGTCTCATCTCTGCTTCCTTTCACCACTCTGCATATCATAGATGAGAAGAGGGTACAGCGATGGAGCAGATGAGCAGGAGGGTACAGCAGTGGGGACACTTTAAGCAGGAGGGGTTCAGAGGTGGAACAAAAGAACAGGAGGGTACAGCGGTGGGGCAGATGTGCAAGGAGGTACAGTGGTGGAAGAGATAAGGGGGTTCAGCAGTGGGACATAAGAGCAGGGGGTACAGTGATGAGCCAGAAGAGCAGGGGGGTACAGTGTTGGGCCAGATGAGCAGGGGGGTACAGCGTTGGGCCAGATGAGCAGGGGGGTTTAGTGTTGGGCCAAATGAGCAGGGGGGGTTTAGTGTTGGGCCAGATGAGCACGGGGGTTTAGTGTTGGGCCAGATGAGCACGGGGGTTTAGTGTTGGGCCAGATGAGCACGGGGGTTTAGTGTTGGGCCAGATGAGCACAGGGGTTTAGTGTTGGGCCAGATGAGCAGGGGGGTTTAGTGTTGGGCCAGATGAGCAGGGGGGTTTAGTGTTGGGCCAGATGAGCAGGGGAGTTTAGTGTTGGGCCAGATGAGCAGGGGGTTTAGTGTTGGGCCAGATGAGCAGGGGGGTTTAGTGTTGGGCCAGATGAGCAGGGGGGGTTTAGTGTTGGGCCAGATGAGCAGGGGGGGTTTAGTGTTGGGCCAGATGAGCAGGGGGGTTTAGTGTTGGGCCAGATGAGCAGGGGGTTTAGTGTTGGGCCAGATGAGCAGGGGGGTTTAGTGTTGGGCCAGATGAGCAGGGGGGTTCAGTGTTGGGCCAGATGAGCAGAGGGGTTCAGTGTTGGGCCAGATGAGCAGAGGGGTTCAGTGTTGGGCCAGATGAGCAGAGGGGTTCAGTGTTGGGCCAGATGAGCAGGGGGGTTCAGTGTTGGGGCAGAAAAGCAGGGGGGTATAGCAGTGGGGCAGATGTGAAAGGAAGTGTATTGGTGGGGGAGATGAGCATGGAGGGTTACAGTGGTGGGGCAGGAGAGCAGGGGGGTACAGATGTGGGGCAGAAGAGCAGGGGGGTACAGAAGTGTGGCAGATGAGCAGATGGGTTCAGTGTTAGGACAGAAGAGAAGGTGATTCAGTAGTGAGACAGAAGAGCATAGGGATACGGTGGTGGAGCAGATGTGCAGGGAGGCACAGTGGTGGGGCAGATGAGAAAAGGGGTACATTGATGGGGCAGATGAGCAGGGGGGATACAGTGGTGGGACATAAGAACAAGTACAGTGGTGGAAGGGATGAGAAGGGGGTTCAGCAGTGGGACAGAAAAGCAGGGGGTTACAGTGGTGGGGCAGATGAGCGGGGGGGGGTTCAGTGTTCGGCCAGCGGGGGGGGGGTGTTACAGTGGGTGGGAAAGAGGAGTGGGGGGGGTTTAGTGTTGGGGCAGAGGAGAAAGGAGGTACATTGGTGGGACAGATGAGCAGGGGGTTACAGTGGTGGGGCAGAAGAGCAGGGGGAACAGAGGTGGGACAGATGTACAGGAGGTACAGTCATGGGGCAGATGAGAAAGGGGGTTACAGTGGTTGGGCAGATGAGCAGATAAGCTCAGTGTTAGGACAGACGAGAAGATGGTTCAGTGGTGGAGCAGATGTGCGTGGTGGGGCAGATGAAAAAGGGGGAACATTGGTGGGGCAGATGAGAAGGGGGTTACAGTGGTGGGACAGAAGAGCAGGGTGGTACAAGGGTGGGGCAGATGTACAGGGGGTTACAGTGGTGGGGCATATGTGCAGGGTAGTACAGTGGTGGGGCAGATATGTGCAGGGTAGTACAGTGGGGGGGCAGATATGTGCAGGGTAGTACAGTGGTGGGGCAGATATGTTCAGGGTAGTACAGTGGTGGGGCAGATATGTGCAGGCTAGTACAGTGGTGGGGCAGATATGTGCAGGCTAGTACAGTGGTGGGGCAGATATGTGCAGGCTAGTACAGTGGTGGGGCAGATATGTGCAGGCTAGTACAGTGGTGGGGCAGATATGTGCAGGCTAGTACAGTGGTGGGGCAGATATGTGCAGGCTAGTACAGTGGTGGGGCAGATATGTGCAGGCTAGTACAGTGGTGGGGCAGATATGTGCAGGCTAGTACAGTGGTGGGGCAGATATGTGCAGGCTAGTACAGTGGTGGGGCAGATATGTGCAGGCTAGTACAGTGGTGGGGCAGATATGTGCAGGCTAGTACAGTGGTGGGGCAGATATGTGCAGGCTAGTACAGTGGTGGGGCAGATATGTGCAGGCTAGTACAGTGGTGGGGCAGATATGTGCAGGCTAGTACAGTGGTGGGGCAGATGAGCAGGGGGGTAGAGCAGTGGTGGAGCAGATGTGAGAGGAGATGTATTGATGAGGCAGATGTGCAGGGGGTTACAGTGGTGAAACAGATGGGCAGATGAGCGGATAAGCTCAGTGTTAGGACAGATGAGAAGATGGTTCAGTGGTGGAGCAGATGTGCATGGAGGGGCAGTGGTGGGGCAGATGAGCAGGGGGTTACAGTGGTGGGATAGAAGAGCAGGGTGGTACGAGGGTGGGGCAGATGTACAGGGGGTTACAGTGGTGGGGCAGATGAGCAGGCTAGTGCAGTGGTGGGGCAGATGTGCAGGCTAGTGCAGTGGTGGGGCAGATGTGCAGGCTAGTACAGTGGTGGGGTAGATGTATAGGGGGTTACAGTGGTGGAGCAGATGAGCAGGGGGTAGAGCAGTGGGGCAGATGTGAAAGGAGGTGTATTGGTTAGGCAGATGTGCAGGAGCTTACAGTGGTGAAACAGATGGGCAGATGAGCGGATAAGCTCAGTGTTAGGACAGATGAGAAGATGGTTCAGTGGTGGAGCAGATGTGCATGGAGGGACAGTGGTGGGGCAGATGAAAAAGGGGGAACATTGGTGGGGCAGATGAGCAGGGGGTTACAGTGGTGGGGCAGAAGAGCAGGGTGGTACAAGGGTGGGGCAGATGTACAGGGGGTTACAATGGTGGGCCAGATGTGCAGGGTAGTACAGTGGTGGGCCAGATGTGCAGGGTAGTACAGTGGTGGGCCAGATGTGCAGGGTAGTACAGTGGTGGGCCAGATGTGCAGGGTAGTACAGTGGTGGGCCAGATGTGCAGGGTAGTACAGTGGTGGGCCAGATGTGCAGGGTAGTACAGTGGTGGGCCAGATGTGCAGGCTAGTACAGTGGTGGGCCAGATGTGCAGGCTAGTACAGTGGTGGGCCAGATGTGCAGGCTAGTACAGTGGTGGGCCAGATTTGCAGGCTAGTACAGTGGTGGGACAGATTTGCAGGCTAGTACAGTGGTGGGACATATGTGCAGGCTAGTACAGTGGTGGGGCAGATTTGCAGGCTAATACAGTGGTGGGGCAGATGTGCAGGCGGGTTACAGTGGTGGAACAGATGAACAGGGGGGTTCAGTGTTGGGGCAGAAAAGCAGTGGGGCAGATGTGAAAGGAGGTGTATTGGTGAGGCAGATGTGCAGGGGGTTACAGTGGTGAAACAGATGGGCAGGGGGGACAGTGATCTGAGGTGTGAAGGTGCATGAATTGGGGCTCATCTGAGATGTGGAGTTGCAGGAATTGGGGCTGATCTGAGGCGTGAGAGTGCAGGATGTTTGCATTGTGTGCTGGGGTACATTGGAGGCCTTTGTAGAGCATTAGGAGAATTGCTAAGCTCTTGTTATGGGACAGTGATCAAAGGTGCTTACACAATTCTGTCTTGAAGTTCTATGTTGATCATCCCTTTGAGAAGGGAGACAGCAGGTACTGGACCTACATTACATTCCTCAGCAAAAAAAAAAAAAGTGGGGGGGGGGCGTGAGGGGTGAATGCCCATGGTCGGTAATTCTTATGCCGCGTACACACGACCGGACTTTACAGCATACTTTGCCCAGCGGACTTTACGACGGACTTTACAACGGACTTTCCGAATGAACGGACTTGCCTACACACGATCAACCAAAGTCCGACGGATTCATACTTGATGACGTACGACCGGACTAAAACAAGGAAGTTCATAGCCAGTAGCCAATAGCTGCCCTAGCGTTGGTTTTTGTCCGTCGGACTAGCATACAGACGAGCGGACTTTTCGTCCGGACTCGAGTCCGTCGGATAAATTTGAATCATGTTTCAAATCCAAGTCCGTCAAACTTTTGAGAAAACAAAGTCAGCTAGAGCCCACACGATCGAATTATCCGTCAAAATCCGGTACGCTGGACAAAGTATGCCGTAAAGTCCAATCGTGTGCACGCGGCATTAGTCACATTTAAGAGTGTCGAAGAAGAATTGTAGAACCATACAAAAAGCAATGTATATTTGCATGACCATTTTGTAAGCATGGACAAATTATACTGTGGTAATTATGGTTCCTGCTGCCAACTTTCCTAATATGCAAAACAACCCCTTGCTGGCTTATAAGTCACGGCTTCTCTCTGGAGGGATGAAGGGAGGGAGCTTTGTGAATTAAAGTACCCTTTTATGTCCAGGATGTTTTTTTTTACCTCCCAATTACTGCTGTCGTTTATATATTTTCAATATGCACAGGACTGTCTGCAGGCAAAGGAAGAAACATTATTTTTTTTTGGGAGACTGTGTCTTGTATAACGCCTAGGTAAATGCAGTAATTTCTTTAAAACGGCCGTGAGATCTTATTTGGGCGATTAGATATAAGCGCTTCTTTCTGGAGTTGGTGTTAAGTGGTCAGCCATATTGGGGGGGGAGGGAGTTTTGTTTAACATGGCATTTTAGTATTTTTATTGATGCTAGCATTTGTTTTTGTTTTTTTTCTTGGCAGCTTTATTGCATTGTAAGCTTATTAAAAAGAAAGCCCACAGGTGTCATTGACAAATAGACACAAATCCTATCCACAGTGACAGCATTAACTTTACTGTACTATATCTATGGAGGAGCAGTGTTGCCCTCCAGGAAATGTCTATAGAACACCTCCCCCTCCTCATTTCCGTAACATACAGAGGAGTTACTTTGTAGTCCACAGAGACATTTGAGAGCAGTGAGCAGAATTTATCAAAAGCTAAGCAGCCAGAATCTGGATCAGCTGCTGTTGGAAACCAGTCAGCTTCTATCTTTCATTTTCAAAGCTTAAAGTGGAGTTCCAGCCGTTTTCTGTGTTTTATTAAGTCAGCAGCTACAAAAAGTGTCATAACCAAATAACACTACAGTGCTGACACTGTGCCCATCCTATAGTGTTAAAATGTCATAGACTAAGTTAAAAAAGAGGTATTGAAAGATACTTCTTCCTGGAGGTATAGGAGTAAAAATGTCAGTTAGTAGAACATGGCTGACGCTGTGGTGCTGGCAAGGCTGCTTTCATTTGTGGGCTGGAAATCCACAATCTATAAAATAGGAAGGGAAGAAAGTGCCAAACTAGCATAGTGTAGCACAATCAGGCCGATGGAGGCGTGGTTAAGCTTCTGAAACATGTCCCGATTGACTCACACAGCGGTTGGCCTGACAGCTCCTCTCAACTACTCCAGCTGGACACATCGTCTTTTGGTGGACATCCGATTTTCTGGATATACCATCACGACCCACAGGCAGCCTGATGCCAGTCTCCCTGCAGGGACTCCAGGCTAATCTTGCTCCCCACCACAGCCGGCTTTCTTCTCCACCAAGGTCTACCACACAGCTCCCAGCTCATTACAATCCACTGCAGACTGTCATCCTCTCTCTCCCCCTCACCTGCTTGTGAATTCTATTTGGTATTTTACTTATTAAATCTATGCCGGCTTGACACTTTCTTCCCTTGCTACAAAAAGTGTAGCTGCTGATATTAATAAACACACACTAACCTGTGAGAAAGAAAAATCACGGCTCTAAGGAGGGCAATCAGGAACCTCTCCTCCAAACTGGAAGCCTCAGTTGCCGGAAATGCTAGTAGCGATAAATGTGAGAAAAGTCCTGGACAGCCGCACTCAAAATGATAATCGCCTTTATTGATAAAAAACAACAAAAGTACATGCCACAGCAAGAAGTACAGGGAAGCTGACGCGTTTCACACTATAGTGCTTAATCATAGCTCTACTTCCACTACACACTAACCTGTCCCACGATCCAGCGATGCAGCCACCCGAAGCCTCGGTTCTCTCTCCCTGCCTCTCTCTGGCGCCGGCATCACTAGTGTGGGCATCCGGCTGTGACGGCTTGCAGCTACGCGCCCTGAATGGCCGGGCAATCTTCTGTGACCTGTCCCAGAAGATTTTGGGGAGGGAGAGGAAAACTTCTGCTTGAGTTGCCTAGGCGGCCCGAGCAGTAGTGGGAGCTGGATACCTGTCAAAACTAGGTACCTGCTCCCCCACCCCAAAAAAATGACATGCCAAATGTGGCATGTCAGGGGGTCCGGAGTTCTTAAAGTAGGAGTTCCACTTTTGGGTGGAATTACCTGAAAAAGCTGAAGATAGCAGCTGATTGTTTGCTTGCCATGCATATCTGCTCAGATTCTGTCCGGTATTAATACATTCTCCTCAGTGTATCTGATAATAGTGCAGCACAGGAAGTTATTGACTCACATTTCTAGCGGGGTCAACAGGTATTTCTTTATCGTACATCACGGGACACAGAGCTATAGTAATTACTATGTGGGTTATAGGCCACCTTTAGGTGATGGACACTGGCACACCCTAAGACAGGAAGTCCACTCCCTATATAACGCCTCCCAATATTGGGAGTACCTCAGTTTTTTTGCCAGTGTCTTAGGTGTTGGTCACAAGTTAAGATGTGCTATCCTCAGCTCCACTGGAATATTCCTTGCTGTGCTATGCAACGGATCCATTCAAAGTGTCTTTTTAGGCCGAATTGAATGGTACCTGGGCCTCGTGGCAGAAGAAACAAGGTTTTAGCCCGTAACGCTGCTCTTTTTAGAGAGCTGGACCCCGGGATCCAGTACTTTTGTTTTTTTTCAGCCAGAAAGTTTCCTGGTGTAGTGCTTTACAAGTCCAGGGGTGTGGATCCCCTGATTAAAAAGGGGCCCCCGGTAAAGGAGCCCACCGTGAGGGGTGAAGGTTGGGTCTGTTGGTTTTACCACAGAATCCCTGCGGCGGGATAAGGTAAGTGGAGATTACTAAGGAATTTAAAATTTTCTAATGGCTTGTCTCCCTTAAAAGTAAATGTTGTCATGCCTAAAGTTACCACTGGGGGCTGTATAGAGCACCTACCTGGTTCATGCTTTACATAGATCGCTCTGTGTCAGCAGAAGCTGCAGACTTCCCTCCGGCTAGCAGTCCCAGGCCTCTGGTAAGATGTTGAGGGAGGGATTTCTTTCTAAACACACCCCCCACCTGGGCAGAACCTCTCCCTGGATAGAGGGGGAAGCTAGAACGATTGTCAGATGCCACTCCGTTCTCCACCGCCTCTGCACTGCGTTTTTTCACCAGCTCTCCTCCTCGCCGCGCCCCTCCACATACATGCGCCGATCCCGTTGGATCGGAAGCCTGCGCGGGAAAATGCTGTTTTTGAAAAGAAGAGGAGGGGGCGCAGTGGGAAGATGGAGGGGGCGTGTCTTGGTGCGGCGTTAGCGTGTGGCAACGCCCAGCAGGGGAGTACATTGAAAAAGCTTCATTTTGCTGACAGCAGCTGATGGAGGGACACGAGCAGAAGGGGGCATGTAAGTGGTGACACAGGCATTTCCTTGGCACATTTACCGAAGCATCAGGCTGAGCATTGATAGCAGCAGCAGTTGCTGGACTATTTGCTCAACCAGTGGGGCTATGGTCAGAAGAGGAGGTAGAAACACCCCAAAAAAGGGCTCAAAAGTGCCTCCCTCAAGCTCTCAGAAGCTTAGTCTTATCTCTACAATGGCATACTCCCCTGAGAGATCTGAGGTGGTTGGTCAGAGTGAGCCATTGGGGCCGTCAAATATTGCACCTGTTTCCAACACTGCAGCCCCTGTCTATATTGCTGAACAGTTTTTTCCCTTTCCGTCATTTCAGGACAGCCACAATAGAGAGATAGTCTCCTCCCCTTCCTCTGGAAACACTGCGCCAGCCCATAAAATCTCTCCTCCCCTGCCAGACCTCAGTTATTAGTGTTTCCTCCGGTGGGGAGACACTGTGCAGAGGAACCAGGCCGGGTGCAGTCAGGGAGACTGTGGCCTCTTTCTAAAAAATCATCCCTAGGGAAGCAGGGGCTTCCAGGATGAAGAGTGGCGGTACATACCGCAGCTGAAGCCACCCCTTCCTTGCCGAGCGCGGCATCAGGTCGTGGGGGACCCCTATCGCGTCCACAGGGCCGCAGCATGGAGACAGTCCGCTCTCCCCTGTATCCATACAGGCCGCAAAAGTTTGGAACCAGCGGGCCGGACGACGGGTGACGTCATTTCCGGCGGGGGGGCGGACGCTTTCCCTTTGACCCGCGACTTCCGGTTCCGGGTCGCGGGGCTGATAGGGGGCCGGGCTCAGGCTGGAGTGAGTCGCTTCACATGTACACAGTGTGAGACTCTACACAGGCAACCACCTGCAGTCATGTCTGAGGCAGATGCTGCAGCTCATTCGGACGCTGTCTCCAGCCTTCCAAAGGTAAGAGTTCCCTGGGGAGGGGTCCTCTCTATCTAAGGTTTGCTCTCCCTCTTGTATGGTTCCTTACTTAGAGGGAGGGCAGTCCCCCTGGGTGGTCAGGGGGTGGGGGGGTGAGCGCAGTTCCCTTAAGGTGGATCTGGTACACCCCCAGGGTTGTTTCCACTTAAACTTGCTGGAAGTAATATGTGTTTTTTTTGTATGTATTTTCAGAAATCTACAGAAAAAACAAAGTCCACTCATGTCTCTAAAAGGAAGTGTGCCTCTTGTAGAGACAGTTTAGGGGAAGCATGGACTAAAGTTTTGTGTAAAGAGTGCATAGACTCCCTGGTTAAGGAAAGGGAATCTGAACAGCAGTCTGGGTTGGCAGCTTCTGTGAAAGAGCTGTCATCCACCTTTTCATCTTTTAAAACCTTATTTGAGACGTTCAAGCTTCCCTCTAAACCCATTCAGCAGGACACAACCCCGCCTCATGCTCAGGGCTCTGCACCTGCCAGATCTACCAATTTAGTTATGGCAGAGGAGATGTCAGGCCCTTCCGGGGTGGAGCGGAGGCAACCGGACAGTGGCACGTCTGATTCCCATGAGGAATCAGAAGGGGAGGACCAGGACGGGGAGTCCAGGAAAATCTCCAGGTATAAATTGTCCCTGGATGAGGTGGAAGATCTCTTGGGGGCAATATATACAACCCTCGGGATACACGAGGATAAAAAACCCCTATCTCTCCATGACCTTATGTATAAGGGCTTGGGAGATCAAAAAAGAAAAGTTTTTCCAGTACATGAAGTGCTGGTGGAAACGATTAAGAAGGAGTGGCAGGATCCTGAGAGGAAACCCTTCTTTTCTAGCTCCCTTAAGAGAAGGTTTCCATTTTCAGAGGATCCAGCGTCCATTTGGAATAAAAATCCCAAGTTGGATGCCGCCTTCTCTCAGGTCTCTAGACACACAGACCTGGCATTCGAGGATATGGGGGCTTTGTCGGATGTCATGGACAAAAGGATAGACTCACTTCTAAAAAAGACGTGGGACTCAACTGTGGGTAACTTAAAGCCAGAAATGGCTGTTACGGTCGTAGCCCGCAATTTAGAGCACTGGCTTTTCCAGATTCAGGAGCACATTGAAGCTGGCACAGCCAAGGAGACTATCCTAGCCTCGTTCCCCACGATTCTGCGAGGAATCGCATACATTGCAGACGCCTCAGCAGAGTCGGTCCGTATGTCGGCCAGATCAGCGGCGCTGGCGAATTCGGCCAGAAGAGCGCTCTGGCTGAAAACTTGGCCGGGGGACACCGCCTCCAAGGTCAAATTGTGCGGGATACCCCTGACAGGTGATCTACTCTTTGGCCCTGGTTTAGAGACGGTCTTAGACCGTACAGCGGACAAAAAGAAGTCCTTTCCGCCTAAGAGGAAAGCCCCAGCTCAGACGAGAAAGGGGTTTCGTCCGAAAAAAGGCAAGGAATCTCCCAAGCAAGGGAAGAAAACTAGGGGCCAAAGAGGTAAGGGCAGAGGAGGGGCGATTTTTCGCCCTCCTGAGAAGGCCCGTAAAGATCAATGACTCTCTAGGGACGGTGGGAGGAAGACTGGGGGCCTTCCTTCCACAGTGGGAGACCCTCTCACCCAATCGATTCATCCTGGGGGTCATAAGAAGGGGGTATCTCTTGGAATTCTCAAGACCACCCCCGCAAAGGTTCCTTATTACGAAGCTTCCCAGCTGCACAGCAAAGGCCGAAGCTTTGGTGGACGCCCTGAAAGAACTGGAGATTCAGAACGTAGTTCACAGAGTACCAAGGGGGCAGGAAGGAGAGGGGTTCTATTCCCACGTATTTGTGGTGAAAAAGCCCTCGGGAAAATTCAGACTGATTCTGAACTTAAAACCCTTAAACAGGTCAATTTGCTACAAAAGGTTCCGCATGGAGTCAATCTTTACGGTCAGGGCCCTGCTACCACACAACTGTTATATGGTGTCTCTGGATCTCAGAGACGCATATTTACACGTCCCTATCGCAGAAACCTCCCAGAGGTTCCTCCGTTTAGCAGTAGACCTGCAGGGCACAATACTGCATCTGCAGTTTCAAGCACTGCCCTTCGGGCTATCCTCCTCGCCCCGCATATTCACAAAGGTACTGGCAGAGGCGTTGGCCTTCCTGCGACTCCAGGGGGTATCAGTTATAGCCTATCTGGACGACCTGCTTCTTTTTGCAGTATCCCCAGAACAGTTGATCCGAGACCTCGATCTAACCAAGAGGGTTCTAACAGGTTTGGGGTGGCTGCTGAACTTAGAAAAGTCCAGTCTCATTCCCTCACAGCGCATTGTGTACCTGGGGTACCTGCTGGACACTACGCTCTCGAGAGTTTTTCTTCCAAGGGAAAAAATTCTAAAACTGGACAGAGCAGTGTTCTCCCTCCAGTGCAACCATCTGGTGTCCAAGAGGTCCATAATGTCAACATTAGGCCTTCTAACTTCTACTCTTCCAGCAGTGCAGTGGGCAGGATTACATTTTCGCCCCCTACAATCATATGTACTAAGAGTATGGGACCACAGTCAGAGGGATCTAGACACCTTAGTACAGGTTCCCCATCAAATAAAGAGATCTCTTTGGTGGTGGAGGAAGGAAGTGAACTTGTCACAGGGACGTCTGTGGCTCATCCCAGTCCCACAGATCCTAACCACGGATGCAAGTGGCAAGGGCTGGGGGGCACATCTGGGATCCCTTCTAGCGCAGGGCACATGGAAGGGCGACGAGCTGCAGAGGTCTTCCAATTGGAAAGAGCTGAGGGCAGTAGGCCTAGCCCTCAGATTCTTCAAAAAGGAACTCCAGGGCCACCATGTACAGGTACGGTCGGACAACTCATCCACCGTGGCCTATATAAACAAGCAGGGAGGCACCAGGAGCGGAAGTCTGCTGGCCCTAGCAGAAGACATTCTAAGCTGGGCCGAGTCCAACACTCTCTCACTCTCAGCGGTTTTTCTGAGAGGGGAGAGGAATATAATCGCAGATTTTCTCAGCCGGAGGAGTCTAAAGGAAGGAGATTGGGCCCTCAACCAGGAGGTTTTCAATCTCATAGCCGAGAAATGGGGACCCCCGGAAGTGGATCTTTTCGCTTCAAAAGACAACGCGAAAACCCCCTGTTTTTTCTCCCTAAACGCAGGGGAAGGAGCACTGGGAGTGGACGCATTATCAGAATTGGCATTTCAGGACATGTTATGCCTTCCCTCCTCCGGTACTATTACCGGCGGTTCTGAGGAAGTTTCAATTAGAGAGCACCTCTCTTATTCTGGTAGCTCCACATTGGCCGAAAAGGGCATGGTTTTCAATCCTCAGTCAGTTAGCAGCGGAACCTCCCCTTTTCCTTCCACCTCGAAAGGATCTTCTGTCGCAGGGTCCAGTCCTCTGCCCACAGGTGCAGCAGTGGAAATTAGCGGCCTGGCTACTGAGGAGGGTATATTAAGATCCAAGGGGTTTTCAGAGAGCTTGATCTCTACCCTCCTCAACAGTAGGAAAAAGGAGACCCGTAAGATTTACAAAAAGGTCTGGCTCCTTTTCAACAAATGGTGCATAGAAAACTCCTTCTCGGTGCAGAGTCCCGTAGCTGCGTTGGAATTTCTGCAGTGTGGAGCGGACAAGGGTTTATCTGTAGCTACCCTTAAAAGTCAGGTTTCAGCACTCAGTGCTTATCTGGAGAAGTCTCTGGCTACCAATCCATGGGTGGTCAGATTCTTTAAGGCACTGTCAAGACAGAGACCTACCAGGGGTCCTCCCTTTCCCGGGTGGGACCTATCTCTGGTTTTACAGAGCCTTACGGGAAGTCCCTTTGAGCCATTGGACAAGTGCCTGTTAAAGGAACTTACCCTAAAAACAGTATTTTTAGTTGCAGTAACAACTGCCAGGAGGGTCAGCGAAATTGAGGCGTTATCAATTAGACCTCCTTTTTGTGTTATTTTGCCAGACAGGATAGTCCTTAAGACTGATCCAGCTTTTTTGCCTAAGGTGGCGTCAAGCTTTCATAGAAGCCAGGAAATAGTCCTACCCTCGTTTTGTCCCAATCCTTCAGGTGAAAGGGAACTAAGATTTCATTTTTTAGATGTAAGGAGGTGTATCCTACAATACCTAGAGATGACTAAGACAATAAGGAAGTCTGATTCTCTATTTATTTTATTTTCTGGGGCCAGAAAGGGTCTCAGAGCGTCCCGACGCACGATTGCCAGGTGGCTTAGATTAGCTATTGGGCAGGCATATTCTTTAGCGGGGAAGGAGGTCCCTAGAGGCATAAAGGCACACTCCATCAGAGCAGTGGCAACTTCCCAGGCAGAGAAGGCTGGAGCAACGCCAGAGCAAATATGCAAGGCAGCAACATGGTCCAGCTACTCCACTTTCGTTAGACATTACAGAGTGGACCTGGTGGCGGCAGGTGAGCAGGCTTTTGGGCGAAAAGTTCTGCAAGCTGTAGTCCCACCCTAATTGGTAAGTGCTCGATTATCCTCTCTATTGTGGCTGTCCTGAAATGACGGAAAGGGAAAATTAAAGTTACGTACCGGTAACGTCTTTTCCTGTAGTCTTTCAGGACAGCCCTAGTTACCCACCCTAAGCTTGGGGGGGTCTTATTAAAGACCAGAACGCAATATGGTAATGATATTGATTGGTATGTTATTAATGTGTTCTTGTGTCTCCCCAGCTGGCCGGAGGTACTCTTGAAAGAACTGAGGTCTGGCAGGGGAGGAGAGATTTTATGGGCTGGCGCAGTGTTTCCAGAGGAAGGGGAGGAGACTATCTCTCTATTGTGGCTGTCCTGAAAGACTACAGGAAAAGACGTTACCGGTACGTAACTTTAATTTTTCCTCAACCATGATAGGAAAGGTTAGTGGCTTTAATCTCATCTTCCCAGAGTGGGACAAAATGCGACAGGTCTCCTTCCACTACCCGGGACCATCAAACAGAAGAACTGGGGGCGGGAGAAGACTAATTTCTCTCATGGGACCTTGAAGAGGCTGATGACTCCTCTTCTGAGGGGCCAAATACGGAAGGACCTCCTTCAGCTTCACAATCTGAGAGATTGATGGTGCAATCTCTTACTGAGTTGGTCCGCTCCGCTTTTATGCTACCCTTAACTGAGTCGGTTGATAAGCCCACTTCTAGTTTGGGTTTGCTAAAGCCTCCTCAAGCTTTCCTGTCCATTCATTGCCGGAACAGCTTATGTTTTCTGAGTAGGCTCACGCAGATAAGCATTTTTTCCTCCCAAAAAGTTTTCAGCACCTTATCCTATGGAGGAAAAATTCACTAAAAAGTGGGAGATACCAGCGATTGACGCTGCTATATCCTCTGTGAATAAGTTTGACTTGTCCGGTAGACTATGCTCAAATGCTTAGGGATCCAACGGATAAAAAATTGGAATTCCTGTTAAACGCATTTTCTCTGGCAGGTTCAGTGACTCAACCTGCGGTGGCAGCAATTGGTGTATGTCAATCCTTGAAAGACCAGTTTAAACAGGTGCTCAAGGTTATCCCTAATCAGCAGGCCCAGGATTTACCTGAGCCACCAGGTACCTTTATGTTTTGCAATAGACGCTATGAGAGATTCTATTCTTCAGGCCTCGCGCCTTACGCCTGGGCTGGTACATATGCGTAGAATACTATGGTTGAAAAATTGGCCAACCAAAGCACCTTGCAAAAAGCTCCTGGCTAATTTTCCTTTCCGCGGTAAACGGCTGTTTGGGGATGATTTGGATAAACACATCCAAAAAATTTCTAGTGGGAAAAGTACCCTTTTGTCAGTTAGGAAAAGGAGTAAACGTATTTCATTTAAACGAGCTTCTTCTCCAGTGCCGGGGGCATCAGTCTCCCAGGCAGTCACGACAGCCTCTGCCATCAGGTTCAAGAGGTAAACCTCAGGGTCAACCCCAGGGACAAAAGTCCTGGGGGAGGAAACCTACAAAACAAAATACTGAAGCCCCCTTATGAAGGGGCGCCCCCGCTTGCTCGAGTGGGGGGAAGACTTCTGCAGTTCTCAAGGATCTGGCAGAAAGAGTGTCGAGACAAATGGGTGACTTCCTCAATAGCTCTAGGGTACAAGCTAGAGTTCTGAGAGGCCCCATCTCCTCGTTCTCTCATATCAAACGTTCCCAAGGATCCAGAGAAAAAAAGTCTCTTTCAAGCATTGGACCGTCCTTTGTTTCAAAAAGTGATCTCGGTGGTCCCCATGCAAGAGCAGGGATTGGGGTTGTATTCAAACCTTTTCATGGTGCCAAAACCAAATGGAGATGTCAGACCCATTCTAGATCGCAATGATCTAAACTGGTTCCTGAATATCCGCTCTTTTCGCATGGAGTCAATCCGATCAGTAGTCTCCATCCTACAAGGAGGAGAACTTCTGGCGTCAATCAACATCAAGGATGCATACCTCCATCTGCCGATTTTCCCCGTTCACCAGAAATATCTATGTATCGAGGTAGAAAATGTTCATTTTCAGTTTGTAGCTCTGCCTTTTTAGTCTAGCTACTGCACCTTGAGTGTTTACAAAGGTCCTGGCCCCTCCTCTAGCCAGATTAAGGGCCCAAGGTATAACGATTATAGCTTATCTAGATGATCTGCTCTTGATAGACCAGTCGGTAGCCCGCTTAGAGCAAAGTGTGGTCACCACAGTCAACTACCTGGAATAATAAGTTGGATTCTCAACCTAGAGAAATCTTCCTTTAAAACCGTCAACGAGATTAGAATACTTGGGTCTGATCATAGATACAGCCCAGAAAAAGGTATTCTTGCCCCAGGCAGAGATGAGCGCCATAAAGGAACTAATTCATGTGGTCAAAGCACAAAAGAATCCTTCTATTCGGCTTTGCATGAGGTTGTTGGGAAAGATGGTGGCTTAATTCGAGGCCGTTCCTTATGCTCAGTTTCATTTGAGGCTGCTGCAAAACAGTATCCTATTAGCTTGGAACAAGAAAGTCCAAGCTCTAGATTTCCAAATGTATCTGTCTCCAAAGGTGCGCCAGAGTCTCAGTTGGTGGTTGATAACCAAGAATCTGCAAAAGGGAAGATCCTTCCTTCCAGTTACCTGGTAGGTGGTAACAACAGATGCCAGCCTTTCGGGTTGGGGAGCAGTCCTGGAGGAGGCTACCATCCAAGGGAAATGGTCCAAATCAGAAATTGCCTTGCCCATCAACATTCTAGAGATTCGGACAGCGCCTTTGGCCCTGAGGTCCTGGACGAGCAAGTTACGGAATTGTCCTGTCAGGATCCAATCCGACAATGCCACCGCCGTGGCTTATATCAATCACCAAGGGAGCACAAGAAGTCGTGCGGCCCAGAGAGAGGTGAATCCTATCCTAACTTGGGCAGTCATCAGCAGTTGTTCCTGGGAGAATGGTCCCTTCACCCCTAGATTTTCCTGGCAATATGCCAAAGATGGGGGATCCCGGACGTAGATCTTTTTGCGTCCAGGTTCAACAAGAAGATCGACAACTTTGTGTCAAGAACAAGGGATCCGCTAGCATGCGGAACAGATGCCTTGGTGGTCCGTGGAATCTGTTCTCACTGATTTATGCATCATTCCCTCTTATTCTGCTGCTTCCACTACTTCTTTGCAGGATCAAGCAGGAAGGGAAGTTGGGGATTCTTGTGGCCCAGAAGATCTTGGTATGCAGAGATCATAAGGATGGCGTTGGGGGACTCATGGACCCTACCACCATGTCCAGACCTACTCTCGCAAGGTCCGGTATTCCATCCTACCTTACAAAAGCAAAATTTAAAGGTTTGGCTATTGATTCAGTGGTATCTACCTTGATTAATGCAAGGAAACCGGCCTCTAGAATCGTATATTATAGAGTCTGGAAGGCATATGTTTCCTGGTATGAATCCAGGGGTTGGCACCCCAGAAAGTATGTCATAGGTAGAATCCTTGACTTTCTGCAGATGGGGTTAGAAATGAAGCTGGCCTTGAGTACTATCAAAGGCCAGGTCTGGGCCTTATTGGTATTGTTTCAACGACCACTTGCTTCGCATTCTTTGGTCTGTAGCTTTATACAGGGGTTAACGCAGCTTAATCCACCAGTTAGGTCACCTCTCAACCCTTGGGACTTGAATTTAGTTCTGTCGGCATTGCAGAAAGCCTTTTGAACCGATACGACATATTCCCTTGGTCCTTTTGACAAGGAAACTAGTTTTTCTGGTAGCCATATCTTCTGCAAGAAGGGTATTAGAGTTGGCTGCTCTTTTTTGTAAAGAGCCATATTTAATTATTCACAAGGATAGAGTAGTATTGCGTCTTCATCCTGACTTTCTACCAAAAGTATTTCGGGATTTCATCTAAACCAGATATTGTTCTACCTTAGTTTTTTCCAGAACCCGGTTCTACGGCAGAGAAGTTACTACATTCTCTTGATGTGGTGAGAGCAGTCAAAGTCTACTTGTAGGCGACTGCTCAGATTCGAAAAACTGATGTTTTGTTTGTGTTGCCTGAAGGTCCTAAAAAAGGACAGGCAGCATCAAAATCTACTATTTCTAAATGGATTCGGAAAGTAATTGTTCAAGCTTATGGTTTGAAGAGGAAGATTCCACCCTCTCAAATCAAAGCGCACTCCACCAGGGCTGTTAGTGCTTCATGGGCAGTGCATCACCAAGTCTCCATGGCTCAAATCTGCAAGCCCGCAACTTGGTCTTCAGTCCATACATTTACCAGATTCTATCAGGTTGATGTAAAAAGGCATGAGGATATCGCCTTTGGGCGCAGTGTGCTGCAGGCAGCAGTATAAGTCCTCTGGTCTCATGGTGCCCTACTTTTGTTGTCTCCCTCCACTCAGTTGGCATTGCTCTGGGACATCCCACATAGTAATTCCTATGGCTCTGTGTCCCGTGAGGTACGATAAAGAAAATAGGATTTTTATAACAGCTTACCTGTAAAATACTTTTCTTGGAGTACATATCAGGACACAGAGGTCCCTCCCCTCTTTTAATACACATATATTGCTTTGCTACAAAAACTGAGGTACTCCCAGTAGTGGGAGGGGTTATATAGGGAGTGGACTTCCTGTCTTAGGGTGTGCCAGAGTCCATCACCTAAATGTGGCCTATAACCCACATAGTAATTACTATGGCTCTGTGTCCCGTGATGTACTCCAAGAAAAGGATTTTGCAGGTAAGCTGGTATAAAAATCCTATTTTTTGCACTAATTGAATTTACTTGAATTTAATTGAATTAGGGTTTAAATATAAGTATCTTTTGCTAAGGTGTGTTTCCTCAGATTTGTTTTGTAAATTCAGAGAACCGCGATTAATGATTCATACTTTGAATGGTCTAAGGTTGTTGTTAGTGATGTAACCCAAGGTTTAGTATTAGGAACCTTACTGTTTAATATCTTTATATATGATATAGGGTCTTGCATTAAAAGTACTATTTCAATGTTTGCAGATGACGCCAAGCTATGCAGTGAAATAACATCCTTACAGGATGTCTCCAACTTACAAGCCGACCTCAATGCACTGTCTAATTGGGCAACTATGTGGCAAAGGAGGTTTAAAGCGAAGTTCCAGCCTGTATTAAAAAAAAATAAAAAAAATAATATAAGGAATATAATTTTAATATAAGGACACTTGCCAGATGTCGGCACCCAAGCCCATGTGTCCATCGGATTCAGGTGCAGGTGCCAGCATTGCAAGAAAGTAAGGGAAACCGGCAGTAAAGCCTTCAGGCTTCACAGCCGGTTTCCTACTGTGCATGCACAAGTTGTGCTGCGCTTTCTGAATGGTCCTGTCTTCTGGGGGACACACAGGTCCCAGAAGGCAGCGGGGGAATGGAGGAGGGCCCGAAGCAATGGCAGAAGTGACTTACCTCGCTGTGGTGAGGTAGGACGGAAGTTCAGCTATAAAAAAACAGCAGATAAGGTATGACAAAAGACAAAAAAAAAACCTAAAAAAATCCAAAAGGGTGGGCTGGGGGGTGTTGAGTGCTGTATTGTTTAAGACCTAGTTGGATTTTAGCCTGGGACTTTAATGTTGATAAATGTAAAGTAATGCACTTGGGGGCTAAAAATATGCATGCATCTTACATACTAGGGGGAAAACAACTGGGAGAATCAATGGTGGAGAAGGATCTGGGTGTTCTGGTAGATCATAAGCTTAATAATAGAAGCTGAGGTTTCCAAAGGAGGCAAAATACTTTCTTGTATTAAGAGGGGCATGGACTACAGATAGAGAGATATAATTTTGTCCCTGTACAAATCGTTAGTAAGACCTCATCTGGAATATGAAGTTCAGCTTTGGGCACAGGTTCACATAAAGGAATTCTTTCCCCCAGCTGAAGCCAATTGGACCATGCTTTGTTTTTTTTGTTTTTTTCCTCCTTCCTCTTGATAAACTGTGGGTATAGGATTGTGTAAATGGTGGTTTTCTATGTGTTTTGGTCGTCTTCCCCCTTTTTTTTTTTTTTTTTTTTTAAGGTTTAACTGGATGGACTTGTCTTTTTTTTTTCAACTAGATTAACCATGTATGTGTCATATATATATATATAATATATTATCCGATTTGTATGACTAATTGCTTGGACATTTTGTAGATGCTTCTTGATTATGCAGAGCTAAAATATTTCGGCTGCATTTCCTCACTCCTATTCCATAATCATATATTTGTTTTCTCATTAGACCAGCAACCATCTTCTTGGTCCCAAGCCCTTTCCTCTGGATAGACTTTTGGCCATTCTGTACAGTGTAGTGGACAGTAGGGTTGCTCCAACTGCAAACATCTTCTCTCAGGTATGCTGTCAATCAATACGTGTAGTTACTAAACATCTGTGTTTAACAGTTGTTTGAACATGTGTGTAAACTACATCTGAGCTGCCTGTGGTGTCACAGCTGTGCAAATGGAAATGCTAAACAGCAAAGCAGCAGAAAATGAATAGAGCTGTTACGTTATCTGTGTACGTAATATGTTAATCTGTATGCTTGTGCTTTTACATGTACTACATTATGTGTAAAATAGTGTTCTTAGATTATTACTGTTATTTTTATTTATTTTGTTACTAGATCTCCTCTCTTGTGACACTTCAGCTGTTAACCCTGGTGGGTCACGATGATCAGCTGGATGGACCAAAATACAAATGTACTGTATCGCTGGATTTTATTAGAGCTGTAGCAAGGTAGGTATGTTCATAACAGTACATGGAACATGATGAATAATTACAGTCAGGTCCATAAATATTGGGACATCTACACAATTCTAATCTTTTTGGCTCTATACACCACCACAATGGATTTGAAATGAAACAAAAAAGATGTGCTTTAACTGCAGACCATCAGTTTTAATTTGAGGGTATTTACATCCAAATCAGGTGAACGGTGTAGGAATTACAACAGTTTGTATATGTGCCTCCCACTTTTTAAGGGACCAAAAGTAATGGGACAATTGGCTGCTCAGCTGTTCCATGGCCAGGTGTGCGTTATTCCCTCATTATCCCATTTACAAGGAGCAGATAAAAGGTCCAGAGTTAATTTCAAGTGTGCTATTTGCATTTAGAATCTGTTGCTGTCAACTCTCAACATGAGATCCAAAGAGCTGTCACTATCAGTGAAGCAAGCCATCATTCGGCTGAAAAAACAAAACAAACCCATCAGAGAGCTAGCAAAAACATTAGGTGTGGCCAAATCAACTGTTTTGGAACATCTTTAAAAAGAAAGAACGCACCGGTGAGCTCAGCAACACCAAAAGACCCGGAAGACCACGGAAAACAACTGTGGTGGATGACCGAAGAATTATTTCCCTGGTGAAGAAAACACCCTTCACAACAGTTGGCCAGATCAAGAACACTCTCCAGGAGGTAGGTGTATGTGTGTCAAAGTCAACAATCAAGAGAAGACTTCACCAGAGTGAATACAGAGGGTTCACCACAAGATGTAAACCATTGGTGAGCCTCAAAAACAGGAAGGCCAGATTAGAGTTTGCCAAATAACATCTAAAAAAGCCTTCACAGTTCTGGAACAACATCCTATGGACAGATGAGACCAAGATCAACTTGTACCAGAGTGATGGGGAGAGAAGAGTATGGAGAAGGAAAGGAACTGCTCATGATCCAAAGCATACCACCTCATCAGTGAAGCATGGTGGTGGTAGTATCATGGCGTGGGCATGTATGGCTGCCAATGGAACTGGTTCTCTTGTATTTATTGATGATGTGACTGCTGACAAAAGCAGCAGGATGAATTCTGAAGTGTTTCGGGCAATATTATCTGCTCATATTCAGCAAAATGCTTCAGAACTCATTAGACGGCGCTTCACAGTGCAGATGGACAATGACCCGAAGCATACTGCGAAAGCAACCAAAGTGTTTTTTAAGGGAAAGAAGTGGAATTTTGGCCAAGTCAATCACCTGCCCTGAATCCGATTGAGCATGCATTTCACTTGCTGAAGACAAAACTGAAGGGAAAATGCCCCAAGAACAAGCAGGAACTGAAGACAGTTGCAGTAGAGGCCTGGCAGAGCATCACCAGGGATGAAACCCAGCGTCTTGTGATGTCTATGCGTTCCAGACTTCAGGCTGTAATTGACTGCAAAGGATTTGCAACCAAGTATTAAAAAGTGAAAGTTTGATGGATGATTGTTAATCTGTCCCATTACTTTTGGTCCCTTAAAAGTGGGAGGCACATATACAAACTGTTTGTAATTGCTACACCGTTCACGTGATTTGGATGTAAATACACTCAAATTAAAGCTGAAAGTCTGCAGTTAAAGCACATCTTGTTAGTTTCATTTCAAATCCATTGTGGTGGTGTATAGAGCCAAAAAGATTAGAATTGTGTCGATGTCCCAATATTTATGGACCTGACTGTATTATCTAGTGTGGGTCCAAGTAAAAAATATATGGTAATGTGTCACTCTGTGTACAAGCAGCTTTTCAAAAGAAGCCTTAAATGAAATATATTTTCTTAAATTTTTTCTGGGCTAAAAAAATAAAATGTTTGTTTTGGTCAGATAACTATGAAATATATGGCATATAAATATATTGCATATTCATAACATGCATTCTTCTGTTATAGCCAGAAGGTGGCGCGCTAGTCTCTCTTAAAGATTTTAGAATTGTAGTGTTGCTGAAGCAACACTGAAAGATTCATGTTGCTTCTAGAACTGTTTGGCCCTGAAAAAACGGAAAGATGTCTTATTAGACAGCTCAATCTGGGGTTTTAATTAGATAAAGGTAGTTGTAAAGCAATCAGCTATTAATTTTGCTGTCTTAGCAAAACCAAAGAGCTTTGGGAATCCTTTTGTCGTCATGCATTACATTTTGTTTGTAAAGACTGAATACATACAGTAAAAAAATACCATATACAACAGATTTCTAAATGTAGAATCTTAAGTAAAATTTACCTTAAACTATAGCTTAGATGGTGCTAAAAAGTGGCTGAACTGTGTGATTTTAAGGCCACCCCCCCCCCCCCCCAACTGCAGCTGGAGTTGAGCTTTGGGCCTTGTCTTTGTATGTATTTGCGTGCATTTTTGTGCATATACGTTTCACGCAATTTTCGCACAATTTCATGCAAATTTGCGTGCACGCGAGAAAACGTATTCTTGCATTTTATGTTCTGCACAATATGTGAATAGGCATCTTGTGCGCATGAAGCTTAAATTACTGGTTAAAAATGCTTACCCTTTTTTTACATTTTTTTTTTTTTTTAAACTGAAGAATGCACGGCTCTTGTTTACACGCCTGTGTGCATAGGCACATTACAATTTAATGGGCTGTATTTTAGCTCAGTAAAAAAAAAAGCTGTACTAAGCTTTTTCAAGCTGCAGTGTGCAAGAGGCCTTAAGTTGTCGGTAAAGTCCATCTATATCTAGTAGTGCATCTTTCTTACACTACCCTCTCCCCAGATTGACAATGCTGCTGTACAAAGGTGTCTTCGTTCATGCTTCTCTATCCAGGGCAAAGACACCCTTTGACAGGAAATTTGTCACTGGCTGGATCGCAAGGTAAAAATTAAAGGCAAAAAAAAGAATGCAGCCACCACATCTAGCGATAGGTAAACGGCAATATATTCTATTTTTGGTTTTGGGCTTAATACTGCTTTCATATAGTAGCACGTAATCCACAATACTTCTGCTTCAACGGTCTGACTTCCCGGGTTCTTCCAGGTGCTGGTCTTTGGCCATCTTGATTGGCTGATGGGGGATTACATTACCCTGCACATGGGCAGAGGTGCAGACGTCCCAGCCCACAGGCACTGCGCAGCTGAGTGTACGATCTACAGAAGATTGTGAGCAGGCGGGCAGGGTTTTTTTTTTTTTTATTGCAGGACATGTATGTTTTTAATTTTAGATGTTGGTTCCGATTTAAAAAAAACACTTTGGGTAGGTGGAAATTATTGCACCCACACTGCCTCTGTCTGCCCATTCTGCTTAAACTTGTGAAAACCGATTGCACGTAGTTTTAGGAATACATATACTAAGAACCATCTGCATAAGCACACGGAAAACCTACCTGGAAAATGACATAAGTATTTTGAACGTTCTGCCCTTGTTATATCCTTGGTACGGTATCCTTGGTATGTGGGAAAATGACAGGATAAATATGAAATGTTGTAAATTGCATGTTTATCACTTGTATTCAGGCAGTAGCTACTGCACCCACAACGACACTCCTGCGCTTCTGCTGAGGCATGTACTACTGTGTTGTGAATAGTCTGTGTAATTTAATAACTTGCTATTTATATCCATCTGCGATAAACATATAGTTAAATGACCCAAAAGATGGAATTTTGCTAGGATGCTGTCTTGACTTTTCTTTTCATTCTTTTTTTTTTTTTTTTTTTAGGACTGTGAACTTTGATATTGTTAGATACCTGTATGATTTTCTATGAAAAAGGCTTTCATTTGGAGGAATATGGAAAGGAACCATGCATTTCAATGGGATAAATGTGTTTTCTTAATGGATTGTATTATCTAATAGTGTTCTATATGTTTGTAATTAAACTATTCTAAAACTCTAAAGTATCTTTGTTATGTGTACCTGAATTAAAATTATTCTACAGTCATGGAAACCTAGAATATACTAACATTTATTGTGAAATGACAGAAGAATTTTGAATTATTATTGCAGAGATTAGATTCATGTATTTAAGGTACAGATTTGTTGATAACTCTATGTATCATTCTGTGTAGTGTGCACTTCATACATCCATTTATGTATGTAATTACTGTTCTTCTGTTTTCCATAATATGGTAAGTTGATTTAGAAAAAATGACATACAATTATAGGACTAGCATCACACTTGCAATTAGTGTCATTGCTGATGACTTTATGTGCAAAGTAATATATTCCACTTTACTTCCATGAAGCTGGTAAAACTAGCAGAAAAACAGGTATGATTATGCAATTTCTATTTTAAACACCTTCTTGCAATGTATATTTAGGTTGTGTAAATGAATACATGCTCTAAACCAGAGAGGCTGTCATTTTCGCCCTAAATATGTTTGTCAAGCTTAGCATATTGTTTACAGATTTTGGAAAACTTTTGAACTTTTTACATTCATTTTTTTTCCCTAATCTGATTGCAGCTGGCCAGCCTTAAACCTTTGTACAGAGGCTCATGTTTAAAGCTGTATTATACTCAAAACTAAAAATGTAAAATATTGCTATCATTAGATAGCAATATTCCAATCATTAGAAGTGGTGGCTGCATTACTTTACTTTTTTAGGCTTTTTTCCCTGCACAACAGGGACACCTTTTGGACAGCAGCAGCATTGTCAGACTAGGAGGAGGGGATTGTTAGGTGTATTGGCAGTTTTAGAACTAGGGGGAAGCCAAACTCCAGCCCACACTGCAGTCACACAAGTAGTAATGTGTTTTTTTTTTTTTTTTTTTTTTTTGGGTCGGGGGGGGAGATAAAGGTTTTGAATAAATAAAAGCTGATCATTGTAAGAACCTTTATCAGTGGTAAATTGTTTGTCTTAACCCTCTAAATTGCTACATCTACCGCACAGCTTACTCTTTTGAAAAACAATAGACTTGCTGACTGGATCCCTAGATGAAAAAGGAAACAAAGCCTGAAAAAGAACGAATGCAGCCATCACAACTAGAAATTGGTAAGCTGCACTATAATATGTTTGCTTTTGGGTTTAATACTGCTTTAACTTATGAAGGGAGGTACACTGCAGACTCTTCTAAAGGCTAATTTATCAGGTGGAAAACAAAAGGTGGTCAGACAAGTCCCCTCTTCTCCTTGATGTGTTTTGGGAATATCTACACTACTATGCAAATGTTTTAGTCAGATGTGAAGAAATGCTGTAAAGTGAGAATACTTACTTTTTAATATATATTTTAATAATTTTTATCAGTTTACAAAATGCAAAGTAAGCAAACAGAAGAATAATTAAAATCTGCATCAATTCTTACACTTGCACACTTTGTACACTTGCACACAAAGATTTTGTAGGATTAGCGTCAGGTGTATGATTAACCAATTATACCAAACAGGATCATCAATTTCATATATAGGTTGAAATACAGCCATTAACAGAAACAGCTGTGTAGAGTGTAGGAGGCTTAAAACCGGGTACGGAACAGCCAAACTCCGCTACTAAGGTGAGGTTGTGGAAGACCGTTTCATATCATAGGTCATATACCATGGTAAGACTGAGACGGCAACAAAACAGTCAGACTGCATCAGCAAGGTCTCTCTCTGGTAAAAAAATTTCAAAGCAGACTGGGGTTTTAAGATTAGCTGTTTTAAGCTCTTTTGAATAAAACAAAATTGTCTTTATGCTAAAATTGTCCAGTTCAAAGTGATAACACACTAACCACAGAATCCTTTAATGAGAATGCTTAGTGTGAAGCAATCTGGTCAGCACCATACTCCTTTCAGCTTCGTGATCAACGGGAATTGATAGCTGTTAAAACAAAAGGGAATACGAGCGCACAGGTTCATGGTGCAATAATGTCTTTTTATTGGATATAAAAGGATAAAATCGATAAACTCACAAGTGAAGGTGAATAAACAGCGTCACACAGTTCCTCCAATAGAGAGCCTTAAAAAGGGACACATCCTTGCTTCAGAATAGATGAGAAGACCGCTGGATGGATGGGCTGGCGCCACAGACACAGGCTCATCAAGCAGCTGCTGACAAGCCACGAGTGAGCCACTCATTGACTCAAGAGATGGCCCTAGTAAATTCCTCTCATAGGGCTTTATGGTTAAAATCCTGGTCGGGGGACGTGGCCTCAAAAGTTAGGCTGTGTGGCATCCCATTTGAAGGAGACCTCTTGTTTGGGCAAGATCTAGAAAAAGTTCTAGACCGTACTGCCGACAAGAAAAAGGCTTTTCCTATTAAAAGTAAGAAAGCCCTGGGGAAACGCTTTTTTTGCCCCCAAAGACGAGGGCCGTAACTGGGGCAGACCCCTAAAGGGTCAACCTCTAAGAAACAGTGGGGAAGGGGGAAACAGAAAGGTATCCTGTTTCCTAAGAAAACCACCAAATCCCAGTGACTTAGTTCACGTGGGAGGGAGATTGGGGAAGTTCCGTCCTCAGTGGGAAAAGACTACCCCAAACGCATTCATACTGAGTATAATCAGGGAAGGCTATCAAATCCAGTTCAAGGGCACTCCTCCCGCAAGGACGATCATAACCATGCCTCCCAGGGATCCTCAGAAGACGACAGCCTTGTTGTCACAAATTGGCGACTTGATAGACCAGCGGGTTCTTATTCCAGTGCCACAGCGAGAAATAAACCACAATTTCTACTCAAGTTTTTGTACAAAGGTAACCGTCAGGCAAATTCCGCCTAATACTGAACTTGAAGTCACTGAACAAATGGGTGACCTACAAGAAATTTCAGATGGTAACAATCTTTATGGTGAAGTCAATTCTTTCCCCGGATTGCTTCATGGCCTCCCTCAATCTGAGGGACGCTTATTTACACTTCTCGATCCACGAAAAATCTCAAACATTTTTGTGGGTGGCAATCAAGTGGGGAAAGCAGGTCCGACATTTTCAATTCAGAGCCCTGCCATTCGGCCTGTCCTCATCCCCCAGGATTTTTACGAAAATCCTGGCGGAGGCACTGGCCCCCCTGAGACTGAAAGGAATATCTGTCATCCCATACTTGGACAGCCTTTAATTTTTTGCACCCTCCACGCTCCAATTACAAGGAGATCTGCGGGTGACCATTTTCTTTCTGGAAAAGCTGGGGTGGTTGATAAACAGGGAGAAGTCGAACCTAACCCTGACACAGGCCTTGCACTACTTAGGGTTCTTGGTGAACTCAGTGGCACAGAAGATCTATCTCACAGAGGAGAAAGTAGAAAAGGTAAAGGCGACAGCAGCCATTTTTCAGAACAATCTGTCAGTTTCCATCCATTCAGCCACGTCGGGTCTTGGTCTCTTGGCAGCAACAATTCCTGCAGTACCATGGGCAAGGGTCCATTTCAGGGGTCTTCATGCCAATATCCCGAACAGCTGGGACTGATCGCAGGAATCGCTGGACACGACCTTCCGCCTATCTCCAAAGAGCAAGAGGTCTCTGTGGTGGTGGAGGCAAGAACCTCGTGCAGGGTCTACTATGGGCTCTTCTGGTGTCCGTCTGTATCACCACAGACTCCAATGCCTGGGGTTGGGGGGCCCACTGGGGGTCAAGAGTAGCCCAAGGGCAGTGAGAGAAAACACAGTCCCAAAGATCAGCCAACTGGAGGGAGTTGCAAGCAATCTGGGAAGCGCTAAGGGCATTTGCCAAAGAGCTGTCCTTGGACAGTGTGGTATGAGTCTCTTGTTTAAACAAACAAGGGGGAACATGGTGTCCGTCCTAATCAGACTTGTGAGCGCCATCTTTTCTTGGGCCAAGAGGAACCTGAAGTCAATATACACAGTCCATCTAAAGGGAGTGGACAATCATCTGGTGGACTTTCTGAGCTGACACCAAGTGTACGAGTCAGAATGGTCACTAAACAGGGAAGTCTTCCAGCTAATGGTAGAGAAATGGGGCCTTCCAGAGGTGGACTTGTTCGCCAACAAGTCAAATGCCAGGGTTCCAGTGTACTTCTCGCTGGAAAGAGAAGTAGAGGCTAAGGGGATAGACGACCTGGCCCAGAAGTGGACGTTTCGCCTATGGTACACCTTTCCCCCCGTTCAAACTTATTCCTCTGGTCCTGAGGAAGTTTGTTCAAGAGTGCACCACAATGATCTTAGTGGTCCCGTGTTGGCCAAAGAGGCCTTGGTTTTCCATGCTGTTACACCTGACAGAGGAGCCTCCCCTCATGCTGACTGAGAGGAAGGATCTTCTATCCCAGGGCCCAGTTCTATTACCAAAAATACAGACCCTGAAATTGTCAGCTTGGTGTCTGAGGAAAGCCTCCTGAAGTCTAAGGGGCTCTCGGACAGTGTGGTAAATACAATTCTTTCCAGTAGAAAGAAGGTAACCCAAGCAATTTATGTCAAACTTTGGAAAGTTTTCTGTTCATGGTTAGATACCAAGAAGGTGTCTGCAGGTATTCCAGCCGTCTTAGAGTTTTTACAAGGCGGTGCGGACCAAGGACTAGCCATTAGTACATTGAAAGTTCAGGTATCGGCCTTGTCTGATTGCTTTTTTGGAGCAACCCTTGGCGTTGGACCCACTAGTTAGCAGGTTCTTTAAGGGGTTAGCCAGAATTAGACCCATTCTGTTTAAAATTCTGCCAAAATGGGACCTGTTGACAGGAAGAGCTGTCTTTAAAATGGGTAACGCTCAAAACTGTATTTTTAGTGGCCATATACACAGCCAGATGCATTAGCAAGCTGCAGGCACTTTCCATTATGGAGCCTTTCCTGCAAATTTTTGAAGACAGGCTGGTATTGCGTACAGGGTTTTTGCCTAAAGTGGTGTCAAAATTCCACAGGACTCAGGAAATTGTTTTGCCTTCTTTCTGTGGGTCCCCATCCATTCTAAAAGAAACAGAATTCCACCACCCGGATGTGAGAGCCTGTGTCTTGCTGTATCTGGAATTGTTGGAAAGCATTAAAAAATCCAATGCTCATATTTATTTTGCATTCACAAAAAAAATTGGGGGTCCAAGCTTCGAAAGGCACAATTGCAAGGTGAATTAAATAAGCTATTGTGGAAGCTTGCAAGATTTTGAAGAAGGAATGATTTTTTTCCCCCATGGCTCACTCCACACGGGAGCTATCGACTTCTTGGGCAGAGCGTCACCAGAGTAAATTTGTCGAGTAGCAACACGGTCAAGCTACTTGACTTTATTATAGATCCGACCTTATCTCAGTGCAAGACCAATGTTTGGGAGAAAAGTCCTCCAAGTGGTAGCCCCCCCCCCAATCTGGTTAGTTCCCGTTGATCCTCTCTAGCGCTGTCCTGGACAGATGACTATATGACTAGAGAAAACCAGAGTTATGCCCTGTACACACGGTCGGATTTTCCGACGGAAAAAGTGCGATCAGATTGTGTTGTCGGAAATTCCGATCGTGTGTGGACTTTTTCCATCGGAATTTCCAACAAAATCCGATCGTTTAAATTCCGATCGTGTGTAGACAAATCCGACGCACAAAGTGCCATGCATGCTCAGAATAAATTAAAAGACGAAAGCTATTGGCTACTGCCCTGTTTATAGTCCCAACATACTTGTTTTACGTCGCAGTGTTCAGAACGATCGGATTTTCCGACAACTTTGTGCGACCGTGTGTATGCAAGACAAGTTTGAGCCAACATCCGTCGGAAAAATTCCGAAGGATTTTGTTGTCGGAATGTCCAATCAATGTCCGATCGTGTGTACAGGGAATTCGACCGGTAACTCTGTTTCTAGGAGTCATCCAGGACAGCAGGGATTCCCTTCCTGTATGCTGTTATAACTTTGGACGAGTGTTTTTGTTGTTTCAGAGGCCATTCCGGGGAAGTTCTCAGATAAAGACTGGGGAAGAGGGACGGAAGCCACCCTTTATAGATTTGAATTTAGTATTTCCTTCCCCTGGAGGTGGAGCCTATCCCTCTAGTGCTGTCCTGGATGACTCCTAGAAACAGACTTACCGGTAAGTCTCTTGCTTTTCACACTTGCCTACAACTTTTAGTAGTGTATAATCATAATTTCTATGCAATATCTTGGAAAAAAATGTGTGTTTTTAGCTAGAGATTAGTGTAGTTTTAGGCCCCTTTCACATGGGGCGGATCCTCTCAGCAGACTCCGCTAGCTCAGTGGGAGAACGCTCCGTTGATTCCTGCTGAGCCGGTGGATGACTGCTCCGTCTCTGCTCACTGAGCAGGGAGGGACCTGACAGAACCCTGCTGATTTCTGTGGGGAAATCAGATGAAAATGGACAGCATGTCCGTTTTCATCACATCCTACCTGATCCGCCAGACGGATGGTGAACGTATCGCCATACGTCTGTTTTGAGCGGATCAGATGGCAGGCGGGTGTCAGCAGACACATCTGCTGACATCCGCCTGCCCATAACAGACAGGCGGATCCGAGCGGGCTTTTTGTGTGACGGGGCCTTATACCTTGTGCTGTTTTGATTTCCTTTTTTTTTTTTTTTTTTTTTTTTTTTTGTTTTGATTTCCTTACCTTGTAACGATGAGCTTAAATGTTGTGGCTTCGGTTTGTACTGTCATGGCTGATCGTTTCCCAGTTGTCCATGTATTGCTTCAATTAGCTTGTCCCTTCACCAAAGCAATAAGGCAGTTCTTCTTCCAGATTACACAGCGTCCAATGCATGTCTTGCCATCCACTTTAGTGTATCATCACAAATGTGGGAGTGGTAATGTAATAAAAATATCTTTTGTGAACTCCTAAACTTACAGCTGTACCACTCGAATAGACCAGTGTATTACCCTGGCCAGCTCATTTCCTGCTGCTAGGTGCTGGTTTAGTTAATGAAGGCTCATCAGGCTAGGTCTACAACAAAATGGCATGTCCCCGCACTGTTATAGCACACCACGGTCACAGATACATTTGTAGATCTCAACAAATATGTCAGACACCTGACACTTGAGAGAAATTTTGCACTACAAAAAAACTCCTCCTCAAGAGACCCCATAATACCCAGAGAGCACCCACTTGAGAATGTGAGTGATGACAATGCCTATCTCCTCATTCTGGAGAGCTTATATCAAGAAGGAGCATGCGCAGATTTAGAATTATCAGTGTATGGATAGAGAAATTACACACACAGACTTTAAACCTAAGCCTTCTTTCTATCCACATTGGGTTAAGGGCAATCACATTCCAACCTTTTATTAGATTGTGTTGGATGAAATTAAAATGATATGCCAAAAAATGCAACTATACCAGTCAGGGTGGATTTGATTTAAATCGCTATTAAAAAGGCTTGATTTAAATCAACTCTATTTAAATGATAATTTTTAAAGAGCAACTGTCATCTCTGTCCCACAGCTGCTCCTCCTCTGACCCGATGTTGACTCACCGACAGTCCCATTCGCTTTAATGGGACAGCTGGTGATGCAGCAGTGACACAACAAGGTGAGGGAGGTGGCGACAGCAGTTGAGTGGATGCCCGCTAACAGGCGCTGCCACGATGTATCTGAAATGATAGGTGCTCTTTAAATGTAAGGGCTTACTCCTTTAGTTCTACTTTAATATTAGAATATGGGTGCTAGCCATTGGTGTGAGCAGCCTATTGTATTAGGGTGTGCACCCCAGAGCACAAACACACATGCGCTTATATCAGTAGAGCAATGGACGATGTCAGTAGAGCAGAGATTGATGTCCAGTTTTTATTTGTATTTTTTTTTTTTTTGTACAATTTAAAAAAAAAAAAAAATTTAATTATTTTTTACAATTTTTTAAGGAGCCCGTTGGGGGCCTTTGGTGAAATATCATGGGCCCAAATAGACAGAGCTTCCCCAGTCCCTTTCTCTGCAGCCTCAGCTGCACTGAATAGTAAACAAATGGGCTGAGTGGCTTCCTGTTGATTCCCAACCTGAAGCATAGCAAACACCGTTTAAACACCCGCAGCAGCACTGCAGAGGGGAGACTGGGTGCCAGGAAGCAGGGGGAATCAGCACTGCACAAGGTGATTAGGGTGTGCCCACACCTATGGTGCTAGCATTACTCAGATGAATACTTTTTAAAAGTGGGATTTTCATTTCCAGCATCCAGAAATGTACACAAATCAATTTCTAAATTTAAATAAGTATATTTGTGTGTAGAGATATGGGATCATTGGTTGTTGGCTCTAATGTCATTACTGCTAGTTGTGCCCGCAACATGTACAAAGATGTCAGAGAATTTGAGTAGCTTTCCTTAATACAAAACTCTGCATTCAACAATTAAATGTAATGCATTCACCTTTTCAGCCACTTTGTGGTGGGGGCTGCAGGCTGATCAGGTCCACCTAAAAATCCCATGCTGCATTCTCTAGCTATTCCTGTAGGATACAAAGGGATTCTCAGTCCAATTAGGTACTGATACTGTATCCTAAAAGGTCTGTCCCAGGACATCTCCTAGTTGAATATACCAGTTACAACCCCTAGAGAAGCCTCACATAGATCAATCAAACAGATTCTCCAGGCTCCTCTGTTCAACGGATGGCCACTTTACTAGAACTAATTAACTGCACCTGTGTACAGTATGTGAATTGTTAATGGGACTTGAGAAATATACTGCCATAGAGGATCATTTCCAGATTCAGGTAAGTTTTCCGTATTTTATGAATTTATTAAAAAGTTGCTGTCTTTCTCTCTAATATTTATACACTGTACGCAGTCAACCAAAAGAGGGAATCCAAAGATAATGTATGCTGCTCTTCTTTTTAGTATATGCTCCCTTTTTTTTTTTTCCGTACAGGGGTGTCATTTTGTAAAGTTAAATTTTCTTATCGGGGTGAGATTTATAGATCTGTCATCAAAAAAGTTTAGCTCTTGGGAATCCAATGAGCACTAATTAATGACCTATTTTTAAAAATTGGCGAAGAGGCAAAAGAAACAACAGTGGGATTGTTGCCTCCAGTAACCCATCAGGTTTTATCTTTTATTCTCTTGGTAAAAGTATCTGATTGGTCACTTTGAGATATTGTCATTAGAAGCAATAGTTTTTATACCTTGTATGCACAAAACTGCTTAAAGGAGTTGTAAACTCTCGTGTTTTTTCACCTTAATGCATCAAGGTGAAAAAACACCTGGCAGTCACCGCCCCCCCAGCCCCCCGTTTTACCTGAGCCTCTTCATCTCCTCGGCGGGGAAGTGCTGTCCCACTCTCCACGGGGTCTTGGCTCTTGATTGGATAGATTGATAGCAGTGCAGCCATTGGCTCCCGCTGCTGTCAAATCTAATGACGTGGGCGCCGGGGGGTGGGGCCGAGTCCGGCATGCAAGTCTGGACGCAAATGCTGGACTCTGGAGCGCGCTCACAAGGTAACCCCCTTGGGAGAGTGCTTCTCCTAGGTGGTTATCTGATGCGGGGAGGAGTCGCGAGAGCCGCCAGGGGACCCCAGAAGAGGATGTTCGGGGCCACTCTGTACAAAATGAGCTGCGCAGTGGAGGTAGGTATAATATGTTTGTAAAGGATTGTTTTTTATTTTATTTTAGCTGAGATGCGTTTAGCCGTGTTTTGTGTTTTTATGCCCAAAAGCTCCTCTCCTGGACATGATTCTTTTGCGTTCAAGAGAAAGAGCTTTGACTGCTCCTAAACTCCTCTAAAAGCCTATGTGTGCATGAATATATAGGCTTTTATTGAGGTGTGTTCAGGGGCTTAGGGAAAAAAATTCCAAAAGCCCCAAAAACATCCGTTTAGGAGGAGCCGTGTGCATGAGACCTAATTGTACTGAGTAGAATGGCTGACTACACTTGTGTTTAGTGAAGCAGTTGCTTTGCTGCATTGTGTCATAAAAAATATGAACATGCTCTGCAGCATCTGTGCTCCTTGGAGACTTCAGCCTCCTTTCATATCTCTTACAGTACTAACAAATCCATTTGAGGCGGTTTTCCCACCGGTACTCTATTCCTATGTGTACCGATTACCTTGGTATTGAAGCCAAGATGAGGACAATAGCCGTGGAGAAACTTTCCATAAAAGAAATAGGTAGGCTACCATTGCTGAGCCCTTCTGAAAATACTATTGCTTGGCTGTCGTGCTAAATCTCTTTCTTCAATATTTGAGTCACTGACCTGAAACAATCATTTAGATAGGGGCTTCTGATTTTCTTCCCTTCCTGGTCTCCATATTTCTTTTGATCAGTAAGAGTTTTTAGGAGGTCAGCACTAGTAAACCCATATTCTTGCTTATTTTAACCATTTCAGCCCCGGAAGAATTTACCCCCTTCCTGACCAGAGCACTTATTGCGATACGGCACTGTGTCGCTTTGACAATTGCATGGTTGTGCAAAGTTGCACCCAAACAAAATTGACGTCATTTTTTTCCCCAAAAATAGAGCTTTCTTTTGGTGGTATTTGATCACATCTGCGTCTTATTTTTTGCACTATAAACAAAAAAAAGCGACAATTTTGAAAAAAAAAGCAATATTTTTTACTTTTTGCTATAATATCCCCAAAAATTATATTTAAAAAAACACATTTTTCCTCAGTTTAGGCCGATATATATTCTTCTACATATTTTTGGTAAAAAAAAAATCGCAATAAGCGTATATTGATTGGTTTGCGCAAAAGTTATAGCGTCTACAAAATAGGGGATAGATTTATGGCATTTTAATTTTTTTTTTATTAGTAATGGCGGTGATCTGCGATTTTTATCGTGACTGCGAAATTATGGCAGGCACATCGGACACTTTTGACACTATTTTGGGACCATTGTCATTTAAACAGCGATCAAAGCTACAAATAGCCACTGATTACTGTATAAATGACACTGGCAGGGAAGGGGTTAAACACTAGGGGGCGATGAAGGGGTTAAGTGTGTCCTAGGGAGTGATTCTAACTGGGGGGGGGGGGGTATGGGCTACCACTGACATGACAGTGATCACTGCTCTCGATGACAGGGAACAGTAGATCCCTGTCATGTCACTAGGCAGAACAGGGACATACCTTATTTACATAGGCGGCAATTTCAAAGGGACGTACAGGTACACACCCATTTGCCTGTACGAGCCATTCTGCCGATGTAAATGTGTGTGCGGCGGTCGGCGAGTGGTTAAAAAAAACAAGTGTGAATTGGCTTCCTCCCAAATGGACCCTACTTGTGTGTGTATGTAGTAGGAACATTCAACTAGGAGTGCCTTTTGAGGGACAGGGTGTGAGGGCCAAAAATTAATTACGGACTTTAAAGATTTCAGCCCCGGAGGATTTGGCAGCTCAATGACTGGAGCACTTTTTACAATTTGCCACTGCGATGCTTTAACTGGCAATTGCACGGTCATGCAGTGTTGTACCCATACGAAATTTGCGTCCTTTTTTTTTTTCCACAAATAGAGCTTTCTTTTGATGGTATTTCATTGCCTCTGTGATTTTTATTTTTTGCAATATAAACGGAAAAAGACCGAAAATGTTGAAAAAAAAAAAAATATTTTCAAATTTTTGTTATAAAAAAAATGTAATAAACTCAATTTTAGTCATACATTTAGGCCAAAATGTATTCAGCCACATGTCTTTGGTAAAAAACAATGTCAGCGTATATTTATTGGTTTGCGCAAAAGTTATAGCGTCTACAAACTAGGGTACATTTTCTGGAATCTACGCAGCTTTTAGTTTGACTACCTATCTCATTTATTGAGGTGCTAAAATGGCAGGGCAGTACAACACCCCCCCCCCCCCCAAATGACCCCATTTTGGAAAGTAGACACCCCAAGGAAATTGCTGAGAGGCATGTTGAGCCCATTGATTATTTTATTTTTTTGTCAGAAGTGATTGAAAAATGACAAAAAAAAAAAAAATTACACAAAGTTGTTACTAAATGATAGATTGCTCACATATGCCATGGTTATATGTGGAATTACACCCCCTACTTTCCAAAATGGGGTCATTTGGGGGGGGGGGGGGTGTCGTGCTATCTGGGCATTTTATGGCCTTCACAGCTGTGATAGGTAGTGAGGAGTGAAATCAAAAATTTACACCCTTCAAAATCCTGAAGATGATTGGTTTTCGGGGTCCTGTACGCGGCTAGGCTCCCAAAAAGTCTCACACATGAGGTATCCCAGTACTTAGGAGAAGCAGCAGAATGCATTTTGGGGTGTAATTCCACATTTAACCATGCCATGTTTGAACAATATATCATTTAGTGACAACTTTGTGCAAAAAAAAGTGTAATTTTCCCGAAACTTGTGACAAAATATAAAACATTCCATGGACTCAACATGCCTATCAGCAAATAGCTTGGGGTGTCTACTTTCCAAAAAGAGGTCATTTGGGGGGGTTTTGAACTGTCCTGGCATTTTATGCACAACATTTAGAAGCTTATGTCACACATCACCCACTCTTCTAACCACTTAAAGACAAAGCCCTTTCTGACACTTTTTGTTTACATGAAATTTTTTTTTTTTTTTTTTTTGCAAGAAAATTACTTTGAACCCCCAAACATTATATATTTTTTTAAAGCAAAGGCCCTACAGATTAAAATGGTGGGTGTTGCAATTTTTTTTTCACACAGTATTTGTGCAGCAATTTTTCAAACGCAATTTTTTGGGAAAAAAACTGTTTTTCAATTTTAATGCACTAAGACACACTATATTGCCCAAATGTTTGATGAAATAAAAAAGATGATCGTATGCCGAGTACATGGATACCAAACACGACATGCTTTAAAATTGCGCACAAACATGCAGCGGCGACAAACTACATACATTTTTAAAAGCCTGTAAAAACCTTTACAGGTTACCATTTTAGATTTACAGAGGAGGCCTACTGCTAAAATTACTGCCCTCGATCTGATCTTCGCGGTGATACCTCACATGCATGGTGCAATTGCTGTTTACATATGACACCAGACCGACACTTGCGTTCGCCTTATTTATTTTGCTTTTTAATTACATTTTTAAACTGTTCCTTTCATTTTTTGGGCTGGCTTTTGTAGACCCAATCAAGTCCAGGGTCACCCCAAGGACGACAGAGTTCATTGTCATTAAAGTGCATGAACCGCAATATCTGCTCATATCGTGTCCTGGTCATGGAGGCAGAGAACAGGGGAATATGATGAATTGGGTCAGTGGACCAATATGACCGCAACTCACTCTTTTTAGTTATGCCCATGAGGAGGGATAGGCCTAGAAAGGTCTAAAATTCGGAAACCGTAATTGGTTTCCAATCTCTGGCAAGGGTCAGCTGGGGATTAGTGGTGATGAATTGACCAGCATACAAATTGCTTTGGTTCACAATAGATCTATAGAGATCTTCGTGAAAAACAGCGAATAAAAATCAAGTGACGTAGAATCAACTGTTTCCACCTGAATTCCGGGTTGGCCAGTGAATGGGGGAAGTACGGGTATTGCAGAAGTGGTGGGCTCCCAATTAGGATTGGCGAATGCAGCAGGAAGGGCACTATGGGCTCGACGGGCCTGTGTTTGTCTTCTTGGTGGCAGCAGGACACTACTTGTGCTTGCCAGCTTGAACTGTACTTATGGGACTCACCACGTCATCAAGTGTTACTGCAGTGCTGGATGTATGACCAGGGTGTACTAGGCAGCTGGTGCTTGCCAGTTCACCAGAAGGATGAGCGGTGCTAGTACTGGCTCTCTGTTCCATACGAGGGACCTGCGGTTCTTGCACCGCAACAACAGCAGAAGAATATTGGGGTCTGGTATGCCTGACCTTGGCAGGGACCACAACTTCGTCGTCAGAGCTATCTGTCATGGAGCCGCTATCCTCTACAGGTTCGTATTCTGAGCCTGAATCTGACAGATGAGTGACTTCCTCTTCACTATCTGTCATACTCAGAAACGTGTAGACCTCTTCACTAGTGTACCTTCGATTTGACATTTTGGTCTTTAAATTTACTGGTCCACTAGTGAGACTCACAGGCAAAAAAGCTCCTGACTGTTAGCGACTGATTCAAACGCTACCAAAAAAACTGTTGCGTTCGCAGGGATCAGGCCTGGCTCTGTGAACGCTGCAGTTATGTGTTTAGTGTTTTGTAAGTGACAGTGATCGATTGATACTGCACTTGGGTGGGCTGGGCTGAGTGGAGGAGCTAAACGCAGGTGCTAGCAGGTATCTGGGCTGATCCCGCTAACACTGCGTTTTTGAGAACCCTAAACTGCTGGGGACGCTAGTATAGATCTGATCAGATATCGATCTGTTCAGACACTATACCCCTTTCATGACTAAGCCTATTTTTGACATTTGGTGTTTACAAGTTAAAATCCGTATTTTTTGCTAGAAAATTACTTAGAGCCCCCAAACATTATATATATTTTTTTAGCAGAAAATCTAGAGAATAAAATGGCGTTTGTTGCAATATTTTATATCACACAGTATTTGTGCAGCAGTGTTTTAAATGCAACTTTTTGGGAAAAGGGACACTTTCATGAATTTTTAAAAAAACAAACGGTAAAGTTAGCCCAAATTTTTTTTTTGTATAATGTGAATGATGATGTTACACCGAGTAAATGGATACCAAATATGTCGCGCTTTATAATTGCATACACTCGTGGAATGGCGACAAGCTACCGTACCTAAAAATCTTCATAGGCGACGCTTTAAATTTTTTTTTTTATGGTTATCAGGTTAGAGTTACAGAGGAGGTCTAGTGCTAGATTTATTGCTCTCGCTCTGACGATCGCGGCAATACCTCACGTGTGATTTGAACACCATTTACATATGCGGGCGCAACTTCCGTATGCGTTTTCTTTGCTGCGCGAGCTTGCGGGGGACGGGGGCGCTTTAAATTTTTTTTTTTTCTTATTTATTGTATTTTTTATATTAATTGTGTTTTAGAAAAAAAAAATTTTTTGATCACTTTTATTGCTGTCACAAGGAATGTAAACATCCCTTGTGACAGTAATAGGTGGTGACAGGTACTCTTTATGGAGGGATCGGGGGTCTAAAGGAATCCCTCCTTTGCACTTCAAAGTATTCAGATCGCTGTTTTCAGCGATTCTGAATACTGTATATTTTTTTAAAACCGGCGCCATTGGCAGCTGAGTAAACGGAAGTGACATCATGACGTTGCTTCTGTGTTTACAATTAGGAGGCTGGAACTAAGCCACTTATGGCTTCGTCCAGACTGTCACTAGCCGCCGGAGGCGGCGGATTGGTGATCGGGCCTCTCGGTGGAACGGGAGGCCCGATAAGGGCGGTCGGAGGGGGGGACATCCCCTCCCGCTCCTCTGGTATAACAGCCGAGCGACTTTTAGCCGCATCGGTTGTTATACCTGGAAGTCCGATCGCCGGCTCCAAAAAACAGTACCGGGATGATGCCTGCAGCTGCGGGCATCGTCCCGGTATAACCCCCGAAAGCCGAGTACGCTCATCTGCGTACGCTCGGTGGGAAGGGGATACTACAAATGGGAGGTGTATGGTGCGTGCGAGGGTGTTAGCGCTACTGGCCCTGATCTGACTCTGCCTGGGGCGACGCAGACCCTATCTGACTCTAAAACCTAACTTTGATCACCCGCCGGGTGATCAGGGGGTTAAACCTTTATTGGGTAAAATACGGCAGGTGACGGTATTAAAAAAAAAAAAAAAAATCTAGCTAAACTGCGTCACCCGTGACACTTATACAGTGATCACAGGTTACGGGGTAATCAAGAGGTTAAACCTTTATTGGGGGGGTCCCTAGACCTATCTGGGGCTAATACTAATTGCCCTAATGCTGATTTGTGTCACTAATGATACCAGTACAGTGATCCAAAAAAAATCTGATTGCTGTTCTGGGTGACACAGTGACAGGTGGTGAAGGGGTTAACTGGGGGGGTGATTGGGGGGTGAATTGTGTGCCTACGTGACCTGGTGTCAGTGTAGTGTTGTGCAACTCACTCTGAGATGTCTTCTCTCCTCGGTCTGGAACGGAAAAGACCGACGCGCGGAGAGATGATATCGCTTCCCCTGTCAGTGTTTACACTTACACAACAGGGGAAGGATCTCATTCATCAGGACTGATCACCATGGTCCAGGCCAGATATCATTGGCCTGGGGATTGATCGGTTCCTGATCGAATCCGATGGTCGCGGCCGTTGGGGGGGCCCGCACGAAGTATAGCTACGACGCTTTGCGCAGCCGCACCAGCCTGCCGCAGTATAACTGCGGCGGCTGGTCTGGAACCGGTTAAATCCACCACTCTTAACACTTAATTTTAACTTTAACAAAAGTATCATAACTGGATCATCTATTTTTAAGATCTTCTATTCCCAAAAACATTTTTCACAGCTGAAAAAACAATCTGAACCCCCTGTAGAGAGCAGCTTGGAGGAAGACTTTGGGGTATATCTACTAAAACTAGTGCACTCGGAATCTGGTGCAGATGTGCATGGTAGTCAATCAACTTCCAACTTCAGCTTGTTCTATTAAGTTTTGACAATAAAACCTGGAAGCTGACTGGTTTCTACGCAGAATTGCACCATATTTTGCACTTTTCAGTTATAGTAAATAACCCCCTTTGTGTCTTAAGACACCATTTTTTCCCATGTCATCCCTACTGATTTAGCAGTGATGGAAGTAGGATAAAACTGAGGGTGATTATATATTTTGTATTGCTTAAAGCGGAGGTCCGCCCCCAAAAAAAAAAATTAAAAACCAGCGGCTGCACATAGTGCAGCTGCTGGCTTTTAATAATAGGACACTTATCTGTCCTGGAGTTCAGTGATGTCGGCACCGCAGCTGATGTTTCCATCAGCTGTTGGGTGCTGCCGCCGCCATTGCGGATAAGGGTGCCTGGCAGTGTAGCATTTTTCTCTCTCCTACTGGCCCGGCGGCAGGGGAGGGAGGAGGAGGGAGCCCCAGCCGTGGCGTCAATAGCCGCGGCTGAGGCTCCCGAAAGTGGGAAAGGATACCTGTCAAAAACAGGTATCCTGTCCCCCCTCCCCCCCAAAAGGTGCCAATTGTGGCATCAGAGGGCGGGAGGAATCAGATGAGCTTTCAAGTGGAACTTTAGTCAGAAAATTAAGACCTGTAAAACATAAAAAATAAGTGCCTATACTGTTTATAATCCAGGAATACATTGTCTCACTCTACTCTGCACATGCTCAGTTGCTCTCTGTTTTGTGGCATTGTGCCGAAAATCAGAGCCACTAGAGGCTGATTTACTGATAGCCTAAAGATTACAGCTGCTCAGGGGCTCTGGGCTTCAGCAAAATGGCAGTCTCCATCAAGAAGAAATGGAAGCAATGCTGGAGGCAATTTACAGCACACTCTAATTTTGAAAGCATAATTATTATGAGGAATGTATTTTCCTTGCTAAAGAACAATATTTTTTATCAAGTTATGTGTAAAGTTCCACTTTTAATTTGCAAGATAAAAAAAAACTTGTCATGGGTAGAGTCTATACCAGGATTCATTGTCATAGCTGGTATTCTTTAGGCACTCTACTGTATTTTTGTATGGTGGAACACATCCCTCTGCAGACATAAACATTTATATTGTTTGATACTTTATAGGGATTATTCAGTAAACTGTTCAAATCTCATAGCAACCAATCAAAATGATTTACCAAGAACAGCACTGGATGGATTTTGATCAGTTGTGATGAGCACTGGTAGTTGCATTAGTCTGTTTACCATGGGATGTGTCAAAGCAGATGCAGATTGTATAAAAAAAAACATGGTGATTGGATTACGGTGACTGAGTTACTTGTATGACTAACAAAATTGGGCCATGTCCTTGACACTTGTTTGAGCTGAGGAAGCTACTTTGTATAAGTGGCATAATGTCATCCAAGATTACAGAACAAGTCAATGACACCACAATGTGGATAACTGAAAACCTTCAGGGTTTGTTCACACCAGACTAATGCGCTGTCCTTTTGCAGGCAGATTCTTTTTTTTTTTTTTTTTTTAATAAGTTTTTATTGAAGGATGTAACATACAGGGAATGACATAAAAAAAAAAACAGTATCATTGTTTTTTGTGTTTTATACAAAAATAACAAAGAAAAACATCAGCACGGTACAGAGTAGAAATGTCGAGCAGCTGATAAATACTAGTAACCTGGGGAATGTGGAGAAAGGTAACCTTTTATGTGGAAAAGAGGAGGTGAAACTGGATGGATCTAGATGGGGGGGGGGGGGGATTCCCTGAGATTGCTAACAGGATGTTACTGGAATTACCCCACGTAGAGTGGGGGAAAGCCAGGTAGATGCAGAATGACAACATCGGGGGGGGGGGGGGGGGGGGGTGAGAGGGAAAGAGCACCAAGATTAAGTTTTAGACAGAAAATGCAGCCTGTGGGTTGAAAATACAGGTTAAGATGATAACAATAAGGTTAAAATGATAATACTAATTTTGGTTTTGTGGTAATGTCGTTTATGTCTTTTGTAACAGTTGTGGCCACCACTTTCCTATTTGGAGAGAATATGGAGTTTTGAAGAGCGTGAGGACGTTCTGGTTTATGTTGGGTAGTTGGTAGGAGTTGGCTTCCTTGTATTGTAGAATCTTGGTTTGGGGGGATCACTCCGTCTAAGATGGGGGAGGGAGGTTGATAGTAAAGGAAAGAGAAAGTTTCCAGATGAGCTATATCCGTGGGGGAGAGTGTTGAGGTCATGAAAGTTCCCCATTTGTGGTGGAAGCGTATCCTGGTTCTTTCATTCGTGAAGTCCGTGTTGATCCTGTCTTTGTAGAGCAACTGTAGGAGTTCTCTTTTGATTTGAGAGGTGTTGGGACAGGAGTTGGAGGTCCAATTTTTTAATATGGCTCTTCTAGCGAGGAGGAGGCATATCAGGATCCAATCTTTGCATGAAGGAGTAGAGATTGAAGACCAGGGTAGCAGTTGGGGGTCCCAGTGTCCGAAAATGAGGAGTAGGGGGTCCTTAGGTATTTTTAGCAGGGTCACCTCAAATATGTATTGTAGGACCTGGTCCCAGAAGCTGGATATGTAAGTGCATGCCCAGAAGCGATGAGCTAAAGAAGGTCTGGGGTGAATACATAGGGGGCATGTGGAGAAGGTTTGAGCTTGTTTATTCGAGAGGAAAGGTATGTGGGCTCGATGGACGATCTTGAGTTGGGTTTCCCTCCAGGATTCATTGGGCACCAGCTTGTGAATAGTGTTGAAGCCTTGAAGAATTTTGTTGACCAAGTCGGCATCAGGGAAGTCTTTTGCCCAGTTAGCTACTGATGAGGTCTCCAGTGAGGGAATGGCTTTTAGTAGGAGAGGTTGATAAATGTCTGAAATTTTGTAGGAGCCCTTTGAAAGAAGAGAGTCCGACAGGGAAGTTCTAAATCTTTTTTGATCATCTCTGCAGGCGTTCTTGAGGAAGCTTATACATTGACCATAATGGAACATGTGTGACTGTGGAAGTTGGAATGTCTCCGCTAATGACTTAAAAGGAATGGGGCGGCCAGATTCTGGATCGCATAGCGAAGAGAAGTTGGAGATGCCCTTTTGTAGCCAAGTATTATATGGCTGACGTTCCAGACCTGGGGGAAAGCTCGGGTTTCCTTGTATTGGGAGGTGTCTAGAGATAAACGGTGAAAGTTTGAGGGTTTTCCGGATCTCCCTCCAAGCAATTGCGGTGTCCCGGAGTAGTAGGTTATGTTGAAGGGGTGGGAGGGTGGATTTCCACTTGCAGTGGAGGAGGGCTACCAGGGAATATGGTTTGATCATTTCGGTTTCGAGGTGAAAGTTGGAGTAACGAGATGTTTGCGCTACCCAATCTAGACTTATCCTCAGAAGGCAAGCTAAGTTATAGATCCTGACATTAGGGAGACTAATACCCCCTTCGCGCCTGGGAAGGTATAGTTTAGAGAATGCAATTCGTGATCGTCTATTCCGCCATAGAAATTTGGATATTGCCTTGTTGAGACTTTTAGTATCTTTATGTTGCAGGAGTAAAGGAATGGTTTGTAATGGATAGAGTAGGCGGGCGAAGCTGACCATTTTCACTAGATGACATCTTCCCAGTAGCGAGAGGGGGAGATCCATCCAGTTTGCTAGCTCCTGAGAGATCTTTTTGAGTAAAGGTGGGTAGTTGAGGTGATAAAGAGAGGAGGGTAATTTTCCTATTTTTATGCCTAAATAGGTGATGTGGGAGTGTGCTACCGAGAATATGGAGTTCTGTGTCCAGGGGGGGTTGGATACGGTGCCTAGGGGGAGGATTTCACTTTTGTTGTAGTTTATGCGAAGGCCCGAGCATAATCTAAATTGGTCAAAGATTAGTTTAATCGTGAACATGTCAGAGGAGGGGTTTGCTGTGAATATAAGGACATCGTCGGCAAAGAGGGAGGTGCGAATTTCCTGTTTGCCGATGGGTATGCCATTTAGTGGGGCTACGTGTGATAGGTACCTAGATAGTGGTTCTAATGCGATGTTAAAGAGGAGAGGTGATAGGGGGCAACCTTGCCGAGTTCCTTTGTATAGGCGGAATTCTTCTGATAGGAGGCCTGCCGCTACCAGTCTAGCGGCTGGGGCGGTGTACATAGTGTTTATAAGATGGGTGAAGGAACCGGAGAATCCCATTTTGTTCATGACCAGAGAAAGCCATTCGAAGCTGACGTTATCGAAGGCTTTCTCCGCGACCAGGGTAATAATAGCATATTTTCCCTCTGAGTTGCATTTGGCATGTTCCAGAGCCATCATTACTTTCCTGATGTTCATAGTGGCAGTTCTGCCTTTCACGAACCCTGATTGGGCAGGGTGTATCAGAGAGGGAATGATGTCCGCTAGCCTTGTGGCAATAATTTTAGAAAGGATTTTGACATCTAAGTTTAGAAGTGAAATTGGCCTATAGGAGCCTGGTTCTTGGGGGTCTTTACCTTTTTTGGCTAGTAATTTGATAGTGGCTTGATTGCCCGTGGGAAGGTATGTTCCCCCTGACCAGATATGTTGATAAACTTCATGAAGTGTGGATTCTAGGAGTGGTTGTAATGACTTGTAGAATTCTCCCGTGAATCCGTCAGGACCTGGGGCTTTGGAAGGGGCTAGGTTTTTAATTGTAGTGGATATTTCAAGGGGGGATATTGGGGTATTTAGTGCTTCTAGTTGTGAGGGTGTTACTTGAGAAAGAGTTACCTTTTGAAGAAAGGATTGTGCTTGTGTTGGGTTTATGGGATCTGGTCCGTATAGGGATGAGTAGTATTGTAACATGACTCTATTTATGTCTTTTTGGGTGGTGTTTATGTTGCCCTGAGAGTCGCGGAGAGATGTGATGTGTGTCGGTCGGTAGGGTCCTTTACATAGGTTGGCGAGGAGTTTACCTGCCTTGTTGCCGAATTTGTGGAGGGTGGCATCCATGTGTGCTTTTTTTGTTTGTTCTAGGGTTTCAGCCCAAGTATCAAAGGATTGTTTTGCTGATTGCCAAGCCTTCCTGTTGTCATTGGAGTTATTAATGTAGAGTAATCTTTGGGCTAGGTGCAGTTGGGAGCTGGCTTGTTTGTATTTTTTGAGTGCGTTTCTTTTAAAGGATGCTGCGTATGAGATTATACGGCCTCTGAGGAATGCTTTGCCTGCTTCCCAGAATAAATTGGGGTTGTCAGAATGTTCGCCATTGGTCGAAGTGTATTCAGACCAGACGTTTTCCATGTACTGACGGAAGTCAGAATTGTTATGGAGATAAGAAGGGAAACGCCATAATTTAGGATTCGGGTGCAAGTCAGGGTTGTCAATCGTGATCGAGATTGGTGCATGGTCGGATATGGCAATATCGTGGATGTCTGCGTCTGATATCAGTGGTAGAAGGTCGTCCGAGCAGAAGAGGTAGTCAATTCTGGTGAATACATTGTGGGGATTGGAGTAGAAGGTAAAATCTCTATCAGCTGGGTGCCGGAGTCGCCAAATGTTGTGTAGATGGAGGGATTCCATCGTTGAGGCTAGTAGGGTTTGTGTATCGAGATCTGAGGGGAGATATGTGCGTTTTGAGGTGGATCTGTCGTCTATCGGGTGTATTGTGGAGTTGAAGTCTCCGCCAGCTATGTGCGGAAGAGTCGGGTCGCTGAAGAGCCATGTTGACAGTTCGCTATAGAATTGTTTTGTGGGGTTGTTGGGCGCATAAATGTTTGATATTATCATTTCCTTGGTTCTTATTTTGATGTGGGCTGAGATAAGGCGACCCTGTGTATCTGCTCTGGTAGATAAGACCTCACATGGCAGGTTTTTGTGGATGAGTATCAGGACTCCTGCTTTGCGTCCAATTGAGTCTGAGCCTAGTACTGTACCTACCCACAATTTTTTCATTCGGTGAAAGTCAGGGGTGGAGAGGTGAGTTTCTTGGAGTAGGGCAATGTCAGTTTTAAGTCTTTTGAGGTGACGGAGGATTTTCATTCTCTTATTGGGTGATCGAAGCCCCTTAACATTCCAGGAGACTAGTTTCATGGGGTCACTGGGGGGGTATGTGAAGATATTGTATTATTTTTGCCTGTTAATAGGTTGTGATGTGGTGTGGAAATAGGCTGGGATGTAGAGGGGGTTGTTTTGTTTGAGCGAAGGTTTGTGTGGCCGGTAAGGGTGTATGTGCCATAAGATGAGGGTGCGTGGTGTAAGGAGGGGTGTAAAAGGGAGGGGGTAGAAAAGAGAAACAATAAAACATATTCAAAGAACTTCACTTTTTTCCGCATGGAGTCGACTGTGTAGTCCACCTCCCATCGCAGGACTCAGAGGCTGTTGTAATTGAGAACCCTTATTAGAAGGGTGAATTGCATTGGCAGCTTGAGTTGTGCAGTAATTGACAAGGGGGTTAGATACACAGGTGAGCCAGAGGAGAAATTCAAAACCTTGATTGTCACAAAAAACAAAATTACCAGTTAGTAACATATAAACCTTAAGTATAAAATATAGGAGAGAGTGAAATCGCTTGGCCTACCAGTAGCTATCATGCCTGGTAATGAAGAGAGAGCAAGCTTGAAGGGGAACCCTTTAACTTCGTCTCTTGAGTGGGGTATCTCGTTAAGAGTTAGGCCACCATAACCGTAGAGTCGAGGCGGTATGTGGTAGTAGTATGGGCCCGTGCTTGTGGTCTTCAGTAAGGTGTGGAGCGGTGTTGGTCCGGTGCTGATGCTCTGAAGCGTTTTGGAGAGTCTTTGCGTGGGCTCCTTTGGTCTAGAGCACGGTTGATAGGAGCCGCTCTGGAAGAGGGGTTGAGGTTGGAGCCTGGGTGTAGCGATCTTAGGAAGGCCTCAGCTTCTTTCGGGTCTTGGAAAGAGAGTTGGTCGCCATTTGGGGCTTTGAGTCGGAGGGTGGCTGGAAAGGCCAAAGTGAATTTGAGTTGTTGATGATGCAGTTCCGAGCATATCTGTTGAAAGGCTTTCCTCTTCTGGGATACTTCAATAGAATAGTCTGCGAAAATCAGGATTTTCATGCCGTCGATTTGAAGAGATCTGGATTGCCTGAATTTTTGCAAAATGTAGGCTTTATCCGAATAATTGAGGTATTTTGCGATTATGGGACGGGGCGATTTGCGTTCTGGATTAAAGGATCCCATGCGATGTGCCCGTTCTACTGTGCAGGGGCCTGGCAGGCCTAATGCTTCAGGGATGCGTTTGGCGCATAGGTCAGTGAGAGCTGAGGGTTGCAACGATTCAAGGACGCCCACAAATCGCAAATTATTCCTTCTGGATCTATTTTCCAAATCGTCCAGCTTTTCAAGAATATATTTGTTAGATTTATTTAGGGCCTGTACTGAGGATTGGGAGTGGTACAGTTCTTCCTCTATATTGGTTATACGGTGCTCAGATTCATTAAGCCTGGAGGCATGTTCCCCTAGCTGGGATTGTAGTTGTTGCATGCCTGCGCTGACTGCTTTCTCCACCGAGGCTGTAATCATTGGGGAGAGGAGGGCTGCCACAGCCTGTGCTATCATTTCTATATTGGATGCACTAGATGGGCTGGATGGGCTTGTGAGTTGTGGTATTGCATCAGCAGGTGAGGAGGGGGCCGCAGCGCCGCTTACCTCCATGTCAGGCTCTGGCTCAGTGCTGGGCTCCGTGTAGGCCGAAGCCGGGGCCTCGATTTGCGGCTGTGGGGTCCGCGCCGCCGCGGCCGCGTACGATCGCGTGCCGGTTTTTTCCACAAATCGATCCATCCTGTGCCCTGGGATGGCGTGGGGTGATTGCCTGTGTTTTTTTTTGGGTTGTATGGCTTTATAAGCCGATTTTGGAGTCGAGCTGCGGGAGCTGGTGAGAAGAGCAGCTACTCCATGCGGCGCCGGAACCGGAAGTGCAGGCAGATTCTTAAGGGCATCCCCCAGGCATCTAGGAAGCGCATGGGTGTTCACACCTGACGAAACACACAGTACCACAGTAAAATCGCATTGGCACCCTTTTTGTGTGCATGGGGCAACCCATTGAAATTAATGGGCTGCCCTAAATGTGACAGCAAGCAACGCACAAAATAAAGCGCATGCTCGGACGCACATTCTGGTGTGACTGAGACCTTACAGATAACCTTGCATCCGGTTTTGCCCTTTTTCTATTTCTTCATTCCATCCTCAGAGTTTTCCCTTTCTGTGCTCTCCATATTAGGTTTGCTCTTTTTGCTCTCCTACACTTCCACTGTTGACCTAGTTGTTTGTTCTGCTCGTCCTTGTCCTCGTCATCCTCATCCTCCTCATCCTCATCCTCACAATATGTTGGCTGCTGGACTTGCATCATTTTTTTAAATTCAGTGTTTAAGGTGTTCAGTGTGGACAAACGAGACAGCTTCCATCTGTCAATCTGTAGCAAAGGTAACGGGAGATGCTTGCAGCTGCTCTTACCAACCACTGACATCACCTGGCCCAGTCACTAACATGCCCGGGAATCCCTGTTCATGTAAGCCAATGGGCAGGGCATGGGTCCTTATATCACTAAGTATGGCCATGTTTGGCCAATGATGTCACCACTATCACCAGCCCCTTCTTTGTATAGCTGATGACAGCTCAGGGAGCTGCCATATGGCTAGTGTTGCTGTCAAGGTTTTGCCGTATGCAGCGGGTTTTCTGTTTGTTTTTTTTTTTTTGACGAGTAGGCAAGCATCATGATTAAGGATTTGAAACGAACATTTTGTGGGGATTTTTAATAAAGAATTTGTCACACACTTGGGTTTCTTAAAGCGGTAGTATGGGCGGCACAGTGGTGTGGTGGTAGCACTCTCGCCTAGCAGTAAGAAGGGTCGCTGGTTCGAATCCCAACCACGACACTACCTGCCTGGAGTTTGCATGTTCTCCCTGTGCCTGCGTGGGTTTCCTCCGGGTACTCCGGTTTCCTCCCACACTCCAAAGACATGCGGGTAGGTTAATTGGATCCTGTCTAAATTGTCCCTAGTATGTATGAATGTGAGTTAGGGACCTTAGATTGTAAGCTCCTTGAGGGTAGGGACTGATGTGAATGTACAATGTATATGTAAAAGCGCTGCGTAAATTGACGGCGCTATATAAGTACCTGAAATAAATAAATAAATAAATAAATAAACCATTGAGCGTTTTTTTTTTGTACTCTACAAGGTAATGTCATAATGTGCTAGTATGCATTGCATACTAGCACATTATGTTAAATTTAGCTTAAAACAAACCCCTTCCAGCGTCAAGCTGTCACTGCTGCAGGCGCTTCCATCTTTACCTAGTCTTCCAGGTTCACGGACTCCGGCTGTGTGACTATCCGGAGCCGCAATGAAGTCAAGTGCATGGAGCCGCCGTTTACAGCACAGGACTCGGAGGCTGGGTTCACACTGAAGCACGGAGTGGCTCATAGCTGGGGTTCGGTGCGTCCCTGTTCACTGTTTCAGGTCCAATTTTTGTCTGAATTCAGACCTGAAACAGACCAGAAGATACACAGGACTCCTGTGCAATTTGCACCAGAGCCGCTCCAGAGATGTGTGAACCGGCTCCATAGAGAGTTGGTCACAGTCTCCTGATATGCGAATTGGATGCCAGGAAACCCAAAACTAATTTGCAATAGTGTGAACCCAGCCTGGCCACAGGCTACATGTACAGTAAATATCTCCTAAACGGTGCATGTTTAGGAGATATTTACACTACCTATAGGTAAAAGTCAGAGATGGGAGTTTACTCCCACTTTTATTTTTTATGTTGCATCTCTTTATTTATTTTTTGGGAGTGAGTAGGGGTAGTATGTACCCCATAATCATTCATGTTGGGGAGGTGGTAGGCGGTATCGGAGGTCCCTCTTTTATTAAAGTGTTCTTCCATATTCCAATAAGCCCCCTGCCCGCAGGCCTCCCCAAACAACTGGGCACGGGTTGTGGGGATTAAGGCCCTTGTCTTCACCAACATGGGACCCCCCTCCCCACACAACTTTGATTAAAGCATCTGCCCTTGTATTAGTTGCATACTTGTTTCCCCTCCCCTTTCCAGGCCAGCAAGGCTGCATGCTTTTTATTTTTAAGGCACTCAAAGGGTTTGGTATGCAATTTAGGATTCTACTTTTTCTCTTTTTTATTTTATTTTTTTTTTCATTCTTGCTGTAGAATGTGCTACAACAAAGATAACATTTACATAGGAATAAAATGGAAAGTTTAAATTGTCTTTTCATTGCTTCTTAAAAAAAAAAAAAATCTCAAGTCCCCCTAATACATAATGGACCCTTAGAGGGCTGCTATGTGTTTTGAGGGACCTTATTTTTTTTCTTTAAAAAAAAAGCAAGAGGGAGATGTTAGTTGCTGGCGATTTTGAAAGTCTTTTTAACTTTGTAAATATTAGTGCTAAAAATAACTGCTTCTAGTTGCATAGAATCTTTTAAAATTTGTTTTGCATTGGTATATGTTCCCTAGGGCAGTGCCCACCAAATCCACACCCACGCCCCCCCATGCTATAGTTTTACACCCCCTTGCCTACTAGCCCAGACAATGGGCATTTTTAATTTAACAGATTTGGAGCCCATTGATTTTAATGGGGTTCGGATTTGTCATCTGAACTTCTTTGAATTTTTGGTTTATCAATAGTAATGAAGTGTGTCCGGCAGGCTAATCCATAATGCAGAAATCTCCCCACTGCTGCCCAGTCCTCCCCACAGCATTGATCTTCTTGTTTTTCTAGGTGGTTCTAAAGGCAGAAGGTTTTTTACCCTTAAGCATTAAGATAAAAAAAATTGGCTGCAGTGACCCATAGCCCCCCCCGTTATACTTACCTAAGCCCCATCTCAATCCAGCGATGTATATGAGAGCAGCAGTTCTGCTGGATCTTACTCTCATTGGCTCACACAGCAGCGGGAACCATTGGCTCATGCTGCTGTCAATCACAGCCAGTGAGCCAATGAGGACAGCAGGGGGTGGGGCCGAGCCGTGCTCAAGTGTGAAAGAACAATGTCCATGCACAGGAGCGTGGCTCGGGAGCAAGCCTACTCAAGTGCTCCCATAGCAAGAGGCTTGCTATTGGGAGGCACTTGGCAGGTGGGAGGAGCCAGGACCTACCGGCAGGTGACACAAAAAAAAAAAGGATTGGGGCTGCTCTGTGCAAAACCATTGCACAGAGCCGGTAAGTATAACATGTTTGTAAAGGTTATCATTTATTTTTCAAAATAATCACTTTAACAGCTGCTGTGCCTGTGAAAGAACTTGTAGAATTCTTTATCAGAATGCAAAATGTGTTTATTTTTTATTTTTTTGACTGGAGGAGGCAGATTCTGTCTTCTGACTGTTGTCTATCCACAGAACGCTTTGCATTCTGGGAAAGAATGAGTTTCATGAATGGAGGAGACAGGTGAGTAGTGCAACGCTTTTACAGTCACAGCTGTTGATGTTAACCCCAGCAGTGCCAGAAGATAATTGCTGTGAGGAGGACTCAGCGGCTGTGGGGAGAAGATTTCTACCCTGTGGAGCAGGCAGCTGGACATGGGACGCGCTTCATTACAGGTAAGTTACAGTATGTCCCTGGTGCTGAAAATGCAAAAAAAAATAACCTACTGCTTTAAGATTTGTCATTCTTCTCTTAATTCCACCAATATATCCTCCTTTGTACAGCGTACATTTTGTATGTCTAATTACTACAATGTTGCAACTAAAAACGTAAATCTATTTTATTGGGATTTTATGATAGACCGACATAAAGTGGCACGTGGCACATAATTGTGAAATGGAAGGAAAATGATATATGTTTTTTTCAATTTTTACAAATGAACATTTGAAAAGTGTGGCGTGCATTTGTATTCAGCCACCTTTACTCTGATACCCTTAACTAAAATCTAGTGGAACCAATTGCCTTCAGAAGTCACCTAATTGGTGAATAGAGTCCCCCTGTGTGTAATTTAATCTCAATAGTGTAATTTTAACACATTATAAATACAGTTGTTCTACGAAGCCTTCAGAGGTTTGTTAGAGAACCGTAGTGAACAAACAGTATCATGAAGTCTAAGGAACACACCAGACAGGTTAGGGATAAAGTTGTAGAGAAGTTTAAAGCAGGGTTAAGTTCTAAAATGGATCACTGTTCAATCCGTCATGTGAAAATGGAAAGAGTATGGCACAACTGCAAACCTACTAAGACCTGGCCTTCCACCGAAACTGACAGGCTGGGCAAGGAGAATATTAATCAGAGAAGCAGCCAAGAAGCCCATGGTAACTCGGAAGGAGCTGCAGAGATACACAGCTCAGGTAGGAGAATCTATCCACAGGACAACTATTAGTCGTGCACTCCACAAATCTGGCCTTTATGGAAGAGTGGCGAGAAAGCCATTGTTGAAAGAAAGCCATAAGTAGTCCTGTTTGCAGTTTGCGAGAAGCCATGTGGAGGATACAGCAAACATGTGGAAGAAGGTAACTAGCAATAAGTAGCAGCGCTAATTAACCTAAAAAAACGTACACCAGAAATAATATACAAAGTGACAATATTAGTGACATATACAATTATATATATGTGAATAAACAGCAGCCCATAAATTAAAATGGGTTAAATAATTAAAACATAAATAAAACAACTCTAAATAGGCATCAATCAAGTCCATTTAGATGTAAGTGAAGAAATTATATAATCATAAGATAGTATCTGCAAGGTGATGTTGCTGGGTAGACAAATGAATCCTCCACCGCACCACTGTGATAACACCGGTAAAATTATATGCTTACCACAAGGCAAGCTCAAGTAAGCTTGTGACCTTGACCCAGTCGGGGCCTTTAAACAGAAGGGATGAATGGAAGGCGATGATCCACCACACCACATAGAGGGGTCGGTCCCAGTAAAAACTTTTCACAAACACTTCCAGAGCACCGGAACACAAGTCACTCAGGGGTTCCCCAAGAGAAAAAAGGGAATCGACATAGCGTAATCCAGTAGACTAATTTATTCATTACAAGTAGAAAATACACTTACATGGTATAAGAGAATTAAAAGCATGGAATAGCATGAGCCGGTCGGCTACAGCGATCGCCCGTCCACCACCTGAACACGCGAGACGTCAGCTCCTCCCGACGCGCGTTTCGTCACACCAATTAACCTAATTCGGTTGATGCCAAGTGGAGGTTAAACGATTTTGGTGTGAATTTTTTACTTAAGGCGTTTTCTAAACTTATTTACGCCTTTTCTTCATCCATTATAAGGTTTGAGTTGCTGTCAGATATGTTCTTCCATTGTCCAAAATGGCTGAATTGGACTCGTTCCATGTGCCTAGATGGAACGCTGGATGATTTCCTGCTCTGGATCCATATCGAGGCTTGGTTTCCATTGTTATTATTTATACGCGACACGTCAGTGCGTCGCCCGTGCCCCAGACAACGTCATTGTGTGACGAAACGCGCGTCGGGAGGAGCTGACGTGCTGACGTCTCGCGTGTTCAGGTGGTGGACGGGCGATCGCTGTAGCCGGCCGGCTCATGCTATTCCATGCTTTTAATTCTCTTATACCATGTAAGTGTATTTTCTACTTGTAATGAATAAATTAGTCTACTGGATTACGCTATGTCGATTCCCTTTTTTCTCTTGGGGGACCCCTGAGTGACTTGTGTTCCGGTGCTCTGGAAGTGTTTGTGAAAAGTTTTTACTGGGACCGACCCCTCTATGTGGTGTGGTGGATCATCTCCTTCCATTCATCCCTTCTGTTTAAAGGCCCCGACCGGGTCAAGGTCACAAGCTTACTTGAGTTTGCCTTGTGGTAAGCATATAATTTTACCGGTGTTATCACAGTGGTGCGGTGGAGGATTCATTTGTCTACCCAGCAACATCACCTTGCAGATACTATTTTATGATTATATAATTTCTTCACTTACATCTAAATGGACTTGATTGATGCCTATTTAGAGTTGTTTTATTTATGTTTTAATTATTTAACCCATTTTAATTTATGGGCTGCTGTTTATTCACATATATATAATTGTATATGTCACTAATATTGTCACTTTGTATATTATTTCTGGTGTACGTTTTTTTAGGTTAATTAGCGCTGCTACTTATTGCTAGTTGTTTTGTTGGGTGTTTATCTCACTTGTAGCGGCAGCTTTTTGGATATAGTTTTTTTTCAAATTTGTTATTTTTCACTTTATATTTATCACAGCGCGGTACTTATTGTTTATTTATATGTGGAAGAAGGTGCTCTGGTCAGATGAGAATAAAATTGAAGTTTTTGGCCTAAAAACAAAAAGCTATGTATGGCGAAAAACTAACACTGCACATCACCCTGAAAACACCATCCCCACAGGGAAACCTGGTGGCAGGATCATGTTGTGGGGATGCATTTCTTAAGCAGGGACAGGGAAAGCTGGATAGAGCCAAATACAGAGCAATCTTAGAAGAAAACCTGTTAGAGTCTGCAAAAGACTTGAGACCGAGGCAGAGGTTCACCTTCCAGCAGGACAACAACCCTACACATTCAGCCAGAGCTACAATGGAATGGTTTAGATCAAAGCATATTCAAAGCAGTCAAAGTCCAGACCTAAATCCAATTGAGAATCTGTGGCAAGACTTAAAAATTGCTGTTCACAGATGCTCTCCATCCAATCTGACAGAGCTTAAGCTATTTTGCAAAGAAGAATGGGCAAAAATGTCACTCTCTCGATGTGCAAAGTTGGTGGAGACATCCCCTAAAAGACTTGCAGCTGTAATTGCAGAGAAAGGTGGTTCTACCAAGTTTTGACTCAGGAGGGCTGAATACAAATGCACGGCACACTTTATAGATATTTGTAAAACATTTTGAAAACCATTTATCATTTTCCTTCCACTTCACAATTATGTGCCACTTTGTGTTGGTCTATTACATAAAATCCAAATAATATATTTACATTTTTGGTTGTAACATGACAAAATTGTAGAAAATTCCAAGGGGTGTGAATACTTTTTTCAAGGCACTGTAATCCTATATATCCCCATACTGTATTATTGACTTTTAACCACTGTCTATCATCACGTGATCCAATTCCATTTCACTTAGTTCTGTGTTCCCCATGAAGGAAATATGTGCTGCTGAGTTTTAATTTCATCTTCACTGTAAAGTCAATTGCTTTCATTCTTACTTTCTACATGCAGACTTCCTGTCATTAGTCTGTAGCTTCCTGTCTTCTCTTACATACACAGCTCCAGTTTTTTGCAGAAATCACCCCTTCGTCTCATGCTTCTCGGCAGAATGTTATTAATATGCCATATACCTCTTTCCAGGTGAATCTACTATTCTTTCATTTACAGGCAAAAAATCCAACTTTTCTTTTTTGTACAGTATATGCAGGAGAAAGCTTTTCTCAAATTCTGCACTGCTGTAGAGTATACTATGATCACTGGTATGGAATCATCTTTTCCTATTCATCCCAAATTTTATAGGGTAGATCTTTTCTACTTTCTCCAAACAGAGTAAGAGTTCTGAAGAGGTGCTCAGGTGAGCAAAACAAGATGCTTGGAACTTTTTAGAACTTTTTTTTCAGAAGGTGTTGTATTGGCCACAGAAAAATTCAAGACACCATTGAAGCATTCCATGGCACTACGAAGGGCCCCTTATTCTGGATAGGTGTGAAAGACACTTTAACATCAGAGGTGGGTCCTCCTGAAGTTAACAGTAAGTCTGGTGGGTGTTTTCAGCCTGAAGTCTATGTATAGTCTCAATTGCATAGTTAAATTGGTCCAATACCTGAGGGACCATTGTGGAAGCTGACAATCACTGACTACTACAGTGATGGCCATAGTCTTCAGGGCCCTGTGCCAAACGACTAGGGGTTTGCCCAGTTGGGACAGAATCCCATGTATTTTTTTTGTCAAGGAATACCAGGCCATCTCTGATTTAGATTAGGTGGCCATCGCCCCTCCTCCCCGCCTTATCCAAGCAGAGAATGCCTTGTATTGTAAGGAAAAAATACAAGGTGTTCTGTGAATGGCGGCTGGGCTGCACAAGCGACTCTTTGTGGTCAATATGCAGTGGGGCAGCTGCTCAGCCCACAAAGGATAGAGGCAATCTACTACAGTGATTGTCAGCTTTAACAGCTGTTCCTCAGGTATAAAATGTACATACAGGGAGTATAGAAAAGAATCATCCCTTTAACCACTTCCTGCCCATGCTGTATCCTTCTTTCAGTAGCGGGCTTGCTTTGTCGGGAGGGCGTACATGGATGTCCTCCCGTGATCCTGCCCCTGTGGCGCGCGGGTGGCGTACTCTGTGATCGCTGAGTTCTTAAGACTCTGCTAATCACAAATTGGGGTAACAGGCCAATCACAGCAGCCCTTTATCACGTGATTAGCTGTCTCCAATGACAGCTGATCATGGATGTAAACACAAGCCGCTTATCGGCTTTTCTTTCCTCGCGCTGATCGCAAGAGGAGAGAAGATAACCGGCTTGTGTTAATGTTGCATAAGCCCTGATTTTTATCATTGTCCTGATCATTAGTGCAGTCCCAACAGTGCCCACCAGTGCTGCCAATCAGTGCCTCCCCATCAGTGTCACCTATCAGTGCAGCCTCATCAGCACACATCAGTGAAGGAAAAAAAAAATTACCTGTTTGCAAAATGTTATAACAAACTATGAAATATGTTTTATTATTTTTTTATTTTTTTCGGTCTTTTTTAGTTTGTTTACCAAAAAATAAAAAACCCAGTGGTGAATAAAAACCACCAAAAGAAGCTCTATTTGTGTGAAAAAAAAAAAATGTCATATGGGTACAGTGTTGCATGACTACGCAATTGCCATTCAAAGTGTGAAAGTGCTGAAAGCTGAAAATTGGTCTGGGCAGGAAGAGGGTAAAAGTGGCCAGTGGGCAAGTGGTTAAAATCAAGGGAAGGAACAAGGGTAAAGGGAACTTTAAATGAGGCCAATCATAAATAAACAATAAATATACACATCTGATAGTAATCTTAATACATGATAATAACATACAGTGTACAATATACAAACATGATGGAACTGGGTAGAAACATTTCATTGAGCTGAGTCATATTGACTAATTTATCTTAGTACTATAGGACTATGTATGTAATAAATAACATTTCATAGGTAAAATCAAGCACCAAATGTAATAATAGCAAGACAATCCAAAAGATATTATCTAAGCATCCTATAACTCTACATGTTTTGTGGATTAATCTCCACTTTCAGGAGTAGATGCAGAAAAGGGAATCTAGAATTAATATGAAAAAACTAAATTGATAGATGTGGTGGGTATATTCCAGGAAGAATATTGGAGGGGTAAATACCCCAATACTTACATACCAGCTCAGTATGAAAAAGGGTAGAGAGATTCTGGCAACCCTGTGCTTGAGGGAAGTGTCGGATAGTGTCCACCACAGGGACTGAGGCGGTGAAACCTAGGAGGTTCCCAAAGGGAGGGCTGAACAGCGGACCAAGCATCCACGTCCAGGAGTGTTCCTATAGAATGGCGTAGGAGATAACATATTAACCATAAAAATATTGAATATATACCACAGGTATAACTGTAGCTGTGGAAGATAACCGTAAAGGGGAGGTATAGGAATATAACCCCAAACCCAGGAACAAAACCCATATAGAAAAGGGAAAATAGGGGTGATCCCACAGATCTTACATACCCAAATTCGTAGTTGGAGGGGTGATAAAACAAGTTCACCATTGAGAAGGAAGGGGACATATGATGTCAGAGGCACCATCCATACCCTAGATGGGAAACACAAACCGGGGCCAACGCCATGTGCGCACCACTCGGGCTAGAAAGGGAAAGGAGCAACGCCCGAACCAACTTGGCATTATACCAGAGCAGAGGGGGCATGTCATCCACTCGTTCTGCGTGTTAGGGACAGGTGACTAGCAACGCTGCAGCGCCATGACAGTAATGTCGGGCGTGAAAACATGACATCCATGCCTTCCCAGGGACCTCCCCAAACACCTCCCATAGGGGGATGCAGAGGGAGGTCCAAATCCGCAGCACATCGCAGCCCCCGGGACATAAGAGACCAACACAACCTGACATCTACAGATGTAGCCAGAACAGGGGATTGAAAAGAAAAATTTAACCTCATGAGGATAAGAGTGTATGGTATATAAACAATATGGGTCAGGGAAAACATATAAAGGAAAGTGGGAAAGGGGGACAATAACCACCCAATGTAAATACGCCCCGGGACATAAAATCTAATTTTGTTGCTTTGCAGCCTGAAATGAAGACAGACAGTTTTTGTTTTATACAGATGTATTTGCCCAGTGCAACTTATAACATGCAAGTAAAAGATATAAAACCAACATGTCAGAAAACAAATTCAAAAACAAGAATCACTGAGTTGGAAAAAAGATCACCCCCTTGTGTCAGTATTTTGTTGAACCACCTTTCGATATACAGTGGGGACGGAAAATGTTCAGACCCCCTTAAATTTTTCACTCTGTTATATTGTAGCCATTTGCTAAAATCATTTAAGTTAATTTTTTTCCTCATTAATGTACACACAGCACCCCATATTGACAGAAAAACACAGAATTGTTGACATTTTTGCAGATTTATTAAAAAAGAAAAACTGAAATATCACGTGGTCCTAAGTATTCAGACCCTTTGCTCAGTATTTAGTAGAAGCACCCTTTTGATCTTGAGTCTTTTTGGGAAAGAATTAACAAGTTTTTCACACCTGGATTTGGGGATCCTCTGCCATTCCTCCTTGCAGATCCTCTCCAGTTCTGTCAGGTTGGATGGTAAACATTGGTGGACAGCCATTTTTAGGTCTCTCCAGAGATGCTCAATTGGGTTTAAGTTAGGGCTCTGGCTGGGCCATTCAAGAACAGTCACGGAGTTGTTGTGAAGCCACTCCTTCGTTATTTTAGCTGTGTGCTTAGGGTCATTGTCTTGTTGGAAGGTAAACCTTCGGCCCAGTCTGAGGTCCTGAGCAGTCTGGAGAAGGTTTTCGTCCAGGATATCCCTGTACTTGGCCGCATTCATCTTTCCCTCGATTACAACCAGTCGTCCTGTCCCTGCAGCTGAAAAACACCCCCACAGCATGATGCTGCCACCACCATGCTTCACTGTTGGGACTAAATTGGACAGGTGATGAGCAGTGCCTGGTTTTCTCCACACATACCGCTTAGAATGAAGGCCAAAAAGTTCTATCTTGGTCTCATCAGACTAGAGAATCTTATTTCTCACCATCTTGGAGTCCTTCAGGGTTTTTTTTAAAGCGGAGTTCCACACAAAAATGGAACTTCCGCTTTTCGGAACCCCCCCCCTCCGGTGTCACATTTGGCACCTTTCAGGGGGGAGGGGGGTGCAGATACCTGTCAAAGACAGGTATTTGCATCCACTTCCGGCATAGACTCCCGCGGGAGTCTACGCCTCTTCCAGTCCCTCCGCGCTGTCTCCTGGGAAACACACAGGTCCCAGGAGATAGCAGGGAACAGTGACGATGCGCAGCGCGACTCGCGCATGCGCAGTAGGGAACCGGAAAGTGAAGCCGCAACGCTTCACTTCCTGATTCCCTCACCTAGGATGGTGGCGGCAGCTGCCGAGAATCGAGCGGGTTATCGGCGTCGGCTGCCGACATCGCTGGACTCTGGGACAGGTAAGTGGCCATTTATTAAAAGTCAGCAGCTGCAGTATTTGTAGCTGCTGGCTTTTGATATTTTTTTTTTTTTTAGGTGGATTTAGGTGGACTCCCTCTTTAAGCAAACTCCATGCAGGCTTTCATGTGTCTTGCACTGAGGAGAGGCTTCCATCTGGCCACTTGGCCATAAAGCCCTGACTGGTGGAGGGCTGCAGTGATGGTTCACTTTCTACAACTTACTCCCTTCTCCCTACTGCATCTCTGGAGCTCGGCCACAGTGATCTTTGGGTTCTTCTTTACCTCTCTCACCAAGGCTCTTCTCCCCTGATAGCTCAGTTTGGCCGGACGGCCAGATCTAGGAAGGGTTCTGGTCGTCCCAAACGTCTTTCATTTAAGGATTATGGAGGCTACTGTGCTCTTAGGAACCTTAAGTGCAGCAGAAATTTTTTTTGTAACCTTGGTCAGATCTGTGCCTTGCCACAATTCTGTCTCTGAGCTCTTCAGGCAGTTCCTTTGACCTCATGATTCTCATTTGCTCTGACATACACTGTGAGCTGTAAGGTCTTATATAGACGGGTGTGTGGCTTTCCTAATCAAGTCCAATCAGTATAATTAAACACAGCTGGACTCAAATGAAGGTGCAGAACCATCTCAAGGATGATCAGAAGAAATGGACAGCACCTGAGTTAAATATATGAGTGTCACAGCAAAGGGTCTGAATACTTAGGAGCATGTGATATTTCAGTTTTTCTTTTTTAATAAATCTGCAAAAATGTCAACAATTCTGTGTTTTTCTGTCAATATGGGGTGCTGTGTGTACATTAATGAGGAAAAAAATGAACTTAAATGATTTTAGCAAATGGCTGCAATATAACAGAGTGAAAAAGTTAAGGGGGTCTGAATACTTTCCGTCCCCACTGTATGTCTCTATTAACTTTGCACATCTAGACTTTGCAATATATGCCCCCTCTTCTTTGCAGAACTGCCCAAGTTCAGTTAAATTTGATGGTGACTGTGGGCTGCAGTCTTTAAGTCTTTCCACAGAATTTCAATGGAGTTTAAGTCTGGGCTCTGACTAGTCCATGCAAGAACATTCACCTTTTTCTCCTCCAACCACTGTGTGGTTATTTTTGCTGTGTGCTTTGGGTCATTGTCATGTTGGAAGGTAAACCTTATTCCCATTGACAACTTTCTGCCAGAGGGCAGCAGATTTTCCTCAAGAATTTGACGTTATTTTGCCCCATCCATTTTCCTTCTATCCTGACAAGTGCTCCAGTCCCTGCTGCCAAGAAACACCTCCATAACAGGTGTTTCTGAGTGCTTTCAAATTGGAGTGGTGCACTTGCAGGACGGTACAAAATGTCCTGCAAGCAGCATCTTTGCAGTGGTGTATACACCGCTCCTACAGTGCCCCTGCCCATTGAAAACAATGGGGCAGTGCCGGAAAAGCACCGCTGCAGTGGCACTTTGTGGGCCATTTTAACCCTTTTTCGCTAAAACGACGCTTTTGCTGCTGATGCCCGCCCCATGTGACAGTGGCCTTAAAATCAATTAGGCTATTGTCACACTTAGGCGCTTTACAGGCGCTACAGCACTAAAAATAGTGCCTGTAAAGAGCCTTTCCAGTGTGATAGCCCGAGGGCTTTCACACTGGAGCGGCGCGCTTGCAGGATGGTCAGAAAAGTCCTGCAAGCCGCATCTTTGCAGTGCTGTAGGAGCGGTGTATACACTGCTCCTAAAGCTCCCCTACCCATTGAAAACAATGGGGCAGCGGCGCTTTGCGGGTGGTTTTAACCCTTTTTCGGCTGCTAGCGGGGGTTAAAACCTAGTGCTAGCGGCCAAATAGCGCCACTAAAATGACAGTAAAGAGGCGCTAAAAATAGCGCTGCTTTACCGCCTGCACCCGCCCGCCCCAGTGTGAAAGTAGCCTTAACCCTTTCACACTGGGGCAGTGCACTGACGGAGCGATGAAAAAACACCCCTCTCCATCAAAATGAATGGAAAGCTCCTCAAAAGCGCCTGAAAAGCTCTTCAAAAGTGCTTAGTCTTTTACTGGCAGTTTAGAAGCGCCTCAGTGTGAAAGGGGCCTAACTTTCACACAGACTAAATATTATACACTGATTTTGGTTATGTTTTACCAATGATACGTAGCAGTATAAATTTTGGCCAAAATTTATGAAGAAAAATTACTAATTTGCGAAATTTTATAACTGAAATTTAGAAAAATGCATTTATTTTACTTTTTTTTTTTTTTTCATTTATAGCACAAAAAATTAAAAACACAGTAGTGATTAAATACCACCAAAAGAAATCTATTTTGTGTCCGGGGACGGAGAACAGCGCCAAATTCAAAAAGTAAAAAACACAATACACATACAGTACACTGTAATCGTACAGATTACATTACTGTATCAATTTATTTCACATCCCTTTTGTCCCTAGTGGTCTGTCCAGTGTCCTGCATGCAGTTTTATATTTATATAAATATTGTTCTTTCTGCCTGGAAACTGGAGATTGTCCATAGCAACCAAAAAGTGTCCCTTTACATCAAAAGTGGTTTTAGACCAGCTAGAAAACAGCAATAATAAATTAGAATCACTTGCAGAATTGAGTGATAGTGATTTGTGGGGAAATTCGTCATCAAACACTGAAAGTAATGACAGTGACAATTCTGCAACTGAGCAAATTTCACTGTTTTTGATTTGATTACATTATTGAATAATTTTTATTATTATTTGTTATAATTATATATAGTTATTTATTATAATTTTATGATTTCGTGTTTCAAACTTTATCATACCCGGGATGTCTACTAGATTCTTGTTTGGACAGATTTAAGTGAGTTATTCCTAAGAATTACAGGCCTACAATATAAAACGCCAAATTTCTATGCGAAATAATTGTACCACTTTCAGCGTAAAAAAATCTGACCTAATCATACCGCCAGGGAGGTTAAACCAGAGATAGGACATAGAAATGAATGAAGTGTTCCATGTGCTGGTGGCTGCTGTGCTTGTTGAAATCTTCATTCCTCTGATCCCCACTACCCTTGTAGCTGTGATCTTCTGTGCTGCGGAGAGTTAAAGCGGGGGTTCACCCACACCGCCAAAAAAAAAAAAATATTAACCACTTGCCGACCGCCTCACGCATATATACGTGAGCAGAGCGGCACGGGCAGGCAAAATCACGTACCTGGTACGTGATTGCCTTCCCGCGGGCGGGGGGTCCGATCGGACCCCCCCCCCCGGTGCCATCGGCGGTCGGCGCTTGGCTGGGAGAGTTGAGAGACGAGGGGGAGACCATCCGATCGTGGCCCCCCCCTCGCGATCGCTCCCAGCCAATGAGAAACATCCCCTGCCTCTGTATAGTACACAGAGGCAGAGGATGTGATGTCATCTCTCCTCGGCTGGCCAGTTTCCGTTCCAGCACCGAGGAGAGAAGACATGTAAGTGCACCAACACACACACAACACAGTAGAACATGCCAGGCACACTAAACACCCCCGATCCCCCCCCGATCGCCCCCCAATCACCCCCCCCCCTGTCACAAACTGACACCAAGCAGGTTTTTTTGTTTTGTTTTGTTTTTTTCCTGATTACTGCATGGTGTCAGCTTGTGACAGTTAGCAGTGGTAGGACAGTTAGTATTAGCCCCCTGTAGGTCTAGGGTACCCCCCTAACCCCCCTAATAAAGTTTTAACCCCTTGATCACCCCCTGTCACCAGTGTCGCTAAGCGATCATTTTTCTGATCGCTGTATTAGTGTCGCTGGTGACGCTAGTTAGGAACGTAAATATTTAGGTTCGCTGTCAGCGTTTTATAGCGACAGGGACCCCCATATACTACCGAATAAATGTTTTAACCCCTTGATTGCCCCCTAGTTAACCCTTTCACCACTGATCACCGTATAACTGTTACGGGTGACGCTGGTTAGTTCGTTTATTTTTTTTAGTGTCAGGGCACCCGCCGTTTATTACCGAATAAAGGTTTAGCCCCCTGATCGCCCGGCGGTGATATGCGTCGCCCCAGGCAGCGTCAGATTAGCGCAAGTACCGCGAACACCCACGCACGCACCGTACACGCACCGTACACCTCCCTTAGTGGTATAGTATCTGAACACATCAATATCTGATCCGATCAGATCTATACTAGCGTCCCCAGCAGTTTAGGGTTCCCAAAAACGCAGTGTTAGTGGGATCAGCCCAGATACCTGCTAGCACCTGCGTTTTGCCCCTCCGCCCGGCCCAGCCCAGCCCACCCAAGTGCAGTATCGATTGATCACTGTCACTTTTTTTTGTAGCGTTTTGGTGAACTGGCAAGCGCCAGCGGCCTAGTACACCCCAGTCGTAGTCATACCAGCACTGCAGTAACACTTGGTGACGTGGCGAGTCCCATAAGTGCAGTTCAAGCTGGCGAGGTGGCAAGCACAAGTAGTGTCCCGCTGCCACCAAGAAGACAAACACAGGCCCGTCGTGCCCATAATGCCCTTCCTGCTGCATTCGCCAATCCTAATTGGGAACCCACCACTTCTGCAGCGCCCGTATTTCCCCCATTCACATCCCCAACCAAATGCAGTCGGCTGCATGAGAGGCATTTATATGTCCTCCCGAGTACCCCTACCCAACGAACCCCCCCAAAAAAGATGTGTCTGCAGCAAGCGCGTATATAGACGTGACACCCGCTATTATTGTCCCTCCTGTCCTGATAATCCTGGTCTTTGCATTGGTGAATGTTTTGAACGCTACCATACACTAGTTGAGTATTAGCGTAGGGTACAGCATTGCACAGACTAGGCACACTTTCACAGGGTCTCCCAAGATGCCATCGCATTTTGAGAGACCCGAACCTGGAACCGGTTACAGTTATAAAAGTTACAGTTACAAAAAAAAAGTGTAAAAAAAAAAAAAAAAACACAAACAAAAATAAAAAAAAATAGTTGTCGTTTTATTGTTCTCTCTCTCTCTATTCTCTCTCTGGTGTTCTGCTCTTTTTTACTGTATTCTATTCTGCAATGTTTTATTGTTATTATGTTTTATCATGTTTGCTTTTCAGGTATGCAATTTTTTATACTTTACCGTTTACTGTGCTTTATTGTTAACCATTTTTTTGTCTTCAGGTACGCCATTCACGACTTTGAGTGGTTATACCAGAATGATGCCTGCAGGTTTAGGTATCATCTTGGTATCATTCTTTTCAGCCAGCGGTCGGCTTTCATGTAAAAGCAATCCTAGTGGCTAATTAGCCTCTAGACTGCTTTTACAAGCAGTGGGAGGGAATGCCCCCCCCCCCACCGTCTTCCGTGTTTTTCTCTGGCTCTCCTGTCTCAACAGGGAACCTGAGAATGCAGCCGGTGATTCAGCCAGCTGACCATAGAGCTGATCAGAGACCAGAGTGGCTCCAAACATCTCTATGGCCTAAGAAACCGGAAGCTACAAGCATTTTAGGACTTAGATTTCGCCGGATGTAAACAGCGCCATTGGGAAATTGGGAAAGCATTTTATCACACCGATCTTGGTGTGGTCAGATGCTTTGAGGGCAGAGGAGAAATCTAGGGTCTAATAGACCCCAATTTTTTCAAAAAAGAGTACCTGTCACTACCTATTGCTATCATAGGGGATATTTACATTCCCTGAGATAACAATAAAAATGATTTAAAAAAAAATATGAAAGGAACAGTTTAAAAATAAGATAAAAAAGCAAAAAAATAATAAAGAAAAAAAAAAAAAAAAAAAAAAAAAGCACCCCTGTCCCCCCTGCTCTCGCGCTAAGGCGAACGCAAGCGTCGGTCTGGCGTCAAATGTAAACAGCAATTGCACCATGCATGTGAGGTATCACCGCGAAGGTCAGATCGAGGGCAGTAATTTTAGCAGTAGACCTCCTCTGTAAATCTAAAGTGGTAACCTGTAAAGGCTTTTAAAGGCTTTTAAAAATGTATTAATTTTGTTGCCACTGTACGTTTGTGCGCAATTGTAAAGCATGTCATGTTTGGTATCCATGTACTCGGCCTAAGATCATCTTTTTTATTTCATCAAACATTTGGGCAATATAGTGTGTTTTAGTGCATTAAAATTTAAAAAAGTGTGTTTTTTCCACAAAAAATGCGTTTGAAAAATCGCTGCGCAATTACTGTGTGAAAAAAAAAAATGAAACACCCACCATTTTAATCTGTAGGGCATTTGCTTTAAAATAATATATAATGTTTGGGGGTTCAAAGTAATTTTCTTGCAAAAAAAAATAATTTTTTCATGTAATCAAAAAGTGTCAGAAAGGGCTTTGTCTTCAAGTGGTTAGAAGAGTGGGTGATGTGTGACGTAAGCTTCTAAATGTTGTGCATAAAATGCCAGGACAGTTCAAACCCCCCCAAATGACCCCATTTTGGAAAGTAGACACCCCAAGCTATTTGCTGAGAGGCATGTCGAGTCCATGGAATATTTTATATTGTGACACAAGTTGCGGGAAAGAGACAAATTTTTTTTTTTTTGCACAAAGTTGTCACTAAATGTTATATTGCTCAAACATGCCATGGGGATTTGTGAAATTACACCCCAAAATAAATTCTGTTGCTTCTCCTGAGTATGGGGATACCACATGTGTGGGACTTTTTGGGAGCCTAGCCGCGTACGGGACCCCGAAAACCAAGAACCGTCTTCAGGCTTTCTAAGGCCGTAAATTTTTGATTTCACTCTTCACTGCCTATCACAGTTTCGGAGGCCATGGAAAGCCCAGGTGGCACAAAACCCCCCCAAATGACCCCATTTTGGAAAGTAGACACCCCAAGCTATTTGCTGAGAGGTATAGTGAGTATTTTGCAGACCTCACTTTTTGTCACAAGGTTTTGAAAATTGAAAAAAGAAAAAAAAAAAATTTTTTTTCTGGTCTTTCTTCATTTTCAAAAACAAATGAGAGCTGCAAAATACTCACCATGCCTCTCAGCAAATAGCTTGGGGTGTCTACTTTCCAAAATGGGGTCATTTGGGGGGGGGTTGTGCCATCTTGGCATTTTATGGCCTTCAAAACTGTGATAGGCAGTGAGGAGTGAAATCAAAAATGTATGCCCTTAGAAATCCTGAAGGTGGTGCTGGGTTTTCGGGGCCCCGTACGCGGCTAGGCTCCCAAAAAGTCCCACACATGTGGTATCCCCATACTCAGGAGAAGCAGCTGAATGTATTTTGGGGTGCAATTCCACATATGCCCATGGCCTATGTGAGCAATATATCATTTAGTGACAACTTTTTGTAAATTTTTTTTTTTTTTTTTTGTCATTATTCAATCACTTGGGACAAAAAAAATAAATATTCAATGGGCTCAACATGCCTCTCAGCAATTTCCTTGGGGTGTCTACTTTCCAAAATGGGGTCATTTGGGGGGGGTTTGTACTGCCCTGCCATTTTAGCACCTCAAGAAATGACATAGGCAGTCATAAACTAAAAGCTGTGTAAATTCCAGAAAATGTACCCTAGTTTGTAGACGCTATAACTTTTGCGCAAACCAATAAATATACGCTTATTGACATTTTTTTTACCAAAGACATGTGGCCGAATACATTTTGGCCTAAATGTATGACTAAAATTTAATTTATTGGATTTTTTTTATAACAAAAAGTAGAAAATATCATTTTTTTTCAAAATTTTCAGTCTTTTTCCGTTTATAGCGCAAAAAATAAAAACGGCAGAGGTGATCAAATACCATCAAAAGAAAGCTCTATTTGTGGGAAGAAAAGGACGCAAATTTCGTTTGGGTAGAGCATTGCATGACCGCGCAATTAGCAGTTAAAGCGACGCAGTGCCGAATTGTAAAAAGTGCTCTGGTCAGGAAGGGGGTAAATCCTTCCGGGGCTGAAGTGGTTAAAAGCCAGCAGCTACAAATACTGCAGCTGCTGACTTTTAATACGTGCCCACTCACCTGTCCCAGGGTCCAGCGATGTCGGCAGGGGACGCCGAGAACACGCTCGGTTCTCGGCAGCTGCCGCCGCCATCCTAGGTGAGGGAATCAGGAAGTGAAGCGTTGCGGCTTCACTTCCCGGTTCCCTACTGCGCATGCGCAAGTCGCGCTGCGCGTCCCTAGTGGTCCCCGCTCTCTCCTGGGAGCTGTGTGTTCCCAGCAGACAGCGCGGTCGGGACGGTAAGAGGCATAGACTCCCATGGGAGTCTCTGTAGGAAGTGGGTGCAAATACCTGTCTTAGACAGGTATCTGCACCCCCCTCCCCCCTGAAAGGTGCCAAATGTGACACAGGAGGGGGGAGGGTTCCGAAAAGTTCAATTTTTGTGTGGAACTCCGCTTTAATAAGAGTGTCTGGACCTGTGACAAGCACTCATCGAAAATGCCAACTATGCCCGCACTTTCCATGCCCCATGCTGCATTCATAGAAGCCGTACAATAGCTTTCGGCAATGAAAGGTGATCTATGAATGGAGGATGAGTGGATAAATGAAAGGTCTGCCTCTTCCATTCATAGATTTTCATTGCTGGAAGCTGGTAGTACAGCTTCTATAATCCATAGGGCCTAATCCATCTCAGGAGTGAGCAAGAGAGGGTGGCTATGTTCCTACATACAATGGGACCATGGAGAGCGAACGTAGCCACCCTCTAACAGGAAGCCAGATCATGGCAGCAAAAAAAGGAAATTAGGAGGAGGCTGAGAGCAATAGGAGGGACTTTTGGAGTTGAGAATTCATGCTTGAATAGATTTTTTTTTTTTTTTAACCAGAGTTTGGTGTCACTTTAAGCCATGGTTTACACTATAACCCGTAAGTGAATCGCACAGGAACCACACCCCATTCCTGTGCAATTTACTGTGGTGCGATTTGAACGCATGCATTTGAATGGGCTCAAAACGCACCGCATTGTACCAAAGGAGTGCAGATACCTTATTTATTTAATTTTTTTTTTAGTGCTGCATAGCAACCGGACCACATGGTGGTTTTTGTCCCATGCAATCCAGTGTAGGCAAACTGCACTACATTTGTGATGGTGTTAACTTTGTATTGACACCTGCAGCAGATTGCATACACAGTATGATTGCAATGTGATGCGGGAAATGTGCAGGGATCACAGTAATACATTCTGGAGTCAGTCTGGAAACATGGAAAATAGGAGAGAGGAGGGGGAATGCCTTGTCATCCCAGGCTGTGGGCTGTGTGTTTCTATTGATGCACACAGTGTATGGAGACACAACTCTAGTCCCTGCATGCAAGGGTGACTCCAAGAAAGGTTGCATGAGAAAAGAGTTACACTGAAACAAGAAACCTGGGGCAGTGATTATGGCACTAGCTTAAATTCTTGGGCCCGCCCACCCACATTGTACTGCAGACTGGCATCTCCTACAGGCACACCTGTATGTTGCTGGCGTTTTCCAGGTACAGGGCACCAGGGAGAAGGAACAAATAGATTTTTAGTAAAAAGCAGCACCTAATATGCACATGAATACTTGTTAGGTACACAGTTAACCCCTTGTTTACCCCGAGATGTTAACCCCCTCCCAGCCAGTGTCATTAGTACGGTGACAGTATATAATAATATAACTGTATTAATGTGACTGGCGATGTCAGTGTCAGTTCCCACAAAGCGTCAGTCTGCCGTCACAGTCCCACTATAAATCGCTAATCACTGCTATTAGCAGTATAAAAAGTACATATATTAAAATTCCAGCATATATACCAATGTTTACCAACCAAACTGATAAGAGGCATGGAGGAGCTCAGCTATGAGGAAAGATTAGAGGAACTGAATGTATTCTCTTGAGAAGAGGAGATTAAGGGGGGATATGATCAACCTGTACAAATACATAAGGGGTCCTTATAGTGAACTTGGTGGTGGTGTTTACTTTAACTCTTCCTGCCCATGCTATAGCCAAAAGATGGCTGCAGCGCAGGCCTAAATTGCCGGGAGGGCGTCCATGTACGTCCTCCCGTGCATGAGCTGCCAGCACGCTCTGTGATCAGCAAGTCAATGAGACTCGGCTGATCACAGACCGATCCCGGCCCCTTACCACATGATCAGCTGTCAGCCAATGACAGCTGATCACATGATGTAAATAGAAGATCGTAATCTGCTTTTTTCCCCTCATGCTGACAACTCGAGGAGAAATAAAAAAAGCCAATTACTGGCTTCTGTCAGAGGGACATCGGTCCCGAAGAGGGAGAGCCACTGCAGCTAAGCAATGCTCGCCAGTGCCACCTACCTGTGCATAGTAGGGCCACCTCTCAGTACAGCCTCATCAGCGCACATCAATGAAGGACAAAAATTACCTGTTTGCAAAATTTCATAACAAACTATGAAACTTTTTTTTTTTTTTTTTTTCTTTTCAATATTTTTGGACTTTTTTCGTTTTTTAAGCAAAAAATAAAAAACCCAGCAGTGATTAAATACCACCAAAAGAGAGCTCTATTTGTGTGAAAAAGTGATAACTATTTGATATGGGTACAGTGTTGCATGACCACGCAATTGTCATTCAAAGTGTGACAGTGCTGAAAGCTGAAAATTGGCCTGGGCAGGAAGGGGTTTAAGTACCCAGTAAGCATCTTACATCTAGAGGAAAAGAGATTTTATCTGCAAATACGGAAAAGCTTCTTCACAGTAAGAGCTGTAAAAATGTGGAATAGACTCCCTCAAGTTTTAGTTCTGACCAGCTTAGTAGATTACTTTAAAAAAGGCCAGGATTCTTTCCAAAACGTACATACTATAACTGGGTACTAATATTTATAGGTAAAGTTGATCCAGGGAAAATCCAAGTGCCTCTTGGGGGATTAGGAAGGATTTTTTTCCCCTGCTGGAGCAAATTGGATCATGCTTTATTGGGGGGGGGGGGGGGGGGGGGGTGGTTGTCATTGTGCCTTCCTCTGGATCAACTATGGCTATAGGATTGTGTGTGCGTCTATACACCCCCCCCCCCCCTTCTATTGGTTGAACTAGATGGTCTTTTTTCAACCTCTGTGTGGTTTGAGTGAAAGTTCTGGCATCTACAATCAATATACACTTATTGGAATTTTTTGCCAAAGATGTAGCAGATACATTTTGGCCTAAATCCTATGAAGAAATTGTATTTTTTTATTTTTATGTTTTATAGCAGGAAGTAAAAAAATAATTTTTCTTCAAAGTTTTTGATGGTGTTTTTTTTGTTTAGGCTCCATACACGCCAGCGTTTTTTTAACCACTTAAGGACCGGAAGAATTTGCCCGGGCCATTTTTTGCGATACGGCACTGCGTTGCTTAAACTGACAATTGTGCGGTTGTGCGATTCTGTACCCAAACAAAATTGATGTCCTTTTTTCCCACAAATAGAGCTTTCTTTTGGTGGTATTTGATCACCTCTGTGGTTTTTATTTTTTGTGCCATAAACAAAATAGAGCGACCATTTTGAAAAAAAAAATATATTTTTTGCTATAATAAATATCCAAAAAAAAAAAACGAATTTCCTAATACGTTTAGGCCAATATGTATTCTACATATTTTTGGTAAAAAAAAATTGCAATTTGATTGGTTTGTGCAAAACTTGTAGCATCTACAAAATAGGTAATAGATTTATGGCATTTTTATTATTATTTTTTTTTTTTTTTTTTTTTTAGTAATGGCGAGATTACTGAGATTTTTTAGTATGACTGCGACATTGTGGCAATCACTTTTGACACATTTTTGGGACCATTAACATTTATAAAGCGATCAGTGCTAAAAAAAATGCACTGATTACTGTGTAAATGTGTTCTAGGGAGGTGTTCCTAACTGGGGGGGGGGGGGATGGGACTGACTGGAGAAGTAGACTGATCGTTGTTCCTGATCACTAGGAACAGCAGATCTGTCTCTCCTCCCCTGTCGGAACGGGAATTTGTGTGTTTTACATTGACAGATCCCCGTTCTGGCTCTCTGTGGAACAATCGCTGGTGGCTAGCAGACATTGCAGCCACTGGCCACGCGCATCGGCTCTGGCGTTGCGCGCCCCCTATTGCTCACAAGGCCGGCTGGTCTTTAAGCGGTTAAGCTCCTAGAAGCTGTTCTAAATAGTGTTATCCTATGTGTCCCTGCACACTACTTTAAGGCCCCTTTCACACTGGGGCGGTTTGCAGGCGCTATTGCGCTAAAAATAGCGCCTGCAAACTGACCTGAAAGTGCCGCTGCTTTGTCTCCAATGTAAAAGCCCCGAGGGTTTTCACATTGGAGTGGTGCCCTGGCAAGACGGTAAAGGAGTAATAGAAGTCCTGCTAGCAGCATCTTCGGAATGGTGAAGGGGCGGTGTATACACCACTCCTCCACCACTCCTGCCCATTGAAATCAATGGGACACCGTGGCAATACTGCCGGCAGAGGCGCTTTGCGGTGGTTTTTAACCCTTTCTCGGCAACTAGCGTGGGTTAAAACCGCCCCGCTAGAGGCCGTATACTGACGGTAAAGCGCCGCTAATAATAGCGGTGTTTTACCGCCAACGCTGCCCCCGGCCTAGTGTGAAAGGGGCCTAAGCTATTAACATTTATTTCAGTGTCTAGGAGCAGAAAAAAAAAAAATTTGTTTTGTTTCCTGGAGCGTTTTTTCTAGCAGAAACGCTCCTAAACGCTACTAATACTGTTTTTTGAGCTTTTTTTTTCCCTTTACTACAAAAATGCCAATAAAATGCTAACGCTACTACAAAAAGCTATTATAAGCGTTTTTTTTATCCAGTGATTTTTTTTTTTTTTTCCAGCGTTTTTTTTAGTTTAAAAAAAACACTAGTGTGCATGGAGGTGAGGAAATGCCACCAACAGAAGGCTCTATTTTTGTGAAAAAAATGACATAAATGTAGATAGTGTACAGCGTTGCATGATTAAATGGCAAAAACTGGCCTGGTCATGGGGGGGGGGGGTAAAACCTTCTGGAGCTAAAATATAAATAAAAGCAGAACTATTTCTATTTTAGTTTTGGATAGAGTGGAGAGGGATTAGACCCCCTGCCAGCTTTTTTGCTGTCTGTGTCCCCATTAGGGAGATTTCCCCTCTCTATTTGTCATATTTAATGTTATCATTGAAAGTGAATGTGAATGTCATGTTTTGGGTTGTCACCAGAATGGATCATCTAACACCTGTTCAGGAATTACTCCACTTTGCAGGGATCTCCTCCTGACTTCCTGTTGTGTCTATGTGACAGGAAGTGAAGGGAAATCTCCTCCATCAGGGGTTAGAACTCTCCCTCACTGTATCCACTTTTCCCTCCTATAGTTCTCCTGTAATCTGGATGATAAGATGGAGAATGTTTATCCCAGGGTGGGATGTGATTGTATGATGTGTGTCACTGGAGATGATAGATATACTGTGGGATGGAATGTAGTAGTCGGAGGTGTCAGAGGGTGACATGTGGGCGGGGTGTTGTCACCTGTGGGTGGAGGGGGGAGGGGACAGGCAGATACAGAGGACATGGCTGTGGTCGGGGGAGGGGCCGGGCCATGAGGTGGAGGAGGGGATCCGGGGCTCGGAGGAGGTTCCCGGGATAAACAAGCCCGAGTCTCCTGCTGAAGGAAGGAACATGGCGGCTGTGGATGTCTTCATCTCCCGGGAAGCCCGGAGCTCCGTGTCCGCTCTACACTGACCGGTGAGGAGACACGGGGAGGGCGGCGGCTGTGCGGGATGTGGGGGAGGGGACATGTGCGGGGAACTTCTCTACTCCTCTCATGTCACTATTGTCATCACATACCCCATCCTGTCTATAGGACCCCCCCTCCTCCTCCTGTCTATAGGACCCCCTCCTCCTCCTGTCTATAGGACCCCCCCTCCTCCTCCTGTCTATAGGACCCCCTCCTCCTCCTGTCTATAGGACCCCCCCCTCCTCCTCCTGTCTATAGGACCCCCTCCTCCTCCTGTCTATAGGACCCCCCCTCCTCCTCCTGTCTATAGGACCCCCCTCCTCCTCCTGTCTATAGGACCCCCCCTCCTCCTCCTGTCTATAGGACCCCCCTCCTCCTCCTGTCTATAGGACCCCCCCTCCTCCTCCTGTCTATAGGACCCCCCCTCCTCCTCCTGTCTATAGGACCCCCCTCCTCCTCCTGTCTATAGGACCCCCCTCCTCCTCCTGCGGGATGTGGGGGAGGGGACATGTGCGGGGAACTTCTCTACTACTCCTCTCATGTCACTATTGTCATCACATACCCCATCCTGTCTATAGGACCCCCCCTCCTCCTCCTGTCTATAGGACCCCCCCTCCTCCTCCTGTCTATAGGACCCCCTCCTCCTCCTGTCTATAGGACCCCCCCTCCTCCTCCTGTCTATAGGACCCCCCTCCTCCTCCTGTCTATAGGACCCCCCTCCTCCTCCTGCGGGATGTGGGGGAGGGGACATGTGCGGGGAACTTCTCTACTACTCCTCTCATGTCACTATTGTCATCACATACCCCATCCTGTCTATAGGACCCCCCCTCCTCCTCCTGTCTATAGGACCCCCTCCTCCTCCTGTCTATAGGACCCCCCCTCCTCCTCCTGTCTATAGGACCCCCTCCTCCTCCTGTCTATAGGACCCCCCCTCCTCCTCCTGTCTATAGGACCCCCCTCCTCCTCCTGTCTATAGGACCCCCTTCCTCCTCCTGTCTATAGGACCCCCTCCTCCTCCTGTCTATAGGACCCCCTCCTCCTCCTGTCTATAGGACCCCCTCCTCCTCCTGTCTATAGGAGACCCCCCTCCTCCTCCTGTCTATAGGAGACCCCCCTCCTCCGGTCTATAGGACCCCCTCCTCCTCCTGTCTATAGGAGACCCCCCTCCTCCTCCTGTCTATAGGAGACCCCCCTCCTCCTCCTGTCTATAGGAGACCCCCCTCCTCCTCCTGTCTATAGGACCCCCCCTCCTCCTCCTGTCTATAGGACCCCCTCCTCCTCCTGTCTATAGGACCCCCCCTCCTCCTCCTGTCTATAGGACCCCCCTCCTCCTCCTGTCTATAGGACCCCCCTCCTCCTCCTGTCTATAGGACCCCCTCCTCCTCCTGTCTATAGGACCCCCTCCTCCTCCTGTCTATAGGAGACCCCCCTCCTCCTCCTGTCTATAGGAGACCCCCCTCCTCCTCCTGTCTATAGGAGACCCCCCTCCTCCTCCTGTCTATAGGAGACCCCCCTCCTCCTCCTGTCTATAGGAGACCCCCCTCCTCCTCCTGTCTATAGGAGACCCCCCTCCTCCGGTCTATAGGAGACCCCCCTCCTCCTCCTGTCTATAGGAGACCCCCCTCCTCCTCCTGTCTATAGGACCCCCCTCCTCCTCCTGTCTATAGGACCCCCCCTCCTCCTCCTGTCTATAGGACCCCCTCCTCCTCCTGTCTATAGGAGACCCCCCTCCTCCTGTCTATAGGACCCCCTCCTCCTCCTCCTGTCTATAGGACCCCCTCTTCCTCCTGTCTATAGGACCCCCTCTTCCTCCTGTCTATAGGACCCCCCCTCCTCCTGTCTATAGGACCCCCTCCTCCTCCTGTCTATAGGAGACCCCCCTCCTCCTGTCTATAGGACCCCCTCCTCCTCCTCCTGTCTATAGGAGACCCCCTCCTCCTCCTGTCTATAGGACCCCCTCCTCCTCCTGTCTATAGGACCCCCTCCTCCTCCTGTCTATAGGACCCCCTCCTCCTCCTCCTGTCTATAGGACCCCCTCCTCCTCCTGTCTATAGGACCCCCCCTCCTCCTGTCTAT